>NC_090936.1:847508503-848204546 GCF_040938575.1 Ambystoma mexicanum
CTTTCTTTTTGGAAAAGTTGATAGCAGGTTCCATAGAAAATCGACGATATTTTCTGTTAATTTTCCTTGCTTGTGAGTAAACAAGATAATGCTGAAAAAATACTTAAAGCCATGACGAGCAAATCCACTGGTCATATCTGGACACTCTTAAACTCCCAGGGTGGATGTGCTACAGATTCAGTGTTGCTAAATCCTATAAGTAATCAAGCCTGGACCAATCATTTTCCAACACTTCTTAACTCTGGCTTAGTGACAACACTCCCCTCGCAGCAACCCATCCCTGATTGCTCTCAACTAACCTTTGATGAATTAGATATCATGATTCTAATTAAAAAATTAAGCTCATCATTTGCTCCCGGCCCAGACACATTATCTAATGCCATGCTTAAAGCCCAACCGCATAAGTGGGCTAAAATTCTGATGTTCTAACAAATTGAAAACAGCCTTAATCCCCTCTTCATGGACTGAAGCTATTCTCATTCCGATTTTTAAAAAAGGAAGTCGAATAGAGCCCAATCACTATAGACCAATTGCGCTCCTGGATATACCGGGAAAGATATTTGCATGATTCATTTTAAAAGTCTTCATGAATTGGATTAATAATAACGCAATTTTAGACTTTCATCAATCTGGTTTTATTGAAGGGGTTGGGACATTTTTAAATTTGATGATCCTTGCTGCGATTAAGAAACAAGTCATTTTAACCAAACAACCAGTATTTTGAGCTTTCAAGAGAGATTTTATGGAATAAGTTGTCAAACAGTTGCTGCGCTACATACATACCATATTAGAATAAGCAATTTTATACTAACACATCTTTGAGAGTTAAGCTTACACAGAATGGTCTTTTATCAGATACAATTTGCACAAACATAGGCTTGAAGCAAGGAGGCATATTCGCCTCGATTTTATTTAATTTTTACATTAAGGATATTAGTAATTCACTCGGCTCTGTACGTTCATTTCCTCCAAAACTATGGTTGAAAGAAATCTTGCACCTTTTATATGCAGATGATCTGGTTATTTCAGACAGGATGCGATTGGGCTACAAAGGAAATTAGCGGCTCCAGGTGCATATGCAATAAACAATCACCTAACCATCAATGTAGAAAAATTGATGGCTATGATATTTCATCATAATATGCATCACAATAAATGTAAGTTCAATTAGAGACTCTCACAGATGTCACTTGTGCAATTGCATTATTTCAAATACCTAGGTATAACTATAAATACCCATACTTCTGATCTCCCTTATGAATTAGAATTGAAGACAAAAAAGAAAACACTAACAGCCCAGGGCAAGGCCATCCAAAATAAATATGGCAAATTTTCATATATACACTCAAGATTGTATTACTAGCAAAAAGTAGTCCCTACCATCACATACGGTGCTCACGCGAAATTATCAATAAATCATCTGAACTGGATTCTTCTTGAGGGAGTATACTGGAATTTTTTTTTAATTTACCGTAATATACACCAATGGCCATGATTCGATTCGAGTTAGGTCTTACCTCATTAGCATCTATGGTTACATGGCAAATGATAGCAGCCGATCGAAAATTATTATCAACAGATACTGATAATCCTATGTTAATGCCCACGCTGCAAGTAATACTTTCCCCCTACAAGAACTCTCTGCTTAAGATATGGGAAGAACAATTTAGGCACATTTTAGAAAAAGCTGATATTTCAGTCGACTTGATACTCCAAAATCCTGACAATACAAAGTTGAAGCTGTGGTATTTGGATTGGCAGACAACATGGCAAATATGCACCTTCTATTCCTCATTCAAGGTAGGCGCTTTTCTAACCAAATCTCAAGCAACATTATGGTGGTCGTAGATTCCTCCTGCCTTTTACTGGATACTCCTAGTTCTAGCCCGTACCATGAAGAGTCCATCAACAGAGGACTGACTTTGTTAACTTTTACAGAGCTTGCTGGTGGATTATGACCAATAGAACATTCAAATTGGACATTCCTCCAACCCCACTTGGAGAAGAGGTAGCTCCTCTTCTATTATTGACTACATCTTTGTTTCACCTAGTTTGTTTGACCTATGCAACAACTTGATAATTGTGAATACATCTGTTAGTGATCACACAGCTTTGCAGGTGTTACTGCCCATAGAATCGAAACGGATATCTTGTACTACCATTGCCCCTCTGTTGGTAAACAACCAAGCCAACAAACTGGCCTGATATCCCCGTAATGATACAAGGTTTAATGACACATTAAGTCATGTTATACATTCCAACAAAGATATGTTATGTCCCTCAATTTTGGAGGCCTCCATTTTCACCTTGTCTACATAGTACATTAGACCACTCAGGTGTTGGTTTGGGAGAGTGTAAGGGATATTTATCATGTTTATGCTTCATCCCCTCTCCTAGTGAGTCCCTCAGCACTTTTACGAGACTTCTGGACCTTTTCCTTTTAATCCTGAATGAGTGGAGACTTTTTCCACTCATTCATTTTTGTGGGCTCTGTCTTTTGCAACTCTATTCTTTGTATTCTACCTGTACTATGGAGCCTTGTCTACTCCATATCTCTTAAAGACATCTGTGTTTTTACCACTGCAGCACACAGCTCCTTATGGGCAGTTTTGCTGGAGACCCTTAGGGTCCTCCTCTAAGATCCCTTTTTCTGTATCCTCAAGTAACTACAGTTCTTAAGGATATCAGTCTGTCAGAGAGGGTTCAAAGTCTTTATGAACAGCAGAACAGAAAGAGTTGCTGTGGATTTTTTCCAATCTCTAGTGTCATAGAAGCAGCAAGTTAACACCTAACAAGGGAGATCTGTCAAAGGACTCTATGAAGGGACACAGCAGTGGCTTGAGTTGGAGGTAAGAGGGGGTGACCCTGGACACCTTTAGGTGCTCTCCAACGCTCTGGAGTGACTTCTTGGAATCAGGTTAATAATAATTTTTTTACCACAGTAACTTAGGTTAGAAGAACATGTTCATGCTGGATGCGCTGCAATGCTGCAGCTCTGGATTCCTTGGTCTGATGACAGAATGTAGAACAATGGGCAGGGTCTCTCAGCAGCAGTCTTGAGGGAGGACATGGGGCACTACTTTCAGCAACTTCTTACTTCACTCTGCAGTTTTGGTGCCTTTTCTGCAGCACCAACAAAGGACACTGATCACCCTGTCAATCTTACTCGCTTCCTACAGTCCTGCACTTTGATGAGGGGGACTGGGCAAGGTGGATTGAATCTCTGGAGTGTCCTTACAGGCTCGGCAAAGAGTTGTATGGATTAGGCCGTTGCATGATGTTACACACAAAATGGGAAACAGGTCTCCTCCTGGTATTGGAGCTTTGCCGCTCTGGAATCTCTGATGACCTAGGGAGATGGCTCCGTTCGAAGATCAGTTTAGGACTGGGTGTTCCCAATAGCCAAAGGGAAGGAGTCGCCCTCTTCGGAGCTCCTCTGTCGCATAGAAAACAGGGTCAGGATAGAAGTGGTCACTTCATGGTGTTACAAATGGTATGCAGGCATCCCTGGTCATCTTCTTCAGTTACTTCAGCTTCCAGTGCTCGACTTGATTTTTACTCCAGAAGCCTCACCTTTTATAGAGTTCCAGCACACACTCCTCTGCAATCTCTGTCAGCTTTTTACAGAAAGGGGGATTTGGCTGTCCGTTCAGACTCAAGACTGAAGACTGCTGCTGAGAGACCCCGTCCATTGTTCTGCATTTTGTCATCAGACCAAGGAATCCAGAGCTGCAGCATTGCAGCGCATCCAGCATGAACATATTCTTCTAACCTAAATTACTGTGGGGAAAAGTTACTGTTTACCTGATTCCAAGAAGTCACTCCAGAGCGTTGGAGAGCACCTAAAGGTGTCCAGGGTCACCCCCTCTTACCTCCAACTCAAGCCACTGCTTCTGTACCTTCATAGAGTCCTTTGACAGATCTCCCTTGTTAGGTTGTAACTTGCTGCTTCTATGACACTAGAGATTGGGAAAAATCCACAGGAACTCTTCCTGTTCTGCTGCTCATAAAGACTTTACACCCTCTCCAAACTGCCTTTAGCTAGGGTTGTGTTTTGAGACTTAAAAGACTTACTGACTGAAGAAACACTCTATAGAATCTTGAACCAAGCTAATGTTGCACTAACTAACCATTTTCCTCCCTTTAAGTGACTTTACTATATGTGTTTGCAGAGTAAGGGTCTGATCACGAGTTGGGCGGTATTCCGGCTGGGATGCCGTCCAACTTTATTAGCGTTAGAGCCTACCCATCAGGCGGTATTACTGCCGAATCATGGCTTGGGCGCTAACTGTTAGTCACCATTCCCCATTGAGTCCATTGGACCCAATGGGTAATTTCTGGTGCAATTACCGTGCAGTAATGCCTCCAGTGGGAATTGTGCTGAAAATTGGCATTTTTCTGGCATGTTTACCCCCAGCTCTGAACCATGTTTACATCCAGCTGACATCTTCCTCTTAAGATAAGCATGACTGCTCTGCCGCTCCACCAAGGTCCTCAGTTAGTACAGGCTGATACTAAGACTTGGAGATCTACACCCCTCTGGGATAGTTTACTAAAGTCTTACTAACAGTAGGACTTTAGGAAAACTCCACCATCACTGATGTTGCAGCTGGTGAGATTTGTGTAGGTGGGATTATATTGATTCATGGCTGTATTACACTCAAAGAATCCATCTTCAAGGTCACTTTACTGTGAAGTACTAAAATGATGTCCACTATGGAAAACTATAAAAAATAAGCTCTCATATCTCTTACTGTTGAAAAACTGAAAGAAATGTGTAAAGATAAATGTCTTAGTACAAAAGGAAAAAAAGATGAGTTAATCCAAAACATGTTAGATTACCAAACTGCAAGTATGTCTATAACCGCTACTTCCAGAATTGATCTAGAAGATAATGATGGTCAAAGTCTAACATTTAGCCCTCAACTTCCAGAAAATGATGTAGATGATGAGATGGAGGAAAATTGAACTGCTGACCCACCTCCAATCCTCTAACCTCACCCTACCTGAACCTTACATGTCAGCTGAGATGGTTCTAAAGATAGAGAAATTGAAAATCCAGCTTGAATTTAGAAAACTGGAGATTCAGTCTGAAATGAGAAACAAAGAAATCAGCAAGGAACTGCAACTCAGGGAATGTAGATGCTGGCATGACCTAGAGATGAAAAGGTTGTCCTTTGATTGCACTCCTGTTTCAGAGTCCTCTTTGCTAGACCACTCGAGTAGCAGGAAGCATCATCTCCACAAAGATTTGGTGTGTTTGTATAATGTGAAAACGGATATTCTTGATTGGCTGAGTAGATTTAAAGTTACATGTAAAGTACAAGGTATTAGTGAAAAGGAGTTTGTTCCATGGGTAATCTCTATGCTCCCCCAGCATGGCTGTGATGCTGTGATTAATTCAAAGGATGTTGATAGACAAGATAACCAGTTGTTAAAAACTGCTCTCATAGCCAGGTTTGGGAAGACCTCTTCCCAATACCTAAAACGGTTTAGGGACCACAAGAAGAGAGCTGGTAACGTGTGGGCCACTTGGGAGTGTGAAAGCATGAAAAACTTAGATGGGTGAACTAAGGGTTACAAAGTGAGCTCTTATGAAGGCATGAGGTGTCTCTTCATGCTGGGAGGTATTTTTGATGCCTTTTCCCCAGAGATGAGACAGCACATTGCTGACTCTAAGAAACAGGATCCCAAAAAGCTAGCACTTGCTGCTGACTTGTGGGTGGCCAACAGTGCTACTCACATGGATTCTGGGGCTCCTCACAAGGAAGAGGATGGTAAAAAGCATAAGAAGGATCATTCCAAAAATCCCCCACCAAAACAGGGCCACGACCATAACAAGGGTAAATATCCCCCTAAAAAACCTTATATAGCTAGCGAAACCTCTGGGCCCAAACCAGTGGGAGGTTATCAGAAACCCCCATTCCAAAAGATATTTGTGAAATGTGTGGTTTATGGGTCTGGTGACCATGTGAAAGGAGATCCCAGATGCAAGGATAAACCTTCAGGGATTCCCTCTGGCAGCTTAGCATTCACATACCATGTGGAAGTACCAATGACGGGGGCTAGATCTAACCCTCAATCTGAAGAACCCATTGGTGTTCAGGCTAGAGTTTCTTTAGTATCTCTGGGACTGTGGGAACAACATAATAGTGTGGTCTACAATTCCATTCCTGATAATACTAAAGACTATTATAAACACAGTGTACTTGTACATGGGCAGGCCAACCCTTCCATTGGATAAACTGGTGCCACTATAACTGTAGTAGATGAAAGTTTCTTTCAACCCGAGGAGGTTGCTAAGGCATCCAAAGGATTTACCAAGTTAGCAGGAGGCCCAGTCCAAATGTACCCTCGACTGCCAGCTATCATTAAGTGTAATGAGATGACTGTAAAGATAACTAAGTGTTCAGTCAGAGGTACCAGGAAGGGTACTGTTTGGCAATGATTTGAAGGCCTTAGGAGTAGTCTCCAGCACACCCAAGCCACCCTCTAAGAAGAGAAGGGAGTTGACAAGGAAAGCCAGAGAGAGAACCATAAGAGATCCTCTCCCAACTGAGACCAAGGGGAAACCTAAAGTCTCGAAAGGAAAGAAGGGCACCAAGCCCAACAATTCCATAAGGAAAAAGGTTTCTGTTGATAACCTAGAGGTCACCCCTGTGACCCAACCAACAGCTGATGCTGAGTTAGTGCCAAAGGTATCCCCTAAAGAATCCTCTTCTGATGAGCCAGAAGAGGAGGAGATTCAACCCTTTCAGAAAGATCTGGATTCAAGAGACCATCCTGAGCAGCAGATGTTGCTTGCAGAAGGTGGACCCTCAAGGACAGACTTCAGTAGGGGACAGAGATAGGATCCCTCTATATGAGGTCTGCATCAGCAGGCAGCTTCCCAGCGTGAAGGGCAAGACCATGGGAAGCAGAGGCTATACTGGGAGGTTGGACCTCTCTACAGTAAGCTTACAAAGTCTATTCCAGGAGACCGCATGAGACTGGTGGTACCCCAGAAATTGAGACCCACATTCCTACAGTTAGCACATTAAGTCCCCCTGGCTGGTCACTTAAGCTCTAAGAGGACCAATGAGAGGATCTCATTGTACTTTTACTGGCCCAAGATGGGTGCAGAGATTGAAGAACACTGTAGGAGTTGTCACACTTGCCAGTAACCTGGCAAGAGTGGAACCAATAATGTGGTAGCCTTAGTGCCTCTCCCAGTAGTGGGAGTGCTTTTTGAGAGGGTGGAGAGTGAGATTTTTGGAACCTCCAACATCTTCCAGCAACCAATTTATATTGGTTGCGGTGGACCATGACACCAGGTACCCTGAAGCTGTTTCAATGCGAACTGTTACTGCTCAGGCAGTGGTTAAGGCCTCACTTGGTATGTTTGACCAGAGTAGGATTTCCTAAAGAGGTTGTGTCCAACAGGGGGTCAAATTGTATGTCCCACAACATGCAGGCCATGTGGAAACCTGTGGGGTCACCTACAAGTTCTCAATTGCCCACCACCCTCAGACAAATGGGTTGGTGGAGAGGTTTAATAGAACGATGAAGAGCATGATTGGAGCTTTGGGAGAACCACTTAGGAGAAAGTGGGACCTTCTTTTGCCCTGCCTTATATTTGCATAAAGAGAAGTTCCTCAAGTTGGAGTGGGCTTTAACCCCTTTGAGATACATTATGGTCATCCTGTCAGAGGCCCTTTGGCCCTGACCAAGGAGGGTCTGGAACGTGATCCATCCCTCAAGCCATTAAGGATTACTGACTATATGCTAGGCAACAGACAGAAGATGCCACAAATGATGACAGGGGCTACTGAGAATGTGAATGCTGGTCAAGCTCTGGTTAAGCAATGCCATGAAAAGAAGGCGAACATGTTGGAGTTTACTCCAGACCAAAAAGTTCTCATCATGGTCCCTGTAAACAGAGGATCTTATAGGATAAATGGACAGGACCCTTCAAAGTTGTAGGAAAACATGGAGAGGTCAACTATTTGGTAGACTGTGGCAACCTCAATGAGGTCCCCAGGGTCTTTCATGCCAACCGTCTGAAGGCTCATGTTTCCAGACCAAAGGTAGGAGCTTTGGTCTTAGCCTCTGATCAAGAAGAAGAAGAGGAGAATTAACCTCTCCCAGATCTGAGAGTGAGCCTCTCCCAGATTTTCCAAAGGGGGGCCTTTGGATGGGTCAGTAGAAGGGGTAACATTCTCTACTAATCTGACAATGCAGCAACAGGATGAGTACATGGCTATGTTAATCACTTTGCCCCTCTGTTCTTACTTATACCAGCCTTGACCCCTTGGGGCCAGCATGACATTGACACTGGTGATAGGTTACCTGTAAAAAGCAGGGGCTACAGGATATAAGATAATGTGAAGGATCACATAAAAGAAGAGGTCAACGAGATGCTTGACCTGGGAGTGATTGAACATTTCACAAGTACACAGGCTAGCCCAGTTTTGTTAGTACCAAAGGCAGGAACTAAATAATTAAGATTCTGTGTGGACTATCGGGCAACAAATGCAGTTACCAAGACTGATACCCATCCCTTGCCAAGGACAGATGAACTGGTGAATAAGCTGGGCCCAGCAAAATTCTTCTGTACTTTTGACCTGACAAGTGGTTATTGGCAGATTGCCATGACCGACCATTCCAAGTTGAAGACCGCATTCTCAACGCCAGAAGGCTTGTACCAGTTTAAGGTCATGTTCTTTGGTTTAAAGAATGCACCCGACACATTCCAGACAATGGTTAATCGTGTTCTGAATGGGTTAGAGAACTTCTGCATGGGGCATACTTTGATGACATAGTAGTGTTCAGCCCTACCTGGGAAGAAAATCTTGACCACCTGGGATATATGTTGCATGTCCTTCAACAGGCCAATCTGACCATCAAACCAAGTAAATGCCAAGTTTGTCAGAGTAAAGTGGTCTACCTTGGTCATGAGGTAGGAGGAGAGGAGATCAAGCCCTTACCCAGCAAAGTACTGGCGGTACAAGACTGGGCCACCCCAACTACTCAAACTCAATAAGAGCCTTCTTAGGACTTACTGGTTATTACAGGAACTTCATTGAGTACTATGGGACCATAGCCTCTCCTATGAATACCTTATCCTCTCCCAAGTAACCTAAAATGACTAAGTGGAATGAGGACTTTGAAAAAGCCTTCCGGGGGCTGAAAGATGCCCTCTATACAGCTTCAGTGCTGAGAGCTCGAGATTAGACTCAGGCCGTCCTAGTGCAAACGGATGCTTCCTACACAGGGATAGGAGCAGTCTTGAGGCAATTTGATTGCAAAGGCAGGGAGCAACCCATCTGCTTTATTAGTAGAATATTAAAAGATAGACAAACAAGGTGGGCAACCTTGAATGAAATCTAAACTACAATCCTATGGATTTCTGATGCAATTACAATCTCGCCCAGACTCAGATAAAGCTGATGCTATAGAAGCAGCATCCTCTCTGAAACCTCCTTCACAATGTAATTGTACTTGTAATCACAATTCCCAGAGTACGATTCCAATAGTGAAATACAAAACTGCACCCACACCCATTTCCAAATGGACATGGTTAACTAAAGCAGTGCAGACCAATGCCAAACAGACCAATTAGACTCACCATACAGTGAATTTGCACTCATGTACACTTGCAACCTGGAATACCAGAGATTTTGCCCATTTGCTAACTACTAGAGCAGACAATTTACTGAGATATTATATAATCACCCGACAGGAAACCTGGATGACGAGTCAGCCAATCTGGCCCAATTTCCAGGTTTCCCATGTACTGGGCAAGAAATTGCTTAAGGGCCGTCCATGCGTTGGCCAGCTCATTGCAGTAAAAATAGAATCCAATATAAACCTGCAACCTTGGGCAACACCTGTCGTAGACAGAGACCCAATATTGGAGATCAAGGATGTAATCCTAGATACAGTGGATAAAGCCTTTGAGAATGACTGGATAAGTGAGAAAACTCATGGTGTTTCTACTTAATAAACATCTAATCACCCCTGTATTTTATGGACTCCCCAAAAGCCATAAAGATCGATTGACTCCACCACTCAGACCAATTGTGGCCGGGACCGCTAGCATTTTCGATCCTTTAGCCATATACATTGACAAACTCTTACAACCCCTAATTCAAGGCACGTCAACATACCTAAAGGATACAAACGATTTACTTAATTGTTTGAAAGAAATTACTGCTATAAGCTCAGACTGTATTATATTCACCCTTGATGTCTGTAGCCTATACACTTTCATCCCCCATGAGGAGGGGATGGAAGCGTTAGAACGGCTGCTATTGAACACAAGAGCACTTAAAGGAAATGCTCAATTAGTCCTTGAACTACTTAAGGTGATTCTAAGGAAAGTACTATCTGCAAACTTCAGTTACAACTATGGGCTCTTCAATGGACCCAGTATATGCCAACACATGTATTTTCAAAACTGAGACGGACCATATACTGGAACATCCGTTCTGGTCACCAAATATACTGATGTGGAAACGCTTCATCGATGATGTATTCGGGATCTGGTGTGGCTCACGTGACAATCCCACAGATTTCTTAACTTTTCTCAACATGATACATTCAAAAATTAAGTTCACAATGGAAATTGGCAACACTGCATTATATTTTCTCGATGTAAATCTTGAGATCAGGAGTGACTCTATAGTCACCACAATATATCACAAACCAACTGATGCTAACAATTTATTACATTCTTCAAGTTTTCATCCAAAATAAATGCTAAAGGGCTTACGCTATGGCTAAATCCTAAAGTTAAAAAGGATTATCTCAAATCCTTCTGGACTGCATACTAGTTCAAGCAAAGGGGCTATCCTGACAACATCCTCAAGGAAGTGAAAGGAAGTGAAAGAACGATCCACTGATTTATCTAGAGATCAATTAATGGAGTCCAAAGTGAAGGACCAAGCAGTCCCACTCCTTTACATATCTAATTTCTCTCGGCAGAGTTCGCAAATCAGCAAAAGCATAAAAACAATGGAACATCTTACACAACGATCTGACACTCCTAAAACTTTTTCTGAGGGCACCTATGATGTGTTTTAAAAGAGGGAAGAATCTGAGAGATAAGCTGGTGAGGGCCGAAAAACCACCAAAAGAAAAAAAATGGGTGCTTCAGACCAAAAAGAAAGGTACCTTTCCTTGTTTAGGATGTACACGCTGCAATAAAACAATTAAGGGCAGTGTTGTTTCCAATCCCCACACTGGCAAGAAATTCACATTGAGAGATTACTCTACCTGCCTTACGGCAGGTGTTGTATACCTGATTAAATGCCCTTGTGGCAAACTATATGTTGGACAAACAATGAGACCCGCAATGGAGAGGTGGACAGAACATAAATCAAACATTCGCTGCAAGAATCAGAAATCACCTGTATCCAGGCATTTTTTAGACCAGAAACATACAATAGCACAAACAAAATTTCAAATTCTCGAAGTAGTGAAACGTCCTTCAAGACGAGGTAACTATCCAGCCTTCCTTCTCCAGAGGGAACTATATTGTATTCACTTACTTGACACATTACACCCTAATGGCCTGAATAAAGATTTCTCTCTAAATTGCTTTTTATGAGAGGGCGTAATGGGGATATTGATCACTGATGTTCTGGCTTATGAATGCATATGGTTTTGTAATGCAAACTAGTTTCATTGTCATTAGGATTTGAAGTAACGTCATTCTTAAAAATTGTGAGCAGACCATCAAGAAAGTGATCTTTTCTATTGTACATAATGTGCCAGAAAAGGAATGTATGGTTTAGATATTTTGATGGGATGCTTAGAATGGGATCTGGCTTCAACAAATCCACCAAGCATGATTCATGCTGATACATGCTTCAATAGTGATACCACATACACTCTACATGTTTTTTTGGGCCAAATCTACATGCAGTCTATCTAGGTACATGATTGTTCTTTTCAACCTGCCCAACCCCCTTTTTGTATTAACCCCAATCATTGCTTTTCCTCTTTCTCGAATAGGTGATTATTTTCGTGTTATTTCTAATAGTGTTGATCTACTTATGGCTATGGGGGCCACTACTTTTGCTTGGTCTGGTGGCTTGTACTAATGAGCATACTTAGTTATTTCACCCTTTTTTGTTCGGGACGTACATATTTAACGTTGAACAAAATGTATTAACAGATTCATTCTTGTCTATGCATACGATATGTCAAATTCCATTTAATATGGCCTCCTCTTGACTTGTGATTTCTCCGGTATCCCGCTTTGTGGATACTAATTATTCTGTTAATTCATCTCCAGTTCAAGCGCATAGCGTGTTTTGACTTTTCGAAGTTGTGTAAACACTTAGCCTTCCTCAGTTCTAATACTGGGCTAGAACACATTTGACCGTTCCAACATGGCACCCATGGTTGCCTTGGTTACTAATTTACAGACGCCGTTCCAAACTGAGGCTCCACTATTTAAATACACTCTCAATATGGCGCCTTTGTTACCATGGTGACAGATGCGTAGGCTGAGACGCCGAAGAGCACTCGTTTGTTCAGCTTCTTGCTTTGACAGGTTAGCGCGCTGTCTTCTTGTTTGTTCTGAAGTTATTTCGAATGTAGCCTCACATTTAAGATATGCCCACTGACTTTTTTAACCTTGTAGAACTGTCACAGCACCTATCACGCTGCGCAACTCGGCACATACACTTCCCTACAGATTGAGCCCCGAGACCCCAAATGGAGCAACATTAATATCTATACTCTTAAAGTTTTCCTGGAGGACTGCGACACAGAGGTAGTCTTTAATATCTATTTACTATACACCTTCATTTATGTAACAACTTTGTTTTCTATATACATCTTTTTCACTTCATTACATTTTTGTTATTATTTACTTGATTACCCGATAGGTTAAATCGAGATTGACATCCATATCCAACTTGGCACTGAAACCAGGACGATGTTCGCGACCACTTTGATCTGGTCTAATTGAGTCTTTTGCTATACTTGATGTGTGTGGACACCACTCATCAGCTATTTTCTCTTGCACCTTTCACAAACGCGAGCTTCTGTTACTTGGGACTAAGACTTGAATGGAAATGTGAGTTACTATTTACTTACCTACTGCTTTACCGAGACCTTGTTCAGTTCCAGCATGTTTTATTGATACAAAGTGGAGTGCACTTAAACTCTGTTTTTTTGCTAATGCCATCATATATGAGATTATTGAGAAACGGCATAATTTTCCTAGTTTAGTTAAATCCACTTTCTTACTTTCAAAAAACATCTATGGGCATTAATGGACCTATTTTACCCCCTAGAACGGTAGGCACGATCTCAACCATTGCACATCTAGAAGACTGACATTCGATATAGAAACCAATGTTCAGGACCTCGAAAATCACGATACACCTACACACCTTGAATATATTTATCAATCAAGGTATTGCTTTCCTAACTTATTTACAGGGCTTTATTGGAGTGTCTCAGTATGAATCATGATTGGAAGAGAAACATTACTCTCTATCCCTAAAATGCTGTATGAACTGGTATATAGCTAGACCCTGAGGGTTGGGACTGTCACCATAGTCAACCAAGATCCAGGTTATACTAGTTGGGACGCTTCATTGAACATTTCATGGCTCTATTATCAGGTTATGAAGATGGTCGAGCAATTCAGTATGTTATTTGGCTACCATTTTATTTCTTAGTTTGTCAAAAAGGATAAGATAGAAGAATGTGTACAATATATAGCATTGCTATAGCTTGTTCTTACTGAATAAGATCACTAATGTCTGGCTGTAGTATGATCTGTTTCAACATTTAGATGGACACTTATGTTTTTTTCTTTGCAACATGTCTCTACAGTCCATCAAGGCTTTTGAAGAATAGAAACATTATCCTCAAAATGTGTCGGCCAAAATAGATTGGACTTGAATAATCACATCTCTCCCATGTAGAAACAATGTTAGATTTAGTTTCATTCTATTCATTAGTCAAGATAACCATTATAACGGGAGATCTAAATACCAACTGTCTAAACATAAATACTAAGGCGACTCCAACCACAGATCATATTAAATGGTAATATGAGGGGAGATGTACCACCTGCCTGGACCTGGGCAAGAGGCACATTTTCATCTGTCATAGATTACACCTTTGTTTCTGCAAATGCGACTAATCAAATACAGTCATTCCATATTACACCAAATATAGCAAGTGACCACGATATTCTAGTCGTGCGATGGCATCTCCATAGAATACCAGCACGGCAGTTGATACACATTCCCTTGAATCAAGGCAGGAATCGTCTTATATGGTCTCCACAAACACTAGACTCAGTCTCATTATCCACCTCATCAGACAAGACTTCTGATACCAGACCATATGTGTTTGATCAGTGAATCTACTGCCTCACACAGTAGACCAGTATTTAAATTTACACATAAAAATAACCTAGAGATACAGCTTTTAAAAAATAATTTTTGGCATGAAATGAGGAACCTATCACCGTATACAGCAATAAAACAAAGATGTACTCTTAAAATGAAATATAACAATAAAATTAAACAAATCAAAGCTAAGCTTAAACAAGATAATTGTTTTTTTTTATTTCTTGATTTAACTGTTTACTACAGTTTTTACAAGGTTTGTATGTCTGTTAGGTCAATAGTCCTTAACTCCACTTTCTTTTTATTGAAGTAAAGTCAATATCAAGGGTCCTTCCGCAACTGTGCGGTTGGGGCTTGTTCCACAACTCTCGTAGTTTCAATGTCCAGACCCAGACTTTGGAAAAATATTTCAACGGCAATCACTGTTTTCGTGGTTTTGCCACTCATCAAATGGTTCCACCAGTATGTTTCGTCTAGAACGTAGGCGTCTTTAAACAGATGTTCCATGTGGATTTGTCTGTTTGTAATGGTTCCTTTGCACGATAAGAGTAAGTGTCTGAGTGTGTCCACAATTTCTTCTCCCTTGCAAAATCGGCATATGTTGTTTGGGGAGGTCCCTCGTATCGCTAAAATCTTGTTTTCTTTTAACAGATTTAAGCAGGCTCTTAGAAAGGTTGATCAAATGCCTTTATCTGGGAACTTCAGCAGGTATTCAACCGTTCCATTGACTTTTTGTAAGTTCATTGTAAGGTGTTGAGTGAGTTTTTTTTTTTGTTTTGGCATCTGGGAGAGTTTGTATACAATCCCAGTGTTTTAGTCTGACTTTCACTTGAGATTTTCTTCTCTGAAAATCAAAAGTGAAAGTCAAACTCCCCTTTCTGTCAAAAGCTGACAGGGATTGCAGAGGAGTGTGTGCTGGAACTCTATAAAAGGTGAGGCTACTGGAGTAAAAATCAAGTCGAGCACTGGAAGCTGAAGTAACTGAAGAAGATTACCAGGGATGCCTGCATACCCTTTGCAACACCATGAAGTGACCACTTCTATCCTGACCCTGTTTTCTATGCGACAGAGGAGCTCCGAAGAGGGTGACTCCTTCCCTTTGGCTAGTGAGAACACCCAGTCCTAAACTGATCGTCGAACTGAGCATTCTCCTGAGGTCATCAAAGCGCCAATACGAGGAGGAGACCTGTTTCCCATTTTGTGTGTATCATCATGCAAAGGCCTAATCCGTAAAACTCTTTGCCGAGCCTGTAAGGACACTCCAGAGATCCAATCCACCTCGCCCAGACCCCCTCATCAAAGTGCAGGACTGTAGGAAGCGAGGAAGATTGACAGGGTGATCAGTGTCCTTTGTTGGTGCTGCAGAAAAGGCACCAAAACTGCAGAGTGAAGTAAGAAGTTGCTGAAAGTCGTGCCCCAGGTCCTCCCTCAAGACTGCTGCTGGGAGACCTCGTCCATTGTTCTGCATTTTGTCATCAGACCAAGAAATCCAGAGCTGCAGCATTGCAGCGCATCCATCATGAACATATTCTTCTAACCTAAATTACTGTTGGGAAAAGTTACTGTTTACCTGATTACAAGAAGTCACTCCAGAGCATTGGAGAGCACCTAAAGGTGTCCAGGGTCACCCCCTCTTACCTCCAACTCAAGCCACTGCTTCTGTACCTTCATAGAGTCCTTTGACAGATCTCCCTTGTTAGGTTGTAACTTGCTGCTTCTATGACACTAGAGATTGGAAAAAATCCACAGGAACTCTTCCTGTTCTGCTGCTCATAAAGACTTTGAACCCTCTCCAAACTGCCTTTAGCTAGGGTTATGTTTTGAGACTTAAAAGACTTACTGACTGAAGAAACGCTCTATAGAATCTTGAACCAAGCTAATGTTGCACTAACTAACCATTTTCCTCCCTTTAAGTGACTTTACTATATGTGTTTGCAGAGTAAGGGTCTGATCACAACTTGGGCAGTATCCTGGCTGGGACGCCACCCAACTTTATTAGCGTTAGAGCTCACCCATCCGGCGGTATTACTGCCGGATCATGGCTTGGGTGCTAACTGTTAGTCACCATTCCCCATTGAGTACATTGGACCCAATGGGTAATTTCTGGTGCAATTACCGTGCAGTAATGCCTCCAGTGGGAATTGTGCTGAAAATTGGCATTTTTCTGGCATGTTTACCCCCAGCTCTGAACCATGTTTACCCCCAGCTGACATCTTCCTCTTAAGATAAGCATGACTGCTCTGCCGCTCTACCAAGGTCCTCAGTTAGTACAGGCTGATACTAAGAGTTGGAGATCTACAAACCTCTAGGATAGTTTACTATCAGTAGGACTTTAGGAAAACTCCACCATCACCGATGTTGCAGCTGGTGATATTTGTGTAGGTGGGATTACATTGATTCCTGGTTGTATTACACTCAAAGAATCCATCTTCAAGGTCACTTTACTGTGAAGTACTAAAACGATGTCCACTATGGAAAACTATAAGACAGAAGCTCTCATATATCTTACTGTTGAAAAACTGAAAGAAATGTGTAAAGATAAATGTCTTAGTACAAAAGGAAAAAAAGATGAGTTAATACCAAAACATGTTGGATTACCAAACTGCAAGTATGTCTATAACCCCTACTTCCAGAATTGATCTAGAAGATAATGATGGTCAAAGTGTAACTTTTAGCCCTCAACTTCCAGAAAATGACATAGATGATGAGATGGAGGAAAATTGAACTGCTGACCCACCTCCAAATCCTCTAACCTCACCCTACCTGAACCTTACATGTCAGCTGAGATGGTTCTAAAGATGGAAAAATTGAAAATCCAGCTTGAATTTAGAAAACTGGAGATTCAGTCTGAAATGAGAAACAAAGAAATCAGCAAGGAACTGCAACTCAGGGAATGTAGATGCTGGCATGACCTAGAGATGAAAAGGTTGTCCTTTGATTGCACTCCTGTTTCAGAGTCCTCTTTGCTAGACCACTCCAGTAGCAGCAAGCACCATCTCCACAAAGATTTGGTGTGTTTGTATAATGTGAAAACGGATATTCTTAATTGGCTGAGTAGATTTGAATTTACATGTAAAATACAAGGTATTTGTGAAAAGGAGTTTGTTCCACGGGTAATCTCTATGCTCCCCCAACATGGCTGTGTTGCTGTGATTAAATTAAAGGATGTTGATAGACAAGATAACCAGTTGTTAAAAACTGCTCTCATAGCCAGGTTTGGGAAGATCTCTTCCCAATACCTAAAATGGTTTAGGGACCACAAGAAGAGAGCTGGTAACGTGTGGGCCACTTGGGTGTGTGAAAGCATGAAAAACTTAGATGGGTGAACTAAGGGTTACAAAGTGAGCTCTTATGAAGGCATGAGGTGTCTCTTCACGCTGGGAGGTATTTATGATGCCTTTTCCCCAGAGCTGAGACAGCACATTGCTGACTCTAAGAAACAGGATCCCAAGAAGCTAGCACTTGCTGCTGACTTGTGGGTGGCCAACAGTGCTACTCACATGGATTCTGGGGCTCCTCACAAGGAAGAGGATGGGAAAAAGCATAAGAAGGATCCTTCCAAAAATCCCCCACCAAAACAGGGCCACGACCATAACAAGGGTAAATATCCCCCTAAAAATGCTTATATAGCTAGTGAAACCTCTGGGACCAAACCAGTGGGAGGTTATCAGAAACCCCCATTCCAAAAGACATTTGTGAAATGTGTGGTTATGGGTCTGGTGACCATGTGAAAGGAGATCCCAGATGTAAGGGTAAACCTTCAGGGATTCCCTCTGGCAGCTTAGCATTCACATACCATGTGGAAGTACCAATGACGGGGGCTAGATCTAACCTTCAAGCTGAAGAACCCATTGGTGTTCAGGCTAGAGTTTCTTTAGTATCTCTGGGACTGTGGGAACAACAGAATAGTGTGGTCTACAATTCCATTCCTGATAATACTAAAGACTATTATAAACACAGTGTACTTGTACATGGGCAGGCCAACCCTTCCATTGGATAAACTGGTGCCACTATAACTGTAGTAGATGAAAGTTTCTTTCAACCTGAGGAGGTTGCTAAGGCTTCCAAAAGATTTACCAAGTTAGCAGGAGGCCCAGTCCAAATGTACCCTCGACTGCCAGCTATCATTAAGTGTAATGAGATGACTGTAAAGATAACTAAGTGTTCAGTCAGAGGTACAAGGAAGGGTCCTGTTCGACAATGATTTGAAGGCCTTAGGTGTAGTCGCCAGCACACCCAAGCCACCCTCTAAGAAGAGAAGGGAGTTGACAAGGAAAGCCCAGAGAGGCAACCGTAAGAGATCTTTTTCCAACTGAGACCAAGGGGAAACCTAAAGTCTCGAAAGGAAAGAAGGGCACCAAGCCCAACAATTCTGTGGGATGTTTTTACCCATGCATCCAAGCCCTACCATAAAACTGTGCAGTACTGGCATGGAAAACATCATGATGGCCAGAACTCCCCAAAGAGTACACAGGGAAAACATGTAGTATAGGCTGCCACCCATTTTTGCCTATGTTGTGAGCACAGGAGGACACTGCCTAAAACCACCATTGGGCTACACACACAGTAGCCTGAAGCCATTCGGAATGGCAATGCTGATTGCCAAAAGCAACCCAGAACTGTGGGGAATTCTTTTTCTTAATAACAAAAATGGATGCAGTACCGGTGCTCACCACTATCAGAAAGCTGGCGTTTTAAAACCACCAGACTTCTGTGTAAAACTGAACAAATGAACCGAAACCAGGCCAAGGAAAGACTTGCCAAGAGGTGGATACAATGTAAAACTATATTCTGAAATGACTTGAAGGAAGTAATTATTTAATGTATATATAAAAAATAGCTGCATGTAAGTTGGATTTGAATGTAGAAAACTGGGAACTAAAGTGACATTTAGCTGAATTCTGCCTGACAACTACCCCCGACAGGAGAAACCTGCTCAGCCCCTCTTCCCAGGCCTGGCTGCATCCTGTTGCCCCCACCAAAAGGAGATCACACCTCTCTGTTTGGATTAGGGGAGGGGCAACCGCAGAGGGCAGAGACACTGAACAATGGGCCTTCTTTGGCTCAGGAAAATGTTATATTGGGGGGTCATAAAATGGCTTCCTCTTGGGGGAAACTGGGAGGGGCAGTGCCTCTGCTAGCAGCTGAGCTTGGGGGAAGTGGATAAACCAGTTATTCCACCATGTGATGTGGGAAGCCACACCCCTTTCTGACCAGGGCATAATTTTAAAAAGATAGATAACTCATAGTGCGGACTGGTCAAAATTATATAAATAATATCATTATTCTTGGGGTTTTTCCGTGCACATTTTGGGACCCTGTGGGATGTTCTTGGGGATAGTAGGGGAAAAAAGGTTGTTACACCAAATGTATGCATGTTAAAAATCATCTGAAATCCATATCCCTGGTGCACATTTGTGTAAAATCTGGAAAGGTTTAGAGGTCGTTATCTGGATGAAAAGGGGAGAATTCTGTCATCAGTGGACACGACATTGTACAAAGACAGGGATTGGATGGTTTGGTGCTACACAAAATATGTTAACTGGACCTATAATATGAGAAAAATGGTACATAGATAAATATGTATTTGGATCAGAAATAGATTTGTGTGCAATTTGACAAGGGGAGGTTCCTCTGACTATAAAACCGACAGCATCACTCTGACACTCCATTTCTTCCCCCCAATCAAGGGAGAGAGGAAAGCTTGGTCAATGATAAGTGAGAGGGGCAGGCTTAGCTAGGCCCAGGCACACACCCATTTTCAAAACACATAGAAAGGGCCATTGAAACCCAGGTAGGGAATTCACTTTCCACTTTCTTGCAGGACGCTTTGCCGGGAGACTCCAGACTTCAAATCCATCAACCTCCAGAGACCAGAGATCCAGAGAGACCAGAGATCCAGAGAGACCAGAACTGTGCAGTGCTGTGAGCAGAACCAGTGCTTGACAGACCCAGAGAGCAGAGCTGACCCAGATAGCCGGGACTTCAGAACCACCCGCCAGATGTCCCGTCCAACCTGACCAGACCTTATTTCAAAAATATAGTGTGAGTACTCACTGTGCAAAACCAATTTCTTAGTTTAAAATAATCTAATCCAAACTATTTTAGCCTATTAGAACTGCCTCCTAGAATTGTATCATTCTGTCATCTTTAAAACTGAAAACTGTCCTCTGTAATTCTGAGCTGTAAAATTTCAAATCCGATAAACTACTTTCACAAAATCATCCGTATCTCCGGAACCGTTTGTCCTAGGAACGTGGTTTAACTTTCATTTTAATGATGTGATTCTAGGCTTTCCAATGAACCTAGAACTTCCTACTCCCTATACCTTTTCCGGAATCGCGATTTACGCACTCGCAAAATTTACCGCGATTTGGCTCAATTTCTCCACTTGTCAAAATAGCAGCTCCATTCTTTCCTATGTTAAAATCCGTTTGCAACCTGGTAATAACTCATAGAGCATTGCTAAAGTGAGCCTGAACTAATACCAACAAGCATCTCTCACTCACCCTGAATCTCTAGAGGGAATTAAAATCAGTTAGCACATTTTCCCATCCATTGCCATCACATTTAAAAGCATTTTGGGCCTGTGTTTCAAACTTCTACCTGTTCCCTCTAAGCTTGCTGGGGGGAACTGAATTTCGTATTGTATTTGATTGCATTCCTGAGAACTGTGTGCTCCTCTTTCCATCTCCTTCCATTTCTTACATTGCATGGGGGGGGGGAATTGCCAGAGAAAAAGTGATTATCTTATCTTTTGCTAAAATCATATCAAGTATTTCTGTACTGCATTTTATTCCTCATTGCTTTTCCCTTGAAACCATAAAAGTATTTTCGCTGCCTTATCCATCCTATACCAACTCCTCATTGACTGTAAAGAAGTGTGCTAGTGTTAGGTTACCCATTGTTGATCAACATTATATTCATAAGTGTGATATCAATTATTAATTTCTTATAAAAGTGTGTTATATATATATATTGTTTAATTTTTCAAATAAACCTTTTAAGTTTGCAAAACAAGCCTACTTCTTGGCTCAGTGGGGTCAAGGGGGATTCTAAGAGAGGGGTGTCTAACAAGGGTTGTCATCCAGAGTACTGAACTGGACATGAAAATACATCAATAAGGTTTTTCCTCAGCATCCCAGACTAGGCATTGACTTAGCTGTAGTGTTGATTGAATATCGCTTACAATTCCATAAGGAAAAAGGTTCCTGTTGAAAACCTAGAGGTCACCCCTGTGACCCAACCAACAGCTGAGGCTGAGTTGGTGCCATAGGTATCCCCTAAATAATCCTCTTCTGATGAGTCAGAAGAGGAGGAGATTCAACCCTTTCGGAAAGATCTGGATTCAAGAGACCATCCTGAGCAGCAGATGTTGCTTGCAGAAGGTGGACCCTCAAGGACAGACTTCAGTAGGGGACAGAGATAGGATCCCTCTATATGAGGTCTGCTCAGCAGGCAGCTTCCCAGAGTGAAGGGCAAGACCATGGGAAGCAGAGGCTATACTGGGAGGTTGGACCTCTCTACAGTAAGCTTACAAAGTCTATTCCAGGAGACCGCATGAGACTGGTGGTACCCCAGAAATTGAGACCCACATTCCTACAGTTAGCACATTAAGTCCCCCTGGCTGGTCACTTAAGCTCTAAGAGGACCAATGAGAGGATCTCATTGTACTTTTACTGGCCCAAGATGGGTGCAGAGATTGAAGAACACTGTAGGAGTTGTCACACTTGCCAGTAACCTGGCAAGAGTGGAACCAATAATGTGGTAGCCTTAGTGCCTCTCTCAGTAGTGGGAGTGCCTTTTGAGAGGGTGGAGAGTGAGATTTTTGGAACCTCCAACATCTTCCAGCAACCAATTTATATTGGTTGCGGTGGACCATGACACCAGGTACCCTGAAGCTGTTTCAATGCGAACTGTTACTGCTCAGGCAGTGGTTAAGGCCTCACTTGGTATGTTTGACCAGAGTAGGATTTCCTAAAGAGGTTGTGTCCAACAGGGGGTCAAATCGTATGTCCCACAACATGCAGGCCATGTGGAAACCTGTGGGGTCACCTACAAGTTTTCAATTGCCCACCACCCTCAGACAAATGGGTTGGTGGAGAGGTTTAATAGAATGATGAAGAGCATGATTGGAGCTTTGGGAGAACCACTTAGGAGAAAGTGGGACCTTCTTTTTCCCTGCCTTATATTTGCATAAAGAGAAATTCCTCAAGTTGGAGTGGGCTTTAACCCCTTTGAGATACATTATGGTCATCCTGTCAGAGGCCCTTTGGCCCTGATCAAGGAGGGTCTGGAACGTGATCCATCCTTCAAGCCATTAAGGATTACTGACTATATGCTAGGCAACAGACAGAAGATGGAACAATTGATGACAGGGGCTACTGAGAATGTGAATGCTGGTCAAGCTCTGGTTAAGCAATGGCATGAAAAGAAAGCGAACATGTTGGAGTTTACTCCAGACCAAAAAGTTCTCATCATGGTCCCAGTAAAACAGACGATCTTATAGGACAAATGGACAGGACCCTTCAAAGTTGTAGGTAAACATGGAGAGGTCAACTATTTGGTAGACTGTGGCAACCTCAATGAGGTCCCCAGGGTCTTTCATGCCAACCGTCTGAAGGCTCATGTTTCCAGACCAAAGATGGGAGCTTTGCTCTTAGCCTCTGATCAAGAAAAAGAAGAGGAGAATTAACCTCTCCCAAATCTGAGAGTGAGCCTCTCCCGTATTTTTCCAAAGGGGCACCCTTCAGATGGGTCAGTAGAAGGGGTAATATTCTCTACTAATCTGACAATGCAGCAACAAGAGGAGTACATGGCTGTGTTAATCACTCTGCCCCTCTGTTCTTACTTATACCAGCCTTGACCCCTTTGGGCCAGCATGACATTGACACTGGTGATCGGTTACCTGTAAAAAGCAGGGGCTACAGGATATAAGATAATGTGAGGAATCACATAAAAGAAGAGGTCAACGAGATGCTTGACCTGGGAGTGATTGAACATTCCACAAGTACACAGGCTAGCCCAGTTTTGTTAGTACCAAAGGCAGGAGCTAAATAATGAAGATTCTGTGTGGACTATCGGGCATCAAATGCAGTTACCAAGACTGATACCCATCCCTTGCCAAGGACAGATGAACTGGTGAATAAGCTAGGCCCAGCAAAATTCCTCTGTACTTTTGACCTGACAAGTGGTTATAGGCAGATTGCCATGACCGACCAGTCCAAGTTGAAGACTGCATTCTCAACGCCAGAAGGCTTGTATCAGTTTAGGGTCATGCTATTTGGTTTAAAGAATGCACCCGACACATTCCAGACAATGGTTAACCGTGTTCTGAATGGGTTAGAGAACTTCTGCATGGCATACTTGGATGTCATAGTAGTGTTCAGCCCTACCTGGGAAGAACATCTTGACCACCTGGGACATGTGTTGCATGTCCTTCAACAGGCCAATCTGACCATCAAACCAAGTAAATTCCAAGTTTGTCAGAGTAAAGTGGTCTACCTTGGTCATGAGGTAGGAGAAGGGGAGATCAAGCCCTTACCAAGCAAAGTACAGGCGGTGCAAGACTGGGCCACCCCAACTACTCAAACTCAAGTAAGAGCCTTCTTAGGACTTACTGGTTATTATAGGAACTTCATTGAGTACTATGGGACCATAGCCTCTCCTATGAATACCTTATCCTCTCCCAAGTAACCCAAAAAGGCTAAGTGGAATGAGGACTTTGAAAAAGCCTTTCGGGGGCTGAAAGATGCCCTCTATACAGCTTCAGTGCTGAGAGCTCCAGATTAGACTCAGGCCGTCCTAGTCCAAATGGATGCTTCGTACACAGGGATAGGAGCAGTCTTGAGGCAATTTGATTGCAAAGGCAGGGAGCAACCCATCTGCTTTATTAGTAGAAAATTAAAAGATAGACAAACAAGGTGGGCAACCATTGAATGTGAATGTTTTTCTCTTGTGTGGGCCCTGAAGAAATTCAGACCACTCCTCTATGGAATTACTTTCAAGATTCAAACCGACCACCAAACATTAAGGTGGCTAATGCAGATGAAAGGGGAAAGCCCAAAATTGCTCAGGTGGTGCATAAACCTACAAAGCTTTGACTTCACTAAAGGGGCAAAGGTCAGGTACCCAACAAAAGAATGCTGATGGTCTCTCCAGAACGTATGACCGACTGGATCAGGTGAGCCATCCAGGAGTGGATTAGAACCTCCTCTCCCTAGTCTGGTACATTCACAATCTCCTAGTTATGGATGGTGGCAGTGGACGTGTTCTATCAACTATTGTGTAGTTCTTATAATGTAGGCTATGTCCATAGCCTCTGTAGTGCACAATAGAGGCACAGAGGTGCCACCTTGGGGCCTCCCTGCTTTATTTGCCATTACTAGCATGGTTGTTCTTTGTTAGCCCTTCTTCTACCATTCTGGGAGGGGGAGGTCAATGTGTGTGTTTTGCCTTTGACGGGAACCCTTGGGTGTCCCCACCTAGGCTCCAGAGTATCTGGGTAGACAGGAAGTGTGTGAGGAGTCTTCCACACCCTTGTCCTTGTGCCCTTGTCCTTGTCCTTTGTCTGCCAGAGTGCATGGATAGGACCAGCTCCCACAGGGGGTGGCTATCCTGATTGGATAGCCAAACGCCCCTTTCTGTAAAATGCTGAGAGAGATTGCAGATGAGTGTGTGCTGGAATTGTGTAAAAGGTGAGGCTTCTGGAGTGAAAAGCAAGTTGACCACTGGAAGCTGAAGTAACCGAAGAAGACGAGCAAGGAAAATTGGAGCATGACTTAAAGGACATTACTGAAATAATACTTTAAGCTAATCCATCTCAAACTCGGGGGCCGGATTGTTTGGCAATGGTAACCATCAAAGCAAACCCAATTGTATTTGCTAACATTCTGTATTACTATTTACACACATTCTTAGTTGCCACAGACCCCTGAAACCTGGAAGATCTTTGTCCTTTTTAAAAAAAGATGATAGGGAGTACCCCACCAACAACCGACACATTGCCCTTCTGGGCTCCTCTAACAATGTTTTTTTTGGCTCACGTCTTAAATCATTTTGAGCTGCTGTCAAAGAGGGAATAATGTAAGGACATTTATCATCAGGTTTTAGAAAAGGAATGGGGACATCGTCTAACATTTTCTTGCTTTCAATGCTTCAACAACAGGCACACATATTTTGTTCCCCGCTGTAGCTCTCCTTCATAGACTTAACAAGCACTTTTGACAGGGTGAATTGTCAGAAACTCTGGTGGAAAATAGTTTGCCTTAGGTGCCAGAAAACATTAAGTAACCTCATCAGACATCTACATGAGGACACCAAGGTGCAAATCAGACTGAACATGGTGGGCGACATGTCCGGCCCAATGTCATCCTTCAGGGGACTTCGGCAGAACTGTATTTTGGCGCTGGCTCTTTTCAATATCCACATATGGTCTACGGAGTGTGTTCGGAGAGTGTCATGCAGTCTGCATCTTGTTACAAGTCTTTCTGATATTGCCTTGGATATGGGAGTTTGAGCCAACATTGCAACATTGCTACTTAATAACATTCACACCACGGAGTGTGGTTGCAGAGTGTCTTGCAGTCTGTGCAGTCCGTGAAGGGAGTAGGCTGTAGGACTGCTTTGCCTCCCTGCTAAGGTAACTTCAGACTTTGGCTTTTACTCCATGTGGGGTTTGACTATCTTCAGCTCCTGTTCTCTCTTGATTGAATCCCTGTAGCATACTTGCATACTAAACACCGTACTTGAACTACAATTGGACAGTGACAGTGACGGTAGTCTATTAGTATACGTTTGTGTGTAATACAAACAGGTAATCAAACTTATGACTTTCATAGCCTGGCTCAGTGGATTACTATAGCACTGAGGTGGGACGTTGGGTGCCTTTGATTTTTTTTAAGCTGCACTTGCTGTTTCTACATTCCCCACTTGGAATCTAACTATTGCACCTCATACTGTGTGGGTCGGTGGTTTGTTAGTTGCTGATTGTGTAACCGGTTCAGCTGTTGGGCACGTATTCCTGCTATCTAGCAGGCCTACGAGATTTGAGAAGCTAATTGAACATTACTTTAACTATACCGTGGGAATTGAACTCTGAGCATTCTGAGAAGACTATTTAATTATTTTTTTTTTATTTTTTTGGGAATTATATTTACTGTACCTCTGTGGGAGTGCTTTGTCGTATATGCTTATAAGTCAAGTCACTGCTTTGGGACTGCATCGCGATTGTTTCACAGATTTTGTTTTTGCGTGAGTTCTGCAAACTACACAGCATTGGGATAGAGTTTGCTTTCCGAAACATTCAACTGAACCCTTTGTAACCGGGCGGGGACTGCAAGCCTAGGGCCTTTGACCTGCGCCGGCTTTTTTTACTGCTTATAATCAGCAGTTGTTTGAACTGGAGCTGTGCAAGTTGCGTAGTACTGGGGAATAATTTGCTCTATTAATTACCGAATGCCTCGTTAAGAGGCAGGTATTGCGGGCCTTGGGCCTTTGACCCACGTTGGGTTGTATTCTCTGTATAACTAGCAGCTAGGGTTGCATACTTTGTTCCTATAGGCAGTCCATTTGCTGTGTTTCAAACGGAACAGCGACTGTGTTGTAACTTGCTTATAATGAAGACAGGAGTCGCGGGGCTTGTCACGCTGTGTTTATTCTCTTATAGGTTTCATGCACAGTGCACGCCAAGTGCGTGCTTCAATAACAAATGCCAACGGGCCTAACGTGGCTTGGAGATGCAGCCGTAATGTCCGTGTCCATGAGTGTGGGCCGCGGGCCCCGTTCTCGGAGGAGCCGGCAGGACGCACCTTATCGCGTCCTTGGCTCTTCCCGTAAGGCGCGCGGAGCGCACGGGGGCGGAGCTATAGTTCGCGGCGAGATCTCGCGAGAGTGAGGGCTCTCGCGATATCTCTACACATCTCCCTTTTTCAATGCACAGCACAATCACTGTAAAACATAATCATTGTATCTCACCGGTCTTCTGTGTTCTCTTCTGGGCCGATCATCAGTTCCGGCGCAATCTTCCTGTTGCTCCTGTTCGGGATCTGCACTCTGTGCTTCCGGTTCGACCTCGGTTTCCACCCTCTCTCTGTCGTCTCCTTCTGGTTCTCGTTCTTCGCCTGTTCCGTAGTCTCTTTCGGTTTCTGTTCGTGATCTCTCCGGAGTCCTCGCTCTTCCTCGCGTCTTCTGGTATAGTGCCACTCTTTCGAGATTCCACGCTCGCCCGTCTTCCGTGCGAACATGATTTGCTCCTTTGTGAATCACTTTGATGGGTCGGCTAAACCGAGACCCCGTGACCTGATCTTTCTTCGGTAGTCTGATTTTAACCAAGTCTCCTTTTCCTATGTCGGACGCTTGCTTGGTTCTCCGATCACTCCATGATTTCATGCGTGTCTTGCTGCTTTCGATTCTCCAGACTACTTCTGCCATGTCCACCGCTTCGTCTTCTCGTATTTTCGACAACCATGGTGGAATCAGCGTGGATGCCGCACTCCTCCCTCTCAACATTTTGAACGGGGATATTTGCGTGATCCCATTTGGAGTGAGTCTGTGGGCCGCTATGGCCTCCTTGGTGGTTTTGAGCGGGTCCATACCCGAAGCCGTTGCCAATTGGATGGCGCCCTTTATGAACCTGTTGGCCCTCTCTACAAGCCCGTTGGCCTCGGGGTGATATAGGGCCGCTTTCTTTTGTTTAATGTGATTTCTTTTTAAGAATTCTTCCATGTCCTTAGAGGCCAGTTGCACCCAGTTGTCTGTAACCACTTCCTTGGGGAGGCCTTCCCTCTGAAAAATTTCTGTAAGTACTTCTATAACTGTTACTGTAGTTAGGTTTGGGACAAACTCCGCCTCCACCCACTTTGATAGGTAGTCAACCAGTACTATGCTGTACCGATGTTCAGGTGCCATTGCTTCCAAAGGCCCTATGAAGTCGATGCCAACCTTTGACCACACGGCTTCTGGTATTTCCGTGGGTATTAGGGGTGCTTGGCGGACCTTAAGTCTCTTGTTGCTATTGAGGCATTCATGCCAACGTTCTATCATGGATCGAATTTCCTGGTCCATGGATGGCCACCAGTAGGCCTCTTTCACTCTGCGACGGGTCATCTTGTTTCCCAAGTGGCCCGCGTGGGCTCTACATAGAATGGTATTTCTCATTCCTGTGGGGGGAATAATCTGATCGGTTTTCATAATTATCCCCTCCGTTTCAGATAGCTCGTCTGACACCTTCCAATAGGGTCTCATGCCCTCGGGCAGCGTTTTTTCACTTGGCCAACCTTCCTTGATCCATTTGCGAATCATGGCCATGGTGGGGTCTTTCCCAACTTCCACTTCCCAGTGTCTCTCACTGAGTTCTAGGTAATCTGGTGCTCTCAAGTCTGTGATGGATGCAACTATGCATTCTCCATGAAGGAACGTGGTGGCTTTATCCTTACCCTCCGGCAGTCTCGACATGCAGTCAGCTTGCGAATTTTTTCCAGCCTGAGATGTGCTGGACCTCAAACGTGTACTCTTGCAGTTTGGCTGCAATGCGTGCTAATCTGGGTGTGGATACTTTAGTGACTCCCGGGCTGAGCATATGGATGAGGGGCTTATGATCAGTCACTAGTTTGAATTTTGTGCCCCATACGTATGTCCTGAAATGTTCCACTGCCCATGCGCAGGCCAACATTTCTTTTTCTATGGTGGAATAGTTCTGTTCCGCCTCCGATAATGCCTTCGAAGCAAAGGCCACAACATGTTCCGTGTCACCTTTCTTTTGTGTTAGCACTGCTCCTAGTCCATATGCACTGGCGTCTGTAGTGACGACTGTTTCCCACAACGGATTAAATGGTTGAAGGCATGGTGCATCTATGATATGTTGCTTTATATTCTCCATCGCCGTCTTTTGGGGTTCTTGCCATATAAATTCTGAGCCCTTTTTGAGTACGTCGCGGAGGGGTGCCGTGGTCTCGGAAATCTTCGGTATGAACTTCGCATAGTACTCAGCCAGTCCAAGAAATTACCTCCCTTCCTCTTTGCTGGTGGGTTCCGGTGCTTTAATGATTGCTTGCATGAGATTCTGTTTGGGACTGATTCCTTTTTCTGAAATCTTATACCCTAAGTATTCAACTTCTTTCACCCTGAACAAACATTTTTCATGACGTAATCGCACACCTGCTTCTTGTAGCTTGTTTAGGACAATTCTCAACGTGGCATCGTGCATTTGCTCATCCTCCGCATACACGAGGATGTCATCCTGGAAGTACACCACATTTTTAACTTTCCGTAGCAAGACATCCATCATGCGTTGGAAGGCCGATGCTGCTGATGACAACCCGAATGGCATTTTGGTGAATTGGTATGTGCCAAATGGAGTGATGAATGCCGTGAGGGGCTTTGACTCTTCATGTAGCTGTATTTGGTGGTATGCATTCCTCATGTCCAGTTTCGAAAATATTTTGGCTTCTTTCATTAACAGAATGAGTTCGTTTATGCTTGGAAGGGGGTAATTATCTGTGATGACTTCCAAGTTTAAACTGCGCAGGTCTATGCACACTCTGAGTTCCTGTGATTGGGGTTTCTTTATAAGCACGACGGGGCTCAGCCATTCGGATGCTTCTATTTCTTCGATGACTCCCTCCGTTTTCATCTTTTGCAACTGACTAATAAGGATGTCCCTTGCCGTGGCTGGTACTGGCCTCACGCGGTGCTTTACAGGGACTGCATTTCTTTTGAGCACTATTATGTGCAGAAAACCCTTAATGTGCCCCGGCTCCTCCGAGAAAAGTGTTGGGTAGTCGCTTTTGACGACGGGTCCGCTCGTCACCCTAACCGACAGGACCTGATCTTCGGTGCTGGGATCCAGTCTGATTTTCAGCTTGTCTTGGTCATCCCAACCTAGCACTGCTGGACCTTCGTGACTGAAGTAGACTCTGGTTGTGGTTTCCCTTCCTTTGAATTCTACTTTGCCCTTGATGTATCCTAACAGTTCGACTGACGCCCCTCCAAACACTGTGGGTTTATGCCTCGTCATTAACACTTGCACCTTTTCTTTTCCCACCATGTCTTTATAAGTCCGAAGGGGTATGATCGTTAGATCCGAACCTGAGTCTGCCATGACCCTTGTTTCCATGCCATCAATTTTGATCGTGCAGTGAGGCTTCTCTCTCCTTGCTCTTATGCTGTTCACCATAATGACTCTGGGTCTTCCTTCATCTTCTGAGGAAGATTCTTTCTCCGTATTGCGATCTGCATTGAGACTGGAGACTTTCTTGTTTCTCCACCGACACACGATTGAAAAATGGCCAATACGTTTACATATGGAGCACTCCTTGTCTCTGGCTGGGCACTCCCTGTCGAACGCTAGGTGTTTCGTGCTGGTGCACCTGTGACACTTGAGGGGTTCTTTCCTGCTCCCTCTCCCTTCTCTCGTGTCGGTTGCCGGCCTTTCTTTTTTTGCATGGAAGCCCACTGTTTGTATTTCAGCGGAACTCTGGGCCCCTGTAAGCTCCTTTCGTCTTCCCGCCGTTTCTTCGACTGCTCTGGCGATCTCAATTGCTTTCTCCAACTGCAGTTCCTTTTCAACAATGAACTTATCTTGGACTTTCCGACTGTTAGTGTGAACGACCAACATATCACATATGAGGCTCTCTGCATTGTTGCCAAAACTACACAGCGCCGCTAGTTCCCTCAGTTTGGTGACGTAATCGTCAACTGGTTCAGACATTTCTTGCCTTCGAGTGTAAAACCGTATCCTGTGGAGCACTGTGTTCTCTTTACTGGCAAATCTTTTTATGATTCTCCTGACCGCCTCCTTGAAAACATCGTCATTGTCGCCAGCCATCGGTATCGGGGTGAGACTCTCGAATACTCTTTGTCCTTCTACTCCCAAGGCATTGAGCCTCCACATATGTTGTGAATAGGGGTTGCCATTGTGGCCATGGGATGAGAGGCCTACCTGGAGTTTGTAGAAAGGGTGGCGGTGGCGTTGCTTCTTGCATGATTCTCCGTGAGTTCTGGTGGTGATCCCCGTCGCCAATTTATGTTGTAACTTGCTTATAATGAAGACAGGAGTCGTGGGGCTTGTCACGCTGTGTTTATTCTCTTATAGGTTTCATGCACAGTGCACGCCAAGTGCGTGCCTCAATAACAAATGCCAACGGGCCTAACGTGGCTTGGAGATGCAGCCGTAATGTCCGTGTCCATGAGTGTGGGCCGCGGGCCCCATTCTCGGAGGAGCCGTCAGGACGTACCTTATCGCGTCCTTGGCTCTTCCCGTAAGGCGTGCGGAGCGCGCGGGGCGGAGCTATAGTTCGCGGCGAGATCTCGCGAGAGTGAGGGCTCTCGCGATATCTCTACAGACTGACTGCAGGCTTTTTTTTTTTTTTTTTGTTTTGTTTTGCCTTTAAGCCGTTCCTGTTCGTTATAATATTTGAACACAAGTGCTGGGTCTTTTTGTAATTTGGCCTTGTGTATTGTGTTACTATAGGCCTTAGTCCTGGGAACAAATGAAGGTTTCTGGGGCTACTGCCTTACTGTGTTAAGTTAATTGTCATTTTGTGAACAGAGTAATTCTTATTGGGGTGCCGGACGGTGACTGTGGGCATTGTTCCTTTGAGCCGTTCCGGTCCCTTCTGCTACCTCTACCAGTGGATTTTCTTAGGACTACAGAAGCCAGCGAAGTACGCTTGTAAATAAGGTCCAGCTCCTAGCTCTATATAGGGTGTCTTAGTATGCATTTTGGAAATGCCAACTCTTAGGAGTGGCTTTGGGCAGGGTGGTGATTGTGGAAGGGGGGGATGTTGTTCTACCCTCATGTTGTTCTACCCTCATCCGATTTGCAAACAATTAATGGCTATGTGGGGGGAGACAGACTTATTTCAACTTCTTGTGGAAACTGTCCTTGTGGATGGGGCTGTGATGGAATTGACAGACGTGGATTGTCTAAGTGGATGTGTGTCAGCAACCCCCATATTAGTCTCTAGGAAGATGGTGAGATTTCATGCATTGACTCCTCAACACACAGGCCCAACCAAAAAAGCCACAGGCCCAAGCGGTGATCACTTTCCCCTGCATTTGTCTATAAGCAAGGGTCCCTGTGGTCTGTTAAGAGAATCAACAGTTTGTTCCCCCGCACCCACATCTTCTGTACCAAATGTGTTTGTGTTTGGTAAAACTTGTGGTGATTCGTTTATGAGACCTCAAAGATTGTTTGAGGTCAAAGGATCTACAGTTCAGTCAGGTTTGGGGGGTGGGAGTGGTGTGAATGTTGAAGTATGTGCTGTGGAACAGGAGAATTTGTGCATGGAAGATTCATTCCATAGAGCTGTAACAGCAACTAAGGAGCTACTGAAGGGTATCATTAATCTGGATATGGCTACTATTTTGGAAGAGTCATCCTCTAGAAGGAATCCTAAGAGGTTGTCTAGTGCTGGTATTTTGGAAGGATCACATTTTGGCTTACGTTCGGGAGGTGGGGTGCTGGGGATCAATCCACTAATCCCAAAGGGCATGTGTCTCTTTTGGGGGGTTCACTAACCAAAGTGTTTGGACAAGTGGTACACTCACCTCTACTTGAGAAAGCCAAGGCTGATGACGATAAAAATGCATATGGTGCATTGCCTAAATCAGGATCGATTACAGATACTATTGGTCCTCCTGAGAAGAGAAGGAGTTGTCCAAATGTTTGTCAAGCCAAACTCAATCCCATTATTGATCCTGTGTGTTTATCTGCTAAACCTATGACAACAGGACCCGGGGTGGGCCTCAAGTCTCATATTTTGATGGATCAAAGTGTGCATTATCAGTCTGCTGGGGCTCAAGATCTGGTCACACCTCTACTTGCTAGTCTTAAAGACTCTGGCAGACACCAGGATAGCCTGGCCTGGGTGGAGCACTAATGGGGCAACAGAAAGCTTTTAATGACATTATGTCACATATAACATTTTTAGAGGGTTTTGTGAGAGGTTTGGCTGCAGGACAGCAACCACAGATCATGTAGGGGCTACATCTGATGAGTACATGGAGAGGCTCGCTGGGTTAGATGTCAATGTTTCTCTTGCTTTAGGAAAACTCTCTACAATTGAGGACATGCAGCAAAATGTCTTAAAGGGCCCCGGTGGGGACCGGGAGGCTAGGACGGGTGATACCCTGGTACCATTTGTGGGGTCTTCATCTGTTCACAATCTACAGCCTGAGCAGGCTCTTGATTCCCCAGATAGCCTATCAGCCTTGGTGGAGGCTAATTCGAGCTTGGCTGCTATACACGACTATCCTAGCAATCAGAGCGTAATGGGTGAAACATCCTCAAATGCCATTAATATAGACAATCCAATAGACTTGGATAGGAGTTCTACACCTAGGGGTATTAAATGTAAGAATAAACAAAATCATCTGAAGAAAACTAAAAATATGCCTTCAATTAAGCTTAAAGGACAGAATTCAAATCTTTAAAGGTATCCGGCAAATCTCAGTGCAAGAGATTGAAACTGACAACAGGCCAGGATGCTCTAAGGAGCTAACTAATAACAACTGTAATCAATCATATTGTTGGTGGGTGAGGAAGAACCAATTGGAGTTTCTTCTAGCACCCCCCAAGTGCTGGTAGTGGCTGAATCTGGGGTATTATTGCCCAAGCGTGTTCAGACCAACCAGACCAAGATCACTGCTCAAAAATTATTATCACCACGCACACCTGTGTTTCCATGGGTTCCAATACTTTGGTGGATCTTTTGGGTAATATGGGTGCCAGCAGGTCTCAGGGAAACCAAGAAGTTGATCATAATGACCCTTTAAAGGGGATACCAACTAAGGAAAAGGAGTTATGTAGATCACATGAACTGATGGGCAGCAAGGGGCAGTCTACGGTTGATACAGTAGCTCAGGGTGTTATTATAGCATCCACTTATCTCCCTCCTCAAACAACGATGGAGGAGTCTATTCAATTTGGTGCAAAAATTGTAGGATGGGTTATTAACAATCTGGCTGGAAAACAGTCTAGACTCAATAGATCTAGTCTCTTGTCTATTTTAAAAAAGATTCCCCTCCTGAGATCTATTACATCAGGGGATATCAATGCCATCTCTTTGCCAATTTTGGATAACCACCGTATGGTCAGTTATTTCCACTCTGTAATTGTGGCCAATGTGGTGTGGGCTCAAAGGGAACATTTTGCAATTTTTGGGGTATGACTTGGTGGAATTGAAGGGTACAATGGAGGTGAAGTCCTTACTGGCCAATAAATTAGTTGACTTAACACCAAAAGTGGTTCAAAGGGAAGCTATGGACCAGACCTCAAGGGAGCATGTGGACATGCTGTCTCTGATCACTTACCTTTTTTGGTAATGGCCAGGACTGGTCATGGCTACAAACGGCCCTGAAAACACTTGAGAACATTAGACAGGGGCTGGGACAGACATGACACTAGCATAGTATAGGTGGTCACTTGGAACACTTGCAGAGGTGTAAATCTAATAAAATGTACGGATAATAATAATGGAGGGAACTTTGCGCGTATTTATTTGTTTCAGGAGACCATGATTCAATCACACCTCTTACTTAAGGGTTTTCATGTCATCACGAGTCCGACTATTAGAGGAATCGTGGGACGACCCTGAGGGGGCATCGCTATTACCATTGATTGTAATTTGGGGATCAGTTGGGAAATGTTCTACAGCAATTTATGTGTTTTGGCTATTAATCTGGATCTAGGTAAAGGATATCTGCCCTTTTATTGGTAAACCTCTATTGGAACCATGTGAGTGTTGAGTTAAAAAACATCCATGAGTGTTTGAGTGAGACTTTTCAATTATGGTTCATGAGGGGTTGGGGAGACAGAATGATGTTGGAGGAGACTTTAACTCCTACTGCACTGAGGAGCACAGTGGAATGAAACAAGCGTTACGCCTATTCACTTGCACCACAATGTTACAAAGGGTATGGGGGGGGGATCTCTTCCTTACAGAATGGGACAAGTTCCTGTTGAATTGCTGTCCATCTTTCCCCTCTCCCTGCTTTACATGGAAAAGTGGCCCTTTTGTCATCTAGAATTGATTATATTATTCCTATATTTTGAATGGTCTCAGGTCCCATTCTACTTATATGAACCATACTGATTACGGTTTGGGTGATTGCCTCCTTCTCTCTTTTACTTTGACCCTTCCTTTCCCCACTTTTTCTGTTAGACCTGACTTGGTTGGACTTTCAGTCAATGGGAGGGGGAGCACAATCAAGTGGAATCGAAGGTTTGTGAGCAAGTTGAATGGACTGTTGACTACATCTTTGTCTTCTTTGCCCTTGTTTTCCACCGACTTGGGCCTGGTTGAGGGTTACTTACAATAGCTTCCATTAGAATACAAACATGGCACTATCAACAAAGTTATAAGTGAATGTCCATCGATACTTCCAAAACATATTTGGGTGATGTCAGAATTCCCACGTCTAAAATCACCAAACGGAGGCAATTGGTTGTTCTACTAAGACTATCACTTGATGACTCTGTTTATCGGGCTAAGAAAAGTAAAATCTGTCAATCCCACAAGAATCTTCTTAATTTTCTTAAAATTGATTTCAGTCTTCAGAGACATCAATACACTCTCGAGTCCCTTTGTAAGGTCAGTGATACTAATTTATGGTCTATCATTAACAAGACTTGGGGCACAGTAGAGAGGGATTTGAATTGTCCGATATTGGAGCAAACTTGGGTGAATTTTATGAGCGAAATATTTTTTACCACATAAATTCAGTGGCAGCGGGGTTGATGATCTGGGTCATGTGGAGGAGGGTACCTGTCCGTGGGATGGGGAGGATATTTTGTGGGCCATCAATAATTTCAAACCCTCCCGTGCTCTGGGTCCTGATGACATATTACCCTTTGTTTTGAAAGAATGCCCGCTGACCTGGGCAGCCTTACTGAAACCACTATTTGATCAGATCTTTCTGACTGATTTTATTACAGATTTGTGGACCCAATCTTTTATCCGTCCCATTCTGAAGAAAGGGGATGCATTAAATCCCAATAACTATAGGCTGATCGTCTTGATTGATGTAGCAAAGTTTTTACAATCCTTCTCTTGAGAGATCTAAGCTCAGTAGTAAAAAAGAACAACTTATTAAGTCAATTCCTGGTTGGATTTAGGCCTGATTTGGATACTCTGCTTAATGCTACAATCCTGGCCCATGTTAGACATCAAGTCCACCACACTCAGGTTGGGAATGTATTCATGGCATCCCTTGATTTGACCAGCACCTTTGATGGAGTATTCAGATCTAGGCTATGGCAGAAACTCCTGGAAATGAAGGTGCCCAGAAAGCTGGTTCAACTACTTGCCCTTCTACACACCAATACGTCAATTTGCATACGCTTGACTAAGGAAGGTTCCCTGCCTAGAGCTATAAGAACATTTGTAGGGGTGAAACAGAGTTGTACCCTAGCTCCTATTCTTTTCAATTTGTATGTCTGTGATAATGTCTGTGATGTAGCTACTATCTGGCAAGGACCTTTGATTGCACCAGCAAGGTTAGATAATATCAAGCTGGAGTGGATGGCCTTTGTCAATGATTTTATGATTTTTGACATAGCCCCTAGAGGTTTGAAATGTAAATTGAATCTATTTTATGTCTATGCTTTGTCCAGTAATCTACTACCTAATGCCACCAAATCAAAAGTCTTGGTTTTCTCTAGGGGCAATACACCTAAAATCGGAGCTTGGTTTATGGGTGACGAAAAAGTAGAGCAAGCTGTAGAGGTGACCTATTTGGTTTATAAGTTTTCTAACAAGGTCTCTATGGAATTTGAGAAAATCAGTTTGTTTGAGAAGGCTTCTAAGCTGGTCTCCCAATTTAAATTCCTGGGGTATTGGACTCTATGGGGCTTTGTATGCTTGATTTGGTAAAGGGGCCTGGTGGGGTTAAGACTCACCTTTTTCCAGCTGACTGGGTCAAAACTTTGGAAGGGGTATCATGCTATTCTATGTATGTCGAATATTGAAGGTTTACACACTCTAAAGAATGTTTACTCCTTTATCTACAACATTTTCCGTCAGAGACAATACACATAACTTATATGCGTTTTAGACTCAATCAGTTCCATAATAGATGGTATCTGCCCATCTAGTGGAGCTTGTGGCCACGGAATGCATGTTCTCTCATGGGCAAATCCCAAGTGATACTTACCAAGCCACAAGCCCTGCCAGAAACTGGCACAATTTTTCAGGCTTCCAGCATGCAGGTGCAGGGTGGTGGGACTACTTGCAGGGGCAGTTGGCTGCTCCTCTGCACTACCCTCTAGTTGATTCATCAACCACACCTTCACTGTTTTACACATTTTGATTTCTTCTCTTGAAGAAGTGCTTTTTCGGGGTCCAAATCTTGATCATTCCTTTTGGGGTTCCTGCTGATTTTATATGTTCATCTATACTCTAGGTCATGTAGCTGCACTGTCCATTTGGATTACAATAGACCCATCATCCCACATACTTTTTGTGTTTCTTCGGATAAAGGAACTTGGTTCCCTCAGGTGCTACGATGCTGGCCTCTATGTATTTTCTGATTTCTTCATCTGTCAACTCCTTGTGTCCAAACCGTGATTCGACATTGATCATGATCTTCATTCCTACTGCTTTCTTTGCTTTCTTCTTGCACTGTGTAATTATTATCTTGATCGCACAGAATCCAAACATTACCATCACTAATACTGCTCCAAGCAACTTGAAGATGTTTACCATCCACTGCGGAACCCATGAAAAAATGGACACGAACCATCCATCATCTGTGATGTTTTCGGTCTCGTCTTCCATCTTGCTGTGCAGTTTTATCAACAACTTTATGGCCTCTGTCAAGGTCCCATTCTCGTCATCGTGAGAAGGTATGAACGTGCAACATGATGGCCCGATTGTCGCGCAAACTCCTCCATCCATTGCTGTGATGATATCAAGGGCATATTTGTTCTGCAGGGTCATTAACCTTAGGGCCCTCAATTCTTCCCTGATAGCATTGAATCCCTTTATGGTGGTGTTGATGATCTGCAGAAGTTTTGATCTGGTAATTTACAACCATTTGGTGTTGGCCATTGTCTAGTTCGCAGGCATAAAGATAATTATGAATATTGAGGCAGTCTTGTTGAACAACCTGTGCTCAAATGGAATAGCATCAAAGGCTTCTATTGATTTTTCTGAGAAATAATTTGACCTCTTTGTTTGATTGAGAAATTCAAGCGATATTCTCCTTCTTAAATGAACATCTGGTTTCAGAAATTCACCAATGTTCAGGTCACTCTGAGGAATCACTAACGCTGGAAAATGGATGAGCACCAAAGAACACATCCCTCCCCAGTTCTTGGGGAGTTTCATGTAGGCTCTGGGCCCACAAGCGCTATAATGATCCACCAGGACGGCTGTCCCTTCCTTCATGATTTGTACATCAACAATTCTGCCACACTGGTGATTCTCTCCAACTTTTCTCATACCATTATTTCTGAAAAATAAGGTAATGTTCTTCAGGGGTAGTATCTGCAATGGTCCTCCTTTATCGTCGCCTCATGTCAAAAATCTGGCAATCTTCGGCCATCGATCCTTGCATTCTTTTTCTGCATTTACCACAACTGCTTCCCACTGTCCGGTTAATGCTGCTGCTTTGTACACAACCAGTCAATTAGACCATCCTTCGCAAGTAAGCACTGTTCTTTTGATTTGTAGTTGACCTCTTTCCCACATTCTTGTATTTCCTTTCCATTCTTATCTTTGCATTGCAGAATCTTGTTTTCTTCAATCTTGATTCCTGCTCCACTTGTTCCAGGCTGTTCATATTTTACTATTTGATGCCTATTTTCTGGCTTCTCTCTTGTCTTTTAATCTTGCACATGTATGTCTTCTCTTTCAAATGTCACTTTATTCATCCACACCATTGATGCGGTTCTGCCTCTGAACTGTCCTCTGGTCAGGCAAAGGCTTGTTTCACTGAGTCTTCTATGGCTATAAATATCTTATAGGGTCCTAAAGCATAAGGTATTAAGGAACACACGTAGCAACCCTCCTTAGATGTCCTCTCTCCCACCTTTTTCATGTGTTGATACCACATGCTATTACCCAAGTGTGCTGTATTATCTAGATACATGTTTATCCCTTCATTATCTTCCTCTGCACTTCTCTTATGCCTCCCAGATGTATGCTTTGTTGTGTAATACTCAAGTCAAAAACAATTCTCCCATGTGGGGGGAATCGTAGGGAAGTACCAGTACTAATATGATAGAAACTGTGGAGAAAAAGGAATAGAAAGGCACAGAGTGTAACCGTGCAGGCGTTTACTATGCACAATACCATTGACATCCACTTGTCACTCCATCCTGGGATTGGTCGGACTTGCTCATTCCTTAAAATCGTGTTCGCCTCATCATTCCTCATTTCTACTGTGATCATTTAAGGAAAACATACTTTTTTACTCCTGTAATTGCAATAGCTCTTCTATTATTTCTATGAGCAGTCTCCAAATTACAGGGCCATTCTTAGGATCCTATAAAAAAGTGCAAACATCAACGTCTCTTCTGACAAGAGCAGGATAAGCTTGAAGGATAAATAAAAAAACAGCAAATATATGTATATATGTGTACATCCCTGTCGATTAGGACCATGGGGCTAACGAAATAGATACTCCGTGAGAAACGAATCTGAGTATTGCTCTAGTTCTCAAACTTCGAATTCGAAATCACGTTTAGGCATATCTGTGATACAGCAATGTTTTTCTAAAGTTAATTTCCAAAAGATTCCTAAGGCTTGCAGCCAGGGTTTCCACTCCTACTATATTATCTATAAGGAGTGTCCAACTGAACCTTAGTCCAAATGCAAAATCTGCATTATCAGCTAGTTGGTTTCTCTATCATCCTTCTTCATCATCGATCAAATCTGCACACGTTGAAATTCTTCTTCTTTTCCTGCTTCTGGATTCTCAACAGTACGAGGGGCGGTCTCGCCGGTGTACAATTTTACATTGTTCAAATGAAGCCAAGAACGACTTTTACTGCTAAGGGGCGGGGGCTATATTTTTAATGCAAAAGGGGCCATTAAAACATGGCTTGTGTCACTTTAGGGTGACATTTTTAATCAGAACGTTGTCACCAACAAACAGTTTAGGTGCTGATAAAAATTAAGGAGATTCGGTTGCTGGATTGTTTTCATCTGTGTTCTGAGACCGACCCCTCTGCCACTTGAGTTGATCTGAAATGAGAGCAGGGTAGTGCAGCTGGTCAGTCGCTATCTTTAACAATGCTACTGGCATCACCAGATTTCCAGTGCTATCCTGTCACCATAATGCTTCAGTGGGGGATAAAGAACACCCTTTTGTTGCCATAGCTCCTGCTCTTCCTGCGGTGCACTCCCTTGAGTCTCCATTAATTGGATCTTCAGCAAATGATGAAACACTTCTTGTATTACCATAATCGTGACTACTTTCTCTTTGACATATGGAGTATCAAAACTTGAGATATCTAGGGAATACGCAACCCTTTTCACTTCTGCATCTGCGGCTTCATTCCCGCAAGAAATACAATCCGTTTGCTTAGTGTGAGTGGTACATTTGGCGACCTCTATGGCTGCTGGGAGTTGTATTGCCTTAATAAGCCTGTCTGATAAAAATGCATGCTGCACTGGAGTGCCATCTGCTCAGAGGTAGCCCCTCCTTTTCCAACATGCTAACCCTGCATGTACGGCTGACATCACGTATGTGGAGTCACTGTACACCACCACTTCCTGTTCTTTGTGAATCTCAAGCGCAACAATAAGCGCTACCAATTCTGATGCTTCCTCTGAAAAGTGAGATGGTAGCCTAACACTTGCTAAAACTTCAAACTCGCCATTTACTCTATGCCTCACTACAGCTGCGCCAGAATGCCTATCTCCACTAATTTGATCAATTTTAGAAGAACCATCAATAAAGAGAATTTCCCCTCCTGACAAAGCATTTCCCTTCACACGAGGTATATCATCAGAAAATGTAACATAATTTGCACAGTCATGCACATGATAGTCTTCTGTTATTGGTTCAGCTACAAATGTGGCAGGATTCACTATTTTACATCTGACAATTTTGATTGTTGGGTTCAAAATCATTACTTCATAGGCTGAGACTCTGAGATGTCAATGTACCTTTGGGTTTCTCTAAAATGGCAAACAGAGCATGCTCCACAAAGGGAGTCATAGGGAAGCCCATACGAATGCTTGTAGACTTCTCAATTGTGAAAGTGGCGGCTGCCAATGACTGTTCACAAGTAGAGTGTCCTTGCAAAACTGGCTTTATAATCACACTGTAATATGCTAGAGGATTGTACCCCAATGTGATCCTCTGTGTCAGTACTGCGGTCATGACTGTCCATTCGTGTGTGAAAATAAGCAAAGTTCCTCAGCATATTTGGGAATTCCCTAAACAGGAGCTGTACAAATTGCTTTTTTCAATTCCTCAAACCCTTCCCCCATCTCCTCAGTCCATATTATATTAACCCCATTCACCTGTACTTTCTTTAAAGCCTGCAAAAGGGGGCGTGTGTACGAACTGTAGTCAAACACGCAGGCTCTAACATAGTGGCATAGTCCTAAAAATTGTTGCATCTGTTTTACTGTGTGCGGTTTTGCAGTTTTCATAATCGCCTCAGTTCTTTCAGGTGTCATTTTTTGAATCAACTGTCCTATGTATAACACCTCTTCTTGACAATACTGTAGCTTCTCCTTGCCTACCTTGTAGCATTTGTCTGCTAAGCTAGTCATCAACTGAATTGAGTCTTGTCTGCACTCATCCTCTGTGGTACTACAAATTACAATGTCATCTATGTATTGTATTGCACTCCTCGGTCCATCTGGGAGACCATGTTAAAGATTGATGTAGATTCATATTACCCTTGAGTCTGCCTAGTATGCTTCAGACGAGTTTTGCAGAACATATATGAAGTCAAGTCTTGTGAGTCCTTATGCAACAGGATTGAGAAAAACACATTTTTTGAATTAATCACTGTGAAATACCATGCTTCTACTTGGATAGTACCTAGTATTGTTGCGGGGTTAGGAACTAGAGGAAACTCTGCCTCTACAATCAGGTTAATTGGTCTCGTGTCTTGTATAAATCTCCATGACCCTCCCTTTGATTTTTTTGATAGGATACATTGCACTGTTGCACAATGATTCTGATGGCACCAGAAGATCTTGTTTCATCAGTGCTGAAATGGTCTTAAATATAACCTCATCAGCCTTTTGAGACATGGGATACTATCTTGCTCGAGGTAAAATCTTTCCTGGCTTCGGCTTTATTTTGACTTCCCCTATTCTCTTTAATAATCCTACCTCATAAGGGCATGTAGTCAATAGGAAACTTGGCACCTTCTCCAAGTCTTCCTCAAAAAATGCTGGATGCTGCCGCATTATTGCCATTCACTGTGGGATTTCCCTTTTCTATATTCTTATTCAGTATGTAAAAAACACTACTTCGTCTATTGGGTCTTCTCTAAACATATCATCCTCAGTAGTGTCAGTCAACCTGTACCCTTCTTTGAGAGCTGTTACTGTTCGCCATGGTCTACCCTCATCGTCCGTTCCTTAGAGCATCGCCATTTCCCTTCACACTATGGCTGCTTCCAATAGGGATAGACTGTCCCCCCTCTTCATCTAGAGGTGTCTGTGGTCTGAAAAAGAATTCACCGGGTATTCTCACAGTCTTCTCCATTAAACCAGGTAGCCATGTCAGTAAAATGCTTACCCCATAAAGAAAAACCTCTGGCTCTACTGGAACGCCTTGCAAAGCCATTTGCCCTGTGAATGCCAGTATAAATTCGCCCACTTTTAAGTAGAGTATTCCAGGAGTGGAACACTATTCCTCCGTCAATAAATGAAATCGTCATGTTAAGTTTTGTCATCAAATCTCTTCCTAAAATGTTACCTGGTGTCTGTCTTGAATACGTCACTCGACTCATAGCTCCAGAGAACCCTTCAGCATTCATGGCATTTCCCGACATTGCATATTTTCCCTCTCATATATGTGAACGAGTAGCCCAGTGTCTACTAGAAAAGAAAAATATTTGCCTCCTATCATCACATCAACCCTTGGTTCCTCATGGGGGTCTGATGTCACTGATAGTAGTGAACACATCATGTCACTCTGTGAGCTGTCCTATTGTGGGTACATGCATACCCCCGTACCTGTGAAGGGATTTCCTCCTACCACAGTGGCACCTCCTATTCTAGGTGTCAGTAATTGTCCCATGTTTGAATACTGCTGTATTTGCATGGGGGCGGGTTGTGACTGCCCTCGCGTTGGATTCATTTGCGCTTGCTCTGGTTGCTGTGTCTGTTGCATTTGCAGTGCTTGTGTCTGGTACACTGTCTGATCTTGGGCAAACCCTTCCCTAGTTTGTGTGCTATATGGTGGAGGATAAGCTTTCCCCTCTCTTGCGAATTAGCCATTCTGTACATTCCCTTGGCTCCCACATATGCATGCAATGTGCCCTGTCATCCCGCAAGTCCAACCTACAGGGGGAGGCCACCTGACTAGTGCCCCTTAGTTGAATCCTTCTTGAGCATTCTGATTCTCATTGTCAAATCCACCTTGATTGTTTTGGGATCCAACCCTTCCTCTATAGCCCATACCTTTGCCTTGTGGCATGAACCCATTCCCTCCTTGGTCCATCAGGCAATGATTATTCACCTGCGATGCACCCACTGCTTGCTGCATTCAAGACTTTCTCTGCTTGTCAATGCCTCCCCTTCCATGGCAATATTTGACAGTTTCTTCTGAACTAATTTGGCTTCCTCTATTTTTCTAGCCTCATCTTTCTTCTTGTTTTTCTCTTGCAACAGTCGCCAGTGATGCACTGTTGTCAACTGTATTTCAGCACATGGCTTTGCTTCCATTCCCACATGTTTCTTCATTTGCCTCTGCACTTGCTCAGGAAGCCCCTGACATTGAATGTGGTAAAATACTGCCACTGTATTTCCCATGGTACCTGCATTTCAAGGTTCCAACGCTCTTGAATATCCTGAATGTAAGCAATAGGGTGTTCATCTTCTTTCATTTTACATGTCATGATTGCACCCATATCTGATGTATTGGGATACTGCACCCTGAGAGCCCTCCAAACATCTGTTCTACAATTATTGAATGGTGCTCCATCATGTGCTGTGTTTTGTGCTGTCACACTTGTATAGCATTCTCTCCTCATATGTCATCAGCTCGTTCCCCAAAAATAGCTGCCAAGAGACCCTTAATGCCCCCTATAGCCAATGTGTTCCCTCCTGTCATTTTTTCGAACTCATATATCCACTTCCCAGCACCCGATGTCAAACTTGGGAGCTTGCACCTTACATTATCATTATCCATCTGCGGCAATGGAATGTACTTGCTCCCCCTTTTTCCAATTAGGGAAACTGAGTAAACCCTAACCCGCAGTCTGCTCCCATTGTCTACCTATTCATGGCAGGGACAATTGTCCCTGTCCATCTCCTTGCTGGTAGCAATCTTAACGTTAGGTGGCTCTAGATTGGACCATCTTGCTTCTTTGTCCATCTGCGGGCTTCCCTGTGGGGCACACATGCTCCATCCCTGTTCCCCGAGGAAGGATTCTAGTTCCTCATCTGACATGTCTAGTCCCCAACTAGTGTAACTCTCATCTCCTTCGCCTTTATCTAAGATCAGTCTGCTTATGGACAAGGCTCTGTTCTCAAGACTAATTGCATACTCTTCTTTGCTTCCCGATTGGAATACTAGGGACTGATCTCCCTTCCCTTTGCTTGCAGATTTGCTACCTTCCTTTCATTCTTGATAGGCCTTATCAATCCTGTCTCCAATACTTCCTATGTCAAAATTCTCTTCTTGTAATGCTGCTCTAGAAGCCCCTGATATTGCTCCCTTTAACAGAAGGAACTCTTCTATTCTGTCCATTGTATTGCTGGGCTTGGCCCTACTGGCTCCTCTTGAGTCAGGCTAATCTCAAAGTCCTGCTGTCTCCTTCTTTGTTCTCATTCTTCATCTAATTCTCTTTGTTTTCTTCCCTCCCTTCCAATCCTTTCCTCCTCTTGCCTTCGTTCTTCTCTCCTCTCTCCTTTCTTCCTCTTCGTCTTAGTGTCCTTTTGTCCCTTATTTTCTGTGCTTCCTCCTCTTCTCTCTTCCTTTATTTTCTATTCGTATCTTCTATTGCTCTCTTCCTATTGCCATACTTTTTTTGCTCCTCTGCCCATTCATCTTTCTTCTCTTGCTACTCTTGATACATCTGTTCTCGCCTCTCCCTATTCTTTCTTTTATGCTAGTCTTCCTTCAGCCTCTTTTCTCGTCTTTCTATCCTGTTCATCCTTATCTTCCGTTTGCCTTACTTCTTCAATGCTTTTCCCCATCTAGCTTGAGATTACTCGGTCCTCCCATCCATTCGTTCAGCAAGAGTGCTATCTCGTCAGCTTTGTTCTTTTCCCCTTTCCATCTCTTAATCTCCCTTTCAATTTCTGTCAATGCATTTGTTCTATCGCTCACTCTTCTCTTCTTTATCTTGTATGATCTTAAAGATCTCCCCTTTTCTCTTACTCTCCTCTGGTCTATCGTCACTGCACCAAGCGGGCGGTCCGCATATCGGATCACTGTACCCCGTCACCACTTTTAGTTCCTTTGGAGGATACAACCCTATTGCTCCCACACCAGCGCTTTTCTCTTCAGGAGAGGTAAGGGGAGCAGAAGGCTTGACACCTTCCTCCTTTCACTGATTAAGCATCCACTCCTAAGGTGGCAGATCCTCTCTCTCTTCTTGGTACATTTTCCAAAGCTCTAAAATAGCTAACCTTTTCTCCAATTTCTTCCCTGTGTACGCAGTGTGCAAGTATGTGGTGATGTGTTGCAATACCGCTTTTGACAGTGATCCCCCTGTGGCCATGGCATAAACATTTTATCTGCTGTGCTTTCACTCATTCCGCACTATACTGTTTGAGCTTGGGCATGTTCTTTGGTAATGTCTTACATAAATGCATCAGAGGAGTGTCTCCCATTGTGACGAGTCACAATTGACTGTCAATACTTACCAGATTGTATACAATACTTTCACCACTTTTTCAATAGTCTTAAAACAACAAATATGAGGGTGCTTCAACAATTGCCGCTCAAGACTCTACCTTTTCAATTATCTCTATCTCTGGATTGGTACCAACCACTTGCGTAGATAGCCCATGTAGCTCCTTAACTTCCAATTCATTTAAAACATATATCACTTTTCAACACCTTAACTGAACACAAATACAGACTGTCAACTTTACACATTTACTAAAAAATACTCTGTGATCATCCTTTTCCTCCTCCCCCCTATTTATATATTCTATCACAGGATTTAAATCGCCTCCTTATGTGAACCTGCTCACATATAGCCTAGTGACTCCTACTGGAGTTTGAGACGACTTCTTCTCGACCCCCTTGGGTTAGGCTTCTGAATGCTTTTATCTCTATATGAACACAATATTTCCCTTTACTTTTAAATTACCACAACCCCATCCCCTTAATTGGCCATTACCCTCAGTCTACTCACCATTCAGTCATTTGACTCAAGGCCCTCAGTATCATCTCCTGCTCCAACCGACCACTTTCGCCTTCCATCCCAGGAGCACCTGTGGAAACCAGGTAGGGATCTCGTAAAAAAGGGACCCTGCCCACCTTTCTTGCAAGATTTCTATTCGGCCACTCTCCACAGGAAACCCTGCGATTTAGATGGCTGAGAATGTCCAATCATCCAAAAATCTGGAGCCAACTGGTCGATGGGTCTGAACCATCCTACCCTACTGCTACCACGTGAGTTTATGGCCCTTTTTTGGGTAAGATATCATGCAGTAGATGGGATGCAGAATAACTCTTTACACCAGATAATAGCTTTACCTAAGTGGTCATTTGGGGGTTAAAGATTCCCTGCTGACTGCCTTTCTTTGTTTTGCTATGCAGAGGGCAGTAAACCTGTCCTATGATTATCTTTAGTTTTAAAATCCTCTTGATAGCTACAGCTAAGGTTTGACACATGATGAGGTCACAGGGTAGAGATGAAGTCACGCACATATGTCCTGAAGAAACACTAGCCCTCACAAATTAAAGGCTGGTGAACTTTAATTGTGCACTGTTGGCCAAAGTCATACCTTTCAAAAAACAGTTCAATAATCACAGACATGTTTCACCCTTCTTTTATCTCTTTGGAGTGGGGTATCTAATATGCTGGGAAATTAATAAAGTTCAACAGTGGAACTCATCAACCTATCGAGCCTTAAAGCTAAAACCAGGGAACACTCATTCAATTTGCCTTAGGAAACACATGCTCCTATTATAAACTTGGAACCCCACTGCTGGATCCCCTAACGGAAGTCCTTAACCTAGGATGCAATTAATTCACTTTTCCCATTTCTTATGATACATCGATTTTATGATCAGATATGTGCTCCTGCAATTTAAAAAAACTCACCAACTGAAACTGCTTGTGTCCCAAAAAACGTGTTTATCATTTTTCAACTGCCCTTTTGCATTTTGAATCTTAAGACTACACCAGTTCAATGCCTTTTTATTATGAACATATACAGGCAGGTTTTCACAGCTGTAGGTAAGATGGCCCCAGACATTGTTTCGGATTCCCCACTCATCCCCCCTGCTCAACATATAAGAATGGCCCGAGGAATGTTGATAGGATGATGGAATTAACTTGCCTGTGGAACCTCCATTCCATACAGGAGTTTCTTGTCCAGCCCTGGTTAGTTTTGGCTTTTCAACAGGACATCCGTGAAGGACACACAACGTGCTTATAAATAGAGTGGCTGAAGGCAAGCCTGGTAAGAGATTTGTATTACACCAGCAGCTTGTTTACAGCTCCAATTAAGTAATTAAGTCTCAGAAGACGGCTTTGAAAAAACCCTGGCAGGCACTTCAAGTGCAAAGTCTGATGGTGAGGCTTGATTAAAGCAAGCTCAAATAGTTGCTATGAGCAGGGGTTTTGGGTGGGGAGAGAGAGGCATGGGTGTGAATGGCCATAGGGATTAGCATGGCATGGGGCAGTCAATTGGTGGGATCATAACCAAACAACACCTATAGACTGTGTGTGTCCTCACTCATATGTCATTCCTCTGGGCCTCTCGCCATATACCATTCCTCCCTATCTGACCTTTATTGCAACAGTTTAGGCTTATAGGTGTCGCAAGCGCCCAAACTGACAAGTTTCAGCTAGAACTGCTTACAGCAATAAGGATCCTACTGGGAAAATAAAGGGGCATTGTTTACTACACCACCCTTAGAGATGGCATGCCAGCCGTGCAGTTTAAAATGGAAAATAGTGGCTTTAAAAATAAAAGGAACATTGCTCCAGAACGTAATGTAAGAGATAACAGCCGTGGTTGCAGATGGGAATAGTTTTAGTAAGGTACATTCTGAGCCTGCACTATCATATGAAATATTGTGCTGTCTCAGGCTGCGAAAATAAAGGATGAAGAGAGTGCCTATGGTGAAATCATCCAGGCTTTCATGTGTCTGCAGTTTGAGAAATGTAAGCAAATATCAAGTATTTGCCTGGGCATGTGCTATGACATAAGACCTTTCGATTGCCCTTTGAGCCAGTTCCTTAGCAGCAACTTTAAGCCCCCCCCGTATAACTCTGATTTATCACCTCAGTGTTCACATGATGATGGAAATCAGTCTAAAATAAGGCTCTGCAGAAACACGATTCTGCACGTTGCCCGCAAAGGTTGGAAGGTATTACTTGTTGTTATCTGAGCTCTTTGGTAGAAAGGCCGTCTAGGGCTTAAGGGAGAAGAAGGAACATTACTGAAAATGTCATGTTGTGATGGGGGCATGTAAGGTAAGCACCATGAGCTAAGGGGGATAGGCCAATAATATGGAACATGTATAGTGTGAGCTGTGACAAGAGGGAAGGGATCGAATACAGCTGCAGACAAGCTTGGGGTTGTTTGTTTTTTTTTGTCGTTTTTTGTAGTACCAATTTTCTGGTGGACTTCTTTTATGGGACTCGTCAATTAAAGTTTAAGGCTTATTATCGCTTCCCAGTACCCGGTCCTGAGTCGTAGGCTGGTGGTATTTTTGGGCATTTGAGTTCAGTGCTGCGAACAAAAGAATCAGTGTTATCACATGGGCTAGAGCACCAGAGATGTGTGACCTGCGAGAGCAGTCAGCTGAAAATAAGCAGAGGCGCCGGCTGTTCTAGGCCCAGTTCATTGGCAAACGAACTACGAAGGGTCCAATCCATTAGTGAATGGTAAGTTCCTTTGCAAGGAATATTTAGCCTTGCACTATCATTTAGCCTTGCACAGTGAGGCCGCAGTTTTGTCAACCTCATACCATCGTTGGTTGATAAACCTGCCGTGTGAGAAAAATGTGACTGCAATAAAACATTTATTTTTGGAAAACGAGGCATGCAAATTTGGCTCTCCATTCGGTAACTGACTACAGCATTAGATGCCTGAAACATTCGAGTTTGCCAACAAGAAATATTGCATTTTCCTCCCATGTAAACTGGAATAAGATTGTTTTCGCATGCTGTAGGCATCCCATGTTATGTTATTCACCATTCTGTCATATCGCTGAGTGTTGAATAAAGACAATGGGCCTCATTACACGGTAGGCGGTAGGGACATACCGTTACCGGTAAGGGATTACCGATATCGGTAAATCCCCTCCCCAATCACGACCCGGACATACCGCTATTAGCGGCACCGCAAAGTACGGTGGCACTATTAGCGGCAAGTCCGTGAGCGCGCGGCCCCTCAGACCGGAAATAGCGGCATAGCGCTAATATCACGGCATCACGAGCCATGCGTACATGGCAATACCGGCATGTACTAGACCCAAAGAACCCTTACCGGCAAGGCGCTAATACCGGCATCGCGACCCACACGTTAAAAGAGCACAGCAGAGTTCCAACCTGCCACAGGTGGACAAAATCAGCACAGGTGGAGGCAATGGAGACTGGCAGCACAAAAGAGCACACCACACCCCTCCCCACACCCATTCCCACACCAAGATGGATGCAATACTAGCAGCATTACATGGGCTAGAGGACATGATTGCTGTGCAGCAGCTACAACAACAGGCAGCACAGAGGAGACGCAGGAGGAGGAGGAGGAGGGCAAGACAGGCGCAGCAAGCACCACCAGTGCACCTAGTGATACCACAGAGGCAGCCACCAATTCCCAGGATCAGAGCCAGTCCAGTCAACCTAACCCCTGAGCAGATACACACCCTGTACCGTCTGGACTGGGATACCATCACCACCATAGTAGACATGATATACAACGACATTGTGAGTCTCATTGACATCCGTACTGCCATCCCCCCTCTACTGAAGGTAGTAACAGTGCTCCACTTCTTGGCCACAGGCACCTACCAGCATACGGTAGGTCAGATGCATGGCATATCACAACCAGTATTCTCACGCACACTGAACCAGGTGCTCGATGCCCTCCTGCAGCACACAAGTCAACACATATACATGCCACGGACTGCCCAGGAGATCTCCAACACCAAAGTAGGCTTCCATACACTGGCAGGCATCCCAAGTTGCATTGGGGCCATCGACTGTACCCATGTAGAACTGGTGGTCCCACATGCCAATGAGGTAGTGTACCGTAACAGAAAGCAATACCACTCCATCAACGTCCAAATGGTATGTGACTCCAATAAGATCATCACACATTGCTGTGCCCGATATCCCGGTTCAACCCATGATGCAATGGTCCTGCGGAACTCGACAATACCACGATACATGGAGCGACATGCTGGACAACGTTCGTGGCTACTTGGTGAGTAGCAGGCTGACCACATGTCAGTGTGATGTGGATTGTGAGTGGGGGGGGGAGATGCATACTCCAACTGGGCGTGAATGGGGGGGGGGAGATGCATACTCCAACTGGGCGTGAATGGGGGGGGGGAGATGCATACTCCAACTGTGCGTGAACTTGTGTCATGAGAAGAATGGACATACATATTTGCATCACTGTACAGTGAGGCAGCCCACAATGGACCAGAGACAAAACCACATGCCGGAAGTGAGTGCCACGGCAAACATATCAATCCATTACGCCAAACAGGCCATTCCAAACAACATGCACACCGCACAACACACCATTCCCCCATTACACAAATCAGCAACATGCATATCAAAATCACAACTGAAATGTACGCTGAACTACATCAGAAATGGTCCGCGCACATGAGTGCATACAAATGGATCCCCTGTAGCCATTGTGGTGAGGCACACCCGTACCCCACCACAGAATTGCCATCAAACAGCATGGGGACATCAACTAAGGAATGGCAGTGTACTAGCAGTGTGGCACTAACGTTGCCAGGGCCAGGAAACACAAATCACTTAAACTCTGGCGGGACATGGCAATCCCTGCTGTATGCATGCATGGTGCATGTCCACTTGCAAGGACCACCTCACCTTCCCACATTGCAGTTACCCTGATTGCCATGCGTGCTTGGATCAGTGGATGTCGTTGAATATGCAATGTTTGTTTGTGTGACATGTGCACGCTCCACATTATGTAGACACTTACACATACCCATTGTTGCACCCATGCAGGTGATGCAGGTTATCCCCTGAAGAGGTGGCTCCTTACCCCTGTGCGGAACCCACAGAACAGGCACGAAGAGGACTACAATCATGCACACACCCGTACCCGCGTGGTGATCGAGCAGACATTCGGCCTATTGAAGGAACGCTTCCGGTGCCTCAGCAGGTCGGGCGGGGCACTCCTGTACGGGCATGAGAAGGTGGCCAAGATCACCATGGCATGTGTCATGCTTCACAATATGTGTATCAGACGGAATGTGCCAATGCCCCCTGACATAGAACTGCGACCACCGTCTGAGGATGATGACGGGGATGAGGATGGAGGAGAGGGGGCTGCAGGTCATGCAGGTGGCGATGCCCATGAGGGACGTGCTGTGCGGCAGCACCTGATAGACCATTGTTTCTGATGCACATGGATTAGGAGGGTGCAATTGGTGTTCAGCTCAGGGCACGGGGTGTATGGAGGACATAATCACAGTGCACCCTTCAACAATAAAACACACATACACAATTATCAATGTCGAGTCATGTGATTATCCATGCCATTACGTCTGTATTGAGCATTATGACATTCAAACGTGCATGTACCCTCCACCCAAAACACCCTCACCCCCCTCCCCCCACAACTCCCCCAAACACCCTCACCCCCCTCCCCCCACAACTCCCCCAAACACCCTCACCCCCCTCCCCCCACAACTCCCCCAAACACCCTCACCCCCCTCCCCCCACAACTCCCCCAAACACCCTCACCCCCCTTCCCCCACAACTCCACCGAACATGGTGTGCACATCAGTGCTGCATTAGTTCCCAAGTGTCAACAGGGACAGGCTGGCCCTACTTCCCTCCTCCACTACCACCATTGGGGGGTTGTGAGTCTGACCGCCGCAAGGACCGGCTGGACCTGCGCAGGATGGTTGTCTGGTCGGAGCTAGTAGACGAGGGCGTGGCTGGTTGATCTGCTCCCTGTGAGTGACGCATGCTCTCCATCGCCTCAGCAATGCGCGTTAGGACCTGCCTCACAGCGGCCATCTCCTCACATAGGCGCGTCGTGTTGCTGTCCATGGCAGCTTTCATGTCCCTTGACAACCCCCGGATCTCCTCCCTGGTCGAGGCAGCCTCGCTCACTTGCCGGGCAACCAGGGCATTGAGCTCCTCCTGGCGCTGGCGTATCAGGCTCATGGTGTCGTCTGCGGCCCTGCCCCTGTTACTCCTCGGCGCAGCTTGCTGCATGTGGCCGACATCAGGTGAGCTCGCCACGGGACTGAATGACCCATCCATTGCATCTCCGGCATGCACCTCATGGATGTTGCCATTGGATGTGTTGCATGGGCTGTGGAGTGGGGACAGCTGGGGGCTGGGTGTACGCTGCCCTTCCGGTGTCGGACATGGGTCGTCCACATCACTCATAGGTGCCGTGGCTGCTGCTTCCCCAACGGAGCTATTGGCTGCGGACGGCGTGCCTTCTGGCACTGGCTCCTGAGTGGTGGGGGTGGGTGGTGGGGGTGCTGCCACAGTGTCGGATGGCATTTCGACCCTTGGTGTGGTCGTTGCGTGGGTGGCTTTTGTACGCTGGGCCACTCCAGATATCCCAGTGCCCCTCGATGTACTGGGCCTGGTGCCTGCATCCTTTCCCTTGGCCTGCTTTTTGGGTGGTGGGGCCTGCGTTGCAGCGTCCAGCTCCTCACTGTCAGATTGTGACCCTGTGGGGGAGCAAGACAGGGATAACATCAGTGATGGGTCAACGTGCATCATGCATATGTTGTTGTTGCTGCAGTTCTTTGGATTTGGACATCTACTTTGGGCCTGCAGGTTGTTGGCCAGATGGGTGGGTCATCCGGACATGTGTCAGGGTGACACGTGTGTGAGGTGCTGCATGCATGTGGTTGTGTGGGGATGTGCAGGGCATATATGCAGGGTTGTGTACATGTGTGTGTGATGACCCCATCCATTAGCTGATTCCCAATTCACATTTAGGGGAGGGACTCATGCTTGGCATTGCTGTGTCTTGCGTGGTCACTCACCTCCGTCTGACGTTGTTGCCACACCACACTCCATTCGGCCCACTCCCTCGATGGATTCTATGCCAATGGTGCTGGCACATGTCTCCTCCCACTCCTGCATCTTCATCGGGGATCCACCTCCGCCTCCTGTGCCCATGGCCAGATTCCTGTTGGCCGATAAAATGCTGCGTACACGGAGGCGCAGATCATCCCACCGCTTGCGCACGTCCTTTACGGTGCGGGGGGTGGAGCCCACCGCACTGACTTTCTGCGCCACCTCAGCCCAGATTTCCTTTTTTCTCAGGAGTGCCGGGCGCCGCATGTCGCTAGCGAACACTACATCTGCATTTGCAGCCAGGGTGTCTGCCAGCATTTTCAATTCCTCATTTGAGAAGCGTTCTTTGCGCTGGCGCGCATCGGCTTTCTTTAGGGCCTTGGGCATTGTTTGTTCTTCTGGGATGTGGTTTTGCCAGTCGTGGTGTTGCTGCAGGTCCTGAGTGCAGGGGATGGCAATGGATTGTGTTTTTAAAGATGGCCGCCGGGCTCTTTCCCGTTCCGGTGCGATGACGCTATTTCCGGTTCCGGTGTTTTACGGTGACCGCTAATAGCAGTGGCCGCTAATAGCAGTGACCGCTAACAGCGGTGGCCGCTAATAGCGTGCAGCATGAGGGCGGTGGTGCTATCAGCACTTTGGTCGGAGCCGGTAAGGTGCTTTTCCGCCATGGCGGTGGGGTCATTTACCGTCATGGCCCTATGCGCGTGTCCGCTAACTCGTAATGTGACGCTATTAGCGGTCTCCTACGATGGCGGACACGCTAATGGCGCCATGACGGTAAATCACATTTTTTACCGCCTACCGTGTAATGAGGCCCAATATCATCATGCAAAACTTGCATGTGTTCATATGAACTAATAAAGTGCTTCATTTATTTCAGTGTTGAGGAAAAACGCGTTAAGAAACAATTGTTAAAGTGTTCATTTTCAAAACAAAGAGGTGATGGCTGGAAGGTTTAGAATTAATCTTAAACCTCTGGCATTGCTCTGGGCAACCCCCCAGACCATCAATCTTCGCCTGCCAAGCCATTACAGAAAAGGGAAACACCATATGCAAATCAAGCTTGGTCCCCGCCCCAGAGGGGCAGTAAAGCCAGAAATGCAATGTCACTTCCCTTTTGACACAACCACAAGCATTCCCAGACATGTTTCGACCTCATTGGGCATGATCAGTGAGGGGTAGCTTGGGTCTCTAGGCCTAAACGTATGGGATCCACACCTGGGCATACCCATCGCACTTTGTCTCTCTCAGGGTGACTAAGCAAAACAAAGAGCTGATGGCTGGAAGGTTTATAATTAATATTAAACCTCTGGCAATTCCTCTGTGCAACCCTCCACATCGTTCTTCACCTGCCAAGCCATTACAGAAAGGGGAAAGACCATAGGCAAATCAGGCTTGGTCCCACCCCCAAAGGGGCAGTCCAGCCTGCACTGCTATGTCAAATCCCTTCTGCACAAGTTCACAAACATCCCCAGACATGTTTCAGCCTCAATGGGCATCATCAGTGAGGAGCAGCTTGGGTCTGTATGCCTAGGAGGCTCGGGACCCACATAAGGGCATAGCCATCCCACTCGGGGTGACAAAGCAAAATAAAGAGGAAATAATGTTCTTTTACTGCATCATAAATATGCATTATAAATGTTTTGCTAGCACTGGGATCAAATATTTTCATTCAAAATTATAAACATGTTTACATTGCATAAAGTGAGTCGTGTGTTTTATTTAATTTGCAAGATTTTGACGTGTATAGTATTGCGTAAGACAATCTGTATAACCATACAAGCAAGAAAAAGACACTAGGCCTCATTATGGGTCTGACGGTAAGCCTGCCGGTGCTACTGGCAGGTTGCTGCCAGACCGTAAATATTTACTGGCGCCTAACTTCCCGGTGCCACCTGGAGATTACAACCCCGGTGGACCGGAAAGTCAGGCGCCGGTAAACTTTAAGTACACATTCCCATAGAGTCTAATAGGACTCTATGGGAGTGGGGACACGGAAGCACCAGCACCGTTGCTAATGGTGCCGGTGCTTGTGTGAACAGTCTGCCTACTGTGGCCGCTGTGCCCAGCAGGGTCAGTAATATGACCCGTAATATGCCGGTCTGGAAACAAGGGTGCTGGTAAGTTTACCGTCACCTTTGTTTCCAGACCGGTAAACCCGTAATGAGGCCCAGTATCAGGTCTAAATGTGGCTACTTGATCAATAAATGGGCCATACAAACCACACCTCCTACGTACACATTTTGGTGCAGAATCCAGGCATCTCAGCTACTGTGTATTGATCAGGCATGATGAAGCATTTTACCAGAATCCTGCCATCTAGTTTAAAAGTTCAGAGGGGCACTGTATGAGACTGCTTGTCTTAATCACCTTCCTCGTCGTATTACATAATCTGGGCTCTGGAACAGACAGTAACCTTGTTGAAAATAAAGAAGAAAGACATGGATGACATTTGTCTTGTAGATTTAAAAGCCTATGTGGAGATAACAAGGGTTGCCCTAGCAAATTGGTCGTCCCTGAATTTAGAAGCTTGGTGTCGAAAGTTGTCAAGTGAGATTACTAAGCAACCTCTCGAAAACCTATTTTCTGGGGGTCTGATTCTTCACGCAGCTTGATTACGATCTTTGGCTGCAAGGATCACAGATCTCAGAGAGACAGCTTAATTCAATTAGGGACACATCTTTGGTCCATGCTAGAGCAGTGGACAATGGTCCTAGCACAGCTTTAAAAAGAAATGTGACGTACCAGAATGTGATGGCAAAGTTGCAAGAAAGAATCTCAAAGTTCGATAATGATTTGACATCTGAGAAAATATTGACAGACAAGTGCATAAGAGCAGAAGCCTATTTGTCGCAATTGCCAGCGAAATGTGATATGTTGCTAGGCGATTTTGACCCATATACTACAGGCGTGCCCCTGAACAGAGATGAATAAGGTAAGTATGGAGTTGCAGATTTTGCGTTGGCTGAACATTTAGCTGAAGGGCGATGGAAGGTAAATGCGCAGAATTATCTTCTGAATGTGAAAAAAGTATTAAGTTTTGGGCTGAATATAAAATGCAGGTCGAAGTATTGCAGACATAAGTTGCAAGGCTGCAACAACAGCACAACAAGGATACACCTGAACTAGCTGAATGGGAGAGCTTACAAACACAATTTCATGAAAAGAGAGAAAGGAATGAAGAACTGAAGAAGCAATTTGCACAGTTAATGAGAGAAGAATTACAAAAAGTGTCCTTGGAAAGGGGCATGTACACTGTGCCATCCCAAGCTGTGGTTTAAGGGCCAGCAGTGAGTGGTCGGGGCAGCTCTGATCAACCATGCACATGTAAACGCGCTTTATCTTATATTGTGCTTGAACGTTTGCATTCATTACCCTTTCTTTGTGTTACCTTTGCACTTTGGCACCGTGAAATAGTATTGTTGTAAATTGGGGCATTATAAAACATCAAACATCAACAAAAATAAATACACATACTAACAGCTCAATGTGCCTGACTGGGGAGTCTTGTCAGTCCAGTGTGCATTTCTTAAACACATCCAGCAGCTTTAACTGAAAAGCACCACTGCACAATAAAACCAAGAAGAAAAGACACCAAGTGCAATGAAATGTACCTACTAACTTAAGGTTACTGTAGATGTGAAACTCTTGTACGCAGTGCATGCATTCTATGTTCTTCCTTGATTGAAGGAGGGCTGAGATCAGGGAGCGATTTGGTTACATTTACACATTGAATACCCGAAGGTAAGAGAGCAACTCCTTGATTGGCTGCTGGTCAGGTGTGCCACTGCTCAGCTGACCTTTAGTAATGACAGAGGAGGGGGGATGTCTGGGTCCGCTGGGGCTGCGGTTGAATAGTGTTTATAAGAGAATTGAGCTCCAGGGACTACATTTATCCTGCCCTGCTTTCCAAATTGCAGAAAAGAAACAATTTCTAAACACGGCCCCACAGACTATTCCATTCCCATATCGGAGACCCCAAGTAGTTTAATCTCTACACAGTCAGACTGGTGTTAATAGCCCTTTGTCATGTCGTGAGTAAACAAAACATATTAAATCAAGATATCCTATCGAGAGACAGTCCGAAAGTGAAGTTTCCCAGTGATAACCACCAGTATAAGCTTGAATCCAATTCTTCTCTTCAGTTTTTCCCCACTGATTGCCCCTCTTTAGTCAACCAACAAGCTTGCAATGCAGTCTCTAACCACCTGCAAAGGAATGTATTCCAAGCTTCCCTTTGTGACGTGTTCACCCTCGGCAAGGTGGCCCCGAACAGTCTGTGACCCAGAAACCCAGATAAGGATTCCCTTGTAATCCCCCAGCAAAAGCTTTAAAAGCATGAGAGCGCTTACCATCAGATTCTATTGTGTGCTAGGAGGACTTCAACCTCGTTTGAGGGAAAATAGCTATATACAACATGAATGGCATGACGGCAGAATGTGAGGAGATCTGGGATCCGTTCTTGGAACAGTAAGAGTAGCACGTCTGCTTGCCTACTCTTGGTTTCTTTGTAATAACTTGGATTTGTGAGGATGCAGCGGAAATTGTTCTCAATATGTTAAGGTTTATCGCTTTGCCATTTATGCTAGTATGAGATTGTTCAACAAATGGTTTCAGTTCAATGAGCTTTGAAGGAGGAGTACAAGTCACAGTAGTATTGTTTAATTGTCAACTTTCTTATTTAGTACAGCAAGGTTTAAGGAGTTGTTGGGATGCACTTACAGCGTTCCAGCCAGCAAAACATTTCAGGCTGAGAAAAACCTATTAGCACATACCACAGTGTGAGCAGGGTGAGTTTTATTCATGGCAGAAGGCACACGTATCACTTGTAGTTAGTTTTGACACATATTAGATACCCACATAAAGCAATACAGCAGGAGCAACACATATATTAAAGCTGTTGTTGCACAGGTTATAGAAAGGGCACTGTTATAGGCCATGTTAAGTGTCTTATACATAGTTATGTTTTTCAGGACAGAGCTGAAGTGGGTGGAAGATGGAGTCAGGCAGGTACTGTGGTAAGAGCAAGGTCAGTGTTTTAACGAGGCATAGTACACAATCAACAGAATGTAGGCCCTGATATGGAGCTACAGTTCTGTTTTACTCAGTCCCAAGACAAACCCCTTTTCCTTCGCCCAAGAGAGAAGCCAAAGTCAGAAGCACCCGTGTTGCATAGATAAACGCTACTGTATTCAGCTGCAGGGCCTGAAATCGGTGGGAACGGAATGTTAGCTGTGGGGAGCACAGATAGGGAGGCGCCCTTTGAAGGACAAGTTCATAAGAATAGGGCATGAGGTTTAGGGATGCCAATAGGCCAGGTAAAGATTTAGAGCACTTCTGCCATCACCCAAGGAGTGGTTATCCCATTTGAATTACAAGTGTATGCATAACCGAAAGCAAATAAATCCCTGAAATTCAGATTCAAAAGTGGTGCCCTGGTCGCGTGATTACCAGGTACCTGGGGATGAAGGAGATATGGAGAGCTGTGTCTGTACCGTTCCATGATTTGGGATAGGAGGAGCAGCGGGGAGGCCAATAAATTTAGTACACAGTCGGGGTTGCACCTTATGTGTGCCGAGTCATCTGGTATAATGAGAAGGCCTATTGTTTTATCAAAGCAGAGTTGGCCTCACCAGTTTGCTTTGAACATGTTTTGGTCAGAGAGGTGCACATCACATGACAGTGATGATTAATTAGTGTGTAATTGTACCTGTCAGCCCATCATGTACTTGGATTCAATAGTGACGATGTAGTGGGTCACGTGTGTAGGGGAATGGGTTTACATAAGGTGTGGCAAATCAGTCCAGGGAATATAGGTGGGCATTAGCATGTTCTATAGGTGGTAGCCAAATAGGGCAGGGGATAACATTGTAACCTATGTGTGCGAATATGTGTTTTCCTGATATATAACCTGTAAAATCTTGGTGCGTGAAGTGCTCCCTGTCAGTGTGGTTCTACAGGACCGTCTGAGACCTTTTTGCATGTAATAAACCTTGCTTCCCTTGCAAAGTAGTGATCATTTGGTCTCTAGGATTATGTTTATCATACAGTTGTTGTGTCCTGTTTCTCTTTATAGAGTATTACACATAAGACCGGAAGTGTGGCTTTGAAAAACATAGAATGCTTGTTTATAGAAGGTTCATGCCCGAGTGTTGGATGTTTGGCATGTAAGCCTGGAGCACTGAAGAAATAAGATATATTATAAGCTCCATCCTCTAAGGGGCCATTTGTAATTCTAAAAACGGAAACAAATACAATTATGTTTCACAAAGCCTCCTAGTTTTTTTGCATATGATAGCAACTAATTGACAGCAAATGCACTACCAAGCAGGAAATAATGTTCAAGATTGAAGAGATGCTTCCAGTAGTGGAGAAGATACACCCCCAAAAGTTACCAGGAATAGTATGACCCTCTACCATATAATTTTGGTCCTGGGTCAATCTGTCAGCTGGTGAAGACCTGCCAAGTAATGACTAATTGTTGTGGATTCCCCCATCGCTTCCAGGTTTAGAGGATGCAAAGTCCTCACATCATGCCAAGTTGTCTTGGAGGAGACCTATTTCATGGTTTCTCCAAGCCTTAACCCCATTGTTCATGGGATTGATCAGGAAATGGAAATGATTGCCCAGAGGAAAACACAGTTTTCCCTGGACTACTCCATTTTAGGAAATGAAGGCAGTGAAGGCAAATTTAAGAGATGCTGAACATGTTTTCCCTTTTAATTGTGCTATTCGATACTCTGTCACAAGCACAAGTAAATTCACTGTTTCAATATATGTTTATTGGGGTTTGCAAAGCACTAACACCTGTGAACCTTATACATAAACTTAATTTCCACATGTACAATGCAAGGTGTCCTAGAGCACTTGCTGCAAATCAACTTTGTAGTCGGCTGTGTCCTGGGCCTACACTCCATTAATGCAATCTGAAGCCTTGTGTACCAAAGGAAGAATGCTATGTTAGTACTCTCTTATACCTTATCTTCTCTAACTGATCACCAGTTAACCCCAGAACACTTGTCAAGAGCTAGCACACAGAAGAATTCTAAATTCCATAATTACATTCAAGCAGTCATCGCTCAGGCCCCAGCATATATCAAATCATCTGTTCCTTCATCAGCAAAATACACCAACAATCATGTCACAATCACACCAAACGTCACAAAACAAGCACACATCTTTCTCTATGACAGACAGACAGAAATCTGAGACAATAAAACAATTCCTGCTGACATGATACTGGACATCACTCTTCTGAGAAGATAGATAAGCACACTATATTCTCCATCCTCGCAGCATAATACTCGTACTTAGAGCATAGAACAACAATACAGTACACACCATCCTCCAACAAGCAAGCAGAATACAGACCTCTATCATTGATGCAATAATGACCTTGACACTGAAGGAACAACAAGAGACAGGAATGGCAAGACAATCACAAGCAATATAAGAAACCAGCGACCTCTCTAACATCACCAGCTCACTTACCAAACCACAAGTCTACCAATGCAATGAGACAGTATAGAATAAACACCAGCCACATCTATAATACCATTCCAGATAAAGGTTTTGCAAACTGGACCTTCTAAAACCGTCCAGAAAGAACACAACAGAAATCATGTGAACTTTACCTCAATGAATAGAGTAGTTTCTTAAAATATACCAACCAAAACAGAACAGATGATAAACATGACACAGGAAAACATGTTAACACACCTACCGATCCTCAGCCTATGTAGCAGTCTTTCAACTACAAAGTCTGCGCACGTCCTCCTCGTCCTCCTCTTGACTGCATACATTCATGCACTACTACATACAGTCAAGCATCCTCATGTAAACACTGCAGCACACTGCAGTAAACAGCTGGCAAGGTTTGTGTAAAAGCTTTTGTGCTTTTGTACCTCCAAAGTCATGCACCCAAAAAGTACAAACATACATACCACAGCAGAATGCTACTTAAGTGTGCACACCTTAATGAGCACACCCTAGATCATACACCTTAATGTGCACAAGCAAGCACACCCCAAAAATGGATGCACCCAATATAAACTCTGCAGAAAACATACACCCACCATGCATGCCCATACTGGATTATAGTCATATACCCTAGGTACATACCCCAACTACATTGTTGATACTAGCATCATTGATGGTCTAGCACAAATACTGTATCTGAGTGATGTGCCCAAAATGCACACTCCTTTGAAGTCTTGTCACTGGCATATGAAATATTGTCAGACACATGATTTACCCTTTGCCATGATACCCTACATCTCGCCAAGCTACCATCCACACATTAATTCCTCTCCTTAAAGCAAACTAACTGTACCTCTCCATTCTTTGCTGGAGTGGTGCTAGATTCAAAGTACATTGTACATGTAAAGGTTTTTCGGCATACCCATTGTATCGCTCTAATGACTGTCCTGCAGGGTAGTGTAAGAAACCAGAAGGTGCCTCACTCACTAGTCCCAGGGTATCTTTCATCCAGGTGGCCAGGACACAGCCATCAATTTTGGATCCAGTTCCTGGGGTGGACCAGTGTGGGAGGATCACCTGGGTGAGGGATCTTCGGGGAGTGGGAGTGGGGCACTGAATGGTGAGACGTGGTATAACCTTCCCTGTAACACCTTTATCCCATTCTACCTGGTAGGATATTTACAACACAAACATTTTCACACGGGCAGCCCGCTACGAGGGAAAACAGACTAACACCCAATACAATGGTTAGGTGAGATCAGGCAATTACTGACAATCACACACACCTGACTTCAATTAAGCTTCCCAACACAGATAAAAGGCAGAACATGAGAGCACACTCTGAGTGAGGCAAAGCACACGAGACAGCAGTTTCGAGACAGCAGCTGCACGAGAGAAGAAAGACGGCAAAATGGAAAGGCATCACGAGGAGAAAAGTTCCCTTGACCTTTTCAACATGAAACTGTTATTTTCCAGAAACCTTGAGAATAGAAAACGTAAGAAACAGGAAACCAGGCTGAAGAATTCTGTATTGTATGTCGTAGATACCCGAGGCCCTCCGTGTCAATAATCAAGGAGGGGAGAAGCAGCAGCTGCCATGGTACCATCCTTGGCCCCAAGAACAAAGCAGCGTCAGTGAAATCAACACAGCTGGGGAGCAGCAATATTATATGGCGAGTGCTGGAACGAACATTGTTAAAACGTGTGATAAGGGACGAAAGTAAAGTTGAACTGCTCATCGAGTGATTGAAATTTAAAAACAAGATACAATACCTTTGACAGACTGGTCCGGCACGCGTGGGTGCTTCATCGAAGATCTCTGTAAGGTATGCAGCTGAAAAGTGGCAAAAGTGAAAGTGAGGAAAAGGGGACATCAAGAAGAGAACAAGTAATTGTGAATGCGACGGGTCAAGTAGAATCCCGCGCAGAGTCAAAAGTCGTCGATTTTGAAGAAGTGGAGAACATTTGGAAAAGTAGATAAATTTGGTCTGAGCCAGGAGGAGGGAGACCAGTTGAAGGTTTTATGTCAAAGTGGGTCTGAGCCCAGCGGAGGTGGACCCGGAGTGAACAGCAAATCACCCAAGAAGTTGTATATGTGAAATCCTAAGAAGAAAGGAACTTTAATGTTTGTCATGTTGCATCAGGCCCTCTGACATAAGAGAATGAATGTTGAGGTTTTGAACTGCATCCTCGTGCTAGAGAATATACAGAATGTGCTAAGCTCGAGTGTGCAACCTTGTCCCATGCTGAAAACCTGGGGAAGGGAAGCCAACAGCTTGAAGATCTTGACATATCATTTACTGAACACTTTTCTTTTGCTTAGCATAGTTTCCCACACTATTTGTATTTAGAAGTAAGGATTGGCCGTTTTATTTTGACAGAATTGACTAGGACTGCGTTATTATTATTCGATGGTCGTAGCTTGCTCCCATATTTAGATCTAGGATTAGATAGGCCTTTTCTAAACCCAATTGAAGTTCAATAAACACCGTTGAACTGTGATCACTTGTTTATGTCTTACTGTTTGATACAATGCCTTCTGTACAGTAGGCACTTAGTGTCTGCCCCAAGATGACACTGGGTGTATGGGACAAACGTTGCTTTGCTTGACTATATACAGTGCAATTGTATGCACTTCATGGACACAGGAATGGTAGTGTACTCATTTTAACACTTGAGTTGAAAAAGGGAGGAATCAAGGGAGCTGGGATCACATTTCTCCATCAGTGCTCTATTTAATTTGAATGTTTTGACATAAAATTAAAAGGGACTGGCCCTCATTATGACTCCTGCTATTTAGTAAAAATGGTGCTAAAGTGTCAATCATTACTGCAACATTACCACTGAATTGCTGCACGTCGAATCAAAGAGTAGAGGTGAAGTGGAGAATTCTCCTTTAGATTCACCTCTAGGTGGCAGATCGTCTGCTTAAACTCCAATAATCAATACATTGCAGAGTTACTCCTTGTGGTACATTCACCAACAATCTCCATGTAGTCCTAAGGACTCCAAAGAAGGGGACTTTCACATCCCTAAAACCACTCCCAGTCAAGTGGTAATGCCATGACTCTCAGTGGCATTGACAGTAAACGACTTTGTCAGCAAATGGTTTGTAAATAGATTGGCTGTGTTTAAAATAAAATGCTAGAGATCAAATTAATGGTTCAGTGCAGGCACGTGCTAGAAGAGAGGAGCAAAGTGCCAACCTGCAAAGTGGTTGTGATTATGCCAAGCAATGATGGACACACCTGATATCAACTTGTTTTGATTGCAGTAGGCAACAGAACACAACATTGGGTTTCTATTGTGGGAACAACTTTAGCATTGTGACTAATGGAAGGAATGATGGAGCAAGGAGGAAGGGACGTGAGAAACATCATGTAGAAGGGGGTAGCAACAGCTCTCCTGGAAAGCAATTCCATCGCTTTCAAAACCATCCTCTACCATAGCAACAAGGTTAAGAAGAACAAATAACTTGCCTCCCAGTAAAGTTATTTTTGATGAATGTTCCTTCCATGGATTCCTCATCTATGATATCCAATCCACAGTACAGCTGGTTTTCGGAAACCTTTCCGCCGCCAGGACACTCTGAGGGGCTCAGCATTAGCTCTGCTCAAAGTCTTAACACTCCCTGCACCTCTCATGATGTTGGGGCCAATATATATTGAGGCGCCATGCCCTGTTACCTCAGTTCCACCTGTTTTCCCCTAGCAATCTGCTGCTGAGGCGACCACAGAACCAATGGTATACAGGCTATATGCCAAGAGGGGCAGGTAGGGAAGGCCAGGTGGAATCGGTGGGAGTAACATCCATCCAAAAGGACATTACAGAAAGGCAATGTATTATTTTAATGGATTCCTTCCTCTCATGGATTTTTCATCCATGATAGACTCCCATAGCTGTATGTACATCTGGAGGAGGGATGAGAACAAGTGCACCACCTACACTAGGAGGACCACCCTGCCAAAAAGGTAATCAGGACCTGCAAGGGAATCCAAGCAGTAATGCTTTGCAAACGTGTGCAGGGACACCCACGTTGCTGCGTGGCACATGAACAGGACAATGACTGCCCTGTGCATGGTAGAATGAGCCCTGAGCCCTTCAGGCACATCCTTACCAATCAGATCATAGCAATCATAGATGCATAGAATGAGTGACCCTGCTGGGGTCTGTTTGGTCACAGCCCTGACATCACAGCAACAGACTAATGAAATGCTGGTCATCCACTGTGGCCTCTGCCATTTGAAAGACATAGTAGCTGAGGCTCCACACTGGGTTCAGCCGATGCACTCATTTCTGTCCTATGGAAGGGTGAGGCAGGGAAAAAACACAGAAAGGTGGATCTGTTTAGAGAGAAGAAGAAAGGAGAGCCTCACTCTCAATGTCACATCCTGTTTGGAGAAAACCAAATTGGGAGGTTTAAGAGAGAATGCATGAGCTCACTCTCCCAGCTCGCAGAAGAGATGGCAATCAGGAAAATTACCTTAAATTAAAAATCCCATGCGAGGACCACAAACTGGCATGGAGAAAACTGGTAACACACACCATGCAAGTATTGTGTGACAGTACGGATTGTGAAGAATGAGCCCTGTTCTGGGGACCTCTTAAAAACCCAAATAGTGGTGAGGTATCCCTTTACAGTGCTGATCTACAGTCCCGACTGGGCCAAGGACAGAAACAAATCCAAAACAGGGGTTAATGGACAAGATAAGGGGTCAAAATCCCTCTCTTAGAACAAGCCAAAAATGTACACCACCTGCAGGCATAAGCAATTTGCAGCAGGTCTCCGAGTTGATAGTACATCAAGGACGTCCTCTGACAAGATCCACTCCTTGTATCTTAGCTAATCAGTAGCCAAGCATGAACGTTCAGGCTGCTCAGATTTGGGTGGATGAGCCCCCACTGATTACGAGAGTAAGTCGACTTGTAAAGACTGGAGGGCGGTATCTGTACTCCTGCCCTCTACATGACAGAGTAGAAGCACGCAGCACCCCATCCAAGATTCTCTATAAGGTAGCTATGGATGAGCAATCAAGGCTTAAGGTCTCAGGAGGTGATGCAGGCTGGTTCTTAAGTACAGTGTAGTCCACAAGCACCCACAAAGGAATGTCCACACACTATGTTAGTGAAAATACTGTTCTTTATATAAATAGGCTCAAGTTATGTACACAATCACAATAACACACGTTGGGCTCAGGTTAATTTAAAATGGCAAATATATACAGTTTCTATGTGGTAACACAATTACTCTTTGATCCCATTAAAATGCATCAACTGTAGACAGTTTCAAATGGCATACAAATCAGTAAGTAATGTGAACCAACACTAGACATAGGAGGAAAAGCAGTTGGTTAAACAAATAGACAGAATACTGGCCCTGTTTACCTAGACAACGTTCTGTGGGAGGATCCCCCCACCTGGGCAACCGGTAAATAAATATATAACACAAGCCCAGTCTATATATCGCTTATAAGAGTCTTATTCTCTTCTGAGACAGTTCCACCACCCCAATGTACCTGGAATAGCAGAGTTTGACGCCGGGTCAACGACGGATCCTTCTTGAGTGACTCCCTTTAAGGCAGGAGCCATGGATCTTCAAGATCCCTTGAAAAAAAGGTGAACAAAGGCATTGAGGCAGCAGCTTCGGTCCTGGTTTTGCTCGTCGATGCTCGGTCGCGGACGTCCTGTGATGATGCGGAGTGTGGTGCACCTCGACGATGATAGTTTGTTGCTGCAAAGAGTCACTGAATTACTTTGGCCCAGTAAGGGCGTTGAGTCGTCAATGTCTCTGTGGTCTTCGGGTGGCTGGAAACTCACCAGCAAATGCTCCTTGGTGCTTCGGCGGCCTCGACTGTCTCCGGCAGGACAAAAATGGTCGGCGGCGGTGCGTCCTTGAATTTAAAGAGTCTTAATCAATGGAGCGTTGCTGCTCCGGTCGTCAGCGGCCCAACGTCAAGCTGTCCCTGCTTCTGGGCAACACAGCTTCGACAGGCCTCCAGTGGTTATAGCAAACCTGCGAACCGAGGTCGACGACGGTGGACGGCTGACCGGGTGCTTCTCTTCAGATTCCTCGGTGGTCCCTGTCTCCAGTCGACAGTCTTTCGAAGGCTGGCTTCCAGGGCACTTCGGCGAAGGTTAGCGGTGCATGATGGTCCCTCGTAGCTCAGGAAGAGGTGTCCTAGCCAGGTCCTCTCTTGGATCAGTTTCTCGGCGACACAGCAGCTTTCAGATTGTGTCAAAGGTAACAGCAGTCATGCTTCTTTGGGCTCAGCTTCGAGATTAAGCATCAATTTTGGCTTCAGCTTCTGAACAGTTTCCATCAGTGAGAGTTCCCCAGATATACTGGTTGGTCTCTCATTCATTCTGCTGGGTCACACTCAGGGAACCAATCATTCAGAAGGGCATTCATGCAGGCAGGCAGCCAATGAGGATCACAGTGCATTCAGGCCATTCTCCTCCCTCCAAACACTCACAACAAGAAATGTGTATTGGGACAGGATGACAGCCATTCAGCACTACCCACTGCATTCATATCAGTTTCGGACAGGGCTGTCTCAGTCTTTGTGTCACATACCAGAAACCAGACACCCATAAGATGAAGTGCATATTGGTCACCCACTCCATTCACCCAGGTCCCACCCCAAGTGTGTACCCACAACATACAGTCACTGGGAAGGCTCCAACCAGTCTTGCCTGGATTTCCCCACAATACCATATATGGAACTTCCACGCAACAGCCAGTCAGGGGAAAGAGACAGAGTCAGAACTTCCCAGGACTTTGGGAAAACCAGGTAACAGGCAATAGAAAGCAAGCAAGAGGCCACAGGGGCCAACTTGTCTCCTATCAGGAATCAACTTATTCCAATGGCAGGGCCTGGGTATCCCAAAATGGAGGATACTCAGAGTACCTGTCAAATTCAGCATGGAGCGTCCACCAGCTCCTACCGTGCCCTGTAGGCCACACATAGGAGCCCAAAAACATAGACTAGGGGTACAAGGTTGTACCCCCACCCATGGATGCCATAAGGGTATCCCAACAGTCTGTTCACCAAACCAAAAAGAGGAAGAGCTGCACTGCCAGGAGTCCCATGTGGACTCCTGCACAGAAAATAACACAGAACACACATGATAAAAGGACTACAGTACAAGGACATGGAGGTCCTGTCCCTCTGATAAATTTCCAATTTCCAGCATCACAGGGGCTTATGGTCTGTTTGGACCTTGAAGGTAGACCCCGTACTGTAGGACCTAAAACGCCTAAGGCTCCAATCTATACTGAAACATTCCTTTTCAACAGTATCCCACCTAAGTTCTCTACCCTTGAGTTGTCTACTGATGAACATGATCGGATGTTCTCTCTCTTAATCATCTAACTGGGACAAGACAGCTCCAATTCTGGTGTTGCAGGCATCAGTCTAAACAATAAAGGGTTTGCTTTAGTCAGGCGAACACAACACCAGTGCCCTACACACACTTTCCATCAAGCCAGTAAAGGCCCTCTGACAGTGTTCTGTCCAATTAACCTTCCTCGTTTTGCTTGGGAGAAGTCAGAACTGTCAGAGGGACAGCTATGGTTCCATAGTCTACCATGAAGTTGGGATAATACCCAGTGAGGCCTAAAAAGGCTCTCACCAGGTTTTGAGTAGTGGGAGTCTCCCAGTCATGTACATCCTGTACCTTACTGAGGAGAGGTTGGATTCGACCCCCTCCTACCGCATGACCAAGAAAAGTGACTTTCCCCTGAGCTATCTGGCAGTTGGCGGCCTTGATAGTGAGGTTAGCCTTTTTCAAGTCCTGCAACACCTTATCCAGATGAGTCAAATGCTCTTCCCAGGTGGAACTGTAGACAGCAATGTCATCTAGGTAGGCCACACAAAAGGCCTTCAGTCCACTGAGCGCATGATTGACTAATCTCTGGAAGGTGGCAGGTGCATTTTTCAACCCAAAAGGCATGGCTCTAAACTGGTAGAGCCCCTCAGGTGTTGTGAATGCAGTCTTTTCCTTGGCATGGTCCATCAGAGCTATTTGCCAATTGCCTGAGGTAAGGTCAAAGGTGCTCACAAATCTGAAAGCACCTATGGTGTCCACAAGATCATGATCCCTGGGCAGTTTTGGTGACAGCATTGACCCCTCTCTAGTCCACACAGAACCACCAATCCTTGGTACCTGCCCGGGAACTTGCCTTGTGGACAAGGACCACAGGACTGGACCAGGGACTGGTAGAGGGTTCAATTACACCCAGATCCAACATCTTGGCGACCTCAGCCTGGATGTGGTTCTTCACAGTGTCTGACATCCTGTAGCATCTGCTTTTGACAGGTACGCTGTCACCAGTGTCAATTTCGTGCCTGCACCACGGAATGAGGCCTAGTGTCAGTGAGAACAGAGGGGCATACTGCCAAGTAAAGCCCTGCAGTCCCACAGCTGCTCTGGTGTCAGATCTGGAGAGAGATGCACTCCCTCCACTGAGCCATCCTGATGGTTGCTATGCAGAAAATCAGGAAGGGGCTCACTCTCATCCTCTTCTTGCTCTGAAGGTAGCAAGACACATGAGACTTCTGTTTGTCTATGGAAAGGCTTGAGCCTGTTTATGTGGAATACCTGAAGGGCTACCCCAGGGACTCCCATGTCAACCAAATAATTGACTTTGCCCACCTTGGAGATTATCCTGAAGGGTCCAGTCCACTTATTTGCCAAACCTCGAGGCTTGGTATGCTTCATCACAAGGATCTCCTGACCTGGAGTCCAATCCACTTGTGACACCTTAAGGTCAGTATTTGTTCATTTCTGCCGGGCACATCATCTGTGTCATCCTCCGCCTGAGGCCTAACACATAGTCCCCCACTTGCTTGGCAGGACAACGAGGGGTGGCTTCCAAACCTTCTCTGATCATCCCGTGAGGGCCCCCTCACGGGATGTCCAAAGAGCAACTCAAAGGGGCTGAAACCAACACCCTCTTGAGGTACCTCTCTGTAAGCGAACAGCAGGCATGGCAGGAGGAGATCCCATTTCCTCCTTAGGGGCTCTTCCAAAGCACCCAGCATGCCCTTGAGAGTTTTATTAAATCTTTCAACCAGACCATTGGTCTGGGGGTGGTAAGTGGTGGAGAACTTGTAGGTTACCCCACACTCTATCCACATCGTTTTCATGTAACTCAACCTGAAGTTGGATCCTCTGTCAGAGACAACCTCCTTAGGGAATACAGCCCTGGTAAAAATGCCTAGAAGAGCCCTGGCAACCACCCTGGCAGTAACAGTCCAAAGGGGTATAGCCTCAGGGTACCTGGTGGCATGATCAACCAAGGCCTGAATAAACCGATGTCTACCTGAAGTGGGAGGGTCAAGGGGACCGACAATGTCGATGCCCATCCTCTCAAATGGTGTGCCAACCACTGGCAACGGTTGCAGTGGGGCAATGACACTGCCTCCAATCTTGCCAGACAACTGACAAGTGGGCAGGTCCTGCAGTGGGACTCCACTTCTACTGCCATCCGGGGCCAGTAGAAATGTGCAGAGAGCCTTTGGTTTGTCTTCTTGGTCCCAGGATGACCAGCCAAAGACACTTCATGCGCCAACTTCAGAAGGAAGTGCCTGTAAACCTGGGGTACCACCAACCTCTTGAGGGCACCAGGTTCAGGTTAAGTGGGCTCACTAACAAGGAGCTCACCCTCCTAATATATCCGGAATGACCTAAGCACTTCTCCTTGTGCCTGGGCCAGGGCCTGTTTCCTCAGACCCTCGAGAGAGTGGCATTCTCTCTGTCCCCTACAGAAGTCGTCCCAGCAGGCATTGACGGTCAGGGCGATCCTCTGGGTGAGCACCTCTCCTGCAGAAGAGTCTTATGCCTCTTCTCCCTCAGCAGTTGAGTTTGGGTTCACCACTTGGCCCTGCCCATCTGGATCATGAATCCCAGTGGGTGCTGCTGAAGCAGCAGGAAGAGAAGGGGCCCCTTCTCAGAGGTGGCCTTCTTACTCTTCTGTCTTCTTGCCTTGGGTTTTCTCTCCGGCTTGGGTATCAGACCTTCAGCCAGACCCGGTGCGACCTGTGATTGGCTGACTGCCGCAGCACTCATGGGTAGACCGTCTGCAATCATCCAAAATTCCACCAAATCATTGCCTAACAAAATGTTAGCAGGTATGTTGTCCTGAACCAGGACAGGAAGTTTTGCAGTCTTGTCGCCAATCGTAATGTTGGCTAAGGCTACAGGCGATCATTTGGGAGGCCCACCAGCTAACCTGGTGGTTCTCAGAGCAGCACCTACATAGTCCTCTGGCTTGAGCATGGTCCTGTCCACCACTGTCATGTTTGCCTCAGTGTCTCTCAAACCAGTAGAAGGCTGGCCATTCAAGAGGACACTTCTCAAAAACAAACAGGTGTTCTGTGGGATTGTAGCCAGTACCTCTGAGTACTGGTCCCTTGCCCCAAGGGACACTAGGGAAATCTCTACAGGAGCGCCAAATGTGATCACTGTAGAGGGGAGGACAGTGGCCTCCACCTCAGGCATGGGGTAACGGTAGGACAGGCTGACAGCCTGGACTCCAAGTGCCTTAACTTTACACTTGGGGTCACCCTTCTTGTGGTTCAGAGCCCCACAGTCCCAACAAGTGCCAGGAATGTGGTTTATGGTTATGGAGCCACTGGGAGCCTGCTTTGCAGCAGGTGGCCCACCATTCTTACTCCCTCCCACAAAGGACTTATCCCCACTAGATTTTTGGATCTTAGGAGATGGCGGTTTTGGTTTACCAGACTGATTGCTTCTGGGACTCCTCACACCTCTGAGAGGTCCCCTTTTCTTTGTCCTTGTCCTTCCCACTGCAGTCCTTAGGGGACACCGGTGGGGGACCCATTTGTCAGCCAGCCTGGCTAGCTTGAAGGGATCTAAAATGTTCTGGTCAGCAACATACTGATGCAGCTCTGGTGAACAGGCTTCAGAAAAATGCTCAAAAAACAAAAGTTAAGACAATTCAACAAAAAATGTCACCTTGTAACCATCAATCAACTCCATCATGTTCATATGTGCAGCACTCACCTAGTCAACCCAAGACACATTCTCTATTTTCTTAAACTCCCTGAACCTTTGAAGGTATTGGGTAGGTATCTTGCCAAACTTGACAATCAAAGCAGACTTCATGCACTCATACTGACCCCTTTCTTCCACACTTAGTTTCAGAATACAGTCATAACCAGTCAGAGGCACTCTGCTTAGCAAACACTTAGCCCAATCTCTTTTATCAACATCATGGATTCCACAAGCCATATCAAATGCTTCAAGCCACTGGAGGATATCAGAACCCTCCACATACACACCAACCAAATCTTTCATAGACTTGGTGGCTAGGGACCTGACCCTCTCAACTGGTTTTGCTGAATTCTCCTCTCTGGATTTCTCTAGCTGGATTCTCTGACATTCAGTGTCCTTGTCCTTGAGTATCACTTGTTGTGGCAACTCATCTTTCTTAAGTTCAGCTTCAATTTTCAACTTTCTATATTCAAAGGCCATCCTTAAATTCAAGTTCCAAAGAATTCCATGAAGAAACATTGCCTCAATTGTTGCATCCCCTCTTCATCAAGAGTTTCACCCTCAGTCTGGTAGTCCACCAGGGCAACTATCAGCTCAGCCCTAGACTTATCCTGAAAGTCTAACTCCCTGGCTTCCCAAGCACTCTCGAGAGAATCTAGGCTCATCCTAGTCAATTTACCATTTGCAATAGATTCCATTGCTTGTAACAAGCACAACTAGGGGGGCGCTGTTGCGCACGACCAAGATGGCTGCTTGATTCCGGGACTCCTGCTTCACCTAAATATCCTGCTTATATATATCCGCATCGAGGCTGACTGGGAAGCTGAGGGATCGTGCTACCGCATGCCTTGGTTCTCGGGCACATCGGGTGAAAATCCTGGTTGAAAATGGCTCAGTTTCGCTAACTTACGGGCGTGTGCGGATTGGTCGCCGCCTGGGACAGTAACGAGCCGGCGATCTGTACCACACACATTCACCGGAGTGCCAGGGAGGCGGACGTGCGACAGGCCACAGGTGGCAGGAGCCTGCCGCAGCGGCTCCACACCTGGGTTGTGATCAGGCCGAGAATAACGAGAGCTGTGGAGGCGTCGGCCCTTGGCTTTCGCGTAGATCTTCATTGCTGAGCAGCCACAGCGTCTCGAAGACTGCGGGAGGCAGACGATAGCGCTGGGAGGGCTCCTTCTTCTCACCCCCCGGCTCGCCTCTTGGACACGATTGAGGGCAGAACCTGATCGGCGGCGTGTGCGCCCTACTAGACTGCCTGGACCCGGTTCATAAGGTACACGGGAGCAGGCAGGCAGGGTCCACAGATGTGCGCTCGGCCTGGCTGGCCCTTGCGCCTCCATCCTTACCGTGGCTTGCCCGACTGGTATAACTGGTGAATTGCGGGTGTCACTGCGGGGAACTGCGGTTGCTGCCACGTTGAGGGCTCTCCGGGCGCTGTGACGCCGTGATCCGCCGAACGTGGAACTGTTGGAGACCTGCTGTTCCGCCCAGCCCTAGGACATTGTGGAGCGCACTTGAGGAGTGCGTCGCAGCTTTCGGTGTCCACGGATTGCACCCCCTATGTCCACACGGCACGGCTGTAGACGTGCCGTTTGATTGACTGAATAAACGCAAAGGGCAATTCCTAAGCCCCCCTACTCCGGGTCCCCCTGGGGAACACTCCTATATAGTACCCGAGCTCCGTACACAGGTCTACGGGAGAAGCTGAAAATAACACGACTTCAGATTGAATATGTGAAGGGCACAGTCCATCCTTATTATCACTCCCTGGTGCGCTTCAGAGTGCGGTGAATCACGGATATTTCTGGGTTTCATCTCAGCGTGTACAGGCTGCGTTTTGGTGGACGTGGTGGTGCCGACTCAATTAACACGAGAGCTGGAGGCAGTCATATATGGTTCTTGCTGATATGGGGAGCCGCACAGATCAGGCAAATCATCCAAGACCCCCAGTGGCGAAAGAAGGGCCCAATGGATACCTATACTAATACTCCAAGCCAGACTACATCGATGGGCGCACAGCCGGCACCCGATGTGTGTGAGGGACATGGACTGTACAAAATGGGTTCTTGGCAGTGAATGTGAAACTGGATGAAATAGTGGCAACCATAGGCTCCATGAGGGCCAGAATTGATAAAGAGAGCGCTCGAATCACAGAAACCGAGAATAGGATATCCGTTAATGAAGACACTATTGCTCTCCATAGCCAAGATATATCCCGGATTAAAGAAACGGTCAGTAAGTTGCAGAATAAATGTGAAGACCTTGAATCCCGAATGAGAAGAAACAACGTACGAGTGGTTGGAGTGGCGTAATCCTTTGGGAAAAATCAGATGGAGAAAAATTGGAAGACCTGTTCCGATCCGTATTTGATCCTACTGCCTTTTCAGAACATTTCCTAGTTGAGAGGGCGCATTGCACGCTGACACCGGTCCCTAAGCCTGGGGAACCTCCACATACGATAATCGCTCACCTCTTGAATTATAGAGACAGGGACACGATCCTTCGACTGGCCAGGGAAGCTGGTACACTGCAATTTGATGAAAGTCGAATACACATCTATCCAGATTTCTCTGCTGCGATTCAGGCGAGCAGGCGCTCATACGAACCAGTAAAGAAACTCTTGAAGGCACACCAGATCACGTATGCCCTGATATTCCCGGCAAAAATGAGGATCCATCACGCTGGGAGAGCGCATTTTTTTGAAAGCCCGGCTGAAGCCTTGCAATACATAAAATCCTCTATACCCCTTCCTCCCAGAGGGGACAGACCCGCTCAAAACAACAGACCCCGTCCAACTGACTGAAATATGTGTTTTGTGATACAGATTTGTACTGATTTGTCTCAGTCCTGGGCGCCTGGTAGTGCTACAGTTGGCCTCACAATTTATTTAAGGTGGGGCAATGGGGAGCCGGAATTGTCGGTCATGTGAGGAAACATGTCCACCCCTGGAATGCTCCACAAGCACAAGTTACGAAGGGACCATCGTCAGGTTGGGGATGACGATGAGGGGGGGGGGGGGTGTTTGAAGCTAGTTGGACAGGTTGTTGTTGTTATACAACCTGGCCGTCTGAAGCGGGTAGTAGGTCTGATGTTGCAGATCTAAGGCCTGGCAAGGGGAAGAGGGAGGTAGGTTGTTGGTTAATGGTTAAACAAGTGGTCACTGAGCTTATGAAACGATACATGCTCCACGAGAGGTACATAACTGTGATGTATGTGGCTATCCGTACAATTCTTTGTGAACATGGGTTGCGGTCTGCAATTGAAACTATTGTCATGGAATGTTAGGGGTCTAAATAATCGGTCTAAAACTAGGAAGATCGGGAATTACATTGTCAGGCATGGTGCACAAATTGTCATGTTATAAGAAACACATGCTATGGATGTCAATAATGAATATGTACTCCCTGGCTGGGGCAAGTCGAGGTTCTATACGATTTACTCATCTCAGTCCAGGGGGGTCATCACGTTAATACACCCAGGTCTGGAATTCAAGCTGGCGGGTCAGAAAATAGACCCCCTTGGGAGGTATGTCCTTGTTTGGGGGGAGGTCACGGGTCGACAAGTCCTACTGCTCAGTACATATGGTCCCAATATTGATGACCTGGCCTTTTATACCGGTATATACCAGCTGATTACTGCTATTGACGTATCCACCATAATATGGGGGGGGGATTTCAATGCGGCCCTTGATTCTGGATTGGACAGGTCCAGTACGGTTGTTAGACAGCCTAGTAAAACTACCCTTACCCTGAAAAATATCCTACTTCAACTCTCCCTCGAAAATGCCTGGCGGGTGCTTCATCCGAATGATAGGAGCTATACATACCACTCGTTGGTGCATGATTCGCAGTCCAGAATCGATTACTGGTTTGTCTCCCCCGCGTTTATCACTGCGGTACAGTCGTGTGAGATGCTGCCCCGCACACTGTCTGATCATTCCCCGATGGTGTTGGAGGTTGATTTCCATGACTGCCCTAGGCCTGCTAAAAGATGGAGAATGCCCGGTGGGCTGCTGTGTGATCCGGGGGTGGTGGAGGGACTGTACATTGAAATTACAGAATTCCTGGAAAGGAACATAGGCTCTGTTGATAGATACTCCACGGTATGGGAATCCCTCAAAGTGTGGATCAGGGGGACCCTCTTATCCAAATCTGTGGGACTCCTCAGGGGAGTCCGTGCTGAACAGACTCAAACTGAACTTACCTTGAGGAAACTAGAAGAGGCTTACACTCATACTCAAGATAAGGCGACTCTAGCTGAAATACAGACACACCTACAAGAATTTGGTAAATTGGCCGCTAGGGAAGTGCAGTATATGGCTGCCCCGATCCGAGCCCGTAGATACGGAGAGGGGAACAAGGCTGGTAGGACTCTGTCTAATTTATTAAAACAGGATAGACACCCCAACCGGATCACGAACATACAGACACCACAAAGGGAGGTCCTTCTAGGGGAAAAGGAGATCAATGATGAGTTTACTAAATTTTATCAGCAATTATATAGCAACAGGGATACCAAATCAGTGGCCGAAATTAAAGCATACCTAGAAACCCTGCGTTTGCCTACTCTTCTCGATGAGACATGACTGGCCATGGACCAGCCGGTTACGGCTGTGGAGATCACTGAGGCGATTAAAGACTTGGCATCAAATAAGGCTCCGGGATGCGACGCAAAAGGGGCAGAATTTTACAAAGAATTCCACGAAGAGCTAGTCCCAGTGCTGTTACAGGTATGGGAGGAATCACTTCAGAGTAAATCACTGCCCCCCTCGATGAGGGAAGCCATAATAACTGTACTCCCTAAACCTTGACGTCTGCCTCAGGACATATCGTCCTATAGGCCGCTTTCATTGATAAACACAGATGCCAAAATATTTGCCAAAGTGTTGGCCAATAGGCTTATGCCGGCGGTCACGAGGCTTGTACACCCCGACCAAAACGGCTTCGTTCCCCCTAGGTCCACGGCCCTCAATCTCCGTAGACTTTTTGGCATCATTGCTCAAATTGACATGGGGAGGAAGGCGGTAGCCATATCCCTAGATGCCGAAAAGGCCTTCGATTCGGTTTCATGGGCCTACCTACTGGCGGTACTGGAGGCATTTGGCATCGGCCCCAACTTCATTGCATGTGTGCATTTATTATACCCGGATCCCGGTGCCCGAGTGCTGACCAACCAAACCATCTCTGACCTGTTACTATTGGGAAGGGGCACCAGGCAAGGCTGCCCATTCTCGCCCATACTCTGCATTAACAATAGAGCCGATGGCAATTGCCATTAAACTTCGACACTCAAACAGGGATATCAACTTAAAAGGGGCCACCCAGCTGATATCGCTATATGCGGACGATACACTTCTATATGTTCGCGAGCCTGAAAACAATATTGTGCCTATTATGGCAGAGACCAGGAATTCACGGCTCTCTCAGGGTACTCCATAAATAAGGGGAAGTCCGAAATATTCCCTCTTACACTAGCAACCACATGCCTGACCACACGTGTGGACTCAAATGGGCTGCACAATCCATTAGATACTTGGGAATAGTGGTCTCCAAAAATAAACACACTTTATACTCTGGCAATCACGAGAACGCACTACAAGCCCTGAGCACTAAACTACTGATGTGGGACCGCCTCCCAATCTCACTGCATGGGAGAGTCACGGTCCTCAAAAGGATAGTATTGCCCAAACTGCTATATTTCTTTGTAAATATCCCCATATGGCCGGGCCGGCCCTTTTTCAATAAGCTCAGATCAATAGCCATGACTTTTCTTTGGAATGGTAAAACCCCTAGAATAGGATGGGAAAAGATGACTGAGCCGTATTCTACTGGAGGCATAGCTGCACCAGATTTTGAATTATATTACTACACTGCCCAAGCCCAATTCTCTAGGTGTTGGTATGATGACTCCAATGGATCCCCACACGTAGAAATAGAGAAACTCGCCACACATCCCACTAACATACAATCTGTGATGTTTGATACACGGTATTGAGACACGTGTGAATTCAACCTGGTGAGCTGCACAGTGGGTGCGTGGAAAGCCATATTTAAGAAACTGGGAGTTGAGATTTCCTATAACCCCGCGATTCCCCTGTGGAACTACCCTGGTATGCCGCCAACTCATGACGGCGGGTTGCGCGAAGCTTGGGACCCCAATGAGGAGATGAAACTGGGTGACCTATTTATTGAAGGGAGGTTTGCGACCCTGGAGGAAATAACAAGGTCGTTTTGCAGGGGCCAACTTAGGGTGCTTCAATACTACTGTGTATGATCAGCCTTTCTGAGGCACTGGCCTTCCTTCCCTGATGAGCCCCCTACTCATCCTTGTGTACAACTGATAACGTCCGGGGAAAACTTGGGGATCTCAAGATTATACACTGCAGTCCAATCACACTCCCCCTCAACCAATCTGGTTAAAATCAAATGGCAAAGAGACCTACAGACCCCAATAGATGACCAAACCTGGGAGAGATACTGCTCGCTCACCAAACGAGTGTCCCTGAATGCAGGCCTACGCCTGATTCAGTTTAAGATAATAAATAGGTTACACTATACTCCAGCCAGAATAGCAAAGTTTACGCCAGATGGGTCTGGAGAATGTCCCACATGCAAGGTGACGGAGGCTGGGGCATTCCATATGTACTGGGGTATCCGATGGTGGCAGGTTTCTGGAGGGAGGTGGCAGAGATGGTGGAAGAAAGTACACAAATCCCCCCGGTATTGACCCCGCAGAAGTATTTGTTTGGTGATATAGGCAAGTGCTCTGAAAGGATCAGGCGACTGTTCAACGTTTCATGTGCAGTAGCTAAAATATGCATTTTACAACAGTGGAAGAGTGCTGGACCACCCAGCATGAAACATTTCCTTAAGGAATTAACTTATGTAAATGAAGTTGAGGAACAGTTTGTCCTAACGCGCCCTTTGGCGAGCAGACCCAAGCATATATGGGGACCCTTTCGAATGTACTTGTGTGATACGATTTCAGATGATGATGACACTACATAACTCTGATACCTCGATGATAAGTGTGATACGTGATACCTCTATAATTGTAATGATGTGATTGTGTTGTATATCTCTGTGACCACCAATAAAGAGTTTAAAAAAAACAAGCACAACTAAACCTCAAGTTAACAAAGTGTAGATATTTTGTAAGCAGCAAGGTTACACACTGATTATTAAAACCATTAGCATCCCACCTCTGCCACCAGCGTAAAGGCTAGAGGGGGGTATCTGTACTCCTTCCCTTTATATGGCATAGTAGAAGCACAGAGCACCCGAGCCAAGATTCTCTATAAGGTAGCTATGGATGAGCAATCAAGGCTTAACCTCTCAGGAGGTGATGCAGGCTGGTTCTGAAGTACAGTGTAGTCCTCGAGCACCAACAAAGGAATGTCCACACACTATGTTAGTGAAAACACAGTTCTTTATATAAATAGGCTCAAGTTATGTACACAATAACACACTTTGTGCTCAGGTTAATCTAAAATGGCTAATATATTCAGTTTCTATGTGTCACCACAATTACTCTCTGATCCCATTAAAATGCATCAACTGTAGACAGTTTCAAATGGCATACAAATCAGTAAATAATGTGAACCAACAATAGACAAAGGAGGAAAAGCAGTTGGTTAAACAAAAAGGCAGAATACTGGCCCCTTTACCTAGACACAGTTCTGTGTGAGGATCCCCCCACCTCGGCAATCTGTAAATAAAGATATAACACAAGCCCAGTGTTACGGATTTCAATCGGGCTACACACACCTTGGTCTCAGCCTAGTATGTAGCGCACAACTGAGATGCCTTTCTCTTGATTTTATACAGACTCAATTTGAGATGGTACACAACTCGTCTCACGCCCCCTTTTTAAAATACCCCGGGTCACAATGGACCATGAACCAGGCTGGTTGGTGAAAATGCTATATTTTATTTACTTTAAGATTCAAAGGAAAGAATACAATTTTAATATGGAATGAGGTGATAATTGCAATGAAAATGGAAGCAATGCACGTGGTTAACCTTCTCCTAGAACATATACAAAGCACAAGTGAATAGGATCACTTTTGGAATTAGGATAGATAGCACACAAGGTAAGGTTTCCCCCTGCAATGTTCCCTCAATCCCCAATTAATCAATGGATAGAAAGAAGCAGCATGTAGTCAGGAATAAGGGGCAGAAAATCTGACCTCCCTCACAGAATGAGAGGATTTTGAACCCTTTGCAAAGGCATGAAATGACAATCGGAAATGGACAAATAAAAAATGAATGTGCGGTTAAATGTGTGAGGCAAATATGATTTCTCCCAACAACAGGAATGCAGAAACACTAGCAATCACAATGCAATGGATCAACAAGAAGCATACAATTAAAAAATGAGTGGAAAGTTAGAACATGCTGCAGCCGAATGACACGTTGGAAAGTTGCAATTTTCTGAATTCACGTTTAAAATGACCCAAATGTTTTTTTATAAAAACGGGTGAAGTAATGAAAATCGCAATGCGTTTTTTGGTCTGAGGGACAGATGTATATCAACAGGGTCAATATCAATATGAAAGGATGGTAGTAGCTGAAGTTTGGATGAGATTTTTGGGGTGGAATGGGGTACAGTTTTAGGAAAAATAGAGCAGTTAAAATGAAAACTTCGGGTTTGAAAGAAAGGCAATTGTTACTTAAACTAAATTATCTAGACTATATTGTTAAAGAGGGACACAGTAATCTCCAAGGTTGATTTGTGAGGTCAACCTTATCACCCCAGTGCTCAACGTTAACTGAAAATTAGCTTGATTAGTCAAAATATAACTAAGGGGTTAGGATTTAAACCAGACAGAAATGAAAAGAGAGATGGGGCTAGCACTTAGAAATCAAGGACAGGGTGCACAGAGAATTCTAACAGTTTTAACAAGTTACCAGGGTATAAATAGGATTGCTCAAAGAGTGTACCACGATGGGCATACTATGTGTTTCTCTGTGATGGGGAGATACTCGCATTCCAGGCTTAGGTTTGGAATTATTGAACAGCCAACTTGGTCTAGTCACCACACAGCGGGTGCACTTTACAGCAAACAGCTTGGCAAATCTGGTCACCCGATGGCAAGAACAGCTGGATGGCAGGGTTTCAACGGGCATGCAGATAGTGAGCAGCAAGCTGATCGGATTTCAGGATGCAAAAGGTACCACAGCTTTTCCGTTTTTTAATGGGATTTTAGTGTTTTTTTTCTGGATCAATGGCCTTGATAGGACAGGATCAGGAATGCTTTGGCCTTGTAGTGAAATCTGGAATCAGCAAGATGAATGGAGCAGATCAGGATCGCTGCTGCAGGAAATTCAGGAGAGAGAGTGTGTCTGAGTCCTGTCAGGGACTCTTATTTATAATGCATAGTGACATCATAGAAGTATATGGTAGGGCAGGCTTAGCTAAGCACACCTCTAAACCATTAGATTGGTCAGGGGTGATAGTCCCCGCCTCACTCTCAGCTGGTTGGATTTCAAGGGCAGGATGTCAGATTTATGATGTGAGTTTTACAATGTTCAAAACCTCCCACAGTTACTTTAGCTAAAATCCAATTTTGCCACAAATGGTACATTTATACAGTTGAAGTATCTTAACAGATCACATAAGCAGGTTACATATTTTATGCATAACATACCTTTCCAACTCTGCAATCTGTAAGACATTGTTTCGCCCTTCTAATACATTTTAGTGATTTTGAGTATGAATATTCGGCCTAAAATTCTGTAACTTTACATGCATGTCTGGATTATCATCAGGCATGTAAGTATTAACATTCGTAATGGCATCATGGATACTTCCCTTAATAATACCAAATTCTCTGCCATTTCTATTTCCCATGTGTCAGTGGAGTCTATGACCTCTCAAATTAAAGCCCATAAATTCACATTTAAACAGTTCACTTTCACATTTTTGCAAAGTCCTGCTGCTGAGATATAATTCTTTTACATTTTTATTAATAAATAGTCCTTGGAGGCAAATGTCAGTATTGTTCCCCATATATGGGCATGCCTTTCCAAGGCTACCCCCTCAACCCAGGGTTGTCACAGAGATTTCCTTTGAAGCTTCTGGTAAAAGTCACGAGGAAGTGTGAGTTTTCACTTCGCACATCTGTATCCTACAAGTTCCATTGTAAAATGGCTCAGTCTTGGTAAATCAAAGTTTTCCATCCTAGCCATTATCAGGTGTCCTGTAAGTTTATGGTGGTTCCCTTATGGGGGAAGCCTTAGCTCTGACCACCTGGAATAACCTGTTTTGGGAGCTTGCAAAATCCAGCCCATGCAGTTTAACAGTTTTCTTTTTCTTTTATTTTGCCGTGAATCCAAACAAGCCTATTGAATAAAACAGCCCATATATGTTTCCCCAGCAACAAACTCCTTTACATTGCTAGGCACAGACAAGCTTTCATTCAACATTGTACTTTTTAAAACAGGATTTGGTTTTTCTCTGGTTTGTAAAAGCCCATTCTGACACATGTGGTGAAAGCTGGCATATTCCTTTCAAATTCGGTTTTGCTCTCGTTTTATACAACAGTCTGTACAAGGCAAAAGTCTTCATGAAATTGACAGGTGCACAGAAAGCTATGATTTTCTTTTCAAGCAGTGATTTTCTGACATTTTGTAGCAAAATGCAATTGTTTCCCGTGTAGCTGAAGATAAGCTTTTGTTGATTGTCTCCGGTTTGGCTGGCACAGCCTGTCATTCAGGAATAAGGCTCTTTTCTGATGGAGCACAATGTGAATATGGCTGGGCATGACATGGTCTTTTTTATAAAAGCAGGTTGATGAAAACAGGGAAAAATAACATCAGAGCGGCATCATTTTAAAGGTTCCATCTTGCCCAATGGTGCTTTGGCAAAACAGTGCAGCCATCCTTTTGTTGCTTCAAACACAGTTTGGGTGAAATGGTGCTGGTTCTGCTGAAGTACAACTTGGTGATGTGGGGAAGTACTGCTGAGTCGGTAAATATATACCACAAATCCCCCCTGACTCTACTGAGATTCCTTGTCGAGGGAGAGTAGGGGAAAGTGGGATTCATCAATGGGGCAGAGCGGGGTTCATCAGGTGGGCAAAACGGGGTTCATTGGATGTAGTCCTTTCATCATCAGGGAGCGATACTCCACAATCCTCCCGTTGTCTCTCGTTGTAGTATGGCGAGACACCCACAGCTTTCTCTTGGATCTTCCTTTATGGTGTTGAGCGACACCCCCAGATTTTCTTGGATTTCTCCTTTCCAGGTCCCCGGGGAGGTCCTGCTTGGTTAGGAGTAGGCGCACCAGTACGAAACAATAAAATAAAGAACCGGTTACTACATTTTTCCACTAACTGCCCCCCACCCGCAAGGATGATAGCAGTGGGACACACATGCATTCAATAATGACAAATGCCAATGAAGAAAAATACTCCCAGTTACATAATTATACCCATAAATCTATCTGTTCCCTTCTGGTTCTTCTTTGTCTGGTTCTTATTCTTCAGGTGTCTCCTCTATTTGATTCTCTCTTTGCTCCTCAATTTGCTGAAAAGTGTGCCTAGGCTAACAACTCTTTAGCTGATTAATATGGACCCATTTGTCTTCTGTCAGTTCTCCTTTGGGAATGCAGATTCTGTAGGTGACAGGTGACATTTTATCTACAATTTCAAGAGGACTCCGCCAACTTGGCAAAAATGTACCCTCTTTGGTATGGTTCCTTTGGAAATTGTTCAAGTAGACCCTGTCTTCTACATTGTAATCCTTTTCGGTTGTTTTTAAATCATATTGAGTCTTCATAACCTCTGCAAATCTTTCCAGATACTGGTGAGCATATGCAAAAGCATGTTGATGGTGTTTTCTTAGGTTCTCAACATACTCATTAGTTGTGGGGGCGTTTATCAGTGTCTGCTCTTGTGTTCTATAGAGCAGATGCTGAGGTAGCACCATCCTTCATCCAGTCATCAGCTCAAATGGAGACATCTTGGTTGCAGAAGAAGGTGTAGATCTGATGGCCATCAGGACAAGCGTTAATCGGATGTCACAACTTGGCTCAGAATCTGCACAAACTTTTTTAGAATGCTCACAATGCTTTTATTGTACCTCTCAACTACACCACTAGAGGGAAGCGGGATGCAATATGAAGTTTCCTTTTTTACCCCCAAGGATCTCCCACATCTTTGTCATCACTTCACTGGTGAAGTAACTACCTTGGTCTGACTCAATCGTTTGGGGTAGGCCAAAGCGCGAGAAAATTTGGTCTATCATCAGGGCAGCTGCTGTTTCTGCCTTGCAATTTGGGGCTGGGCGACATTCCACCCATTTGGTAAACAAGCATGTCACTGTTAACATGTACTTCTTCCCCCTAGAGGACCAAATCATGGACCCAATGAAATCTACTTGTAAATCTGACCAAGGCAGTGTCATCCCCCTCTTCTGGAGGAGAGCTTGATGTATGAGTGACGTTGGCTGAAATTGTGCACACAAAAGACACCCCTTCAAGTATTGGTCGAGGTCCTGCCTCATGTGTGGCCAGTATGCAACCTCTCACAAGATTTCTAAAGTAGTGTGAAACCCCTGATGACCGGCTGTGGCCGCATCATGGGTGTGACTTAGCATCAGGCTTCGGAATGAGGTAGGGACCACCCACTGGTTACAGCCAGATATGGATCTCCTTACCAACAAACCATCTTGGGTTCTGAACATTTTTGGACACTTCATCAACACTTTGAGGTCCTCTTTCCCAATATTATCGGTATCCTTCAGGGGAAAGTTCTCAGGGTCCTCAATGTGTTGATAAAATTTACTAATACTCGGATCCCCTTTTTGTGCTGTGATTAAATCAGCATCTGCGGTCTCCTTACTCCACTGGGCAGTTGAGAGTTCATTGTGAGCATCTATCTGGGACCTAGTGATAGCAGTTACCTGGATTTCCCCCAACAGGGACTCGATCTCAAGGAGATCCCCCTGGATGGCTCCAGTTTTGGCCAGCTGACCAGCTAGGTAATTTACAGTTTTGTCTGGCCCCTGTATTCTGGAATGGCCCTTGATCTTCTTCCAATAGATGGTCATCCCAGTAGATGTGACCAGGTCAATATTTTGGATTAGTTTGCCATGTTTCAGCGGTTTATTATTAGCACATAGCATGCCTCTGGTTTTCCAATTAACCAGGTGCTTCTGATTATGACCAGTTTGTGGAGTTGGTGTTGGACGGAAGTGAGGATGGCCTGATGAACTTCCATCAATTCCGCCACCTGACTACTGCAGGGGCCGATTTTGTACCCAGCAGAGGGTTGCAGGGCTTCATTCACCCAAGCATTCCCATTGTTGGCCCCCAGTTCCTTTTCCCTGCTGTTGTCAACATGGTAGGAGCACCCGTCCACATAAACTGTTTGTGTAATGATTCTATAAGTATTCCTTGTAATTGAATGATGTTCAGTATTCATAGATATTCATAATGGGATCTTTGTATTTTGTCTACTGAGTATTTTAGCTTAGCCATCAAGTTTTTATCTGTATACCGGTCTCTAACTGAATGCCGGTTTTAACAGGCACAATTTTAAAGGGATTGTACACAGTTGGTAATTTGCTTTCCTTTCTTTGGAATAGTTGTGATTGTTCACTTTTGCTATTTATTTCTTGCGTTCCCTATTTCTCTCTACGTTTTAGATAGTAACTTATATTGGGAATTTGTACTCCCTTTCTAGTGGCCACTTTAGTTGTCATCAACTTCTCTATCCTGTTGAAGTAAGTATCAAGGTGGCCTATGGGCTTATTACTTTAATTTATGCCATCATATGCCCTCATTAAGACCCACCTTATGGCTATTTGTAGCATAAAGGAGTTCTTGTTCTCTCCTATGTAGTTTGTTGTCCCTAGAATGTTTATTTTGACCTGTTATTTGTTGTATCACTATCCATTGAAAATTGTTTCAATGGTGTCCTTTTTTGATGAAGGCCCACAATGTCGATTGGTTAAAGACTATTCCTGGATTTCTCCAAATTTAGAATAGAGTGGAGATGCATCGCCAATAGATGTGGGAGGTATTGGTTCATTTTGATAATAGACACAGCCAAAGAAACCTCCCCAAAAAATCTAGGTAGATCTAAAGAGCGTGGAACAATACATTTAAAAAGTCTTCATAGACAGTTAAAAAAAAACTGTTAGAACAATTAGAGGAGGAAATGAAAGAATAAAAAAACGACCACCGTACAAAGAATTAAAAGTCTCAAAAAATACTTAGCCAACTGTAAACATTAGAAGGTTTTCACCTATAGACCAGATAAATACCATAATGATACCATACAACATGGACCAGGACTAAACTCCAAACCTAAAGTTTGATTCCGAGATACATTCTACAGCATCTGTGAGGATAGCAGTGAAAGGAGTGAAGTCGAAGATGGAGAAGGTCCATCAAACATTAGACAGAACAATAAAAGAGGGAGAGGGAGCTGAAACAGGAGCAACCAAGCTTTTTTTTTTAGATTAAGGCCACAACAGAAATGAGTTGTAATACGAACAGCTACAAACAAGGAGCAGGACTCGCTCATGAAAAACATCTACGATTCCATATTGAGTGAGACAGACAAATGAGTTCTAAATAAAATGACTGTGTTTTGTACTTACTAAACAAAATGACCAGTTCCTGTTTCGAGAGCTCTATAAATGTATGCACAAAATACACTTTAAACAATATTTTGAAGCTATTGAGTACAAGAATCTCAGAATGCCACAGGTCTTAAAAGACCTTCAACATCTATGCCCCATAACCATACTTTCTCCCCAGAGTGACTTATCTTTGAGAAATGGTACTGACTGATGTTGACAAGTTAGAACGTACTCACCCTAAGTACTATGCCAAACTTGTTCTAGACTGTATCTAAGAATGTTGAATTTTTTATCAAAAGAGTGCATAAAGGGGGAGGAATAGATATTCAAAACTCTAAAGATGACATCACGGAATGTCTTAGACAACTGAATGATGCAAATTATTTTGAGCAACTAGATACATACCCCACAAACTCTTTAAAAGATGTCATAAAGAACAAAGTGATTAAGGCAGAAGAAAGAAAATGGATAAGTAAACAAGAGGCAGACTTTCTAATCAGTGAAGAACCTGGAATTCCTAAGTTCTATTGCTTACCGAAAGTACACAAAAACCTATCCAAACCTCCTAGCCGCCCAATAGTCTCTGGAATTGAATCAGTTTTAGAATCTTTATCTCAATACGTCATACACTATTTAAAAGGTTTTGTGAGAAAAATGCAATCCTACTTGAAAGATACCAGAACAGCTCTGAATCTTTTTGAAAATCAAGAATTTAATTCAACTACACAATTACTCATTGGGCTAGATATAGTATACCTCTAATTAAAATATATCTCAAATTGCCACAATGGAGGTTATAGAGGAAATAGTATGGTGTCAATCTGAAGGAGTTCCTGTCCCAAACTCTTTTCTAATGTGGTGTGCTGAACTATCACTCACAAGAAACTATTTTGAATTCCTTGGAAAGTTCTACCATCAGAAAGAGGGAACCACTATGAGTGCAACCATGGCTCCTAGCCTGGCACAAATATGCATGGAAAGTTTTTAAAAAGCAATCATCCATGCAGACAGTAATACATTTAAAACTCCCATAAAAACCTAGGCCCACTATATAGTCAATGTCCTCATGCTTTGGGAAGGGCCAGAAGAGTTGGCTACTAATTTATGTGAATGGCTGAATACAAAAAACACCTACTTAAAATGTACATATTCAATGAGATATAGGGAAATCAATGTCCTAGACATCAGTTTCTATCAAGAGGAAGGAAGACTGGTTATCAAACCCTTCCATAAACCAACTGATAAAAATGGACAGTTACATTACACCAGTCACCATAACAAACATCTACGAGACAACCTTCCCTTCAGCCAATTCTAAGGCTGAAAAGAAATAGCAGTAAAAAAAGAAATGTACAAAAAAGAAATGCAACAATTAATAAACAAGCTAATCAACAAAGGATACCCTAAAAATCTAGTTAAAAAAGCCTTTAACAACAACAGAGAGGCGCTACTGGAAGAACACCAGAAACCTAAAGAAGAGATTCCGATTGTATGCGCATTGGCATTTATAAATCAGAGTCTCAAAATTAAGAACATAATTACAAAACATTTGAAGATTTTCTATAAAACTGACAAAGAAGTGCCCAGACCAGACTTTGCTTTTAAAAAAAGGGCAGCGGTAGGGAACATTGTAGGCACACATATGATAAAGCAACCAATAGAAAGACAACCCCCACTTGTAGAGACATGGGGGTTGAGTCTGATTATAGGGCATCACCCATGTGGCACATGCAGAGTCTGTAAAAATACATTGAAAACAGAAGAGATTGATATAAGACTGGAAAACCCCTGGAACAGTTCAAGGTCACAAATTGCAACTCAGATTCTGTAATATATGATCACATGACCATGCATCTACGATATTTGGGTAAGACTAATGGAAAAATAGGAACAAGCATTTTTGAGCAGCGAAGCATTCTGAAAAATAAAATAGACAAAGTGCCCATGGTCAAGCACTTCATAGAAAAGGTACACCAGTTGAATAACTCCCAGTGCACACAACAAATAACAGGTCAAAATAAACATTCTGGGGACAAGAAACTACATAGAGAACAAGAACTCATTTTGTGAAAACAAAATCTGGTACTGCAAACAAAGTGAGAAAGACCAGCAGTCACAAGTTATATATTAACAACAGTTGATTCACTTGAAGCGGATCCAGGTTCAACTAGGACTGAGAAAAGCCATACAGAAATTGAATAATTTACATCGTGGTTTGCTCGCCTTATATACATTTCTGGTTTGCTGAAGTTGTCAATTTCCAGACAGTTCACGGCTTCCTGCGATGTATACATTTTCTGCTAAAAACATAAATTTCTCATCAGTGTCATGTTTGCACAAATTAACCTTTCACAAAGTCGAAACTGTTCCCAGCGCAAGGAGACATTCGCGTGCACCTAATCTATATTTTGCCAGACCAAAGATCATTGTGCATCTGTGGCTTGGCAGTTTGTTTAGAAAACCCCCTTCCTGGAATGTACAGAACATGTCATGCTTTTGTTAATCATTGGTACATATATGTACAGGCCTGTCCAATTAGCTTTGGGAGATGGGAGAGGGAAGTCATGTGTTATTTCTTATCTTACTTGCGCCAGGCTGTTCAAGGTCTGAGGCCTGCACAAACACAGAGCTAATTATTCCTTGCAAAACATGTTTTTCTGAAGAGCTCAGCACTTCATGCTGCAAACGTTCTAATCTGGAAAATGGGAGACACTAAATGGAGTCGGGTTGTGAGAGCATGGACTAACCAAAATGGATGCCGTTTCACAAACCCTGCTTTAAGCGAACACATTTTTCTCAAATATTATCATAATCTATATCAATGGCCATAAATTGTTCATCTCCATATCCTGCATAATCAGTGCATTAGTCACATTAACTGGGGGACAGTGTTCAGGATGTAACTTCTCCAGAGCCCTAGAACAACAATTACACAGCATGGAACCAAGAACTGGTAGACATTGTATGCAGCATCAACAGAATCAAATAATCCCAACAAATATTGCAAGTACAGATATTATTTTCCAGCCTCAGGCTGTAAACAGATTCCAAGCCCAAGTCCCAATGTCCCAACTACCCTCATTGACGTGAATTTCAGATCCCAGTGTATGGAACCTCTTGATAGCCTGAAACACAGTAGGGGAGGAGTCGGCTACGTACACGCAGCAAGCTGATCCGACCATTTTGCAAACTCCTCCTCTTTCAGCAAGCATACTGTCTAGCACCATTCGATTTCTAAGTGCAAGCAGTCTAATAGCTCTCTGTTCTAATGTCATATTGAATATTATATCAGTGGTCTCATTAATAGTTTTCTCCAATACTTGGGCCAACCTGCTAATATCCCTAGAGTTTCTAGCTGGGCCCCAGAACCGAACTATTGCTTTCGACACATCCCCTAATATTTGCCCAGACGTGTCATCGATATGCCTCCTGGAGTGGTGTTTTAATATTTCCACAGTTGATGTCAAGTAAACCCCTGGCAACAATATTCCTAAGTAACATGTTCCTCTACAATCTTTGGGTAACCATGGATATGCTTGTTTCCCACAGACAAAGTAAATGGATCCTCCAAAGTACAAGGGTCTTGTCTCATTCATCAAAACTGCAGTGGGCGTACATTTGTCATATGTACCCATATACCTAGAACTTTCTTTACTTAAACAAAATGGTACCGTGTCAGGATTATTGTTGATGACGTATGCTGGAAGAGCTGCGTCCCTATTTACTACTGGTGACATTCTAAATGATATCATTGATTGGTACGGCCAAGAATTTCTGTCTGTATATTTGGTAGAGGCAGTGTTTGTCGTCCTCTTGTTAGCAAAGACCGAGCATCCCAGAGGTAGTAACACCTGCTGATCAAATGCATTTATAATTGTCCCATCAAAATTACCAGTGGTGCTGTCATTCCATCTACCAAAAACATAGCCCTAAAGGAAGCATAACAAGCAGTTGATAATGGGGAGGATATATGTACCAACCTAAACCTTTCTCACTGTGTTGTGGTATGTGAGAACTTACCCAACAATTGGTCTTGTTTAGGATCGCATGAGTATCATTCATTATTCTTATGAGGGTTTTATTGAGATACCTGTAACGCTCACCTGATTCCCATAGAGGCGCCGGTCTTGACTGGGCGTATACCGTATCTTCAAAGGTGATGTGTAACACATGGCTGGCTCTTTGGGCTGGACCTCTGTGCACTGTATGTCTGACTCGAAGGGTAAGATGTCTGCAGATAGAAAATATGGGATTAAGGAACTGGGTTATAGAATGTCTCTCTCTTCTTCCCTTTCTCTTCTCCTGTAGAACCCCAAAGGTTAACGCTCTCACCTTAGGTAAGTGAACGCCGTGCTCTCCATCTGCCTCGGGGCAGGGTGCTGTAACCAGTTTCTTCACTGGATAAGGGGAGCAGGCCTCTTGACTTCAGGGGACTGCTGTCCGTCGTTTACTGCACGAACGGTAAGTTTCGAGTAATTCTAATGTCTTTAAAGTCTTTAGTAATGATGTTTCTTGTTTTGCGGGGTTCCGGCGATGGCGGATGACGGGCTGAAGTGAGTTGAAGATGGAGCCCGTGTGATGAATAGAAGCGCCTGGAAGCACTTAAGTAAGCGCTTGTTGCCTGCTTCACGATGCGCTCTAACTGTCTTTTTATTTTGCAGGTACAAGTTCGGAGCGGCTGCAGGGTGCCGGAATACCCACTGGGTTAGATGTGGAAAGGAGTAATGGCACGTGAGTATTAAAGTTCCCCAATGTCTTTAAACGCACCTTGTTTTGTCTTTCAGATGCGGGATGCAGCGCCGAAGGCCTCCGGAGCGTACAAAGAGTTGGTAAGCTTTTGTCTTTCAGATGCCGGAATGCAGTGTGAAGACCTCCGGAGCGCACAAAGAGTAGGTAAGCCTTTGTCTTTCAGATGCGGGAATGCAGCGTGAGGCGTTGGTGACAGCCGATGGACCAGGTAAGTGAAGAGCTGTCACTGAAGACCGTAATGCTAACCTGTTCTTTCTTGTCTTTATAGGTGTTGCTGAAGACTGGATTCAGGATGGTAAGCCTTTTTCCTTAGGCCCAGGATCAGATGCAGAAGACACGATGAGCGTTCTGCTGCAGAGGATGCAGAATAACGCAAAGCAAGATTCATCCATCGGGTGTGGTTTAAATAGCCTCCTGTAGTGCTTAGGTGTCTCCTTCCACAGCCACGCCTAGGTAAGAAAAGAGTTCCTGCTTTCCAGAAGAGTTCCAGTGTTCTGAATCTAGGGAGTGGCTCCTGCCCCACCCAACAGGAAAAGTAGTTCCAAACAGAAGAGGATCAGAGGCTCAACTGGCAGGCAAGTAAGCAGCATGGTCTGCTGCAGGTAAGTCCACCCAAGCATTATGAGCCCGGCGCTTCCAGCGCTGGGACTGGGCATATTTATGAGCCTGGTGCCACTGGCGCCAGGACTGGGTCCAAAAGGTCCCAATTGGGACTGGTTGGCACTCGGAACCTGGGTTATGGATCTGCTTCCAAGGGAGTTGGGAAAACCCTGACCTTTTGGAAGCAGAGATCATGACAATACCCCTCTCTGTGCTCAAGATCAAGGGGACAAAGTGTATAGGAGTGCACATGAAAAGGGGACCGGGTAGTCGAGCTGACTGTAGGCAATAGTGAGCTAAAGGGGTGGGAGCCATCCAGAAAACATAACACAGGTATTAATATGAGTAGAATACATGCCACAATAATTATGATTACACATTTGTCCCTAGTTGACCATAAACCATTAGACCCGGTCCCTCCAGTGGAAATACTTTTCATGTCTTCGCTCCTACGTACCCCAAACAGAGGCATAGGCCCTCATTACAACTCAGGCGTTAAGGGTTAACGCCAGCGTTAACCCTTAACGCCTGATTCTGATTTTAACGCCTGCTTTTAGCAGCCGTTAAAATCCATGGTGCTAATCCGCCATGATGCTAATTACACCACCGTAATTTACGGCGGCCTAATTAGCGCCTTCCCAACTCCCATTATGCCCTATGGGGCAAAAATGGGAATGGGGAAGGGAAAATGGGAAATGGGGATTTACCGCCCCACTCACCTTGGAATGGGGCGGTAAATCCGCCATCCACCATGGTGTAAACGTAGTTTACACCATGGTGGTAAAGTTGGTGTACTTAGCACCAAGGTTGTAATGACCTCCATAGTCTTTCAATGTCCGTTAAGAAGACTCACCAATACAGGCTCTATAAGTTGATCCATGGGTGGCACCTGACCATGGGGCCAATCTTGCTTGTAGTCTTCCTTTCCCTGCCCCCTCTACCTCCAGGTGTCCTTGGGGGTATGGAGGGAATATAATTGGTTTCCTGTGGGTGCAGTATTTTACCACACTTTCCTACTTGCAAAATGTTCTTCCCTAGCAATTTCCGTGGTCGAAGGTTATATTTGGACACTCCGGGCACAACGTGATCCATGAACAGGGTGTCAGTATTCGGTGGAGGAGGTGAACAATCTGGCTGCTCAAACTCAGGATCAGTGTATTTGCTGTCACTGAAATGCACGTACTTGGTCAGTGTATTTGCTGTCACTGAAATGCACGTACTTGGGGACGTACTCGTGTTCAGAACCTCCTAACCCCTCCTTTACCCATTTATCATATGGCAAAGGCAAGAGAACTTGTTTTAGGTGTGCAGCATGGATCCAGTGCTTCTTCCCGTCCACTCGAACAGCTGTCTGAGTGGCCAGTAATACCAAATAGGGTCCTTTCCAGCAAGCTGCAAGACTGGATTTTTGCTCGAATTCCTTTATGAGCACGTAATCCCCTCGTCAAATGCGGTGTCCAGGGCCCGCGTATTTATTGAGCAGTGCTGAACGAAACTGTTGGTGAATCAAACGCTAATTTTGAGTTAACTGGTCACAATAATCAACCTATAATGGACATTCAATGTCGGACAGTTTCTTAGGTCTGGGTGCGTTCCATACATTAGCAGGTCTCCCCATCACTATCTCATAGGGAGAAAGGCCTGTTTTTTCTTGAGCTGTGGTTCTCATGAACAACAGACCTAGGATTAGGGCATCGGGCCATTTGAGTTTAATGTGGGCACATACCTTCGCTAGCTTGTTCTTAAGTATTTCATTGTGACGTGGGCCGAGTGGAATTTCTTTTTGATCTGTAACCAATCACACACTTGTATTATGGCGACAATGAAATGAGGACCGTTGTCAGACCAGATTACTCTGGGTTACCCAAATCTAGGGAAGTACTCTTTGATCATAACTTATGCGGTTGACATAGCAGTATTATCTTTCAAGGGGAAGGCCTACACCCATTTGCTAAATGCACATATCACTACTAACACATATGTCCAAAAGTACCCTTTGGTACTGGCGTTCCTATCCTGATGTTATGTTGCAGACAGATCGTGCAATTCTGAACTAGTTGTTCCCCAATTTTTGGGATGTTGTCATTTCTCCATACTGGGTCTAAATGTTCACACTAATGTGAGTCGGCCCATGTGTCATAGTAACTACAGCTAGTAGATAAGCGTTGGGTAACATCCATCTCAGTTTGTCATGATCAACCCAACATCCCTCATTATCCAGCCCTGCTGGTCCAGGACCCCATTGTTTAATTTCTTCGGCCTGAATATTTTTTACACTGCTAATGCCCTCTTCCAACATCCCACTTTCAGCGACCCATCCCTAATATGTACATTCCTGATTGTGGATCTGTGGTAGTTTACTTAGGTATTTTGTCTGCAAATGCATTCCCTTTCCCAATAACATCAGTAATTCTCTGGTCTGCTCTACATTTCATTATGGCCAGTTGTTTAGGGAAAGCCAATGCTGACAATAGTTGCACTATCAAGGGACCATGTTGAATCTGTTAAAAATCCCCTCTCGGCCCATGGTCTCCAAGTTGTGAGCTGCTCCAGGCTGTCAGTATAAATATTTACTTTGAGCCCTTGGGATAGCTCACAAGCTCTACTCAAAGTGATTATTTCTGCAGCCTGGGCAGAATTATGAGAAATTCTCCTTCTTTCAACAATGGTGTCTAGGGTGGTGATTGCATAGGCAGCGGTAGGAGTGCCGTCTTGAAGTTTAAAACAAGAACTGTCACAAAATATTTCCCCATCCAGGGATGGCAAGGGTGTGTCACTCAAATCAATCCTCCCCTTTGTGTCTTGTTCAGTGACATGGAGACCATCATTATTGGTGTCATTAGTACTGTCCTTATCTAGAGGAGGTAACATTTTGGCCGGATTCAAAGAATTTCATCTTTTCATTTTGATGTGGGGTGCAAATAAAATGAGCTCGTATCTTGTGACCCGGGCAGACATGAGATGCTGAGTTTGCATTTTATTCAGTAGTACATCTACAGAGTGAGGCACCATCACAATTAAGGAGTGACCCAAACCATGCCTTCACTTTCTTTTACTGTGGCAGCGGCAACAGCCGCAGCCTTGAAACATTTTGGCAAAGCACATGCAACAGGGTCTAACGTGGAGGAAAAATAGCTGCATGGCCTGTTCTTTCATCCATGTTCCTGTGTCAAAACAGCCAAAGCACAACCATTTTTTTCATGCAAAAATAACACAAATTATTTTGCGTAATTTGGTGTGCCCAATACTGGCGCAGAAAATAAAGCAGTTTTGAACAGATCAAAAGCATCCTGACAAACTATATCCCAAGGTAGAGGTAGAACTACATCTTTTTTTGTTAGTGCTAACAAAGGCTTAATTAAAAGGGAAACATTTGGAATCCATTGCCTCCAGTAGGCAGCCATCCTGATAAAAGCCATAACCTCTTTCTGAGTATTTGGTACTGCCATGTCAGAGATAATTTGTATCCTTTCAGGTGCAAGGCACTACCCTCCTTTGACAGGAGGTAACCTAAATAGGCAACCTCCTGTTGAAATACTGACATTTCTTTAAAGATGCCTTATGTCCCTGGTCAGCTAGATGTTTCAGCAACAAAATGGTACCCTCCTTACAAGCGCTCTCTGAATCTGCAGTGGTAAGCAGGTCATCAATGTATTGTATAAGCATGCAAGAGGAAGGTAACTCAAGCACATCTAGTTTTTCCTTGAGGGCACTACTGTAAATACTAGGGCATTCTGTGTACACCTGCAGTATTCTGGTGAAAGTAAAGGAACTTCCCCCAAGAGTAAAGGCAAACAAATATCTCCTATCTGTGTGTACGGGTATGCGTTTTTCAAGTTCATTACCGAGAAATGGGTGGCCTGCACAGGGATCATTGTCAGAATAGTGGTGATGTCAGGTACAATGGGAAACTGTGGCGAAACAACCTTATTAATAGCTCTCAAATCAATAACAAAACGGAATGGTAATGCATTGTCACCTTTCTTGTAAACAGGCAACATCCGGCTATTGCATGTGCTACCAGAAATCTCTTCTAACACATCTTGATGTACGAGGTCAGAGACAATACTTTTAAGTGCTTGCTCTCCATCAACTGAAACTTTATTTTGGGGAATGCGAGACAAAGTGACACCGGTTTTTAAAACTATGCGCACTGCTTCGACATCTAGAATTCCAACTTCATTATCATTAATTGACCACAGATGTGTAGGTACTTGGTGCAGCTCACTGGGTAAAGGCAACGCCATGAATTGGGAGTTGGAATTCCGTTGCGGGAAAAATGGTCAAGTAAACTCTGTCCAGAGAGCAATACATTACTGCGTATAATTTTTTCAATAAGTTCAGCTCGAGCTGATTTTCACCGCAGTAGATCATTAACAAAAAGGGACACGAGTCAGTGAAAGGCCCCAGAGTTAGTTGCCCGGGTACTTTCTGAAGCCGTTATTTGACACTGAATGTCAGTAAAAGGCCACGTACAAATGTATCAACAATCTCTTCCCTAATTCAGTGCTTAAGTCCTGGCCACTATAGTCAGCAAAAACTTGTTCAAATGTATTAAAATATTCCTTTGCCCCTTCTGTCTTCCCCTGCACGTAGATAGCCAATTAATCCTAGACAATCCTTTTCTCTGGTACTGGGGTTTTTAATTTGGTCAAGATACCGTTGGGTAATTGTAATATCAATTGTGGTAGTTTTTTGCCCTCCTTTCGGTCAGCATCTGCTCTTACTAGGGCGGCCCATGTATAGCCAAAGTTTGTGTCATCATCAACAGTTCTAATCTGTTTCCATAAATCTGGTGGTAGTATGAAAAAAGCAGATCTATGGGCCTCATTAAACGGATGGCGGGGAACCATGGTGCTATTAGCGCCATGGTTCATGCCAGTAAAATACCGGCACCGCCTTGGTGGAAAGGGGAATTATCGCCCCATTCCGAGGTTGGCGGGGCGGTAATTCCCCCTTCCACCATTGCCCTTCCCCATTCCCATTTTTGCCCCATAGGGCTCAATGGGAATGAGGAAGGCGCTAATTACGGTACCGCAAATTGCGGTACCGTAATTAGCTCCCTGGGTCCCTTTGCGGGTTGGTTTTTAATGCCTGCAAAAAGCAGGCGTTAAATCCCCCAACCCGCAAAGGGACCTCGTAGTAAGGCGGTAAGGATTTACCAGTACCGGTATTTTACCGGTACCGGTAAATCCTTTTAATGAGGATCCGTGTAATGAGGCCCTATGTCTTCCAGGGCGAACACGGCAGAATTTAAAAATGACTGTATTGCTGTATAAAACCAGTGTTTTTTTCTAATATCGGGGATGGTTTGATTGAATGTATTTATTTCTATCCAAGAAAAGGGGACATAGACAAATTGTGCAAGATCATGAGCCTCTGTAATTCTGTCTTGGTTGCGGTCGTTTGGATGGTCTGGATGGGGTTGCCTTTTAAGGGGCACTAATATCGGGGGTTCTTGTCTCATTGGTAATTGTGAGGTGGGATCCTCGAATAGTTTATTTAATAGTAATGTTAAATTGAGGTCCAGCTGTTTTCTATCACAGCAATGTGCTGCCCAAAAGTGCACATCTTACTAAAACCAGGCATTTTACTTTACTCAAAAAAGGTTTTACCTGGCAAAATATTTTGCTAAATATTTTTATATCTAAACAGTTTGAAACAAACTCACCTGATTCAAAATGAAAAACAATCCCATCAAGCAAAGCCCGTTATGGCTGGTGGTCTTCTAATAAAGCGAAAACTCAGTCGCAGCTTACAGTTCGGGACTCTCGCCGTGATGTCCACTGGACTAAGAGACGGACATGGATCCACGAGTAGCAGCTTTGTGAAACTCTGTCTCTGATTAGCCTGGGCCCCCCGTACTACCTGGTCCCAGCGTCTGTTTACTCCGTTCTCAAAAAACGATGGATCATCATCGGAAGAGCCCCACGTCCCAGCAGCCAATTTGTGAAACCAAAATCTGGTATTACAAACAAAGTATGGGAGACCAGCAGTCGCGAGTTATATTTGAACAACAGTTTATTTGCTTCACGCGGACCCAGGCTAATCTAAAGCTGAGAACAGCCATAGAGGAATTGAGCAATTTACATTGTGGTTTGCTCGCCTTATATACAGTTCTGGTTTGCTGAGGTTATCACTTTCCAGACAGTTTACGGCTTCCTGCAATGTATACATTTTCTGCGATAAAACATACATTTTTCCTCAGTGTCATGTTTGCACAAATTAACCTTTCACAAAGTTCAAACTGTTCCCAGTGCAAGGAGACATACTTGTGCACCTGATCTATGTTTTGCACAACCAAAGGTCGCTGTGCATCTGTGGCTCGGCAGTTTGTTTAAAAAAAAACCTTCTGGTAATGTACAGAACATGTCATGCTTTCGTTAATCATTGGTACATATATTTACAGGCCTGTGCCATTAGGTTTGGGAGACGGGAAGGCATATATTATCTCTTATCTTACTTGCGCACGGCTGTTCAAGGTCTGAGGCCTGCAAAAACACTTACCTAATTATTCCTTGCAAAATATGTTTTTCTGAAGAGCTCAGCACTTCATGCTGCAAACAATTCTAAGCTGGAAAATGTGAAACACAAAATGGAGTCAGGTTGTGGGTGAAAATGTGAGAGCTTGGACGAACCAAAATGGATGCTGTTTCACAATTTATGCTGCAAATAGCAATACAATGGGTCTCAATGAGGGCATAGAATGGCATAGATTAAAGTAATAATAAGCCCACAGGCCTCCTTGATACTTACTTCAACAGGATAGAGAAGTTGATAACAACTAAAAAAGTGGCCACTAGAAAGGTAGTCGAAATCCCCAATATGAGTTACTGTCTAAAGCGTAGAGAGAGAGATAGGGAACGTGAGAAATAAACAGCAAACGTGAACAATAACAAATATTTTAAACAAAGAAAGGCAAATTACCAACTACATACTATCACTTTAAAATGGTGCCTGTTAAAACCGTCATTCAGTTAGGGACTAGTATATACATAACAAGTTGACGGTTAAGCTAGAATACTTTGTCGACAAAATACAAGATCCCGTTATGAATATCTCTGAATAATGAACATCATTTCATTAGAAGGAATAATTATAGAATTGTTATATAAATGAATTATAAGATTTACATAAGCAATAGATCAGTAGATGGTCAAGTATACCATATCGACCCTCTTATAAATGGCGCCCAGGATAGCATCATCCGTGGGATAGTATCATCCGTGGAATGAGTAACATCTATTAAAATAAGTCCTTCTTCTGTGTTTAGATACACTGTGGCAGAAACAAATGAAGATCTCATGGTTTTGGATAACATAAACGTGATGAGCTGCTGCCTGTGTAAACATGGTTGGGTTCATCATTGTGTTTGAGCCTAAGGATACGGAAGGCTACTGTAAACCACCGAAGTAGGTACAAATGAGAATACTGTTTTAATTAAGATGGTTAAGACATATAAACACCTTGTATCAGAATGTATTAGTGGAGAGTCAATACTGACTTGCGGTTTTATTCTTTTTTGTTTTGTGTTACTGGTTACAAATGAATACAGGAAATGCAAGAAACAAGCATTTAAATACATAGGGCCTCATTACACGGATGGCGGTAAGGATTTACCGGTACCGGTAAAATACCGGTACCGGTAAATCCTTACCGCCTTACTACGAGGTCCCTTTGCGGGTTGGGGGATTTAACGCCTGCTTTTTGCAGGCGTTAAAATCCAACCGCAAAGGGACCTCGGAGCTAATTACGGCACCGCAAAATTGCGGTGCCGTAATTAGCGCCTTCCCCATTCCCATAGAGCCCTATGGGCAGAAATGGGAATCGGGAAGGGCAATGGTGGAAGGGGGATTTACCGCCCCTCCAACCTTGGAATGGGGCGGTAAATCCCCTTTCCACCAAGGCGGTGCCAGTATTTTACCAGCATGAGCCATGGCGCTAGTAGCGCCATGGCTCACCGCCTACCGTGTAATGAGGCCCATAGCCTGTAAAGTAACCTACTTATTAAAAATACATACTTACAAGTAAGCTGATTAATCTGTCTAACAAGATCAAAGTCATCCATAGGTTATGCAAGACAGTCAGACATATCTTAATATTTCATTAATAGAAAGATATCTCTATATGTCTTAATATGTATCTCTGAGACAGCAACAGCAAAAGGCTAACTACAGAAATGTAACTGTACTGAAGTATGCATCTTAAAACTGCAAATTGGTAAGTACAATTTGAATGGCGAGTTCATGGATAAGGGGTGGTTCTAATGGTAATTCCACAATACTGAAGAGGGTAACTAAATGTATCCTTACAGGTGATCTAACTAGACGCTGCAATACAAAATAAAGCCACCACATTAACCTCTTAAGTGCCAAGTACGAGCTATCTCATCCTTGGCATTACGTTCCTGTTGCCAAGGATGAGGTAGCTTGTCCTATTTAGCACTTCATTTGGGGTGATCCCTGAGAAGCAGGGATCGCACAAAAGCGAAATCCAACCCTCAGGCTATTTGAGGGGGAGGTTCCCCCTGACGGCCCAGGGGTTGGATTTCTTTTAGTTTCACGTCTGCTTGCGTAACGCACAGTGACATGAAACTGAAAGTAATGTCACCACGGCAGCCATTTTCGGCTACTGCAGTGAAAGGGAGAAGGTGAGTGCCCTTCTCCCTCTCCCTCGATCCCTGGCATTATTGAGACGTTGAGATCGAGGGAGGTGTCATTGGAAAGGGGAGACATTACTTGATCCGCACCCAGCAATGCCACTAGACCACCATGGATATGTTTGTGCCGTGGGTGGGTGAGGGTGCTGCTTACTATGTAAGCGTCCCTCTCCCCCTCAGCCTCCAAAGCATGGGGATGCAGGTTTGGGCCCCCTGGTGGCAGATGACTGCCCAACTACCCCTAGGGAAGGGGTAAAAAAAAAGTACAAAAAATAAATGTTTAGATTTGGGGGGTGAGGGGCCACTAGACCACCAGGATTTTTTTTAATAATGAAAGGGGGGTGGCTCTCTACCCCCCTACCCCAACTGGATGGGGGCACCTCATGTAGCCCTCCCTGGGGGGCATATTTCTGCCCCTTGGAAGGGGTCTATGAGATGCCCCCCATCCATTTGGGGTGTGGGGCACCAGAATTCTTGTCACAGGACCCCCCCAAGCATGGGACAGTATGTTTAGCCCCCCTCCTTGGGGCAGATGGGCACAGTAATGTGCCCATCAGCCTCAATGGAAGGGACAAAACAAAAAACAACATTTTTAAAAATGGGGTTTTGATGGGGGTGGGGGGCACCCTAAACCACCAGTGAGTTATGTATTGAAAAGGGGGGTGGCCCCTCCCCCCACCCCAAGTGCATGGGGGGGCATCTCATGTAGCCCACCCGGGGGATAGATTTCTGTCCTTAGGAAAGGGCATCTGCCCCCAGGGAGGGCTACATGAGATGGCCCCCACAAAACAAAAAACAACATTTTTAAAAATGGGGTTTTGATGGGGGTGGGGGGCACCCTAAACCACCAGTGAGTTATGTATTGAAAAGGGGGGTGGCCCCTCCCCCCACCCCAAGTGCATGGGGGGGCATCTCATGTAGCCCACCCGGGGGATAGATTTCTGTCCTTAGGAAAGGGCATCTGCCCCCAGGGAGGGCTACATGAGATGGCCCCCATCCATTTGGGGTTGGGGGAGAGGGACAGTAATACATTTCGCACAGGCCCTCCAAGGCATGGGACAGTGCCTTTTTGGCCACCCTGGGGGCATATGGGCACACTAATATATGAAAGTAGAATGGGGGCTGAAGGGCACCCTAAACCACCAATCAAGTATGTAATGAAAAGGGGGGTGTTCCTCTCCCCCCCACCCAAAATGGAGGTGGGCATCTCATGCAGCCCTCCCTGGGGGTAAATTCCTGCCACCATGTGATGTTATGGAGGGCTACTTGAGATGCCCCCATCCATTTGGGGTGGGGTAGAGGACCAGTAGAAAACTTGGCACAGGCCCCCAATGCATGGGGCAGTGTATTTTGGCCAACCCTGGGGGCAGATGGGCACACTAATGTGCCAATCTGCCCCATGGCAAAGGGGTAAACAAAACAAAGAGAAAACACTTGTTTTTTTCTGTTGGTGTTTTGGGGGTTTGGGGTGTACTAGACACCAGGGATTATGATGAATAGAAGGGAGCTGGCTGCTTTGCAAGGAAAGCAAGTGCATTGCTGGGTGTGGATCACTGAATCTACGCCTAGCAATGGCACAGCACGTTGGTGTGTTGCTTACTTCCTGTGCACAGTATTCGGACCGGGGAAGTGAGCACCATAGTAAGTGGGCATTGGGCGATTTGAAGGTATGACTACCCCCCCCCAATGCTCAGTAGTTCAAGATGGGAACATGGCAGGGTGGGTTGGTTTTTACTGGGCTAACACTGATAATATGTGTTTTTTTCCGTGTACAGGTCTTGTACAGTTTAAGCTTCTCCTTTCTTATGTAAATATGGAATTTGCATTTTTTCAACATTGGGCCTCATTACACGGACGGCGGTAAGGGTTAACGGTCACCGTTAATGGCAACGGTGACCGTTAACCCTTACCGCCGTACTACGAGGTCCCTTTGCGGGTTGGAGGATTTAACGCCTGCTTCTTGCAGGCGTTAAAATCCAACCCGCTAAGGGACCTCGGAGCTAATTACGGCACCGCAAAATTGCGGTGCCGTAATTAGCGCCTTCCCCAGTCCCATAGAGCCCTATGGGGCAGAAATGGGAATGGGGAAGGGCAATGGCGGAAAGGGGATTTACCGCCCCTCCAACCTTGGAATGGGGCGGTAAATCCCCTTTCCGCCAAGGCGGTGCCGGTATTTTACTAATACCTAATAGCTAATAGCGCCATGGCTCACCGCCTACCGTGTAATGAGGCCCATTGTATATTAGGCAGGGGGGTGGATTGTTGGTGGGCTGGGTGGGAACTGGGGCCGGTGTGTCGGTTGTTGGGAGTGGGTGCTTGAGGGAGTTATTGTGGTGGCCTGGGACACACTTGGAGGGGCAGGCCACTAATTGCCACGAATTGCCCCCCAGACAAGCTGAACAGTGCTGTTCCCCTGGGAGGGCAGTTTGCCACTATGCCATATGCACAATGTTTAGTTTGTGGTGGGGGTTTCCATATGCCCATTGGTCTTATTCCCATTTCCTATCAGTGTGCAGTTCACCATTCCGTGGTGGTATAAAACTGGGATGTGCCATGTGTCTGGAACGGAAAAGTTTGCAGATAGCAGCCTGACCGTTTGGATGTGTTATTGGTGGGCTGAGTACAGATTGTAATTCTTTTTTGTTTCCTTTGCAGTTGAGGCTAATTGAAAGCTTTTGCTGACTTATGTAAGTAGTACTAAATGTACTTTTGTTATTATGCATTATAATGTAGGGGTGGATGGTTACTGTGGTGGGAAGGACTGTGACAGTGTCAATGATATGGGTGGAAACGGGTAGTGGGGAGGTGATGTGGCCAATGATGGGTGTTGCCTGAATAGAGGATGTTGGCTGCTTTGTATGAAATAAACTTTAGTAAACATTTTGACTACCACTTTCTGAAACATGTTTGCGCTACTAATGCAGATGTTCATTTCTTCTGAGCATGCAATGCACTCTTGGTATGGAGCTCTTTCCTTTTATTGGAATGGTCACCATTTGTGTTGTCCCAGTCCAGTAGTGGTCCCAGTGAGCCCCGCCAGGGTCCCCATCCTTTCCCAGCGGGCAAAGCTGTAGCACAGGCCAGCCAGAGGTCCAAGACAGTCGGGGGTGATGTCGCTGGCATTGGGCGCCCGTCTCCGATGAAGGTCTTTCGTCCCACAAGTACAGTAGTGGTTACAGGGAGCCCTGGCAGGGTCCCCATTCCTTCCTGGAGGGAAAGCTGTAGCGCTGACCAGCCAGAGGTCTAGGTTGGTCGGGTTGATGTATCTGACCTTGGGCGCCTCTCTCCCTTGTTGGTCGACTACCCCCAAGTTCACCAGTGGTGACAGGGAGCCCCGGCAGGGTCCCCATACCTTCTCCGAGTGTAGGGCTGTAACGCAGCCTAGCCAGAGCTTCAAGTTGGTCGGGGTTTATGGTGCAGCCCTTGGCCGCCTGTTTCCCTTGTTGTACAACAGTCCTCAAGTGCTGTGGTGCTCCTAGGGACCCCCAGCAGGGTGCCCATCCCTCCCTGGAGGGTAAACCTGCAGTGCAGGCCAGTCTGAATTTCAGGATGGTTGGGGGTGATGTCCACAGCCTTTGGTGCCTGTTTCCCATGCTGGTTGACCATCCCCCAAGTCCAGCAGCTGTCCCAGTGAACCCCTGCTAGGTCCCCATCCTTTACCAGGTGGCACAGATGTAACGCAGGCCACCCAGACGTCCAGGGCAGTCGGGGGTGATGTCCCTGGCCTTGGGTGCCTGTCTTCCATGCGGGTCTTTTGTCCCACAAGTCCAGTGGTGGTCGCAGGGAGCCCCGGCAGGGTCCCCATCCCTCCACGGAGGGGAAAGCTGTAGCGCTGGCCATCCAGAGATCTAGGGTGGTCAGGGTTGATGTGTCTGACCTTGGCCACCTCTCTCCCTTGTTGGTTTACTGCCCCCAAGTTCACCAGTTGTGCCAGGGAGCCTCGGTAGGGTCTCCATCCCTTCTCCAAGTGTAGGACTGTAACATAGCCTAACCAGAGCTTCAGGTTGGTCGAGGGTTATGGTCCTGCCCTTGGCCGCCTGTCTTCCTTGTTGGACAACAGTCTTCAAGTTCAGTGGCGGTCCCAGGGACCCCCAGCAGAGTGCCCATCCCTCCCTGGAGGGAAAACCTGCAACGCAGGCCAGCCTGAATTTCAGGATGGTTGGGGTGATGTCCCCTGCCTTTGGTGCCTGTCTCCCATGCTGGTTGAATATCCCCCAATTCCAGCAGCCATCCCATTGAGCATGGCACGGTCCCCATCGTTTCACAGGCAGTACAGCTGTAAGCAGGCCACCCAGAGGTCCAGGGTAGTGGGGGGTTTATGTTCCTGGCCTTGGGCCCATCTCTCATGTGGGTCTTTCATCCCCCAAGTCCAGCGGCAGTCCAAGAGAGCTCCGGCAGGGTCCCCATACTTTCCCAGGTGGCACAGCTGTAACGCAGGCCACAAAGAGGTCCACAACAGGATGTCCTGGCCTTGGGTGCCCGTTTCGCATGTGGGTCTTTCATCCTCCAAGTTCAGCAGTGGTTGCAGGGAGCCCCATCAGAGTCCCCATTCCTTCCTGGAGGGGAAAGCTGTAGCGCTGGCCATCCACAGGTCTATGGTGGTCGGGTTTGATGTGTCTGACCTTGGGCACCTGTCTCCCTTGTTGCTCGACTGGTCCCAAGTTCACCAGTGGTCCTGGAACTTTGGCCGAAGCTCTCACAATAAAACTGTCCAAAATGTTATCCATTTGTGATGATTAGCACACATTCTGTCAGGGTGCCTATATTGACAGAGCGTTCAATGCGCACTTGCAGTGGAGTTCATTTCCTCTGTCACTAGTCACCCAGCCAAAGTATCACGGTGCATTACGTGAAACTCACCTTACCACTGTGCAGTACAATCGGTGGGCCAAGGGAACAGAAACCTTCACTGATTACAATTGTGCCAGCACAACTGTGCCATTGGATCAAGGTGACACAATGTGTCCTTCACCTCTTTCCCAGCTTTCCCAGCTTTCCCAGAAAATTATGCGCCAATTACATAATGACCTACTGTTCTTTCCCATGTCAAGAGCATGTGACATTGGGGGAAGTGTCTGTCTGGGATTGTTGCAAGAGACATGTGTTGAAGCAATAGTTGTGCTAATTGATAAACTGTATTACTGGCTATATTCATGGGGGAATTTCATGTTTCCATGTCCTAGTGAGGATGAGGGTTGTGTGAAATATCAGCGCCTCTTTCATCCAAAGGGCTGCAGGACATTTCAGAGAGCCAAACACATCTGAGTCTCAGAGGGATGCTCTCTCAGTCCACTGGTTTGGTGTTGGGGGAATGAGCGTTAGGCAGCTCAGAGGAGCCATCTGTGATGCCCAGGCAAAAGGATATGTGCCCCCCCCGACCTTATAGTGGTGCACCTGGGAAGAAATGATATGGCGTCTATGGGACGGAAAGGGGTACGGGAGCTATTGATGGCTGAGCTTGAATGGATATCCCTGAGATTCCCAAACACTGTGGTGGCCTGGTCCCAGATGATTCCTGGGAGAGATTGGAGAACTCCAGGGAAGGAAAAGGCCAATGTCTCCTCGGTGAGGAAACTGAATGGCGAGCTGGCAAGACTGACAAAGGGCAATGATAGAATTCAGACAATTCACCATGGCTTCCTCAAAGGTGAACTGATGTTTCACTGAGACGGAGGGCACCTTTCAAAGAGAGGCATGGACGTTTTTATTGCAGACATTATAAGCTTTGTCCAGGGGGTGGAGCCCAGTAACTGATGGACTTACTGGATTGTGTGGCATGGTAATAAAATGGTGAGTAAATATGTTGACAGTGAGACTCTGACTTCCTAGCAATTGGATAGTATGTTGCATTGATGGAAAGTCAATGGGCCTCATTACAACCCAGGCGGTAAGTTCCCTACTTTACCACCATGGTGTAAACTCTGTTTACACCATGGTGGATGGCGGATTTACCGCCCCATTCCAAGGTGAGTGGGGCGGTAAATCCCCATTCCCCATTTACCCTTCCCCATTCCCATTTTTGCCCCATAGGGCATAATGAGAGTGGGGAAGGCGCTAATTACGGCACCGTAAATTACGGTGCTGTAATTAGCACCAAGGCGGGTTAGCGCCTTGCATTTTAACGCCTGCTAAAAGCAGGCGTTAAAATGGTAATCAGGCGTTAAGGGTTAACGGCGCCGACTTCGCCGTTAAACCCTTAACGCCTGGGTTGTAATGAGGCCCAATGTATTCAATATGTCTGTGCTGCCTATGTCTTTGCAAACCATCACCACTTTCAACAGCCTAATTCCAGTTGCTGGCCCTTGCAGTTGTTCTATCCTTGTGACCTTCCCCCTTCGAACACAGGACCCTATGTGATTGAGCAGGGGTTTTTGTCAAACGTATGCCAGCAATTGTCTGGAAGGGCATGCCATGTACTTTCCTTATCTTCACTTTCTGCATCTAAATCGCCTCTGCCTTTTCACCTCACCCCATTACTAAATACATTAGATGGTTGCTCTCACCTGCATTTCCCATCCACCTGCACCCCATGGAGGAGGGGAGGGTGCAACACACAGTGGCTGTCTCTGAATTAGTACTGTGGGTTCCATCCTCGTCGCCACACTTGTATTTGTGCAATGTATAGCTGAAGATGACATCTTGCTTAGATTTTTTTGATGTCTTTGTTGTAGGTGCAGGTGTGTTGTAGCTGTCTTCCCACTTGTAAGAAAGCAGTGAGCTGGTCCTTAGCAATTCACGTGAGTGTTTGCAAAATAGTACTCTGTTTTTTGTAGCGTGCTGAGAGTACATCTACATTGCAGAGGGCTGCTACAGTTTGTGAGCAGAGTCTGTACATGTTGGCGTACTTGTGTGGTCTTGGTCTGTGGCATTCAATACCACTTACTCTACTAGGTTCCATACTTTGAGAAGCACATATACTTATTGTTTTAGTCTTTATCTGTTCTTTGGGCAGCGAAAGGTTCTATTGCGACAGTAGTCATGGCTTCTCGTCGAATGTCTGGTGAGGAGGCTTTCACTGTACTGATGGAGTCCGGCTCGGAGCAAGGGACAGAGCCAGATGTGCAATCTGAAACAGCTACTTCTTCTGAGGGTGAGCAGAAAGTTGATTCGGGAAGTGAGTTTTCGATTGAGGCTAGTTCCTCCTTCTCCTCCTCATCATCATCTGATGACGAAGAGGATGAAAGAGTACATGCATCTCTTCTGACACTTCCCACACGCAGGGTATCTGTAAGGGTGAGGGGACATGCAGGACGTGCAAGGAATGTGCCACATCCTGAAATGGCTGATGAGTCACAGTGGGTGCCTCCAGTAATGGCTCAGCCTGTTGTGCCCTCTTTCAGTGGAATATCAGGGTGCACAGTGAATACAGATGGGTTTCAGCGTGTTGACTTTTTCAACCTTTTTCTTGATGATGGGTTTGTTGCAGATGTGGTTCAGCAAACCAATTTGTATGCTGCACAGTTCTTGAGGTCACAGGGTCCCACTCTCAAACCCCACTCCAGAGCACAATCATGGGTTCCAATAACCAATGTTGAGATGAGAAAAGGTTGGGGTCTCATTCTGATCATGGGAATACCGCCGAAGCCGGCTATCTCAATGTACTGGTCTACTGAAGCAGTATTTTCAACCCCTTTTTATCCAGCAACAATGAGTAGAAATCGTTTTCAAGCAATGTAACGTATGTTGCATTTCCATGACAACTCGGCAGCATTACCCAGAATTGATCCAAATTGTGATAGGCTATTTAAACTTCAGCCATTTCTCAGCAATTTTTCAGAGGTGTATGTTCCTAGCCAGAACATATCCATTGATGAATCATTGGTATTGTTCAAAGTTCTGCTAGTGTTGAAGCAGTACCTTCTGAGCAAGAGAGCACGATATGGGATCAAGGTAAACATGCTGTGCGAAAGTTCTACTGGGTTTGCCTACAGCATGAGAGTCCACACTGGAAAAGACTCAAGCTCAAACCCTCCGGGCTGTACAGCCCATTTAGGGATAAGTGAGAAGATTGTTTGGGATCTTGCCACACCATTGTTCCACAAGGGTCACCATTTGTATGTGGACAATTTCTACACAGGAATTCCACTCATCAGGAACTGTACAATGTGGGCACACTGGCGTGCGGTACAATCCGCAGTAACCGCAAAGACTTCCCCAGACAACTTGTATTTAAGAAGCTGTGTAAGAATCTGGACAAGGGAACATGTATGGCACTGCGGCGGGATGAACTGTTGGCAGTAGAATTCTGCAACAGAAGGGATGTGCACATGCTAAGTACTATTGATGATGAAAGTACTTCACTAGTCACTGTGCAGAAGCCCAAGTGCATCCTGGACTCCAACAAGTACATGGGTGGAGTAGATAAAGCATACCAATTGCTTCAGCCATACCATGCTGAACGTAATTCGCGCATGTGGTACATGAAGTTGGCCATACACATTATGCATGTAGCTACGCACAATGCTTGTTTTATACTGTGCAGCTGCTCCACAAAACAACCTCTCATTTATGAACTTTGAAAATGAAATTGTATAATCTCTGACCATTGTCCTCCTTTCCAGAGGTAGAAGATTTTGCCAGATTGAAAGGGCGACACTTTGCTGATTATGTTCCTGCCACACCCATGAAGACACAACCACACAGAAAATGTAAGGTGTGTACAAAGCAAGGAATGAGGAGGGATACTCGGGTATACTGTCCCCAATGCCCTTTCAAGAAAGCCCTCTGCCTACAGCCTTGTTTCCTTTTGTATCATACAAAGGAAAAGTATTGGGAGATAGACTGATTTTTAGGAATGCCCATCATTCCTTCAAAGAGACCCATAGGCTCTCAATTTGTGCATGCCTTACAAAGGAACGACACTCCTGCTCCCTGCACTGGAGGTGTACCTTCAATAAAAATGCAACAGAATTTCAACTCACTTCACTTTAGCGTACCTTCACGAGCAATGCTAGTCTTCCTCCCTCCACTTAAGGCCTGCCTTGGAAAGGCACACCACTCCAGTACCTTTCACTTCAGGCATGCCTTTGAAAGAAATGTTAGTCTAGCTCCCTCTGCTCGAGGCGAGACTTGCAATGGAATGCAATTCAGGCTCCTTCCACTTGGGGCGTGCCTGCGAAAGAAACTTCACTCCAGCTCCCTCCACTCGAGGCGTGCCATACACAAGAAAGGAACACCATTGTGGTTCAATCCCCTTTGGCGTGCCTTGGCAAGCAATGCTAGTCCTGCTCCTTCCACTTCCGGCCTGCCTTGGAAAGACACACCACCCCTGTACCTTCACTTGAGGCCTGTCTTGGAAGGAAAGGTCAGTCCAGCTACCTCTGCTCGAGGTATGACATGCAAAGGAACCAAATTCAGATCCCTTGCACTTGAGGCGTATCTTGTAAAGGAATGCCACTTCAGCTCCCTCCACTTGAGGCGAGCCTTGGAGAAGAAGGGAACACCACTCTGGTTCACTCCCCTTTGGGGAGTCTCGGCAAGGCATGCTAGTGCAGCTCGCTCCACTTGAGGCCTGCCTTAGAAATAAACGTCAGTGAAGCGCCCTCCGATTCAGGCGTACATTGGAAAGGAATTTGATTCTGGCTCCTTCCACTTGAGGCTTGCCTTCCAAAAAAACGTCAGTCCTGCTCCCTCCACTGGAGGAGTGCCTTACACAAGAAAGGAACACCATTCTGGAGCACTCCCCTTTGGCGTGCCTTGGCAAGCAATGCTTGTCCTGCTCCCTCCACTACCGGCCTCCCTTAGAAAGGCACACCACTCCGGTACCTTTCACTTGAGGCCTGACTTAGAAGGAAAGGTCAGTCTAGCTCTCTCTGAGCGAGGTGTAACTTGCAAAGGAATGCAATTCAGGCTTCTTCCACTTGAGGCGTATCTTGGTAAGGAATGCCACTCCAGCTCCCTCCACTTGAGACGGTCCTTGGAGAAGAAGGGAATACCACTGTGGTTCAATCCCCTTTGGGGTGTCTTGGCAAGTAATGCTAGTGGAGCTCGCACCACTTGAGGCATGTCTCAAAAAGAAACATCAGTGAAGCTCCCTCTGCTTCAGGCGTACATTGGAAAGGAATGAGATTCTAGTTCCTTCCACCTGAGGATTGCCCTGCAAAGAAACGCCAGTCCGCTCCCTCTACTCGAGGGGTGTGTTGGAGAAGATAGGAACACCATTCTGGTTCCCTCCACTCCCCAGTGTCTTTCGAAATTAGTACACGCCACTTTGGCTCTCTCCATTGAGGTCTAAGTGTCATGAAAATGGTACTTGGACACCATCTATATGGCAGCGGTGTCTTGTGTATCTCGTACCGCCCTGCCTTTATTTCTTTTACTGAACTAATGTCATGTTTGGTGTGACTGAAATGTCTTCTGTAGGAATGACTTGGATACGATTGGTGTGTGAGGTAAAGCTATGTAGTACATGCAGATGTGATTTCTGTGAATGAACTTTCCCAGCAATGCAGAAATGATAAGCATGTTAGTGTATGTGTGTTTAGTGTGGGTAAGGTTGCAGATATGAATGTTTCAACATGACTAGTGAATGCAGGCATACTTGTTATGGGCGTACTTGAAGTTGGTGTGAAAGACAGCGCCTGTAGGCCACGTAGCCAAATGAGCGGATGTCAACTTGCTATCAGTGTGCATATACAGATGGTGCCACATGACATTTGAATGCAGACACAGTTTATATGCAAGTTGTTAATGACTCCAATCAAGCATTCCCACTAAGTCAGTGCCTTGTCTGGGATTGCTCAAGGGAAGCCCTTATTTATATATTTTTATGAAAAGTTATAATCTGGATGATGAACCCTTGTACAATGCCCCTCTATTAGAATCCCCCTGACCCCACTGAGCCAAGAAGTAGGTTGTGTTGCAAATTAAAAAGGTTTATTTGAAAAATTAAACAATAGATATATATCACACTTTGATAATAAATTAATATTTGATATCACACTTAGACATATGACAGTGAGTGATCAACAATGGATGATGTTATACTAGCACACTGGTTTAATTACTTAGGAGTAGTTTAGAGGATAAGGTAGCTGAGAATGCTTTATATGGTACAAGGAAATGCAAGGTGGGGCAGAATGCAACACAGAAATAATTTGATATGATTTCAGCAAAAGATAATATGATTACTTTTTCTCTGACAATTCACTCCCCCCCTATGCAATGTAAGGAGATGGAAGTAACACACAGAGTCTTCAGGAATACAATCACAGTACCATACAAATTCAGTTCCCCCCTAGCAAGCTTAAAGAAACAGGGATGATTTTAAACACAGGCAAAGTACTTTAAAGGTGGTATGCAAAGAAGGGAAAAATATGCTAAAAATGATTTTAATTCCCTATAAGAGATTCAGGGTGGGTGATAGATACTTCAAATTAGTTCAGGATCACTTTAGCAATGCTCTATGAATGATTGTCAGGTTGCAAACGAATTTCAGCAAAGGAAAGCAAGAAGCTGCTATTTTGACAAGTGAAGAAATTTGAACCAAATCTCAAATCGCTGCACTTTTTCCGAGTGTGTCGAGCACGATTATGGAAAAAGTATAATGAATTGAAAGTCTGGGATCGTTGGAAAGCCTAGAATCTTAGCTTTAAAATGAAAGTTAAATCTCGCTTCTAGCACAAACGGTTCAAGAGATATGGACGATTTTGTGAAGGTCGTTTTTCAGAAATGAAATAATGATTCAAAATGGCAGAATGACACTTTTACAGGTGTAAAATCGGAGAAGGGACACACGATTCTATGATGCAGTTCTGGACAGCTTCAAATGTTTTGAATCAGATTATTTTAAGCTAAGATATGGGTTCTGCACAGTTCTAGCTGGGTACTCACCCCTAATTTTGGAAGGAATGGGCCTCGTCACGGATCTGGTCAACAGGATGGACTGGACTTCTGGGCGGTTTCTGGTACTGGTTCTCTGGTTCTGGATCTCTGGTCTGGATCTCTGGTTCTGCTCACAGCGATCTGGTCTGGGTCCAGTCTGCGGTTCTGGATACAGTTCTGCTTTCTGGGTGTTTCTGGCACAGGGTTCTAGGCCAGAATCCGACAGCTCAGCCCGGCTGTTTCAATAATTTGCAAATGATTTTGAGGCCTGCTGAAAAAGGATTCAGCTTGTGGATTCAGGCCTCTCTGCTACAAGTTCTGGAGTTTGGATTCAAAGTTCTGGTCTCTGGAGATTGATGGATTTGAAGTCTGGAGTCTCCCGGCAAAGCGTCCCGCAAGAAAGTGGAAAGTGAATGAATCCCTACCTGGGTTTTGGTGTTCCTTTTATGTCTTTTGAAAATGGGTGTGGATGCTAACTTTCTGTGCCCAACCCACTCACGATTTGATAGGTCAAGGATTTCTCTTTGACCTGATTTGAGAAGGGAGCAGTGAGTCAGAGAGAGTCATCTTTATGGCATACAGAAAGAACACTCCCCTGGTTGACATTACATATACACATCATATATCACATAAGGTAGTCTCTGTTCCAACTCTGATGTTTCTAAGAGCTTGGATTAAGAAATAACAACATTTTGCGCTTTTTGGTTGATTTCCCAATATTGGACTTTTACCCAAATTTACACAGAGGTACCCTGTCTCTCTACACATATTCCAGTAAATTTCCATGTCTCTAGCTTAAACCCAGTGTCTGCAACATGAATAAATTGTGGGGTTTGGTCCCAGAACATCGTACGGAATTGAGTTTAGACTCAAATTGTAGGTACATATTCCATTTTAAGGGTCTCCAAATTGTACATTCCTTTCATCTGGTTGCAATTAGTTATCAGTGTTTTTATAAAACATATATTTGCCTTCAATTCACAAAAAGTGTCTGGCCCGCCCCTAGGAACTGGGTGAGTCAGGGATCACATGTCTCTTCTTCCAGGCAGAGCTCTGTTTACAGTCCACAGCCAAATCAGCATATCCCATTCAATTGAAAGAGACTATTGTGTTGGGTCCTGCCGGCTGGAGAAGAAACCCCTCCCTCTCAATTAACAGGGCCATGTGATGTCCTGCCTCCTGGTTTGGGTCTCTGGGATGTTAAGAGTTCTCAGGAAAGGCATGTCTTTTGAACTTTTAATTACATAAGACCCCCTTCTGTTCACTGCACAGTTCTGCAAGACAGCTCTCCTGTCAGGATTTATAGAGCGCCAGCGCCGGTCAGTGTCCAATGCCGGTACTGCACCTATTTTTGACAGCTGTCTTGAATTAATACATATCAAAAGGAAAGGTTTTTACTTGATAGTATATGATCCTTGCTTGACATGCCATTGATGTGGATCTCTAGTAGAGTAAAGTAAAACACTCAACCATAGTTGGATTTTTTGTTTGGTGGTTCCGGGCCCATGATCTTAGCAATTTTTGACATTAATAAAAACGGGTTTTGAACAGAACCATCTTTCTTTGCACTGGTGGGTGGCAGGTCAGAGGACCATTTTGCTGTGCGCAAAACTGCACGGTTCTCCAGGATTATGCCGCAAATGTGGGCTTTTCCGCCCTCTTGGATTTCCTAAGCCCACAGCACCAAATGTTGCAGCGTGGGTCAGGACACCCAACAAGCCCCCGCGCCCGACTGCGCTTTGATTTCGAGTCGAGTGGGAGTCGGGTGCAAAGGTTGTTTTGTTCCACCCGCTGTAATGTCTGCATCATCTTCTTCCAATCCGCAGATGGCACAGTTCAGCATCTTTTCCTCCATCCGGTTGGATCGATCGGTTCTCCTCGCCTGTCCTGATGGGAATATTGGGCGGTACCCCGGGCCCCTCGGATCTTTGCTCCCAGTCTCCGGGTCGTACTCCTTGGTCAGTCTCCATGGTTTCATCTCTCCTAGGATGATAAAGCAAAGTGGCAATACACATTCCTAGACATTTTTCCACCACTATTAATGGTGTGGCGATCATGTACATTTTATACATCCGGATACATTTTGCAGTCTTATTTTGAAAAACAAGATATAACAGGAAACATTTTCATACCAGAATCATGATATTTTAGAGACTATATGCAGGATATTTTAGGGTTGGAACTGAATTACTCTGGAGCGGCCCCCTCTGGGATTATAGAGGATTCCTCCAGTTGCTGCAGAGTGTGCTGGGATGGCAACACTTTAGCTGATTTATATGGACCCACTTGTCTTCCCCTTCCGCCAAACTACCTTTGGGGATGCGGATCTTGTATGCAACTGGGGAGATCTTGTCTATAATTTCAAAGGGTCCCTTCCATGTAGGCAAACATTTTCGCTGTTTGGCCTGGTTCCTTTGGAAATTGTATAGATAGACCCGGTCTCCCACATTATATTCCTTCCGGGTTGTCTTCAGGTCGTAATGGGTTTTCATGCTGAGCTGATCTTTCTAGATTCCGCTGAGCATAGGCAAAAGCATGTTGGAGGTGTTTCCTCAAATTCTCCACAACTCATGAGTTGTGGAGGCATTGATCAACGTCTGCTCTTGGGTCCTGTAGAGCAAATGCTGGGGAAGTACCATCTTGCATCCAGTAATCAACTCAAATGATGACATTTTGGTTGCAGATGAAGGGGTAGATCTGATGGCCATTAGGACCAGAGGTAATCGGATATCCCAACTTGACCCAGAATCTGCCACAAACTATTTTAAGATGCTCACAATGGTTTGGTTATAGTGCCCCAGAAGAAGCTGGTCGGTAAGCAATGTGTAGCTTCCTTTTGACCCCCAGTATCTCCCACATCTTAGTCATTACTTTGCTGGTAAAATGGCTACCTCTGTCTGACTCAATCCTTTGAGGTAGACCAAAACGGGAAAAGATGTGGTTAATTATCAGGGCAGCTGCTGTTTCTGCCTTGCAGTTTAGGGCCGGGAGACATTCCACCCACTTGGTAAACAAGCATGTGACTGTCAACATGTACTTGTTTCCCCTAGACAAGCGAATCACAGGGCCTGCGAAGTTGATTTGCAAATCTGACCATGGCAGTGTCATCCCCCTCTCTTGGAGAGTCGCACAGTGTGTGAGGGATGATGGCTGAAATTGTGCACACACCAGACACCCCTACAAGTATTGGTCGAGGTCCTGCCCCATGTGTGGCCAGTATGCAACCTCTCTTAAGATCTCCAGTGTTGTGTGAAACCCCCTATGACCGGCTGTGGCCGCATCATGGGCGTGACTTAACATCAGGCTTCGGAATGTGTAGGAGCCACCCACTGATCATGGCCAGCTTGGGATTTCCTTACCAACAAACTGTCTTATATTCGGAACATCTTTGGACATTTCATCAACACTCTAAGGTCCTCTTTCCAAATGTAATCCGTATCCGTCAGGGGGAAGTTCTCAGGGTCCTCAATGTGTTGGTAAAACTTACCAATTATTGGATCCCCCTTTTGAGCCGTAATCAAATGAGCATCTGGGGTCTCCTTACTCCATTGTGCAGTTGAAAGATCATTGTGAGCATTTGTCTGGGACCTAGTGATAGCAGTGACCTGGATTTCCCCCAACAGGGACTCAATCTCTATTAGATCCCCTTGGGTGGCCCCGGTTTTGGCCCGCTGATCAGCTAAGTCATTTCCAGTTTTGTCTGGTCCCTCTACTTTGGAATGACCCTTGATCTTCTTCCAGTAGATGGTCATCCCATTCAAGGTGACCAGATCATCAATATTTTGGATTAACTTCCCATGTTTCAAGGGTTTGTTATTAGCACATAACATGCCTCTGGTTTTCCAATTAACCAGGTGCTCCACGAACCCGTTCCATACCTAATCCGAATCGGTGATTATGACCAGTTCCTGGAGTTGATGTTGGACAGCAGTGAGGATGGCTTGATGCACAGCCATCAACTCTGCCACCTGACTACTTCGGGGACCAATTTTGTACCCAGCGGAGGGTTCTGGGGACCCCTTCACCCATGCATTCCCTACTCCAGTCACCAGTTCTTTTTCCCCGTTGTTGTCAACATGGTAAGAGCATCCATCCACATAGACAGTGAGCATTCCCTCACACTTGTCTTCTTCAAAGACTTTGTGTGGGGAATTAAGGTATGCCTCCATGTTGTTCTTGATTTTTAGACTTTCGTCCTCGAGACAGTTTTCTCTGGCACAATCATGCAAGTCAGCCAGACCTTGCGCGAGGGGACTCTTCTTGTTTTGGCCATATCTGACCTCCACAGGAAAGCCTTGCATTGACAGAATCCAGGAAGTAATTCGGGAATTACTCACATTTCCGGCTCGGATTCTGTCACTTTGGAGATATTGCAGAGGCTGGTGTGGAGTCTCCACTATGATGTATTCCCCCCTGGATGAACGGGCGGTAATTCTTCAAGTCCCGCACCGTTGCCAGGAGTGCCTTCTCACAATCGTTGAATTTTTCCTCCACAGAGGATAAAGTTTTGCTCACATAGGAGATTACTTTATTGACCTTGTCATGCTTTTGGTATTATACTGCCATCAAGCACGTATTAGAGAACCCTGTCTCCAGGAAGAACTCCTTGTTTCTGACAGGGTCAGCTAGGCAAGGCGCTTGTGAGAGGCTTCTTCGGAGTTGTCTTACTGCCTCAGATTATTCTGGACCCCATTCCCACTTCACCGCCCCCTTCAAGAGATGAATCAGGGGTCTGGTGATCTCTGCGTAGCCCTCAATGAACTTTCTGCCGTAATTAGTCAGTCCAAGGAGGCTCCTTAGTTCCCGCAGAGTTGTGGGGACTTTCAGTTTCTGAAGTGCTTCCACTTTCTTTTCCTGGGGACAGAGACTCCGAGGAGTAATCTCATGCCCCAAGAAATTAACACGGGTTCTACACCACTGTGCTTTCTGAATGGAAAGTTTTGCTCCGGCGGCCCTCTGTGTCAGAACATAACGGATCTCCGCTATGTGTTATTCCACAGATGAACTTTTGATGAGGACATCATCTACATAAGCCAGGTTACCCCTCGCACCCAGGTCGGGCATGACCTTATGTAGGAAAATGTTGAACTCATTGCCGGAGTTGAGGTATCCGAAGGGAGTCCGGGTCCATGTGTACTGCTGGCCCCCAAAGGTAAAACCGGTTTGTATTGGTCCTCCCTACTGACAGGCACGGTCCAGTATCCATTGGTCAGGTCTATTGCAGTGAAAACCTGTGACCCCTGAATCTGGGCCAGCCCTTGGTCAATGTAGGGCAGAGGCCATCGGGAAGTATGGACCCGTTTGTTGAGCTCCCTAAGGTCGGCACAGAGTCTCCACTGGCCGTTTGGCTTCAATATTCCCAGCACCGGATTATTGAAGGTGCTGTGTACTGGACGGATTATTCCACGGGACTCAAGGTTCTTAATTATTTCAGTAAGGGACTCCATGGATGCAAGAGCAAGCAATATTGCTTCACAAACACTGGAGTCATGCCAGGGTCCATGGGAATTGTTGTTGTGTGGATGTCGTTGCGACCACAGTCATATGAGTCTACCGCAAAGAGAACTTGGAAATCCAAGAAAACCTGTTTCAACTTTTGCTTCTGTTCCAGAGTCACACAGGCATCAGCTAGATTGACTCTCTCTTCCACCATCTGCCTGAAGCCTGGAAAGACTTCTGGTTTTGCTATCTCAGCGGCCTCCTCCAGCTGGGTGGAGAAGTCCCTGGTCAGAGTGCTGATTTGGACCGGAGTCTTCAGGAGGGAAAGGCAGCCCTCATGGACATGTAAAATCACCTCATCCCCTCTGAAGTCACAAGTCACATCTTCCTTACCATAAGGGCAAGAAGTGTACACCAGGAAGTTCTCCCCATGCCGGGTAAAGATTCTGTCTGGTGTTGTTTTGTCATCACTGTCACTGTCAAAACAGTCCTTGGGGATTGGTCCTAACAGTTCATTTCCTAAATCAATGGAGAAATGCCGGTCATCAACCGCCATTCCAATTATGGTGCCCGCGGCTAGAGTAATACTCTTTAAGTCGCTGTTATCCACCTCTATTGGAATGGTGTCATGTTCTATGTTGACTAATGGTGTTGGGTTTACACCTAACCCTTGCTGTTGGCGGGAAGCATTTAGATGAATATAAGCATCAGGGTTTTTCAATTTTTGTCCTCTTAACTTTCACTTCCAGGGAGAATTGTCGGGTCCTTTCTGGGATGGTGGCGTCCTCCTTAATCTGAATTTCAACTGCATAAGGTAGCAATTGAGCTGACCTAAATGCTTTTTCTGGATCATCAAAGCCCATGTGATTATCCGCTAATCGGGACCAAGCTTTGAAGTTTATTAGGTCCAAACTAATGGCAAAGCGATTGAGAATGTCACTGCCTAAGTAAAAGGCGGCAGTGACGTCTTGCACGACCCAACAATTATGGACTATGCTCTTGTTGCCAATAGAGATTTTGAGCATACACCTGCTTGGCAGGAGATGTTTGGAATTAGGTGCTTCCAGGTCCATTTCCCATGTGTCTATCAGTTTGAATGCGGGAACGGCTGGATCTTTTGGGAGTTGGCAGAACATAGCTTCGCTGATGAAGCTCTTACCGTTGTTCACACCCACTCAGGTGAGAACAGAGTCCTTCCCATCATTTAACTGAACTGGGATGAACAACTGCTCTCCAATCTGCTGAATATCAGCCAGGCTCTGAGCTGATTTCACATCTCTCTGGACTATCGGAGTGGGAATGTCTGATTGTGGATTAGTAAAGAATTTCAGAGTGTTTCCTTCCAGTGTGGAATACCACCTTAAACTGGAAGGAAGGTTGATTTTCAGAAATAGAGAGGACCCCCCATCACCATTCTGTTGTCCTACTGCTATTACTGTCACATATGAAATTTGGTTGCTCTGGAAGTGAAATTCTACTTGGTTAGATTTTTGTTCAACCATGTGGCACGTGCCATTTAAACTAACATGGTTGACACTCTGTTTTAATTTTATTGGTCGGGTAGTCTGGGTTCAGAGGACCTTGTTTACGCAATCTATTAGGGGTAACAACCTTCTCAGGAGGTCATTCCCTAGTAAACAAGGGGTGCCCTCTGGAGTCACTACTATGACCTGGTGTTTCACCTTCTGTCGCCCAATTTTGATGTCCAAATCTGCAGTCCCCTCGACGGGAATTTCCTTCCCGTCAAAGTTCTGGAGTTGTCCAGGAAGAGAGGTGAGAGGAATTTGGTAATTCTCCCCCCTTCCTGCATTTAGTTCATCAAAGGCCCTTTTGGACAGAAGGGTAGCTTGGGATCCAGTGTCCACCAGTGCCGAAAGTGTACCCTGCCCCTGTACTTCTACCGGGGCATAGTATCTTCCCTCCTTCTCCTCAAGGGGGCACAGATAATGCACATTTTTGGACAACTGGTGGGCTAATTTTCTAGTTTTGGACATTGCGAGAGAAGAGATTTGGGCAGAATTCTGTGGAGAGTCATGGAAATCTGAAAGAAAAAGTTTGCGACTGGATATGGTTTTGGGTTCCCCTGGTTCCGGTTCTGGGCCGCCCCCCCCTTTTTGGAGGCAGACATCAGGATGGGTTTGACCCATAGGATTTTGGTATTGTTGGTTCTGGGATAGAATGATGGGCGGCGACAGCTCAATCCCCACATCTACCCAGTCTATGGATGCGGTTTTAGGTTCCCCTGATTCCGGTTCTGGGCCGCCCCCCCTTTTTGGAGGCAGTCACCAGGATGAGTTTGAACCAGGGGTTTTCGGTATTGTTGGTTCTGGGATAGAATGATGGGCGGGGACAGCTCAATCCCCACATCTACCCAGTCTGGGTTGGAATCCCTTGGGACCCATTTTTCCTTGGGAGGAGTTCCCCCATCTCTGAAGGAGAAGATCCTTTTCCCAGGATCCTCTGAGGATCCCTCCCCCTCAAATTAGAAGACCTGTACCTCCTCCACAAAATGGGTCTGTTTGGGTCCTTTGTTTCTCCTACCTCCTCTTTGCTCCTTGGGTGGCAGACTTTCAGGGGTAGGAGATTTTGTTTCCGGTTCCTGGGTTTCCAGGGGCTGTTTACAAGTGGGGAAGGAAGCTTCCTCCAAGGCTTTACACCCCCTTCCCCTTGTGCCTCCTCCCTGGGAACCGGTGGGTTATCGGGGTGCTGCCCCCGTCATTGTTCTGGAGCACCAGGCCCAGAGTTTGGGGCATTCTGCGGTGGCATGCTCATCTGAGGGTTCTGTTGAGCCCTCAGTATGTGACCCAGATCCCGTGCCATATTTTGGACCTGGCGCTCTAACTGTGAAACCCGCTCAGGCTGATACAGGGTTCTGTTTTCTCCCCTGTGCTGATTACGGGAAGGGTAGCTATCCCTTCTCTGGTAGTACCCCGGATTGGGAAGATTTGGGTACCCCTCCACCCTTGGCCTCCCCTCTCCCGGATTAGGTTGTCTGGGCTCAGGGAATTGGGGAAAGAAAGATGGATGATTTTGGGGCTGGAAGTTGGGTGGATACCTGGGGAACAAGTTCTGCCCAGGATTTGGTGAATTTCTGCCCTCCTGGGGGAAGTGTGGAGGGAATTTCCCTGGGTTGAGCGTGTGGTTGGACCCCCCCCCTTGGGCCGGAGGAGTCCACACATAACCCAGGATTGGACTGTTTCCCTTATGGCGGGGACTTACATAGTCAGGGGAGCGAGGGACCCCATTTGTGGGACTACCTCCTCGACTCCCTGTCTGTGACTGGCCCGAGGGCCTTCTGCGCTTAGAATTATTTGGTGCAGGCAGGTTTTTAGGCCCCCCATCTCCAAATCTAAAACGGGGACAACCTTTACCTCTGCCACCTTGGCAGCAGCAGGGGTGCTGTTGGTTTTGGGGTTTTTGGGCTGATTCTTATTTTCCACTGGTTTCTGCACCTCATAGATTCAGGTGGCTTGCTCAATGACCCAGTCTAAAGATCTTTTCTCGTGAAAATCTCTCACGAGCTGGGTTATTATGTTTTTGGAAAGAGCATGGAAAAATGTGTTGATGAATTCTCTGCTGTCCGTGCGCACCCTTCTGGAGGTCTGAGCAAAGGCACACTTCAATTCTTGCACAAATTCTTGTGGGGCCTGATCCTCCCCACATTGCAAATTGTAGGCTGCTTTGCGAGCCTCTTGGGGATTCCGGTGAACAGAAAAATATTTCAAGATGGCCGCCCTGTAGGTGGACCATCTTGAATGATTTTGGTCCTCCAGCCCCGCAAAGAAACTGGAGTATTCTGGGGAGAATGTCTATTTGACGTACTGGATGCAGCTATTGCTGTCCTTCAAATGGAAAGTCTCCATCATTTGCTCAAAGAGCTCCAAGTGTTCCCAAACAGAATACTTGGCGTTCTTGTGATAAGGGGTGATGACACTCCTTATTGCCTTGATCTGCTTTAAGGGGTCCTTAAGCAAGGCCCTTTTTGCCTTATTGGCCTTTTTGGTTCGGGTAACCCTGGTCCACTCATCCACTGACTCAGAGGCACTGCTCCCAGAGGTGCCCGTCTGATCTTCCAGGTTTTCCCGGATTCTGCGAGCCTGGGAATGGCTGGCAGAATGTGGGGACCTGGTCTCATGTGTCCTGGGCCGCTCAGAGGAGTCTTCAGATCCCTCCTTGCTTCCAGGATTTGATGGGTACCCCCCCCACTGACCTAACTGGGCGGAGGTTTTCAGGATGCCCTTAGTGGGCCTACTCTCCTGGGGTTCCCCACTCAATTGCACTGTGCTTAGGTGCCCATACCCGGATGCCCGCCCATCCATTCCTGGGAGGTACTGGCCTATGAACCCCATACATTTGGCTGGATAGTAATCTGCCCTCCCTGTGGCCCTGTGCCCATATGCGCCAGGGGACATGGGAGTGGCAGAGTCCAAGGAGTGGGAGAGATGAAGGCCTCTGGTACTAGGGCTCCTGAGGTTATGCTCAGGTGTTTCCCTTTCCCAGCAAACTTCATCTCTGTCAGCCCCTGCTCCCTGTTGCAATGCAAGAGCCTGCGCTTTCAGTTCCTCAGTTAAGGCCTTACTAGACTCTATCAGTCTCTCCTGCATGGCTACCAGTTGCTGGAGCCTATCATTGTGCTGACAGAGAGACTCATTTTCTCTCTGCGCTTCCTGGTTGGTCCTGGAATACTGGGCCAGTCTTTGCTGCAGGAGGGTTACTTCCTGAGTCCCGTCCCTACTGACCTGCTCCTTTCTTGCCAGAGCATCTTCCACCCTCCTGGTGTGCTCTAACAAGTTCTGATGCTCTTTTTGGAGGTCACCCAGCCCCTGGAGGGCCAGGTGATTTCCTTCAATTTTTTCTTTTCATTGGCAGATTTCCTGGCCTAAGGTGTCCCTTTCCTGACTAAGAGCCTGCATCTGTGCCACCAGGTCGTCCCTCTGCCTTTGAAAGGCACCAGCTTTCTGGCATTCTTGTTCAAACTCTGCCTGGGTATCCAGGTTTTTCAAAATCAGTTTATTGCTCTCTGTCTTCTCCCTATCTAGGTGGCTTTGCAGGGTGACTACCTGCTCTGCGCATGCCCTATTGAAGTCCAGTTGTTGCTCCAGCTTTTTCTGGCTCTGCAGTAGGGCGTCCAAACCTTCTTGGTACTCCTTCTGCAAGGCCAGAAATCTGTTATCCCGGTCAGACTTTTCCTGTTGCAGGATATCCATTTCCTCCTTTATTTTAATAATATACTGCCTACTATCATTTTCTGACTCCTGGCTCCTCTGCAGCCTCTGCTCAGAAGAGACCAGGTCAGATTGGGCCTTCTCTAATGCCATCAGTTGCCTATTTGCCAGATCTTGGCCTTCAGCACATTTGTCCTGTATGGCTCCCATATGTAAATATAAATATGCTGCTACCCTGGCAAGCTTGTTGTGCTCATCCTTAGCCTTAGGGGCCATATATAGTTCACTCAGGGCCACATGTAAGGGACCCTGATCTCCCCATATATCTGACCCTGTTTCAGTGATCTGGGGTGTGATTGCCTGCAACCAGACCTCCTGGTCCTGATGAGCCCACTCACCTCTCACAAATAGCTTATGTAAGAGGTGTTCTCTGGCTATTTTGATATCTACCAAGGTCGTCATTCTGGAAATTGATTTCCTTCCTGACTTACAGAAGTTTGTATTTTCTTTTGCAAAACAGACCGTTTCCTTAGAGCATTCCTTTGAGGGGTGTTTTTACAGTGTAACACGGCGTGGTGATCCAACCGAATTTATATATCCTGTCAATTAGCACACTGTATTAATCTGCACAAGTGATAGATCTAATCCAGAATCCCCGGCTACTAGCCCCCACTCTGTTAATGACTCCAATCAAGCATTCCCACTAAGTCAGTGCCTTGTCTGGGATTGCTCAAGGGAAGCCCTTATTTATATATTTTTATGACAAGTTATAATCTGGATGATGAACCCTTGTATAACGCCCCTCTCTTAGAATCCCCCTGACCCCACTGAGCCAAGAAGTAGGTTTGTGTTGCAAATTAAAAAGGTTTATTTGAAAAATTAAACAATAGATATATATCCCACTTTGATAATAAATTAATATTTGATATCACACTTAGATATATGACAGTGAGTGATCAACAATGGATGATGTTATACTAGCACACTGGTTTAATTACTTAGGAGTAGTATAGAGGATAAGGTAGCTCAGAATGCTTTATATGGTACATTGAAAGGCAAGGTGGGACAGAATGCAACACAGAAAGAATTTGATATGATTTCAGCAAAAGATAATATGATTACTTTTTCTCTGACAATTCACTCCCCCCCTATGCAATGTAAGGAGATGGAAGTAACACACACAGTCTTCAGGAATACAATCACAGTACCATCCGAATTCAGTTCCCCCCTAGCAAGCTTAGAGAAACAGGGATGATTTTAAACACAGGCAAAGTACTTTAAAGGTGGAATTCAAAGAAAGGAAAAATATGCTAAAAATTATTTTAATTCCCTATAAGAGATTCAGGGTGGGTAATAGCGACTTCAAATTAGTTCAGGATCACTTTAGCAATACTCTATGAATGATTGTCAGGTTGCAAACGAATTTCAGCAAAGGAAAGCAAGAAGCTGCCATTTTGACAAGTGAAGAAATTTGAGCCAAATCGCAAATCGCTGCACTTTTTCCGAGTGTGTCGAGCGCGAATATGGAAAAAGTATAAGGAATAGAAAGTCTGGGTTCGTTGGAAAGCCTAGAATCTTAGCTTTAAAATGAAAGTTAAATCTCGCTTCTAGCAGAAACAGTTCAAGAGATACGGACGATTTTGTGAAGGTAGTTTTTCAGAAATTAAATAATGATTCAAAATGGCAAAATTAAAATTTTACAGGTTTAAAATCGGAGAAGGGACACACGATTCTATGATGCAGTTCTGGACAGCTTCAAATGTTTTGAATCAGATTATTTTAAGCTAAGAGATGGTTTCTGCACAGTTCTAGCTGGGCACTCACTCCTAATTTTGGAAGGAATGGGCCTTGTCACGGATCTGGTCAACAGGATGGACTGGACTTCTGGGCGGTTTCTGGTACTGGTTCTCTGGTTCTGGATCTCTGGTCTGGTTCTCTGGTTCTGCTCACAGCGATCTGGTCTGGGTCCGGTCTGCGGTTCTGGATACAGCTCTGCGTTCTGGGTGTTTCTGGCACAGGGTTCTAGGCCAGAATCCGACAGCTCAGCCCGGCTGTTTGAATAATTTGCAAATGATTTTGAGGCCTGCTGAAAAAGGATTCAGCTTGTGGATTCAGGCCTCTCTGCTATAAGTTCTGGAGTCTGGATTCAAAGTTCTGGTCTCTGGAGATTGATGGATTTGAAGTGTGGAGTCTCCCGGCAAAGCGACCCGCAAGAAAGTGGAAAGTGAATGGATCCCTACCTGGGTTTTGGTGTTCCTTTTATGTCTTTTGAAAATGGGTGTGGATGCTAACTTTCTGTGCCCAACCCACTCACGATTTGATAGGTCAAGGATTTCTCTTTGACCTGATTTGAGAAGGGAGCAGTGAGTCAGAGTGAGTCATCTTTATGGCATACAGAAAGAACATTCCCGTTTGCTTTTACCTTAGAAAATCATTTTCATAACTAAACACATTTCCCAGATACACAAGTGGTTGACATTACATATAGACATCGTATACACATCATATATCACATAAGGTAGTCTCTGTTCCAACTCTGATGTTTCTAAGAGCTTGGATTAAGAAATGACAACATTTTGCGCTTTTTGGTTGGTTTCCCAATATTGGACTTTTACCCAAATTTACCCTGTCTCTCTGCACATATTCCAGTAAATTTCCATGTCTCTGGCTTAAACCCAGTGTCTGCAACATGAATAAATTGTGGGGTTCGGTCCCAGAACATCGTACGAAATTGAGTTTAGACTCAAATTGTAGGTACATTTTCCAATTTAAGGATCTCCAAATTGTACATTCCTGTCATCTGGTTACAATTAGTTATCAGTGTTTTTATAAAACATATATTTGTCTTCAATTCAATTCACAAAAAGTGTCTGGCCCGCCCCTAGGAACTGGGTGAGTCAGGGATCACATGTCTCTTCTTCCAGGCAGAGCTCTGTTTACAGTCCACAGCCAAATCAGCATATCCCATTCAATTGAAAGAGACTATTGTGTTGGGTCCTGCTGGCTGGAGGAGAAACCCCTCCCTCTCAATTAACAGGGCCATGTGATATCCTGCCTCCTGGTGTGGGTCTCTGGGGTGTTAAGAGTTCTCAGGAAAGGCATGTCTTTTGAACTTATAATTACATACGACCCCCTTCTGTTCACTGCACACCTCTGTAAGACAGCTCTCCTGTCAGGATTTATAGAGCGCCAGCGCCGGTCAGTGTCCAATGCCGGTACTGCACCTATTTTTGACAGCTGTCTTGAATTAATACATTTCAAAAGGAAAGGATTTTACTTGATAGTATATGATCCTTGCTTGACATGGCATTGATGTGGATCTGTAGTAGAGTAAAGAAAAACACTGAACCATAGTTGGATTTTTGTTTGGTGGTTCCGGGCCCATGATCTTAGCAATTTTTGACATTAATAAAAACGGGTTTTGAACAGAACCATCTTTCTTTGCACTGGTGGATGGCAGGTCAGGGGACCATTTTGCTGTGCGCAAAACTGCACGGTTCTCCAGGATTCTAGCGTAAATGTGGGCTTTTCCGCCCTCTTGGATTTCCTAAGCCCAAAGCACCAAATGTTGCAGCATAATAGTCCAAACATGGGTCAGGACACCCAACAAGGTACTGGCAAATGGTGTGAAAGATATCGACTGGAGACACAGTTGCAATGTGAGCAGATGTCCACATGCTATTAGTGTGCAGATACGGTTGCTGTGGAGCAAGTGATTTGGTAGGGATACGACTGCTGAAATGGATGCCTACTGACTGCAGACACGAAAGGTGTATTAATGGCCAGTAAAACGGTTTTGTGCCTTGACATGGTTTTACTGCTCACATGAACTGCGCTTCATGTGCTAAACCAACTCTGTCTGTCCTATTGCACTGTGCACTGTATGCATGAGGAGTGTGAGCAAAGGTGCCTGTGAATGGGCTTGAAGAGGAGAAACAGGGTGGCAGTGGGTAGTACAAAGTGATTCCAGTATTCCCAGAGCACTTACCATATGGATGATTTACCCATTATCCCCCAGGTGATGACAACCATGAATACAAGGTCTGCCTATCATTGGGACACCTGTGGGAATACAGGAAGGTAGGCCATGTGGTGTTGGCTGCGTGTTTGGGGGGTTGGTGGTGGGAAATGTCAGAAAGTTTTGGGGTTTTTTTACACATTTTTCAACTTTGCCAGGGCTTGTGGGTAATAAATTCTGGGGTGATTTGCGCAAGTCAGACCTCTGTGGATTCCCACAGGCATCTTCTTTTTGGAAATGCATGGGGTTCCCTGTTTTCCTTGGTGACTGCAACACCCTAGGCCCAAATCGATAGTTTGTCCACAAGAGCAAAACCCCTCCAATCTACTCTGCCGAAGACTTGGGGTTACCAGTGGTTAGCCTTTTCCCTTTGCGCCCAGGTAGGTGCACCCACACATGTGAGGCACTGTTTTCATCAGGACACCTGTGGGAACGCAGGAAGGTAGGACATGTGTTGTTGGCAGCATGTTTCCATGGGTGGGCAGAGGGAAATGTCTGAAAATTGTGTTTTATTTCCCCAAATTCCGGACTTTTCTGGGGATTGTGGGTAATACATTCTGGGCTGATTCGCACAAGTCAGACCTCTGTGGATTCCCACGGGTGTCTTCTTTTTGGAAATGCATAGGATTCCCTGTTTTCCTTGGTGGCTTCAACACCCTAGGCCCAGATCTGTAGGTTGTGCACAACAGCGAAATCCCGCAAAATCTGCTCAGCCGAAAGACTTGGGGAGACCAGTGGTTTTGCCTTTTCCCTTTGCGTCCAGGTAGTGAGGTACTGTTTTCATCGGAACACCTGTGGGAACGCAGGAAGGTAGGACATGTGTTTTTGGCGCCGTGTTTCGGTGGGTAAGCAGAGGAAAATGTTTGAAAATTGTGTTTTTTATAACCAAATTTCAGACTTTGCCGGGGATTGTGGATAATACATTCTGGGGCGATTCACGCAAGTCAGACCTCTGTGGATTCCCACGGGTGTCTTATTTTTGGAAATGCATGGGGTTCCCTGTTTTGCTTGGTGGCTTTGACAACTGTAGGTTGTCCACAAGAGCAAAATCCTGCACAATCTGCTCTCACAAAAGACCTGGGGTTACCAGTGGTTTAGCCTTTTCCCTTTGCACTCAGGTAGGTGCACCCATACAGGTGAGGTAACGTTTTCGTTGGGACACCTGAGGGAACACGGGAAGGTAGGACATTTGTTGTGTTTGCATAGTTTTCATAATGTTTTCTAACATTTGATGCTGCACTTAGTCGCGCAACCCTTTCATTTCCCAAATGTGACCTACGTGTAGTCGCTGCTTAAAGCACAATACACTTTTGTAACCTGCACGAATCACCTATCCTTCAAAAGGTCTGCCTGTGCTCTTTCAAAAAAATGCATGTGTGCCATAACTCACCACATTTGTTTTCCTTACTTATGCATGCTAAGTACATCTGTTTAGGCAGTAAGCATAAAAAACCTGTGTACCATGGCTCAGTTTTTGCTTGTGGTATTGCTTGTTTTGTGAAACATTACAAAAAATGTGTGATTTCCTAACTGGAATAGTTGGAGGGAATGTAGCGGGGCATTGCTTTTCTCAAAATACAAAGAAGCCATTGCCTTACCGGGCCAACCATGCCCACCACATACCTTTTTTTTCTGTCATTTTTCAAATTTTCCCCCAAAACTATGGAATCTTTCCCTACATAGTTGTTACCTGACCTGCACAAATCACCCCTTCCTAAACTTGGAATTTTCTCTACTTTTCAGAAATGTATGCCTTTCTGTCTTCCCATTCAGCTTTCCTACCCTCCTCTTCCATTCCGTCCACGCATGTCCTATTAGAAAAAAAGGGCAATATCGCCAACCTCTCACAAAACAGCTCGTAACCATATCAGCATATGTCTTTTTGGTTTCCACTCAACCTGTTCTTGAAAGCCTGGGAAATGGGAAATTTAGCACAGCAAACTATTTGTTCCTAACTCTTACAAGGAAAAAACCACAGGCTTCTTAGTAGATCATTTTATTGCCATTTTCTGAAAAAAAACAAGATTTTCTCCCCTTGTGGTTATTTTCTCTCACCCCCCTACAGCAAACTAGGATTCCTTGGAGGCGTTCTGACCGCCTACATGTGTAAATAAAAGGGGCCGAATTTGGCTGTAATATCTCATGTAACAGAAAAGTTAAAAGGGATTGAATGGAGACATACCGAAATCACCAAAAAAGGCCTTGGCACTGGGGGGGGGGACCCTTGGCAGTTAAGGGGTTAACAGGAAGCCAAATATGACTTCATACAGGTAATTCCTGTATTTATAGTTGTCAAGTGTAAAATAAAGCTAATAATTAGCTGCATAAGTATGGCAAAACTGGTCATCTATATTGTATTGGTTCTTTCTATGGGAGGAAACGCACGCAGAAATGTCACCATAAGCCTAAAGAGAAAAAATCTTTTTGTATTTTATGAAAAAAAGAAAAGAAGAAGAATTCATACAAACGACCTTTTCGCATTACATTAACTATCTCCTGAAGATTGCAGAGCATTTGTGAAAGCCCAAAACATGAAACATGTCTTGTAGTGTAAAATGCGAAGGACTGTGCAATGCCTTAAAAGACGTCCTTTTTAAACAACTCCAATTTAGGGGATAAGAGATATGTATTTGGTATATATCTGAATTATCATGTAGTGATAGCGAGGTTTGAGTCACAAGGTGATTGGTTCACACACTTTATAGTGATAGTGAAGTTAACTTTTAATTAAGCCTTTTTTTGTATTTGTATACTGATGATAATGAATACAATTGATTTCAATGCTTTAAAGAAGAGTGACATATCCTCTGTTCTAAAGAACCAATAACAATACTCAAGCCTGATTTTGTTTGTACCACAGAAACCACTCCTTAAATGTTTCACTTCACATCCCTCATACTTCTCTTACTCCCGCTACTACCACTCCCAGTCTACTACTACTCCTACACTGCTCCTCCCCTCCAACCACTACTACTGCCTTCCAGCCACTACTACTCTTCCCCAACCTCTACTACACTCTCCAATCACTACCAGGAACTGCTCGTGGGAGGAAGGATAGCTCAGGGCTAACACACTTGTCTTGGAAGTAAGACAACGCAGCACAACACAGGTTCAAATCCTGATCCTGCACTTAGAAACCACTCACTGGTATTAAGCGTGTTATAAAAGAACAATTATAATTACTACTCTCCTCCAACCACTACTCATACATACACTATCATCTGCTACTTACCAAACACAATCAAACTGCAGAACCACTAGCACTCCTTAACCAGTACCTCACCTGCTGCAACACTCTTTTCCTCCATCTGTTGCTGCCTACCTCCTCCTGCTGTTCTCTTGGTCATCCTCCTCCACTGCTGACCTCGCCCCGTATGCTCACAACTTCCTGTCTCCTCTCCGCTCTTACATACCCCTTGTCATGGACCAATTATTTTCCTCTTTCCAATCTAGTTTGCTTTTCCACCACAGGAAGCCCCTCCCCCTGGTTCCACAGGCCATCACGGCATAATGGTGACATGTCAAGTCCCTTGTAGTTATTCGCATCGTGGGGGAACAGATTCCCAATGTCGTAGGTAAGTCTTTGTTGTCCCTGGTGGGTTAGTGGATGTGCCTCTACCCAGGACCACACTATCATTGGGGTTGTTTTGTATGCTTGTGGCTTCCCGTTGCGTCTCTCTCTCCCTCCGTTTCTCCAGGCAGCTCTGCGCTGATACGAACAGACATAAGATACACTGGGTAGGACTCATCATTCTTTCCTGATATGGGTGATGCTTTGCTACATTTCCCTATGCTCTGTCAGTCTGATAGCCTTGTGCTGCAATGTGTCTGAAAGAAGGGACACACTGGTGAACATCTTTAGTAAGAGACATGGTAGGAGACATGGTTCTGCACAAATACATATGGGCAAAAGGGGAGGTTATAGAAACGTGGGTATTCAAGGCTGTTATTGAATATAGAACTATAGCTTGATCTCATCCACCCCAGCCCCCTTTCCTTACAAGGTGTGTTCCTCGACCTTATCAGAGGTGGAAGAAGCCAGTGGTGAAAAGCATAGAGATGAGGGAAACCAGACATAAACCATTCTAAAGTCAGAGAGCAGAGAGAGGCTCCAGCCACATTGCGAATGGTACGTAATATTATTAAGATATAAATAGCCCTGCATAGCTAATTGGCAAACTATCAATTTTGACATAACCAAGCTTTGTTAAACTCCTGGTATCGGGTGTCTTGGTGAGAGCATTGAAATCAGAATGTGTTTGTCCTGACGTTGTCTCTAACCTGGCATATTACCCCCTGAGCAAGAAAATGTAATCAATTTGTTCAAGTTGGGTTTACAATACTTGATTAGATGCTGTTCATATGTTAGTGTGCTGACATATTCCATATACTCAACTGAACTGGATGATCTCCAAACAGCTCTTTAAGATGAGTAGCAGTACCCTCGTGATAGATGGGGATGCAGATTCATACTCGTGGATCAAATAACTATGACGACTCAATAGTTTGGCAAAGTGAGTCCATTTAATGACAAGTTCATTAAACGGGGAGTACAACGAACATCAGCACCCGCACGATCTTCTCGCTCTCTTCACTTTTAGAAAAAACACAGTATTTATAGAAATAATTTGTCATTGAAGACATCATTCTACGTGGCAATTCGTAAAAACCTAACATGCAACGTGATAGGTTATAGGAAGGTAACTTTAAAATAGGTACTATATCTGTATGTGGTATCGGGGAGAGGGGATTGGATAATCAATGTCAGGTGGGGCAACTAGGCTCTCCCTTCTAAATGATCACTACGAATGTCACTAACAATACAACATCCCATTGGCTCTACTTACTACAGGACCCTAGATTACATGGTGCACTATGATTGGGTTGGCAGCAACCCCACTCATACTTTTCCATCTACGTCTAGCAGCACGCAGAAAGAACATCCAGGTGCAGAGGAGCTCGCCTTCACCCCAGCTCCCCACCAATTATGCTACAATCAATCATCACCTCAGTAGCCATGTGTCAATTACTGCTTTGTATTTTGGCCTTAAGTCTGCTCTGTGGTCTTGAGAACTTTTAAGGAGTATGGGCATGGCGGGATTCATGTGTAGGTGCGAAAGTCTCACTCTTCCAGCTAGGGGTGTCACGTATTAGTTTTATGACGGTACGATAACCTTCTTGCCAAATGACGATATATCATGGTTATCGCAATATAGAAGGTGGAGTTAACTAATCTTAAGAAATATTTTCTAAAAGGTCATAAATTGTCAGATTTATCATCACAAACAAAACCAGGCACGTAGGGCCAGAATTGGGCTTTTCAACATACTTTCCACTGAAATGCCACCCTTTGCTTCCATCAAACACAAACACACGTGTGGAGAGGAGCAGGTGGGGGAGTCCTGCTGCAACTGGCAAAGCAAACTGAACAGCTTTTCTTAAGTGGTATTTTAGGCTTTTAGCTCCCCCACTTGCTACTGGTGAAGATGAACATGTTGCCATCTTGATGACCTGCATGCCACAGATCAATTGAGGCTGATGGTAGTATACGCTTGTGCGCATACACACACACACGCACTCTCTTTACGTTACAGCCTTTAGTTTACTTGCGGGCCAAAAGGTGTTCAGTAATCACGGACATGTTACCCTTTGGTATGGCAGCAGGGAATACCCACAGAGATGAGCGAATTTCGCAGTGTGACTTATTATATGCAAATTCAATGATAGAACCAGGGTAATCCCCAATTGTCATATGTTTAGAAAACATTATCCATTATAAATATATAAACCCCTAAGCCGCCAACCCAAAGTAAACCCTTTTCCTTCTTGGTACTGTATTTATTCTTCCTATTGCTAACATATTGATTTTGTGTCAGGCACGTGTGGTTTATGGAATGGCATTAAAAACTGCTCCAACTGAAACTACTTGGCAGACGGCACATCCAACAGCGCAAGACCAATACTGCGCAGCACTTGCTTACTGCAGCCTTTCCAAATCAGATTGAAAAGCACACTTACCGGTATAAACCGTATAGTGGTATAAATAATGTGATGGTTATTATTGTTCAATTAAGTGGTTCATGGTATCTTTAACGGTATACCGTTATACCGTTGCATCCCTATTTCCAGCCTGCCTTGTCACGTGACTGGACACCGTGAAATCGGCTTTTTCTCTGTGTCTTTTTGTATATTTGATTTAATTCTACCAGTCCTCTGCCATATATGGCTTATCTTGACATTTCTGAACAGGATCTTCTGTTCTTTTCTGCTTAATTGTATCCAATGCAAGCCTTTTTCAACCAGATAAGACCGGAGCTTCTTGGCATGATCATCCTCAGCTTGGTTTCGTTCTGCCTTGATTCTTGATTTTCTTAATGCGACACACTCCTTTTGAGGGCTTTAGTAACCTGTTATTCAATTCTGCTCATGTGTGTAGTGGAATTATACTTATACATAAAGTGCTTTTGAGGTATATATTTATATATGTTGGAGCCTTGCCGCAATCTATACTATTAGGCATAAGCAAGCTTCACGATTTCTTTGCCTCTCGCAGTTACTGGCATCTGCACACGTTTAAAATGAATATCTTCATCATGTATGTGGCATAAGTTTCTTTATTTTGACATCAACTTCTTCATCGCGGGCTCAAGATGTCATTCATCCATAGTCTCTCCTCTCTTGTCAGCATTCTCAGGTCCTCATATCTTCTATATGTGCGTCAGTCCGATTTCTCATGACGTCACCATTCATCTTCATTCATTATTTTCTTGGCTTCTTTGGGTATTCCCTTCTGACAACCGTCATATTGTCTCAACTGGATACTTTACTGTCCAGTGTTAGGCAGAATTACATGCAGTACCCTTTGGGAACACTACATACAATTAAGACTACAGCCGTAAGCACAATCTCACCTTTGGTACAAGCCTGTTCTCCCAACCGTCTGGAGACAATACTGTACCCCAGATGTAGATTAGTCCTCTGTTCTTCCATCTGCGAGTGTCTTCTGTAGATTTTCCTTTGATGTCCAGTTTTTGTTTGCTTCTCTTCTGATCTCTGCTCCTTTTACTCCAGGCTTCTCGAATCTGATCACATTATTCTTAGTTTTACCATTATTTCTCGTCTGTATGTCTTGGACATAATCATCTTCATTTGGATTAGTTGCTTCAGTCAAGCATTTGATCGAAGCATCACTTCCCATAAACTGACCTCTGGTCATGCACATTCCTATGTGTGGCAAACAGTGTGCTGTCTTAACATCTATTTCAACAGCTACAAAGATTTTCGACTTTCCCATGCTGTACAGCAGAAGTGCACAAACGAAACATTCTTCATCTGAAGTTCGCCTTCCAACTTCCTTCATATGTTCGTATCATATGTTGTTTCCCAAATGTGCTGTGCTATCCAGGTAATCATTCAGTTCATTATTGTCTTCTTGTGTGCTCCTTCTGGCCCTTATCCTTTTGATATGAGCTTCCACAAGCATATAACTTAATACTTCTGTATAGCTTCTTCTTGCTGGAGGATTCTCATGCATCTCCATCACTGATCTGGGCATTTTTGTCTGTATTATTTGAGTAGGAGAAAGTACAATAAGCTTCATCCTTTCAACATACAAATCTGGCATGAAAATGTCTCTCAGTATTTCTGCTCATCTCCTCCCAGGCACTGTCCTGATATCATATTTTGCAGGCTCAGGTATGGTTGCATGTTTTATCCTTGTTTGTTCATTCCTTTCAGACTTTTATCTTCTTGAAAGTTCAATTTACCCCATTTGTCTCTCAACTCCTTTTGGCATAAAGCTTCTCATTGTGCTTTTTCCAAACTCTCCCCATTTTCTGGAACGTGATTCTGAAATCGTTGACACTTTGCCAACCCTGTCTCCGGCGTTCCAACTCATCTGTTAACACAAGTGTTGTGTGTGTGTCATTACTCATCACGTCCATTTCAAGCCCAGTCACTCTATCATTCTTTCTAGGAACATGAATGACTATGTAAGGCCTGGGCACCTTTGTAGGCCTCATGCGCACACCCTTAAGTGGATGCACAGGGGTTTAAACTCTTTGGGCACCTATAAAAAATGCAGTTCTAATTGTCAATGACAACAGCATGATACTGAATACAATGAAGGTATAAATTACAGATCTGTAGGTGAGTTTACAGCATTTGTTACTGGGGCAATATGAATGTCTCTCCTCATGGGGGAGAATGATGCTGCTGTTCTGGCTTCCCATCTCAATTGTCCTCTTGATCTGAATAATAGACTATTGTCTCTGGAAACAGTTCCTTTTCCACAAACGAAAGTTCCAAATGAGGCAAAGGTTCAGTAAGTCTTATACTGCATACTCCATGTAGACTAATTCCCAGGCAATGCCTCGAATCTGCTTCACTCCAGATGACATGTTGCTTCCTTGTCAGCATGAACAAAAGTGAAGTCTTTGACAACACCTTCACAATCTGTCCCTCAAATTAAAGTTTCTACACTCTTCTGTCATTTTGATGGTGATCAGAGAGTGCAACCTGTATCACGATACTGTGCAAAAGCATACTCAGATGCATAGTGTTAGCTGGGTCTCCGATGAAAGTGAGGACATCAACATTGGCATGTCTCACCACAAGCGCTGGAAAGTCTTTGATTAAGCGAAAGAACACTGCATTTGCTAGTCTATGATTCTCTTGTGATAAGGACATTTGCCTTGTCCTCTCTGCACTGTGGAAGTAAAAGGAATTATTCTGTGATCACTGTGATCAGCCTTTGTATTGTCTTTTAGTTCTCAGGATCTTGAAGAAACTCTGTTTTGCTTGTAAGTCTTCCCACCAACGACAGGTAGGATTTCAATACCAATTCAAAATAGATCAGTATGTCTTTGGTGAGGTCTCTATTGCGTTACACCATAAGTAAGTCCAAACAAAAGATTCTGTGTCGAAGGACTCGGGATACTGTATTCTTTTCCAGTTTATATATCCTCAATCAAAATTTGGCATAACTTTTCTTATCAAGGCTTCAGTGTGCCTCAGTCCAAAGTCAACAGCTATTTGTGGTTTATGCATGTAATTCTCTTTATTTCACCCTACTACTAGGATGCACGGAGTGTTCATATTTGTGTCCCTTTTTCCCTTATTTTTCTCAAAGGAAATGTCAAGAACTAAGCCACAACCTAACACAAAGTTTCCTTGCTTGTCACTTGACTGGCCATGCATCCTTTTTGGATAGATCTCGTCTGCACGTGCTGTGGTTCTTCCCCGTTGTCTGTAGTCACTTTGTGGTGGGGTGCAGGCAGAGGGGTCTCTCCGATATATGGCTTTATATATCCAAGGAAGATCCAAGCTCTTCTTCCCTGTAACTTTACTGCAGATGGTGTAATATCCTCCACTATAAACGGGCCGTGGAATCTTGGCTCGTCCCACTTTTTCCTTGTGTGATTCCGAACTAGGACAGTGTCCCCAGGGAATAGTTGAGGTTTATGTAATTTTGGAACCTTATCTGTTGTAGCATCTCCTTCTGTGTCTTGTACTGCCCTACACCCTTCTTGTTGTCGCTGCAGCTGTCCTGAAATTACAGAAAAACTGGAAGTCATAAAGTTTAGGTAGTTTTGCATTTCCAATCCTAACACTTCTCATGTTGGCTGAGCATCACATCTAGCTCTAGTTCGAGGTGTTAAAGGCATCTGCATCCTTCTGCCTGTCTCAATTTTGTGCGGCTTAAGATGGTGATCAGAACCAGGCTGGTTTCTGATGCATACAATGCCAGTGAAAGACAGTGCAACCATCCCTTCTTCAGAGTAAGCCTCAACTTGGCTATCCTTTCCTTTAACAAGCAGTTGAGCTTCTTGCATATCCCATTCCCTTGCGGATTATAGCCGAAGAAAACTTGTGCTTTATACCAAGCAACAAGCTGATCTGTTTGAATACTGCATTAACAAAATGAGGACCGTTATCTGACCTCATCACTTCACACACTCCCCATCTGGGAAACACCTCCCTCACCAGGAATTTGGCTGCCCAGGTAGAGTCTGGGTGTGTACATGGACCTGCTTCTATCCATCTAGAGAATGGACACACCACAACAATTAAGTACCTGTACCCATTACATACTTGAATCATATCGACATAGTCGATATGCATCTGCTGAAAAGGCCATTAATCCTTGGGATGACTCCCCTGATCACATGTAGTGTATGCCCAGCTGTGAATTTCTGACAGATTATGCAATTTATCATAAAAAATGCAGCACGTTCTGCCACGTTCGGTATAAATCAGGCTTCAGAAATTGTTGCTGCTAGGTTCTCTCTTGTTATGTGTGCTGGGTAGTGTAACTCTTCCAGTGCTAGCTTCAATAAGGCTGTAGACATCACTGGTTTACCAATGCTGTCTTGTCACCACAAAGCCTCAGAGAGGTTTAAAGAACACCCTCTTCGCTTCCAGGGGTTCTTTTCTTCTGGCGGTGCCTCTCATTGGAGCTCCATTAACTGAGTGTTTGGCATATTGCTTTAGCCTTCCAGCTCACTTCTTACAACAATCATTTTCTCATACACATCAGGCACTTCCACATCCATCATTATTTCATCTTCGGTTGCCACATGCTTGGCCTCAGCTGCTTGATTTCCCTGTGAAATAAAATCTATCCCTTTCGTGTGGGCTGCCTACTTCACGACTGCTATGCCCACTGGGAGTTGTAGTGGCTTAATGAGCCTGTCCAATAAGGCGGTGTGCTGTACTGGCATGCCGTCCGCTCGGAGGAAGCCCCTCCTTTTCCAGCCCGCTAAGCCTGCGTCTACTGTCGACGTAACATAGGCAGAGTCACTGTACACTGTTACTTCCTGGTCTGCATGATTCTTTAGCGTCAGTATCAGCGCCAATAATTCTGTGGCCTGTGCTGAATAATGAGAGGGTATACATGCACTGATAAGTACTCGAAATTCCCCATTTCCTGTGTGCTTCCTTACATCGGCATCTGTTTATCTTTTTCCAACATTTTGATCGATTCTAGAGGAACAATCAAGACGATTTCTTATTCTGCCAATGCATTTTCTTTTACTCTGGGGATATCATCATAGAATTCTTCATAGTTCACGCAGTCGTGTATTGGCTCCCCTTCAGTGACTGGCTCTGCTATACAACATAGCTGGGTTAACTATTCTGCATTGAACTGTTTTAATCGTTGGGTTTGATATGACTACCTCATTAGCAGAAGCTCTTTTTCATGTCAATGTGCCTTTCGGTTGCTCTAAAATAGCAAATAATGTGTGCTCGACGAATAACGTCAGTGGGCACCCCATTACAAGGGTTGTGGCTTTCTCTATGGCGAACGCTGCGGCCGCCAAACTTTGTTCGCACGGGAAATGACCTCTCATCACTGGATCTAAAATCCCACTGTAGTCTGCCAGGGGATCGTACCGTAACATAGTTTTCTGTGTGAGAACTGCTGTCATAACAGTGCCATCTGTATGCAAAAACAGGTAGAATTCCTCTGCATAATTGGGAATCCCTAAGACTGGTGCCGTGTAAATGGCCTTTTTTAATTAATCAAACCCTTCCTCCATGGCCTTAGTCCACACAATTCTTTCTTTCGTTGCATGTGCTTTCTTTAAGGCTTGTAATAGGGGCCTGGTATAAGAACTGTAGTCAAAGACCCATGCCCTGACGTAATTGCATAACCCTAGAAAACTATGCATTTGTTTTATCGTGTGTGGCTTAGCTGTTTATCGAAATAGCTTCAGCTCTTTCAGGGGTGACCTTTTTCCCTTCATGTGAAATCAGTTGGCCTATGTACAACGCCTCTTGATGCCAATACTGTAACTTCTCCTTGTCAACTTTATATCCTTTCTCAGCAAGTATCATCAATAGCTGAATGGAATCACGTCTGCACTCTTCCTCTGATGTGCTGCAAATCAGAATGTCATCCACATATTGCAAGACAACACTCTCTAATGCAATATTGCTCAAGTCCATCTGCAGGACCCTATTGAAAATTGAAGGGGACTCACAATATCCTTGAGGCAGCCTTGTACTATCAGACAAACTTGTCTGAACGTAAATGATGTCAGATCCTGCAAATCTTTGTGCAATGGGTATGAAAAAAATGCATTTTTCAAATCAATCACTGTGAAATACCGTGCCTCAACAGGTGCGTTACATAGAATTGTAGACGGGTTAGGGGACTAGAGGGAACTCAGCCTCTACTATCTGGTGTATTGGCCTTAAATCTTTTATTTAACGCCAAGACCCTGCCTTTGATTTTTGATCAGATAAACCGCAGTATTACATGACGACTCTGACGTTACTAAGATGCCCTGATCCATCATGGCAGAAATTGTCTTAAAAATCCCTTCATCTGCCTCCCTAGACATGGGAAACTGTTGTGCCTTTGGTAGTATTGCTCCTGATTTCAATTAGATCTTCACTTCGCCGACTCCTTTCAGCAAACCTATGTTATAAGGGCCTGTAGTCCACACTGGGACAGGCACTTTTGCCATGTCGTCATCAAAATATTCAGGAGTTTTTGTGCCAGCATCATTCTCTGGGGCACCTCTCTTTTAATCATTTTCACCTAACAAATGAGGTTTACCTCAAATGTCATTTCATCCTCACCTGGTTGTTCTTCGAACATATCTTCATCAGTGATGTCAGTCAATCTGTAACCTTCCCCAGTGGTGATTATTGCACACCATTGTCTGCGTTCATCATCAGAGCCATTAAGCAAAGCCATTTCTCCTCGCACTATGGCTGCATGTATTGTCAGGGGAAACACTTGTCCCTTTTCCTCATGCATAGGTATTCCTGGTCTGAACAGAAACTCATCTGGTGTTCTCATTATTCTATCTGCAAGGCCTGATAGCCCTGATATTAATATGCGCACTCCATATGCGAATATTTCAGGTTCCAATGGAATAGCTCTCATGGCCATCTGTCCTGCCAATGCTCTAATCATTTTGTACATGTTTAAATAATGCATCCCTGGAGTTGAACATACTATGCCCTTCCCTGTGAACAAGATCTTCATATATAAGTTTGTCATCAAATCTCGTCCCAATATGTTGACAGGCGTTTGTTTTGAATACAATAGTGGCACTTTCATGTCACATTCTCCTATAGAAACTGGAAGTTCTTTTGTAAAAGGAACGCGGTTTGTTGCTCCTGTAAAACCTTGGGTATTCATGGTGTCGCCAGAGAAAGAAAACTTGCCTTCCCATATACACGTGTGTGTCACACCCGTGTCCACTAAGAATGAATATTCTTTATCCCCTATAGTGACATCTACCCTTGGTTCCTCACAAGGGCCTGGTGTCACTGATAGAATGGAACACATCAGGTCTCCCAGTGAGCTCTCCTAGTCCATATATAATCTCGTCCCACAATTAGTGAATGGATTTCCTCCATCACCAGTGGTATTTCCTATTCCAGAATTCAGAACCTGTCCTGTGTCTGTCATCTGTAGAAGTTGCATTGGCGACTGTTGGGACTGTCCTTGTGGACAATTGGTCACATTCTGCTGCGGCTACAAGCTTTGCTGCACTCTTGGCGCTTGCTGCTGCACAGTGTGATTCTGCGGGACTCCTTCTCCACCCTGCTGTGAAGATGCCGGTGGATTCATCATCCCTCCTCTTGTGAATTGGTCATTTTGCACCATCCCTTGACTTCTGCACATACGCGCTAGATGCCCTGTCATCCCACACGTCCAACACGTTGGTTGTGGTCTGATTATTTGCCCATTTTGCATATTCTGATTTCCGCCTTGCATATTTTGAAAGCCTCCCTGAATTTTTTGCCATCCCCTTCCTCGGAAGCCTCTTCCTCTTGGGTTAAACCTATTATTGCCATGATCGAACTGCCTTTGATTATTGACCTTCTGTGTATTTGATCCGTTTGTGCTAGTTATCATTGCCCCTTCAAGGGCACACTTTGATAATTTTTTCTGCACTAATTTAGCCTCTTCACCCTTTCTTACAGCATCCTTTTTGCAATTTTTATTTTTTATTATTATTATTTGTTTTTCTTTCAGCAACCTGCAATAACGCGCAATGGTCAGTTGTATTTCTGACCATGGCTTAGCTTCGATTCCTACCAGTTTCTTGAGCTGCTTCTGCACCTGTTCTGGCAGCTCTTGACAAAATATATGGTAAAACACTGGTATAGATTTCCCCCAAGATTCACGAGTATCCAGCACCCATGCGTCTTGGAAATTCTGAATGTAAAGCAATGGATCATCTCCCTCCTTCATCTTGCGTGTCATTATAGCTCCCATATCAGAAGTGTCCGGGCATAGCACTCAAATCGCTTTCCATACGTGGTTCTGCAATTGTTAAACAGCGCTCCGTTATGCGCAGTATTAACTGTAGTCACACCAGAGTAACCTGCACGTGTCCAAACATCGTCAGCTCTATCACCAAGTATGGCAATCAAAAGGCCCTTGATATCCCCTATAGCCAATGTGCTACCTCCGCCATTTCTTCTAACTCATGTATCCATTTTCTGGCTCTGGATGTCAACATTGGGAGCTTGTTTTTTAGGTTCTCTCTACCCATCTGTGGTCATGGTATATATTGTGGCCCTGTTCCTCCTTTCTCTAATAAGGGGAACTCTGATGCCCTAAACTCTTTTTCTTCTCATAATTTTTCTATCTTCCGCAGGGGTAATATTCCCACATCGCCGTCTACCTGGCAACGTCCTTAACCTGCTTACATATGGCGGTGGTGGCCGCGATAAGAGTATACGCCCAGTGCCTAGGTTCTAAAGAGCACTAGCAGAAGCCTTCATCTATAGTCCAGTAAACAGGATGACGTAGGAGAACAGAATCGATTAAAGACGATCCGAAAGAGATGGGCTTGAATTCCATTTTTGGAATAACCATAGGGGTAAGATTTTTTCCTTTTCCTTCTATGGGCTTTCGTCACTACTTTGCGTAGGTGACTCATACCGTACCGGCCCCCTTCATTCCGTCAGCGCGAGGGTGGTAATGTGGCCCTTAGTCTCTTTTACTTAATGTTCGCATGTTTTTCATCCAAGGACACTGGGGATCACCGCCTTCGTTACCGCCTCTCCGTGCTGCTAGTCCGATCCGCTACTTGTAGATGTGGGAGGAGTTTTTGGGAGAAAGCAAAGGTCCTGTCGCACCTAACCTGCAGGGTTTTCAATTAATGTAACCACTATCTATGGGAAGCTTCTCGTTCTATCAGCCAGATAGCAAAGGACTTGTGATATTGCCGAGGACCCAAAGTTACTTATGTCGACGGCCGATGGGTATCTTATCTAATCGCACCATCAATCTCTGCTACAAAGTGAAATGGATGATCTCCAAACAGCCCTTTAAGATGAGTAGCAGTAGATAGATGGGGATGCAGATTCATACTCATGCATCAAATAACTATGACAACACAATAGTTTGGCAAAGTGAGTCAGTTTAATGACAAGTTCATAAAACGGGGAGTACAATGAACATCAGCAACCGCTCGATCTTCGAGCTCTCTTCACTTTTAGAAAAAAACACAGTATTTAGAGCAATAATTCATCATTGCTGACATCATTCTATGTGGCAATTCGTAAAAACCTAACATGCAACGTGATTGGTTATAGGAAGGTAACGTTAACATAGGTACTATATCTGTATGTAGTAACAGGGAGAGGGGATTGGATAATCAATTTCAGGTGGGCAACTAAGCCTTCCCTTCTAAATGGTCACTACGAACGTCACTAAAAAAACAACGTCCCATTGGCTCTACTTACTATAGGACCCTAGATTACATGGTCCACTATGGTTGGGTTGGCATCAACCCCACTCATACTTTTTCCATCTATGTCTAGCAGCACGCAGAAAGAACATCCAGGTGCAGAGGAGCTCGCCTTCACCTCAGGTCCCCACCAATTATGCTACAATCAATCATCACCTCAGTAGCCATGTGTCAATTACTGCCTTGAGTCTGCTGATCTTGATAACTTTTAAGGAGTATGGGCATGGAGGGGATCCATGCGTAGGTGTGAAAGTCTCTCTTCCAGCCTGCCTTGTCACATGACTGGACACTGTGAAATTGGCTTTTTCTCTGTGTCTTTTTGTATGATTGATTTCATTCTACAAGTCCTGCGCCATCTGTGGCTTATCTTGACCTTTCTGAACAGGATCTTTTGTTCTTTTCTCCTTAATTGTATCCAATGTCGGCCTTTTCCAGCCAGATAAGACCTCAGTTTCTTGGCATGATCATCCTCGGCTGGATTTCGCTCTGCCTTGATTCTCGATTTTCTTACTGCGACACGCTCCTTTTGAGGCCTTTAGTAACCTTTTGTTCAATTCTGCTCATGTGTGTAGTGCAATTATACTTATACATAAAATTCTTTTGAGGTATTTATTTATACATGTTGGCGCTTGCCGCAATCTATTCACTATTAGGCATAAGCAAGCTTCATGATTTCATTGCCTCTTGCAGTTACTTGCGTCTGTACACGTTTAAACTGACTGAATATCTTCATCATGTATGTGGCATAGGTTTCTTCATTTTGACATCAACTTCCTCATCGCTGGCTCAAGATGTCATTCATCCATAGTCTCTCGTCTCTTGTCAGCATTCTCAGGTCCTCATATCTTCTATATGTGCATCAGTCCGATTTCTCATGACGTCACCATTCATCTTCCCTCATTATTTTCTTGGCTTCTTCAGGTATTCCCTTCTGACACCCGTCATATTGTCTCGACTGTGAATATGGCTTTCTCAATGAATACTTTACTGTCCAGGTTTTCTTAGGTGTCGGTACTTCAATAGGTGCTGATATGCACTGATTCTGATAGGCACTGGGCAGATCCCATATGTGGCTCTCTGCTGATTTAACTGTTCTTCATATGTCACATATTTTGGTGTGAATTCAATAGGTAATGGGAGGAGGGCAGCTGGAGTGGGGGCGACACTTGGCTCTTCCTCTTCACAACGTTGTCTTTTTGTGAGTGTTAGGCAGAATCCTGTGCAGTTCCCTTAGGGAGCACTACAGAAGATTAAGACTACAGGTATGAGCAATAAATCCCCTTTGGTATCAGTCCGCACCACAAAGATTTAGTTGGTAGCTGTGGCTAAGCAGTCAGACTTATCTCGAGAGGGAGATGAGCATTATTCAGGGTTCACACAATAGGACTATAATACTATGGTACACGGAAACACTGACCAAAGCTTTGTATTAAAAAGAATATATATTAATTTTTTCACACTTCTATGTTAACACAGTTTGTGAAAGAGTGAAAACTGAGCAAAACGGCACAGTGAAAACCAAACACATATGGCACTCTAGTAATTTCTCACAAGGGAGGGAAAGCACAAGTTATTCAGGAATATATTCTTAGACACCTTAGCAACACTTCCCATAAGTTTGTGAACAAGTTTAGGCAATGCAGTACTTTAGCATGTATAATACTTAAATGAAAACCAAGCAAAATGGCACTTCACAAGTTTTAAAAGTGCGAAGAAGAAGGTGGTTATAAGAAGTGGGTGCACCAACACAGTTCTAGTTGAGAAGCAATCTAGAGAAGGCAGTTCTAACAAATTCAACCAGAGTCAATAGGCCTGTGCCAGAGTCAGTGGTACAGGGCAAAGAGCCCAGGAGCAAAATGTTCTTATAGCTGCAGTCAAGTCTTTGTTAAACAATTTGAAAAGGTGGATGCAAAAGGTGAAAGACAATGTTAGAGGATAGGGGCGGCCAACCCAACACGTAGGTAAGGATTTAAAACACCTTTAGCACTACCGCACGAAAAGGGAGGCCTGGCGGTACAAAGTACCTTGAAATGTAGAAGAGGCTCCAGCGGTGGCGGTTGTTCCTGGCAGTTCCTGCAGTTTGGGAGATCCAGCAGAGGAAGAGGGGCTCTCGTCGTGGAGGAAGGTTCGAGTTACTTCACTGCCCAGGGATGAAACCAGCCGCGGTGTTGCCCAACAAATAAAAGGTATGCTCCTTTAAATTGCGGTCCAGGTGGACGGGTGCCTGGCTATCCGGTCTCTGAGTACAGGGTACTGGCGATTCGACCAAGGTAGGTCCAGGAAGGCGATTGGCAAACTAGTTGGCCCCACCAGCTCAAGGGAAGAAGGCTCTTGCAGATGAAGATCTTCTCTCGTTGTGTGGAGAAAAGTGGTGGGACGCTGCAGCAGGGCTTCACCGGTGGTTCAGTTGTTGCAGATGTCTTTGGCTTCTCTCCTCTTCGGCTTCTTAGCTCCAGTGGCGACGTCTTGCTCTTCCAGTCCTCAGGACCCTGCTTTTATGCAAAAAGATCCCCATTCATACAGCCTAGCTGTCACACAGTGGAGTGGTCATCCTGGCGGGAGACCCTCCAGCCTATCAGGGCAGTGCGCGACATGGGTTGCTGAGGCAACCCTGTCCAGGGGTCCTACTCCCCCTCCTACACAATGGATCCACCCCAGACTCAGTGGCGCCGAAAGGAGGGCTTCTTGGCAGAAGCACGCCAAAAGGACAAACAAAGGATCCCCGACCTGGGTTAGGAGTTTAGAGAAAGACACGAGAAATAATTTATATAAAAGTTCTGGCAAATAAAACCTACCGGAGTAAAGTTAATATAAAAATAAACCGGAGGTATGTTAGAGGCTGTCAGTAAATGTGGTAGCCTCGAACAATGGGAAAATCCATAGGGAAATATTTGCAGTCGAATATTTTTGGTAGTAACCACTGCCACCAGCCAGAAACGTTTGAGAGAGGAACTGTACGGTACCCTCTCGAAAATGAACATAAGGGAAAAACTATTAACCCTCGCCAGTACCTCCATAGTAAGAAGGTTTGTACTGGTTTTGTTCATAAAGATTAACTAGTATAGTCAATGGGGACTTTACATGCCCAGGGAGACAGTAGTCAGTCCAAGGGTATGGAGTCTATGTTTGGGGGTCGCTACGACACCCCTGTGTCCCTGCACGGAGGGTGCTGTGTAACACATGTGGATAAAGATGGTTCCTATGGGGGTGAGATAAACCCCATAGACATTAAAGACAAAAAATTGCCTAGAACACACATAGCAAATATGCCTAAGAGTGGGAAAAAGAGTCACACTCTTAGCAGGAGAAGAAAACAAACCCTTCAAATCCAGCAAAGCTGCTAGGGGACTCTATAGGAAAGGGAAATTAGCCATAGGATGAGAATTCTCCCTAACAGTGAGTGATATGCCTTGTAACAGATATATTCATATAATTGATTAATGTTGGTGAAAATGTCAACAATCATTCCATTAAAGCGTTATCAATCATGAGAATGCTTGAGAGTTTTATTTGTGTCTTGCAGGAATTATGAAGGGAATGGTCCTTAATTCTGAATGACTTAAATTGGCCTCATTACAAGTTCGGTGATGCAGCAAAAAACACATGTTAATTCCATTGCCACTACTTTTTGGGAGGTAAAGGAATTACCGCAATTTTTCTGCACTGCAGAATTATGAATTTGGAGGTAAAGTGGAGGATTTAGAGATAAAGTGGAGATAAATACGCCACTTTACATCTAAGAATCACCAGAATTAGTGCAGAGTAAATCCACCTGCTGTAAATCTGCCAAAAATCCCAATGGAGTCATGTGGATTCTAAAAATGAGGTATTACCACCTCTTACCACCTCTTGTAATCCAGTGCTAAATGGTAATCAAGTAGTGTTAACAGTAATCAAGGTTAGCAGTAAACCACGTATGGTGTGAGTGTTTTGTGAGCAGATCTCCTATTGGGTCCTCTCCGTTTTGGCACGAAGGGAACTCTGGATAAGAGGAGGCTGGAAACACCACTACCATGTCGATCTCCTGAGTTCTCACGAACAAAGGATAAGGAGCCAAGTATCCTGCAACTAAGAAGCTGAGTCGAGGAATCGCTGGTGACCCACTGAAGATTTGGCACCCTGCACTGCTGTCGTCCTGTGAGACCCCTCTGCCTCTGATCGAACGAGGAGGCCTTTACTGGCGCTTCGACCCTTTAGAATAGTGGGAACAACTATTCTCGGCATCTTCACCAAATCCTGTACGTAAGACTTCGGAAGCGTCCCTGGGCAATCCAGTGGACTGACCAGCCTACACAGGAACCTTGCTCTGTCACCGCCGCCTGGCTTACTGCTAATCCCGAGTCCTCAGCACTCTCCCACGATTCGTACACTTGGCATTCCCAGGTCTGAAGTGAGACGTGTGCTTTGGGACCGGAATACCTGCGGTTGCCGAGCTGCCCTGCTGTGGTAACAAACCTGTGCGTGTTTGCTGCATTTTGGGACACCCTCGACCCTGACTCCTGCTGTCACGGAATCTATACGGCGTCGAGACATCCTGCTGATCGGATCTGAACCTGCCAGTACCGAAACGGAACCGGAGAAGCCTGGGTCTGCCTGCATCGGGGACCGGTGAGTAGTCAATACCCTAACCGGTCGCCCTCCCACAGGAGCCTGTAGCTCTCCACCGCTGTCGTAAACAGCAACCCTTTTCCGCACTCGCGCCCTGCTTCTGCCCACAAGTGGAGGCCGCGCTTGAGTAGCGGGGAACTGTTCATCATCGTTTTGTTCACCTCTCTGAACTGCCTGATCTCGCTGAAGAGACTCTCCTTTGCCCATTGGCACCCGCGTGTGCAGGTACTTTTGAGCACAAGGCTCCACTCTTCGTAGGGCTCGGACTTCCTTCTAGTTAGGTGGCATCTGATGTCGAACTGGGTCCAACGATTACTTGCACTACCTGTTTTCCTCCTCATCTAGGTGGTCTGCATATTTCGTGCTTCTAACTCTTTAGACGCCTTGGTCTTGTATATATATTGTATTGCTTGTGATGTGTTAGTTTATTGGAGTTTTACCGTGATTCTTTACTATGGTCAGTGTTACAAAGGCCTTGTAATAAATGTGTCTATATTTTTAATATAACACCTGTCTGGAGTAATTTGTAAGTGTCCTTGCTTTGTGTACTCATTGCAGGCTTTCAGTCACCCTCACCCCTCTTGAGACCTAATCTTGACCGCCGCCATCGCTACCCTGATTGGTCTGGCTTGTCCAGATGTTACCCTGTTCCAAGAAACTAGGCCGGCCTTCTGAACCTCTGCCCCTCCAGGACAGAGTTCAGAAATCCATTTTAACAGGTGTAACTAACCTTGGTCTGCCTTGAGCCATCCAAAAATAGTGTAATAAGTTCTTACTGATCTTAGACTGTGTTTCACTGAGCTAAAACGTAAGTGTAATTGTATATCACACCCCATGGTCCAACTCCCCTAGAACAACTGTGTTATCGGAGTTATAGGGTTATACTTTTCCTGGAATAAGTGTTCCACTATTTTGAAAAGTATATTGTCCAGTTGACTTACTATGTGACTTTTTGCTAAGCGTCATGGTACAACTGGTTGTGTCTGTTACCCTTGTATTACTGTAAGTAATCCATAAGTAACTATTGGTTTTGGCTTCCCTAGAACTAGTGTTAGGTGTTACAAATAAGGTTGTGCATTGCAATTTCTTTGTACTGGTTCTACAGCCCTCTATCCCTCCTAAGATAAGCCTGGCTGCTCTTTCTACGCTACCATAAACTCAGGCTCAGGTGGTACAGCCTTATACTAAGAGTGGAGTCTTGTTCTGTCTCAGTTGTACTGTCTTGTCCTTCTGTATTTTCATGCTTCTACGCTGATAATTTTTCTGTATGCTGTTTATTTTCTATCTAATACAAGAGGATTGTATTTATTCATCGGTCCAGTGTCTCGTCTCATTATTGCTGCAAGCTGTGGCTTGGGAAGGGGGCCAACCTTGGCTACCACAGTTGTAAAGCTACTTAACAATTAAGTGGTGGTCTATGTATGTGGGCCTTGTCCCTGTGACCATATTAATGTCAACTATGTGTGGATTGTAATATTAATGAGAACGGCCAGAACAAATCAATTCTCTCGCCCTAAAAACCTTCCTGCTAGAGCCCTTCGGTCAACTACCTTAAACTCCCTGCAGATCAAATGCCTTTCCATGCAAAGTGTGGGGGGTAGATCTCTCTCCTCCGGTGGTGCCGCCCTCTGGAATGGCCTCCCTGCCCCTCGCAGACTTGAGCTGGAACTCCTTAAGTTCTGAAAGCATATCAAGACCTTCCTTTTCTCTTCTTACATCCCTCTTTTCCCTCCCCTGCTAATGTCCCTGCCTGCCCTTGACTGGCTGCCTGGTTCCTTCAGAGTCGTATACAGCACCAGGGCCCCCTACTCCAATCTTCCCCTGCACTTGGTCTCCGGCCCCTCTGAACCTGCTCTTGCTCTTCAGGGCCCTCCCCCTGCACTAGCCTGGTTAGGCTTGCAGCGATGTAGCCCTTCCCGCCCTTTACTTCACACTTAGCTCATGGAGCTTAATTCCCCTGCACTCTCTGCTTTCCCTTGGCTCTGTCCACCTGGCCTCTCCTGGCACTCGTTTTCTCATGGGCCCTTCGCCCTGAGCAGCACTCCCGGCCACTCCTTCCCATGCAATTCTCGTTACTGCACTTGCACAATCCGAATGTTAAAAGGTCTAGTAGGATCGTTTTTGTTTTGTCCTCCTTGTTCCCCCACCCTCTTGTGTTGTTGCGCCTCGAAACACAGTGTATAGACACCTTATGAATAGCCAATAAAGGGAAAATACGATGCGCCAAAATCTACACGGACACAGCTTTCAAAACCACGAGCTACTGTGCTCAAGAATATAGAGCTGAAAACCAATTACATTATCTTTCCAGTATAATGAACCAATACTCTCCAACTTTTCACTGCTAACATTTTCACACGATAATGAGCATGCAACATTAACAGTCATCAGTTTAAAGTAGTGTAAAATAAGATTAGAGAAAACGACTACCACTTGATTAACTTCAAGAATTGGCTCAGCTAAATGGCGGAGTAAAAAAGTCACCCACTTGCAGCGATTTCATTTCTTCACACAGAATGCTACTGAGTGGCAAGAGAGTAGGCTCTTTGCAGCTCCATGTTACAATCACCTATTGTTGTGGTAAACACATGAACTGCCAGTTTATAAGGCCAACTGAAAAAAACAGGGGTCATTTCCTACACCAGAGCACACCTGGCACAGAGACTCAACAGTCTGACAGACTGTATTTTCTTTTTTTAGTGCCTCTGTCCGTGGTGCTGTGCCTAGCATGCAACAAAGGGGCACGGGAAGCAGCCCCCCCCCCCACTCTAAAATGTATTTACACGCATAGCTGTCTGGGGTGTTTCTCTTGCCATGTCCTGCCAGGCTGCCAACTATATTTACTGGGGTGATGACTCATTAAGAAGGCACTGCAGAGTGGAAAGGGTCACACTGGGCACACTCATTCTGAGCACGATTCCCAAAAGGCCTCCTGGAATTTCAAAGGCTGGCAGATCCTGTGCCCCTGTACTTCTTCCTCATTAAACCCTTGAATGGCATCAAAGGATTCGCTAATAGCAGGACAGCAGGGCCGGGGCCCAGGGGAAGAAACCCTGAGGGCATTCCTGGACAATGCGGTGGCCCTTACTAAGATGAGCCTCGGGTAACATACGCTCGATGGTATGGGCACATGCAAGTGTTGATGACCCCCGCCTCCTCCATTTCTACCTACCCCAATTCATATATATTGTATTTCTAATACAAATTTGGGGCTAGTGATGTGGTCCAGTGGTTTTGTAACCTACCTAAAAACCTGCATTTAGTTATCGGCTCTGGAATTGCAGCAACGCAGTGTGTGATTCTGGGCAACCATTGTATCTACCTGTGCTATACATAATGAAAATGCCATCTAGATGCTGAGGCTTTGAAAACTGCCCACCCCCAGCCCCGTACCCCGTCCTCACTCCCCAATCACATCCTGGTGTCTTTAATCCCGTCTCAACTAGACCCCACGTGGCCGGCTATGCTCAGCACCACGTGTTCCAGATGCCCCACCAAAATAAATGCTGTTTGTGAAGCGCCTTAAAAGCAGATGTGCCTATATCAACTATCTACAAATGCAATAAAGGTGTTCGTTTAGTAAATTTCACATACAACTGTAAAATACTGATGTGCCCCTCATTAATGTCTGGTGAAATGAAACGGGTAGATATGTGCCCAGCAAAGTGGATTTACGAAACAAATCACTTAGCCTTTTTTTTACCAAAGCTCATTAATGCCCGCCTGTGTGTGTGTGTGAGAGTGTGTGTATTCCCCTTCGTCCCATATTCTGTGAGCAAAAAGATGTAGGATTTTTCAAGTTTCAAAAATAATACTTAGCACAACAATGACATCACAGGAAATTACAGAACATACATTGTTGGCACCAGTGGGGGATTCTAAAATGCACAACTCGTCAAACAGCACAACATGGAAAGATGCTCAAATATTTAAAATGTATAATTGTGAATGGTAAATTAATACCAAATTCAATGAACTAACTTCACAGAAAATAATCACACAGAGCTGGTAGGCAACGTTTGCCACTGCTCTGTAGCAGCAGCACGGGCAGCACATATGTATTACGGCAGTGCAGGTTGAACACTGAACAACATGGAGACTGATACCCTCCTCAGTCTGATAGGCAGATGCTGTGTGATGGTGGTACGCTCTGCCACTTGCCTCTACTGGTGGTTCACCTAAGGTCTGGCCCGGCAAGAGTGAAGGGCAGAGTTGCGTAGCTGTCAGGTTAGTTGATTGATCTGAGCCCATCACACTTACCGCCCACTGCACAGATTAATTGCCTTAGAGTCACTGCAGTAACGCCTTGAACCACTTGTGTATAGGCGCGTTATAAATGCCATATTTCATATCTGTCATCCAAATCTTTAGGCGGTAGGACTGCCTACTGCCGAAATCAGCATGCCACAGCATGCCGCCAATCTCTGGACTGGCTGATGTAAAATGTGCAGTTTTAAGGATTTCAAACACATTCATCAAGTGAAAAATAACCTCTCAATCATTGTGGCATTGTTTTATATTGAAACACTTTCAGCAAATGCATAGTTTAAGCACTTATCATGCCACAGCATGTCACCAATCTCGGGACTAGCTGATGTAAAAATTACTGTTTAAATGACTTTAAATACATTAAACAAGTGAATAAAAAGCCTCACAATCATTGTGAGATGTTAATAAATCAAATAAAAAAATTAAAAATTTCAAATCCAACTGCTTCCTAGAACTTTTAACCTAATGCACTGTAGTCTGAAGTGCTACCATTGCACCAATACTTTAGATGTGAATTACCTGATGTTAGTTCTTATGACCTATCCACTCAGCGGGGCCTGAAAGTCCCTTTTCAGTGTCAATTCTAACGTGGCATGCCACCTAGATATTGCTTTATATCTGCTTCAAATCCGTGTTTTCATTGCTTCAAAATTACTTTAGGCATCTCACCTCTTAGGCTCTTGTATTATATTTCATAACTTACAGCAATTGAATGGTTTAAAGCACTTGGAACTCCAGCATGCCACAGTATGTCACCACTCTCTGGACTAGCTGATGGCAAATGTACTGCTTAAATGACTTTAAAGACATTAAACACGTGAATAAAAAGCCTCACAATCATTGTGAGATGTTAATAAATCAAATTAAAAAAAAAAAATTGAAGGAAAACCGTGGTATTAGTTCTTATGACCTATTCACACAGCAGGGCCTAAAAGTCCCTTTTCAGTGTCAATACTAACGTGGCATGCCACCTAGATATTGCTTTATATCGGCTTCAAATCCGTTTTTTCATTGCTTCAAAATTACTTCAGGCATCTCACCTCTTAGCCTCTTATATTATATTTCATAACTTACAGCGATTGAATGGTTTAAAGCACTTGGAACTCCAGCATGCCACAGCATGTCACCCCTCTCGGGACTAGCTGATGGCAAATGTACTGTTTGAATGACTTCAGAGACATTATCAAATAAAAAAATAAAATAATTAAATTCCAATAGCTACCTCGTGGTCACAACCTCATGGACTGTAGTAAGAAGTTCTACCATTGCACCAACGCTTTAGATGGGAAGATTCTGGTGCTAGTTCTTATGATCTAATCAGAAAGCAGCGCCTCCAAGTCCCTGTTCAGTGTCAATTCCAAAGTGGCATGCCACCTAGATATTTCTTTATATCTACTTAAAATCCGTTTTTTCATTGCTTCAAAATTACTTCAGGCATCTCACCCCTTAGGCTCTTGACTTATATTTCATAACTTACAGCAATTGAATGGTTAAAAGCACTTGGAACTCCAGCATGCCACATCATGCCACCAATCTCGGAACCTGCTGATGTAAAATGTGCAGTTTAAATGACTTCAAAGACATTAAACAAGTGAAGAAATAGCCTCACAACCATTGTGAGATGTTATAAATCAAATTTAATAATACAATTCTGCGCGTCACCTTGCGGCTACTAGCTGTCTGTCTCCTGTGCATTACACAATATGGCCTGGGTAGAAGTAGAATCCTCTGACAGCAAGTAAAGCAGAGAAGGGCCTTCAAAAATTCTGCAGGACCCCTCTCTGGGACAGCTGATGGAGAAAGCAGCATGTGCAGGTCTAGGGCTGTTATCCCATAAGCTGGACTTTCTCCTGGGCTGGGTCGCCTTTTCAAAAGGGCTGACAACTGTGAGGCCCAGAGCCTGCAAGAGACAATGGCAGGAGGAACATAAGGCCAGTGGCAAACCACTGTCCGAATCATGCAAAGGACACACAAAATAGTGGCATGCTAAGGGAAAGGTGTGATGGAAGGGACAAGGTGACATACCCATAGCTCTCAACTCACACGCTTTTGGCGGGTGTCACTGGCCTTGTAAAGGGCTGACTCACCCGCCAAGCCTCCTACACGCCCATTCATTCCAATGGGGGTCTCACCCGCCAAAAACAAAATCGGGTGATTTCACCAGCTTTTGCAAAACAAATGGTTGAGAGCTATGCATACCCCTTAGCCCACAGGAAGACCAAGAGGGCACTGAATGGGATTTCAGCAGCACTGAGAGTTCTCACCTTTCTATGAGCTTAGCCACTCCTCAGGAAGGAGGACCGTGCAAACGGTACAATAAGAGCGTTTAGAAATGCAGAGATAGTTCCCTGGTCGACCCCTTTCACCCAGACCTGCTACTCCACCCGAGATCCTTGGAGGGGAAGCCCCCACTTAAGGCCAAAAGGTACTTGAGCAAGCGACTGCGCACGCCTCTAAATAAGGAGGTGAGAGTCTAATTAAAGGCACAATATCCCAGACCTTCTCTGCCGGCTAAAGTAGCAGACACTCTGGAGGTGGACTCATTCATGGTGAAGCACATCAAGGACCTGAAAAGGGCATTGACCGCTCATGGATAGCATGCCAGGACACGCTCCCGATTCCATAGGTCCGTTGGCCAAGATCATTAAAATGGTGCAAGAGACCAAAGAGGCCCTGCCTATGGATGTGCATATTCTGGCTAATTGGGCACAAAGAGCAGTTTGTTTAATAAGTAATACCAACTGTACGATAGCATCGGAGTGCAGACGATCGATTTTAGTAAAGATCGACCTGAAACTCAGGAAGATGGCATCCTCGAAGACCGCTGCAGCAGCTAAAGGGCTTTTGTTTGGAGAAGCTTTTGTCAAAGACATGTCCGGATTTGTTAGCACCTTTGCTGCTCTGGACAAAGGTCAGCCAAAGGTACTCTGGACAAAGGTCAGAGTGTTTGTGCCCTGTGTATCCGCCAGGGCGGCAGAAGCAGAGGCGTCTCCTTCAGCCACTGAGGAGGCCAGAGGCCCTATAGAGGAAACAACTGGTGACAGCAGGAAGACAGAAGGCTGAATCCTTCCTTCCCCTCCCGTGGAAGAGGTAGGTGTCAGGGCTGGTACTGCAGCAGCAGGTGAGAGTACAGTCGTATGCACACAGCGCAGCAGCAAGCAAAGCATTCCCGCGATAGGTGGTAGGCTAGCGATGCACCTAAGCACTTGGAAGGAGCTTACCGTGGACTCTTGGGTCGCAGAGACTGTGCAGGGGTGTTGTCTGTAATTTTTAAAGAGCACAGACAAACGAAACTGCAGCAACTTTCCCAATTTCAGAGTGTTAGGCAGAATCACATTACCCTTTGGGAACACTACATGCAATTAAGACTATAAGTGTCAATACAATTTCACCTTTGGTACAAGCCTTTACTACAAAGTTATGGGTTGCATTGGCTGAGCAACCAGACTTATCTCAAGAGTTTAAGTGAGCAGTAGAACAAGTTACACAAAGGGACCAACAAATACAGTGGTTCAAACAAACACTTACTCAATGTTTCTTGGTAAAAGAATATACATTTATTTACACAGTCAATTAGAAAACATTACACTAGCAAAAGCAGCGTAATATCATACACTAATACACCACAATACACAACCAATAAGTTACTAAACAAGTTCAGCTCCCCTGAAGTGGGAGCAAATGGCACTTCAGTTACTTTAAAAAGGGGTAAAAAGACAAGGCTATAAGAAATGCAGCCCAAATACATTCATAGGTAGGATAAAGGGTTTCAGTTAACTACAACCAGCAATTCAATTCGATAGGCCTGGACCAAAGTCAATGGTTCTGAGTCTTTGTATAGGATAGCACAGTTCTTGTAGATAACGGTTAAGTCATTGCCACGGTTTTTAGAAGAATTTGGCTAGGCAAAAAATTAGACAAATGTTTAGGGAAGGATCAGCCTTCAAAGAGGGGAAAGTTTCACAAACTTTCTCTGTGGTCGAAAAGTTTTCCGGACCGCGTTTGCACAGTACCTTTAAAGTGAAGAAGAGCTGTAGCGGAGGCAGTTGTTCCTGGCAGTCCGAGCAGACCTCACTGTTCCTGTGCTTCAGTCGTGGGGACAAGAAGAGGACGTCGGGAGGTTCCTGCACTGCCCAGGGAAGAGGCCACAAGCTTGGATAAAAGTCAGTTTAAGGTTTGAGTGCCTTAAAGACCACAAACTGGTATCCTTCCCACTGGATATCCGGTTTTCCACAGCACTCTGTAGAAAATTCGACCAGGAGGGGACGGTTTCCAGGCGGCTTGTGAGTTGGTTGGTCCCACCAAACTCAAGGGAAGAAGTTAACCTTGAAGGGCTTCTCTGTTGATAGAGTTTCAGGCAATTCAGACCAGCAGCAGGGCTTCACCGGTCATCCAGGAGTTTTAGCAGTCCTCTTCCTTCAGCTCGTCTTCGGTTCTTTCGTTCCAGTGGTCGACTCTGCTTTCCAAGTCCCAGAGACCTGCTTTTAAACAGTTTTCCCCCATTCATTCCAGCCTGGCTGTCACTCACACAGCAGGGTGGCTGTCCTTGCTGGACAGCCAGCCAGCCAATCACGCCAGAGTGCATTCAGGTCTCCTAGGAGACTAAGCACAGGGAGTTTCGTGCACCTCCCTCACATCCTGTCCACCCCAGCCACTCAGGCGCCAGAGGAGGGCTTCAGCACTGAAACCCGCCAAAGGCCAATGAACAAAGGGACCAAACCTGGTTTGGCACGCAGAGTTAAACACAAGAATGATCTTTCCTAAAAGAAACGGCGAAAATAGCCAACCGGAGTCTGTTTTTACAGATAGGTCTTGGGCGCCATCTTGAAAAACATGGCTGACCCGATTTTTTTGCTACAGTTGTTCGCGGTTAGGTAAAATCATGGTAGTTTAATCAAAGCCACTGCTACCAGCCATTTAAAGTAGGAAAGGGTAACATTTGACTGTTACATGAGTGTTTTGACTCAGGGGATGCTAGACAACCCCTCCAGCACTCTACAGGAAGATAGTGTGTGCTGGATCAGTAAATATAAAGAGTCTAGAAAAGTCAATTTAACTTTACATGCTCTGGGAGATGGTAGTCAGTCCCAGAGAAAGTGTTTAACCCTTGGGGAGTCTGAAAGGCACCCCTGTGCTACTGCACTGAAGGTGCTGTGTGACCCAAAGAAAAAGATGATGCCTATGGCGTTGTTTTAAAACACCATAACCAAAGAACACAAAAGTAAAACACACACCAAAATACATGGAAGAGTGGGAATAAAGGCTCACACTCTTCCCAGGTAGAAAAATAAAATCCTAGAAATCCAGCAAAGTTGCTGGGGGTCTCAAAAGGTATGGGAAATTAGCACATTTTGAGAATTCTCCCTAACACAGAGGAGGAACAAAGCCTCATTGACAAGGAAGTAGGAGAGTTTCTAAAGAAAAGGGCGATAAGGCCAGCGTAGCAGGTGGAGCAACGCTTCCTAAGCAATGTCTTAGTGGTGAAACAGAAGCAAAAAGTCAGGCCGGTGATAATCTCAGCCAATTTAACGACTTTATCGTGTACCGACACTGCAAGATGGAGGAAATCCATCTCTTCAGCGACATTTTGCAGAAAGGGCACTGGCTAACCTGCATAGATTTGAGGGATGCCTATCTAGCAGTAGCCTGTCCTGAGATGCACCAGCAATTTTTAGAATTCCTCTGGTGATGGCAAAGGTGGGCGTTTATGTGCCTCCCTTTTCAGACTAACTTCAGCACTGTGGTGCTTCACAAAGCTACTCAGGAGTGAGACTGATTTTATACATCGAGGATATTTGTCTCATAGCGCAGGATCCGATGTGCTGCTAGAGCAAATGGTCCTAATGACGGGTCTCCTAGAGAAGCTGGGGTTTCTCATCAATTGGGAGAAATCCGAGACCAGGCCACAGCAGAGAATGGAGTTCCTGCGGTTTATCACAGACTCAAAGCTGGGGCACTGTCTCTGCCCCTGTAGAAAATGAACGACCCTTTGAAACATCACAGTATTGACTTTCCATTAAAGACTAAACTTTACTTGACAGTCTTATGTTTGCTCAATCACCTTTTCTGTTTAAAAGTTCTTTTAACTAACTGATCAATTTTCCATCAATCATATGTCATAACAAGTTGCATTCGTCAGTAATTTTACAGTCACTTATCTAAGAAGGAATCTGCTGAACTTCCAAGGGAACCTGACAGCAGGTGCGGACACTAAACAGGCAGACAACACAGGGCGGATCCCTGACGGATTTGGAGGCGGTTCATTACAGGTTTTGTTCTTCGCTATACCCTGTTCGAGATGGAGTCATTCATTAGGAAGCTACAGCGAGACAGTGAAAGAACGAGGAATTGGGGATGAGGAATTGTGAGGTGATAGGACCATAACGTTGTGATTCATGGACTAGGACAAGTGTCATGCCTGAGGGCAATAGAGTTTCAAACTGCAAAGACTACATTGACACCGAACATTTTTTTTTTCTGTGATTTTTGTTTAATGTTTTTTTTCTTTTTTAAGATTGCTGCTTGAGTTTTAATAAAGAATAGTATGCATAATACGAGCCTCTGTGTCTTTAATAGAATCATGACTTTCCTGAAAGAAAGTATGGACAATCTGGACTCTACCACAGTACTAACTGCCTCAATGGAGTTTACCATCAGACAGCATTTCTGGCTAGTCTCTTTTTTCTGGCAATGTATTCCATATCGTGTCATGGAGGGCCCCCTACATTTCTCTGTCAAGAGAGCTGCTGAGTCTCCCTAAAATTGTGGGAGTCTCTAGCAAAAGGAGACAGACACCTGCACTCTCGTATTTGAGCAGGATTTTCTTTCTACATCTGCAAAGATCTTCAGCTGTGCCTCAGACAGTCCCTTTTTTTGCAGCAACACTGGGTTGAAGTAAGTAACACACTGCTGAACACAGCACGCAACAGCACATGCTGGTCTGACTGGGGCTAAGCTGTGTCCTGTACACCTCGACTGCTGAATTTCCAGCTGATCTCAGTGGCAACGTTGGCTAAAGAGGGATAAATGGGATAGATAAGATGATAATGTGTGTAATTTCAGCACAGGTGGTGTGCGAGAGGCTACACACCCCATTTGATGGTCTGACATGCATATTCTGGCACACAAACATGACTGTAGTGTCTGACAGGACATATTCTTGCTTTGCTTCTAAATTTGATTAGAAACCACATCCTGCAGTCTCATATGAAGCACAGTTTAGGGTTTCTAAGCCAGACCTTTCGTTTTGTAATGTTACATCAGGAAACGAGGGGACCTTGCAATTCTCTTATTGATTTCATGTGCAAGTTCATCACTACCAGGTCGGTGCTGCGGACCCCCGGTCAAGGTCAAGGGATAGGCTTCACGGAGGGGCTACTTCACCTTCATGTCTACTTTCCTTAAGCCTCCGCACGAGGAAAATCCAGACACTTCCCAACAGACTGGTCCCTCTGAATGTCACTGTGGCTCATATGTCTCACAATCTGCCCACCTCTATTGTCCTTCAAAGGCATGCATGAAATGGACAACTGCCCTCAGGGCCACAGCTTTATGGAAGAAATGGCAGCAATTATATGGCTTTTCCCCTAGTCCATGTTGGCAAGAGAGCAACAATATTCTTATACTGCAGGCCCATGTGAAATATAGCTTTGTCTTAAAATCTATGTATCGTATGTTTGTCCTTCTGTAGGCTGTTGATTTCTTGGAGTCATAGATGTGTGTGATGTGTTGCATTTTGATAAGTCGTTCATTTTATAAGGCCCATTGCTTCCGAGTCACATTTTACATGTTACTTTGTGGGATCTCAGCAGTGGGTCAAAGAATAGAAGAAAAGCATGACAGGGTTTAGTTAAAAACAATATTTCCAGAGATACATGGGCTGGATGGAGCCTGGGGTCCCCTGGTATATTAAACAGGCCAGGCATTTCAGGAGCTATATAAGGAAAGAAGGAAGGCCCTTTACCCTGGAATAGCGGGTGCAGAAATTGGGGGCTCCCAAAGCATTGATAGGAACAGAAATGCGACATTTACAAATAGAGTGTGAGGTGTTCCTTGGTCTGTTATGGTGTCGTCATGTCCACCTTTACATTTTTCATCATCCTATCATGATCGTGATGGACCCAAAACCCCTACTGCCAATTTTCCAAGGGTCATTTCTTCGCACACCACTCCCATTAGAGCACTTGATTGCAACTGTCAGATTACATGGTCACTGTCCTTTTCGATGCAGTGGCTGGCAACCCCATGGACTACCTGCTGGGTTATCCAAGTCTTCAGGCGTCGACATCGGAAGCAGTGGAAGTTGAGGCGAAAGCTCTGGTTAGCATGGTCAGATTGATGACTCGTCCTGCTGCTAATTAAATTCGTTTTTAGCTGTGTGCCCATCTTGAATGTCCTGCTGCTGTTTAAATTCGTTTTTAGCTGTGTGCACATCTTTATTGTCCTGCTGCTTTTTAAATTCGTTTTCAGCTGTGTGCCCATCTTGATTGTCCTGCCCCTGTTTACATTTGTTTTTAGCTGTGTGCATAACCTGCTTTTTATGAGAATGTGTTAACAAGTCCTCCCCTCTGTACTCTTTCTAGTCTTCTACCGGTTCCCTCACCCTTCCTCAGTCCCATTGTCCCTCTGTGCTGTTATTGCCCTCAGCCCTACACCCGCTACCCCCCCTTCCTCTGCGTGTTCACTGTTTTTCAGTGCATATTACCTCACCCAGCTCCCATTGTTCTTCTCCCAGTCTTGTTCCCTGTCTCCCCCCCCCTACCTCTGCTCTCGCTGCACCTCTGTGGCCTCAGCCTGGTTAAGTGTACCTCACTCTCGGCAGTTTGCTATGGCGCTATCTATCTCTCCTATCTTCTCAAACTGCTTCTCTATCTCTTATCCTGCACCCCTTACTAAGTCTGTCAGGAAGAACCTCAGGAAGGACATACTGAGCTCTAACCCACGCCTTCCAATTGCAGGCACCTACGTCATTGCCTCTGCCAGAGAGACTCTCACAGACATACTCTATGTCGTTCCCTCACCTGTCCTATGGATGCTCCATATGATTACTTTTCTCTCTCCTTTCTCTTCTTCGCCCATCAATGGTGGCACCCACTGGGAGGTCTTTCTTGCCCTCTCCACCTCCAGGGTCATCATCAATGTCTACTGCAATGGTACTATCATGGTCCAGGGTACTTAACCCAACCTTCTACTCTTTGATAGGCTCCTCCCCCACTTTATCAATCTCCCTCCGCCTTCTGCACCAGCTCCTTCAGCTGCCCTGGCTCCCATGCCAGCTGTGCCCACCTTGGCTCCCTTGCCACCTCCTAACTATCCTTCTACACTCGCCATGGCTTTCTTGCCACCACCCCCCACATTGACAACCGGTCTGCCTTCTCCTCTTGGGTGAACCAGTCACCCACTAACACTGTATCTGGGGTTCCCTCCTCACCCATTATGGTCCCGGCTCCCTTACTGGCCTTGGCTCCTTCTACCTCTGTCCCTCAGGCACTATCGTCACTTAGGGGAGCCCACTGTCCCCTGCTCCCCGTATGTCTTTCACTGATTGCAATCTGCTCCACATTGCCATGGTAAGCACTCGCTTAGCTGTCAAACACTCCTCTGACATCTGCAACCTCCTTGAACTCCTAGATTGTCATGTTCCTTGCCATCACTGAAACCTGGTTCAAGGATTGTGCTTTCACAAGTTTTGAAACACTTCTCCCAGAAGGCTACACAATACTCTCTCAGGTGGGGGAGTAGCATTGATCTTCCCTGAGTGTATCCCTGTGTCTCTCATTCCCACTCAGGCCTACTCATCCTTTGAGTGCCTGATCTGCAGGCTGTCCCTCTCTCCAAGCTCTTCACTGCTGCTGTCCACCTTCAATCGGCCACCTGGTCAGCCCTCCCTCTTCCTTTCGTAATGGACTGACCTGGCCTCCTCTCTCCTTTCCTCCTCTTTTCATCTCCTCCTACTGGGTGATCCCAACATCCATCTCGACTCACCTGATTCCTTAAGACCTTTATGCAACCTTTCCGACTCTCCCTTTCTTTCCATCTTACCGTCTGGCCCAACGCACCACGCTGGCCACACCTTGGATGCTCTCTTCTCAACTGACATTCCGCTATCTATCCCTCTCACTACTTCTCTCTCCTGGACTGATCATTTTCTCCTCTCTTCTCACTTGAAGCTCTCTTCTCCCCTTGCATAGGTAAGCCCGGCACTGCCTCCCGTCTACAAGGTCATCCGACCCATGAAAAGAGTCTCACTAGCTGCCTTTGCCTCCATCTATTATGCTCCTTCCACTCCTGCGACTGACTCCCACCCTGCCACAGCCCTCTCAAACTTTAACCTCTCTGTTTCCAATACTCTTTATATTCTTGCCTCTGTCATGAGGGTACGACTGAAGCCTACCAAAAAGTGCAACTCTTGGTATGACTCCAAATCAGCTTTCGTTAAACACAAGAGCAGGGCAGCCAAATGGAAATGGGATTCCTCTGGCGCACCCTCTGACAAACTGGCCTGCCGCCTCCTCCAAAGGCAGTATAGACTCTGCATCTGCTCCCAGAAAAGAGTCTTTATACAAGCCTGCATCTCTGCGGTATCCAATAACACAGACACACTTTTCAAAGACTGCAAGGAATTAGCCAACCCTACCGCAGCCTCCTCCACCATTGCACCCACCCATACAATTTGCTCCGCCCTGGCTGCACACTCACCTCAAAAACAGTGGATATCCTATCCTCCCTCTCTTCCTCACCACCTCATGTAGCAACATCTCATGTAGCAACATCTCTTGTACACCCTTGGCCACCTCCACCCCTCCCCTTCTTCTCCCTTCTGTCTTCCCTGTCACACCTGAGGAGGTTACTAGACAAGTCTGGTCTATGAAAGCCTCCTCCAAACAGGTGGACCCCTTGTCCTTCCAAAATCATCAAGGACAACATTGACTCTCACGCTCCAGCCTTGGCTGACCTCTGCAACCTCTCCTTCGCCACTGGAGTTTTCCCCACCACTGCTCTTAAGCACTCCATTGTGCACCCTCTCCTGGACAACTATCGCCCGTTCTCTATCACTCCTTTCCTGGGAAAACTCCTGGAGAAGTTTGCTATTTCCCAGTTTACCCTCCGCACTGAATCTGTTGGCTCCTTCCACGACCACCAGTCTGGTTTTAGACCATCCAGAGGCCTGGAAACTGCTTTTCTGAAACCCGTGAAGATATGCTCTCAAATCTTGGTTCTAACTCTCCCTCTGTCCTCATTCTACTTGACCTCTCCTCTGCCTTCGATACGGTGAACCACAACACACTCATTGCACGTCTCTGTGATACCCTGGTCATCATTGATCAGGCCCTGGCATGGTTAACCTCCTTTCACTCCGACAGCCATCCCAGGTGGAACTGGGGTCTTTCCTCTCCCCTATCACTCCCTTTACTTGCGTTTTCCCCCAGGGATCTGACCTACCCCCCTGGATTTTCAATGGCTACATGGCCCTCCTGACCCGTATGATAGCCACCTTCACCTCCAACATTGAGTGTTCCACGGATGACACACAGCTCTCCTTCAGGCTACCCTCGGCCTCTTCCTCTTCCTCACTAATACCTGACTGTCTGGCCGCAATTCAGTCCTGGTGTGCTCCAAACAACCTCTGAACAGCATCCACAGTAGAATCACTCACCTGCAACAGAAATTAGGGTTTCATGTCCGTTTCAGCACTAGAGGCTTAGGCTTCCTCAGAGGTGTACTCAGAGACACCCCTGGCCAGGATGGTCTGTAGCACCAATGGATTCTCATGGGCTGCCACACCACGTCCTCCTCGACTGCATCCAGTGCCTTATCACCTGCACAAATAAAAAAAAAACATGAATACAAATGTTAATAGCATAGACCACACACATATGTATTACAATGATGTCAGCCAACACATGAACCTGCCATGTCACACATGACACAAAGTCAGGCACGCATGCAGTGTCAATGAAAGGGAAGGGGAGCCTGAAAGCAGACATGGATGCGTGTCAAAGGTCAAAATAACACATATGCTGCATAGCACCTGCATCACACACAAGCATGTGACTGGCATAGTCCTTCCACAAACATGACTGATGCCAACACACAGATGGCACGTAGCATAGCCATGCCAGAATTGTCAACCAGCCTCAGATGGAAGTTGTGTACTACTGACCATGAGCCATGTACAATGCATGTCAGATGACATTTCATGGAATTCACTATTAGAAAACACACACATGTGTCACAGTGTGCTCCAACGCTAGGGTGTTATAATACAGTGATGGCAGGCATACGGATTCAATAATGCTAGGTCACATTGACATCACGCAAGTGAATAGGCATGTTGAAGGGGATAACAGGGTTTCGAAGTGTGTACATGGGTATGGCCTCAACTATGAATAAAAACTCAGATCCAGTAATGTCAATGTCGTGGCCTGCTGGCAGTGTAAGGGTAAGTGCCGTCATCATGTGTAAAGTGTTGGTAGTGGGTTGTAGGGCTACAGTAAACCCCACCCCTAAGGGTGGGGGATGGCTGGGAGGCAGTGCATGGGTTAAAATGGTTGCTTAGAGGACCGTGTCGTAGCAGACAGTGTGGGCAGGGGGAAGTGCATTCTCTCAGTCATCTGGGACTACAGCATGGGAGAGGAGGACAGAAAGCACAACACATGAGGAAGCATCAGAAGTGCCTGCAGACCTGGAGAAGTTACACCTCCAGTTACATAGAGGCAGGGATGCTGTACCAGAGGGAGGCCCCAGCTCAACACAGACGTGAACCACAAACTAATTTCCATGAGGAGCAACTGACCCTGAGGGAGTAAGAAAGGGATGATAAAAGACCATGATAATGAAGTAAATAATGGAGGTGGAGTTGAAGGAATTGCTGGCCCAAAACCCATAGGGACTTGCTAAGAATGCACAGGGTTCAGGAATGAACACTCATAGCCACTGTGAGCCTGTGCCATCATCACAGTCCTAGAGAGATACCTTTCAGCAAGCCTAAAAGGACTTTTCACACAGTCCAGGACTGGCAGAGTTGCAGAAGGAAGAGTGTAGAATCACAGAAATCCTGGTAAAGCCCGTTGCAGTAGTCCACCATAGGAATTACCAGTCTTCTGGAGACAGTGAGCTGCTGGGGGATGGAGATGAAAGGAAGAATGCCTCTGGGGAGGAGTTGCAGGGTGACCTCACAGAGACGTCAGTCATGTGACGATAGAAGGCGACTGTTGAGTGGAAGATCATCACAAGCTATCAGCGACCACAGGTTTGAGCAAGAATAGGGCCAAGAGAGGCTGGACAGAGAGTGTCATGGAAGGAGGGAGCAGGTGTGGTGATGAGGATGCCTCTGGGTGCAGCACATGGTTTGTATGCAGTCTGCATGACAACAAGCATGTATCAGTCCAACATCACATGGGTCACACATGGCAGTCATGACAATGTAGCCTGAACTGGCAGACAATCATAACACATCACCCAAGCAACATACACATGGCCTGTACACACACGTATCATCACTCACCGGACATTCCCTCATATATTGGCAGGTCTCCCACGCCTTGGATCTGCTCCACTGCAATGAAATCACTAGTGATCTCCTCATGTCCAGTGAGTTCATCGTCCTCTGGTGGTGACCCACCGCCAGTCACCAGAGGAGAGGCGAACTTTGCAGCCAGCTTGTCTTTTGCTCGGTGTCAGAGCTCATTCCAACACTTCACAACATCACCAGCTGTGCGCCTCTCATAGCCCAAGGCGCTAATATGGTCAGCGAGGCACTGCCAGTGGGTCATACGCTGAGCAGGTGTATGTGTGCTCCCTGCCTTCACCAGCATGTCACAGCCGTGTTCCAACATGTAGTCCACGAGCATGTCCAGTTCCTCATCACAGAAACTCCTCTTTCTCGATGTGTGGGACTCCTGTGCCGTGTCTGGGGTCTTAGCCTGTACTGCTGGAGCATGCTTCTGCTTCTTGTGAGGTGGTGCACACCCTGAGTGGCTTGTACCGCTGTGGTCAGTAAGGGCTGGAGTACAGGTGGACTGGCCTATGGAATCAGCCACCAATGTAACTACAGAAGGTCAGCTTCTGCGCCACACGTGTCTTGGCCTTAGTGACAAGGGACTTGGCCCCTGAGTCACACTGGGCCAATCCAGTCCTGGCTGGGTCACCCTGAGCCAGGGTGCCGGTTGCTACAGCTGCCCCTGCAGCTTCCAGACCCTGGCCGGTGTGAACATCAGATGACACCGCTGCTCCAGATCCCTGGGTGCCGGTGCCTGGAACTTGCACCGAATGCGTCTTAGCCTTCGAGACATGGAAATCGGCCATTGAGTCACCCTGTCCCTGTGCCGGGACCACTACAGTCCGGGCTGGCTGACCCTGAGCCTGGGTAGTGGTAGCCGCAACTGCCACTGCAGCTTCCACACCCTGGCTGCTCTGGATAGCAGATGGCACTGCTTGTCCGGGACCATGGGTGCTGAGTATGTCAGCAGCTGCTGCATCTCCCTGCCCCGGTTGGGTGGGGGGCATAGTTCTCCCTGCATGGTCCTGGACACCTTGCCCATGTCAACCACCTTGGCCAACCTGGCCACGTCGCCCACCTTGGCCACCCTGGCCACGTCGCCCACCTTGGCCACCTCTGGCAAGTCGCCCACCTTTGCCTCCCTTCCCACTTGTTGCTCTCGCAGTCATGGCACTGATGGACTAGCGCAATGGGAGATGCAGTCAACAATTGTCCTGGGCAATTGGAGTGAGGGGGCAGGGTACGTGATGGAAAATGTACCACTATGCTCCAACAAGGCTCTATGTGACCCCTGGTGAAAAAATAATGGGTTGCGCAATGCCCAGACACCCCAAAAACAAAAATCAATGTGTAAGCGACCGATCGGTAGCCCACGTGTGAGTAAAAATACGCTGTGTCAGCCAGCAACACAGAAAATGCATATGCGAGGAACACGTAGGCTACTATGAACTCAAAAATGGGGTACGCGACACAAAGGGGCAACCACAGTGGGAGAAATGCATGCACAACTCACCGTCTGTCTCGTAGAATGAAAAAAATCACACGTGCGTAGGCAACTCCCCTCCCAAAACAAGAAGTACGCACTGCCATAATAGTGAACTATTTGTGTGTGAGCCCACAAATATATGAAGTTCACGCATCCGTCCCCACGAAAAGCACACACAGTGCACTGTTGTCCTATGCAGACCTTTAACCCGATACTGAACGGCAACGCCCAATGTCCAGCGAGTGTCTCGTAACTTACACGCTTAGGGCCTTTCCTCTGATTACACGCTAACGTGCTGTTTCTGCACGTGCAGAGTCACTCTGATTCCAGCCGGCCACACAAAAGAACACGGAAAACCCACGCTCCTGCCTACAAGGCCATTTACCTGCCTCCAACTTCCCAAGCTGCCTCCTACGAGCCATCTGCTGCTGCCAGCCCCCTCTGTGTGCCTGCTGCCCACATGCCCTGCAGTTTGGTGCCTGCTCATCAGCCATTGCCAGTGATCCTGTTGTTGTGACCACCTCTGCTGATCCTGAAGACTCCTGACTGCCATACCACCGCTCCACAGCCCAGCCCCAGGACCACCTTGCCCACCCACACCTGCCTCGGGTGTTGCCATGTCTGACACCAAACCATCTGAGACAAGTGGCAACCCCCCCGGCAGCGAGGCAGAGGGCTGTCAGCTTCTCACCCAGGGAAGTTGGCATCCTGGTGGAGCAAGTCCTGGGGCATCATGATGCCCTCTTCCACGGAAGAAGATCTTGGGGGACATTGTGGGTGCCATCAACACGGAGGGGGTGGCACGCCGTGACTACCATCATGTCCAAGAGCTCTGGGAAGACTTCAAGTCCAGGACCCACAACAAGGCCCAAGGCATCTTCAAGGCAGTTGATGATCGAGCGAGGCGCCGGGGCTAGTTGACCACCGATGTGATGAGGGTCCTGGAGCGCTTCAACCCAGCGCTGTACCCCCAGGACTTGGAGTTGGTGCTCCGTCTGGAGTCGACTGGTAAGTGTTCATGTGTTCTTGTCCACCATAGTGCATGTGCATGTTGACGTGTCGCTGGAGTGTGCACCTTGGCCTTCTGTCTGGCATGCCTCCTGTACAGATGTCTGTGTGCATGTCCCTGACAGTGCTGCATGTGAGTCCATTCAAGCGTGTCCCACATTGATGGTGTCTGTGTTGCAATGCGTGAAGCGCACCGGCATGTAACGACGCGCACATGTTTGCATACCTGTGTCTGGTCTGGGGCATGCGAGAGGTGTGACACATGGGTGCTTATGTCACCATCATGGACATGCATGGTGTACATGTGCGTGTGTCTGAGTAGTGAGTGTGTGTGACTGCCAACACTCTGCACGTTTGTTACTTGAGTTCTTGATTTGTGATTGCCTCCCGCTGCCAATTTGCCCTCGAGTGCACCGTGACGTGATAGCTCCATGGCCTGCCTCATGACAGTCGGATGATGTGTGTGAATGAGATGTGTATGTCCCATGATGTGTGTGATCTGAATACACAATTATGATTTTGTGTCAGTGCCTTGTCCATGGATGTGAATGTCGGTTGTGAATGACAGACATGTTTGTGAATGTGTGTAAATGGCACTTCCCTGTGTGTATTGGAGGGTGATGATGGTTTTGACCTTTGACAGTGCCACTGATGTACATTTGCATTGTGACAAACACACATACCCACATATGTTCAGTAGCCTGATGTTTGTGTTCTATGTTTCCCTATCCACAGCAATGATGGAAGAAGAGGGCGGAGAAGGCGCTGTGGAGCACCGCAGCAGGAATGCCTGCACCAGGCAAAGACGCAGGGCCCAGTCCTCCTCCCAGGTACCGTTATCTTCCGGTAGCAAGGAGACTGGTGTCGCGTCCACGACAACGGCCGCAGCTGCTGAGGGGAGGCCCAAGAGGGTGAAGTTGGTTGTGGCATCTCGGCAGTGGGAGGGACAGCTGAGCCCACACAGGGGCAGTCCGATGCGGAAGACAGTGGGGAGTCATCCAGGTTGGTGGTGGTGAAGGAGGAGGAGGCCACATCAGCCCAGAACATGGGGCCCGGCAGGGGTGATGAGGTAGGTGTGACTGGTGCAGTTCAGGATCAGGGGCCGGAGGCAGTGCAGGTCACGGTGGAGGGGTCTGTAACTGATCTTGTCCCTGGAACTGCGACTGCACCAGTATGCACCTGCGGGCATGCCTCAGTCCGGACCAATCCGCATGTGGCGGATGTATCCACGCAAATGGATCTTCCACTACCTGCGAATGAAGCAATTCGTGACAGGTTGGACCCGTTGCTAGCCGGTATTGCGAGGCGTACAGCCAGCATTCGTGATGATGTGCAGGCTTCCAATCTGGGGCTTGCACATCATCAAGATGAGGTCTGTTGACTCATTAACTGGCTAGCTCAGTTCCTGATCATTAATCTGGTACGTGTTCTGGCCACTGCTGCAACCCCCTCCCTCCATTTCCTCCTCTGTGCGTCATTCGTCCTCCCTGCCGTCTTCTGCCCCAGATACCACCAGGGCCTCCTGTATTCCTGTCCCAACCCTGGCAGCCCGTCTGGTGGAGATCAGATCCCTGCCACAGTCGGGAGTCGAAGGAGGATCAGCAGAGGTTGTCACTGCAGCGACAGGAGCTATGGCAATGGAGGAAGTGCAGGCACCAAGCAGCAGGGCACGTGCACGACGGCCCCGGTTGGTGTCATCCTCCCGGAGGCTGTCCTTGTGGCGCAGGCACCAGGCATTTTGGCAGCAGCAGGCTCAGGGTAGGATGCAACAGGACTCAGGGCGTTCATCATCAGAGGGGCAGGTATGGGCCATCGGGCAGGAGGCAAACGTGGACCTTACGACAAGGATGTCTTCCGTGTTGGAGTGTTTGGGCCAGCAAATCGGGGCAGAGCGGCAGCGGGCACAGGAGGCGCACCTCACCATGGCCAGGGCGGAGAATTCACTGCGTCGGGCAGAGAGGCGGGCAGAGGTCCTCGAGGAGACTAGCAGGGAGTTCGAGAGGAGCATGGAGGAGTCCCTGCAAGCCCTCGTGGGGGAAGCCGAGGCACGCCTACTGGAAGTGGACACAGTGTTCGATGATGCCCTGGCGGAGACTATGAGAGAGCATGGTGAGGAGATGGACTAGCCCGCTGCCTTTTTATACAGTTATTTAGGAGTAGGTTTCATTTGTCTTTTCTTTTTATTTGGAGTTCCTGGACTTTGCTCCGCATCTTGTATATAATTATTTTTGTATTGTATTTTTAGGATTTTTCTACATGTTTTGGGACCATGGACCCTGGATCTTTGTAAATATTTGGATTTTAATTTGAACAGTTTTTTTTAACCATGAAGGAATGGTTTTCACATGAAATGTGATTTCATTTGCACATACGTTAATGGACAAAGACCACATTTTTGACTCTTTGATTTTTAATATCACATTGATTTTGGTTTTCACTTTCTTTTGGTTTTTGATGTGGTTCATGCATGTTTAATTTGTTGTTTTTACTGTGTGTGACTTATATAAATTTTTTGACATTGAAATCGAAGTGGTATCTGGTATCAACGGTTTAGTGCATGTTTCACTCCTCTGTGACTCATTTGTGTGTCTCTGCTGTTCACCAATGTTGTTCATGTGTGTGCACATGCATGCATGTGTGATGTTAGGATTCACATGACATAGGGAGCATGAACAATGGATGGGTGTTGAGGTGCACCAGGGAGATGCGTCGTGTTGTGGCATTTTAGTTGGCATGTGCTGCGTGATTGTATGTTGGTCCAATGTGTTTTGGGGTGGGGGCCGGGTACATGTGGTGGGGTCTGCCTTCAGGTTGCCGTCACTGGTGGGGGGTGGGGACATGAGGCCGGGCATGCCTGCAGGTTGCCGTCACAGGTGGGGACATGTGGTGGGGGCTGCCTGCTGGTTGCTGTCTCTGGTGGGGGGTGGGGACATGAGGCGTGCCTGCCTGCAGGTTGCCGTCACTGGTGGGGGTTGGGGACATGAGGCGGGCCTGCCTGCAGGTTGCCATCACAGGTGGGGACATGTGGCGGTGCCTGCCTGCAGGTTGCTGTCTCTGGTGGGGGGTGGGGACATGAGGCGGGGCCTGCTTGCAGGTTGCCGTCACTGGTGGGGGAGGGGACATAAGGCAGGGCCTGCCTGCGGGGTATGGTCACGAGTGATGGGGTGGTCATGTGGTGTCGGCTGCCTGTGGGGTATGTTCACAGGTGATGGTGGGGGTCCCATGTGGTGTGTGCTGCCTGCGGTGTATGTTCACGGGTGATGGTGGTGTCCCATGTGGTGTGGACTGCCTGCGGAGTATGTTCACAGGTGATGGTCGGGGCCCCATGTGATGTGGGCTGCCTGCGGGGTATGTTCACAGGTGATGGTGGGGGTCCCATGTGGTGTGGGCTGCCTGTGGGGTATGTTCACAGGTGATGGTGGCGGTCCCATGTGGTGTGGACAGCCTGCGGGGTATGTTCAAAGGTGATGGTGGGGGTCCCATGTGGTGTGGGCTGCCTGCAGGGTATGGTCACGGGTGATGGTGGGGGTCCCATATGGTGTGGGCTGCCTGCGGGGTGTGGTCCCGGATGATGGGGTTGCCATGTGGTGTGGGCTGCCTGCAGGGTATGTTCACGGGTGATGGTGGAGATCCCATGTTGTGTGGGCTGCCTGCGGGGTGTGGTCTGCCTGCGGGGTATGGTCCACTGTTGGGGTCTGGCTGTCCCGTGAGGAGGTGTCTGCTTCCAGGGGAGTTTTGTGTGTATCACGGGGTGCACGTGGGTCTTCCCACGTGATTTGGCTGGTGCGAGCGGGGTACGCGATTTCGCTGGGACATGGACAGGGTACGCGCGGGCCTTTCCACGCGATTTTGCTAATGCGAGTGGGGTACATGATTTTGCTGGGGTGCGGACAGGGTACGCCCGGCCCTTCCCATGCGATTTGGATGGTGCGGGCGGGGTATGTGAGTTCAATGGGGTGCGGATGGGGTACGCGCGGGCCTTCCCACGCGATTTGGCTGGTGCGAGCGGGGTACGCGATTTGGCTGGGGCGCGGATGGATTGCACACAGGCCTTTTTATGCGATTTGGCTGGTGCGAGCGGTTTACGCTCTGATTTTTCACGGGATCGCGTTGGGGAGGGGGCTGTGTGCTGGGTCACGATTGGCGCGGGCCTTATGCCGTATTGGGCATTTCACTGGCTTTTGCCTGTGCAAGAGGGTGTGTTGGGGGCGTTACTGGTGCTGCTTGGTGTCATTGCGCCACGGCTACTGATGCCTCGGAAAATCCATGAATACGCATGCCACACAATTGCTGGTTTGCGCCATAGCTAGTGCACGCGTGGCACACGTTCCTTCTCATCGCGCGGCACTTGCTCTGCTTCTGCGCTGGATTCTATGAATTGGCCCCTAAATCGGAAGATTTATCATGATCGTGCATATACTCTCATATATAAGTTATAAATATTATTAGTAGGATATGGTTGTACTGTATTTATCACAGTTCATAGAGTAAAGTGTGAAACACATGAATTAATGTACAAACACACACACTTTAATATTGCGTCCATACTGTTTTGGAAAACATGTACACAATACATGTTTGACATTTAAAGCATTACCCAGTAATAGGTTTTGGATTGAACTGTTTTTTAAATTTAGTATTATGCAAGAAAAGCATAAGATGCAAATACTTTCAGTAAATTGTTTCTATCCTACAAACTTTCAGAATCGCACATACAGTTTATTTTAAGATGTAACTTAAAATAAAAAAGAGCATAATTGAACCATGCGATAGTTCACATTAGAGAAAAAATTTGACCACTCCATGTGAGACATAGTGGCGTAGTGTTTAATGGAGATAGGCCCGAAAGCACGAGTTCGAATCCTCAATGGAGCCTCTTAATTTTATGTTTAAAGGATTATAATTGGCACTTCGTATTTTTATATTTAAAAAGGATGATTATAATTTGAAAAAAGAAGAGACAGACTTACCGTGACACGTGAAACCTTTTTTGGGGCATGGCATGTGACACCTGCCAGTGGCACGTGTCACTTGTAGTGGTGACATGCAGTGGCACGTGTCACTGGCATATGACACATGCCATATTCAGCTCCTTCCACTACTGCTTTAAGAAACCAAATACTGCTGTCCCACAATGCTGCATCATAACACGGCCTCATGCTGCAGGGGAGAAATGCTGCTCTAGCTTAAACGACCTCCAGAGCAGAGTAAAAATGGAGAATCCGGTGTGCACCGCGACCTCCTAAATATAGGGGTCTCAGCTTACCTGCATGGTTGTGTGCCTGGATGCCTCCTTTCTTCAATGCGCTACGCTTGGCCGCAAGTTAACTTGTGAGCTGAGTGAAAAGTGAAACCCTATGCCCCGCCTCCACTTCAGACACCAGATGCAGAAAACTCCCCTAGCTCTTCCTGCGGACGCTCGATTGTTGAGCACACTTTGAGTGTGCGCATGACTTGAAAACTCGAGGAGATCAGCAGCGACGGGCTCCTCCGGTCAGGTGTCAGGGTGAGGCTGGGTTTGTGCCGCTCGGGCAGGGCCTGCCTGCCTTTTCACCTACCCAGTGCATGCCTACGCCCTACAACACACGCATTCGCAGCAACCCCTCCATCTTTATGGTGCGTTTGCCTTGGCAGGGGCGGCAGAAGTGATGAAGGAAGACATATCAGGACCACAGACAGGCACCCTGTCAGCACCCCAAGAGAGACGACGGAGCATATTTCTTGCGAGTAGCTTATAAACATAGTATGCTGGCGGGGTGGGGTTTGTGGTTGGATCTTTAGATTGATTTATTCTATTTGTTTTAAATCTTGCTATATCCTAGACATCCTTACAGTACTGCTAGGTATATGACTTAAAACAACATTGCAATCGTGGTACAATTCTGCTGAGGCTACCAACATGTCACAAGCGACCTCCCTTTGAGCACCTTCCCATTACACCTGGTGGTACTTAACAACAGGAGATTAGCGTTAGGGAGAATTCTCTGTTAAGGCTAATTTCCCAAACCTAGTGAGTCCCCCAGCAGCTTTGCTGGATTTTTGGGGTTTATTTTTTTCTCCTGCTAAGAGTGAGATTCTTTTTCTCCCACTCTTAGGCATGATTTGAGAATGTCCTTTGACTATGTAATGTGTTTTATGGGCTATGGGGTCTTTTACTCCATAGGGCTTCATGTGTTTTTGGTATGTGTGTTACACAGCACCCTCAGTGCAGTAACACTGGGGTGTCATAGTGACCCCCAAATATAGACTCCATACCCTGGGACTGACTACTGTCTCCGAGGGCATGTAAAGTCACCATTGGCTTTACTAGTCTCAAATTGTGAACAGAACCAGTACAAACCATCATATTGTGGAAGTACTGGTAGGGGTAATTCGATTACCCCTTGGGTCTGTTTTTCAAGGGGGCACTGTCCAGTCCCCCCTTGTCGAGTTTCTGGCGGGTGGCAGTGGATACCACGCGAAATATTCCACTGGAATATTTCCTATGGGATTTTCCCATTCATTTTAAACGCACCACTTTTTGGTGCAATGTTAAAGATACCACCGGGTTATTTATTTAATATTTATTCCCCGGTTGAGTCTTTTTGCCAGGACTCGGTTTTAAAATGGTATTTGTGTTCGCCTCTGAAACTCTAACCCAAGTCGAGCCCTTTGTTCCACTTTTTGGCGGGCTTCTCCACAGAAGCCCTCCAAATGGTGCCACTCTGTCTGGGGTCAACAGGATGTGTGGGAAGGGGATTAGGCACCCTGGACTGAGTTGCCTTGGCAACTCAAGTTGCACTCTTGTGTGAATGGCCCAGTGGTGAGCCGCCCGGCTCACCACTTAGCATGTTTGAGTGACAGCTAGGCTTATGAATGGGGGTTTTGCTGCATAAAAGCAGGGCTTTGGGGACTTGAACTTCAGAAGTCGCCACAGGACCTAAAGAATCCGAAGAGGGGAGAAGCTGAGCCATCTACAACGACGACACCACCGGTGGAGCCCTGCTGTATGAAACTCACCACTTTCCCGACGACAGAGGAGATCTTCTTCCAGGAGAGTCTTCTTCCCCTTGAGCTGGTGGGACCAACTAGTTTGCCTTTTTCACCTTCCTGGATCGTCTCGTGGTCGAATCGCCTGTGCCAAGCACCCAGGCGGCCGGATAGCCACGCTTCACCACTACCGCAAACAAAAGGGTAGTACCTTTTAACCGGGAAACTCTGCGGCTGGTTTCTTCCCTGGTAGTGCAACGACCTCCAGCTTTCCTCCACGTCGAGATCATCTCTTCCCCTGGACAAAGCTCTGACTTGCAACCGCTGCCAGGAACAACTGCCCCCGCTGGAGCTTTCTCACCATTTCAGGTACTGTGTCCCGCCTGGTCTCCCTTGCAACAGAGTTCACAAGGTGTCCAGTAAATCCTTCACTCTCTATCCTGGGTTGACCTCGGACCTGCTAACTTTACCTTTCTGAACTGATCCAACTTATTTTGACTTTTCTGCAAAGACTTTGAGTGCATTTCCAATGTGTGATCTTGGGCACATTCCGCCTTGCTCTCTCCAAGAGTGGGCCTGGCCTATGAACTTTTTGCTCTACAGTAGACCCTGCCTTTCTTGACTTGCTGTGGTTTCTTAAAAGTGTTCGTATTGTGTTATTTGCCTATTCTGCCTTTTCTCTCCCTTTTTAAACAAATTATTGGAGTGCCATCTACGGTTACGCGCTCACCTCTTTTTTGCTAAATAAGTGGTGTCTTAACCTGGACCTGTCGAATAATTAACTAGGGAGGTGTATATACTTATAGTGACTGTGTTTGAACTTGCTTGACATATTAGTGCCAGTGTATTTTTACAAGTGTGTTTTTAAATAAATAACTATATACTTTTATACCAAAGCTCTGGTCAGTGTTTGCTTGTGCTACTGTATTTTTAGCCCTATTGTGTATACTCTATATACTACCTAACTCTTCTTGAGAGAAGTCTGACTGCTCAGCCACAGCTACCAGGTAAATCTGGGTGGTGCGGACTGCTACCAATTGGGTTTACTGCTTACTCCTGTGGTCTTAAACTTTTTGCAGTGGTCCCTAAGGGAACTGCACAGGTTTCTGCCTAACAGTACGTAACAACAGGAGATTTGTCTAGCATTTAGGTGATGGACTGCCCTTGTGGGTGGGAGACAGACATGCAAATGGATATTTCTCATCTGTGGAGGGTGCAGTGAGCTAAAACGTGGCTGTAGACCCTCCTGAGTGGAAGAAATTCCACAGAACAGGGTATTTGACCCATGTTCATTCGCAGTAGATGGGCTCCCACACTCCTTTGTAACATTATACAACTTGGGGTTTCACCCTAAGTAACCCAGGGTAATCCAGACGTGGACCCCTTCCTCACTATGCCTCAGAGAGGCTCAGCTTCACCTCACAGATGAGGCCCAACTAGGCCATAATTTGTGTCTGGGGTTGCTGATGGTACTCTTGTTCATATGGGATTTTACTAGCATTTAAGTGCTGGACTGCCCTTGTGGGTGGGACAAAGACTAATATGCAAATGGATATGTCTCCTCTGAGAAGAGTGCTGTGAGCTAAAACGTGGTTGTAGACCCTCCTGAGTGGAAGAAATTCCATAGCACAGGGTATTTGACCCATATTCGTTCTCTGTAGAGTGGCTCCCAAACTCCTTCGGTACTTAACAACAGTCTCAGCATTCACATAACTGGTGTTTTGGTTCTCAGGGAGCTAAGTCTACCTTCATTATGCAGGCTTGTAGGCTTGGGCTGGCGAGCAGTTTCCAGGGGTTGCGATTGCTACATGAAATGCACCTATATCTTCAACATTAAAATAGCTGCCTCCAATTGCCCTATTTGCCCTATTGCCAATGATTTCCCTCACTTTTTTTATTGTGTTATCGTTTTTTTCCAAGTAAACCTTTCTCAATACAACATTTTACTATGCAATCAGATCAAAACAAAGAAAAAGAAAAGGAAGCAAACATTCTGCAGATCATCATAAAAGCAAGTTATAATGTCTTTACATGTCCTATACAGTCTCTTCCATTTTCCTAAATATCTCCACTAAAAATCTGTGCATAGCAATTATGAGCTATACCGCTATCTTCCCATATCAAACGACCCCAAAAGATCTCACGCAGCTTACTCAGTTGTACCGGCACTACAGAACTAAATCATTTGTCTCTGGTGTCCTTTAATCGAGGACAACCCAGAACCAAATGCCCCAGAGTTTCAGGAGCAGGCACAAAGTCGCGCAATCTACAGTGCAACCTTGTCTCTGCCTGCAGTTTCCAAGAGCACACAAACTCTAGTGTGGGAAATTGGTTGAGGCAAAAGCTTATATATATAAGGCTCTTATTTTTTTGCTAGGAAACAAATACATGAATTTATGGAGATCCATCCTTTTTCTCTGGAACTTTGCATATTCACTCTACGTCTTGTGGCTGGATAAATGATCTACCATCAGACAACAATCCTTTGTGAATAGTTTTCTTTTTGTAGTGGAAGGCCTTAGTGGCAATTCCTCTGCAGAGGAATTAATGTCCTCCAGAATTCCCGGACATCTAGCTTTAAATATATTCAAAGATGAAACAGACTGGTTTATTTATTAACAAGTCACCCAGATCCTCGTATAGGGAGTTCTTGGGTGAAGAAATCATTTTTGAATAATTTTCCAGTTGCCTCCACTGTGTCCTTGCCGGGAGAGAGATCGAGCCAGGCTCATGTCAGAGTATTTCCGATTGGGCATTGATTTGGAGAGGCCTGAAGTCTCTTTACATATAACCCCTTGTATAGTGAATACATATGGATCCAAATCAAGGGTTGTTACACCTAACCCATACAGAATAGTAGGCTCCACTTTTGCCAAATAATATTTAATTTAATGGCGGGAGAATTCACAAAGTCTAGTCATCAGTCTTTTAATCTGGCAAATTAAGGGCCTACATTTTTGTGTAAGGCAGATTTTACTAACTGGTAGAAATCGGGTATTCGAAAGCTAGTATTCTAGATATCGTATAGAAGCAACCCTTTCCAAAATCTTTCTCCAACACTCCATGTCATTGTTTTTGGCCTCATTTTATTGGAGAAAATAATGATCTTAGATTTCTCTCCATTAACCATTAGGTTATTATTGATGGAATAAGTGAAGCATATATTTAACTTTCTGCTAAAACCTATGGGAGTTTTGTCAATTTTATTTTTAATTGTCAGCAAATATTAAGGCATTTAGCATCACATGCCCCAGATTAACTGGGAATGTGACTGCTTCTGACCAGAGACCTTCCAGATCACCAAGGTAAACGATAAAGAGGGTCAGTGCCAGGATACAACCTTGTCTTCGGCCCACAAAGGTTGATACTGGGCCTGTCACTGCACCCTCTTTTGTTAACTTGATCCTGACCGATGTATTCCTGTGAAGAGCAGACATAAGTTTCTCCAGTTTCAAATGAACATAACTTTCTAGCAACTTGTTCCACATGTGGGATATATTCACTCTGTCAAAAGTGCTACTCATGTTAAGAGAGGCCATATAGATTGCACCCATGGCCCCCTTTTTTACGAATTCAAGTAAATGTCCCATAATTAAGGATAGTTCCTATACCTAGTCTAAAACCAACCTGGCAACGATTCAACACCCCCAGGTGCCCCAGAGAAGAGTTCAGATCTCTTGGAAGAGGAGAAAATAATATCTTCCTAGCTGCATCAAGGAGTGTGATTGGCCAGTAGATGTTAGGATCCCTAGTCTCACCCTTTTTAAAAATGGGTATGATAATCGACTCATGCCAGGAGTGCCAGATATAGAGGAAACAAAGCACCTAGAGGACCCACTCAAGCCTGCAGATCACTTTTAAGCAAAACACGAGCCATGCCACCAGGGCCTGGTGCCCTACAGACCTTGGACACAGATATGTCCCATATTATGTCCTCCTCATCCAAATGGGTAAACTCCCTGTTCCCGGGGTCCCGTCAATCGCAGGTCCTCCGTAATTAGGCTTTTCGGAGCAGTGAACTTAGATAAATAATAATTGAACCATGTGGATTCTACATTCAAACATGTAAGTGTAGGTATAACCAAAGCCACCCTAGATCCAACTGTTCTCCAAAATTGTGCAGTATTACAGTGTATCAGCTGTTCCAAGATGTCTTGATTGTCTTTCATGTACAGTTGGGCTTTTATTTTTTTGACAGCATTCATATAAGTCTGTAGTATATGCTGCTTTCCCAGTGTGTATGTTGCCCTCATCATCTACGTTTTTTGAAGGATTTTCAAACGTATCCTCTTAACTTTACTCTTGACTACTAAACTGTTATCATACACATGACATGGGTATGTAATTTGTACGGTTTGAATTGTCCTTTGCCCGACAAAGGAATTCGATTCTTTGTTGTAGTCTTGTGAAATGAATATTTGTAAATACATTCCAACTATTACCAGCCCATGATACTTCTACGTCAATCATTCTTTGGTGAATTAGTAAAAAGTCCTGACATGAACTCACATTCCATTTTGCAGACAATCCTCTCCTTATCACTAGAAAATGGAACCAGAAATTAAGAGGTCAGGTGTATTTTCAGTTTCCAATTTTAGCCTTAAATAAAGAACTTAATTGTGGCTGAAACCCACATCCTCTGTTACCAAGGAGTCACTCATAGAGTGTAAAGAGTTGGTTAAATATATGTAATCTATCTAGGAGGATGTGGAACCTCTCCTCCAAGATGACGTCATGCACACTTGCTGGTAAGGCCAGTTGTAGGCCCCACTGTTGCATGAAATTATCCAATTTTTGAGCTCTCACTACGGGGCTATCACAGGTCCCGACTGGGAAAGATTGTTTAATGTACAACTGTGCCCCCTCTACAACTAGTGTTAAAATCGCCACCCACAAGGATGTTAAAGGGGTGGCCTGAATCTAACCTTTTTGTAAATAGGTCCACCAATTCCTCTTGCATGATGTTAAATTCCATCTGTCGGGAATTCCAATAGAGATTGATTATCATTGCAACCAGTTCAGGATTTTGTGGTGTAAAAGCAATCTCTAGTGGACCATCTGAAGTTGTTTCAATTTGCTCGTAGGTTGCCTTTAGACTCAGGTCAATAGTAATTGCAAGTCCTCCCGATGGGCGACCTCTGGTACCTCTAGTAGCTGACTTCGTAAAGGTAAAAAATCCTTCAATTCAAAATGAGACTCAGGCATGGTTTCTTGCAAGAGTATGATTTGTATGTGGAAAAAGGCTTGTGTCAAATTAGAGGCATTATCCAGATTGTTATAGCCACAGACATTCCAGTAAAGTAAACTTGGCGATGTTAAAGCTGATGTGCGACCTGTCGTGAATTTTCAAACATCTTCAAGACCACCTCCAACCAGGACCAATCCTGATTCGAACCTTTTGAAACCTCTTGCATTGAATTGCCAGTTTGAATGACTGGCTGGACACTTTGACCTTATTGTAAGCCTTTGTTTGTTGGAACGTCCTTGGATGATGATGTAGCTAAAAACTTGCCTCAACCTCATTGCTGATTTCATAAAGAGCAAATCCCAAGGATCGCAACGTAGCCTGTTCTTCAAAGGCCAATATTGCGACCAAGTTTGTATAGAAATGGCATATCAGACGAATTCAGAAAACTGAGGGCAATAATCGCAGAGCTGGAATCGTTTGGAATTGGTGAAGAAGATTGCTTCTATTCATAGTAGTCTCCCCATTAACGTGGGTTACATTGACCCACCCAATGGATTTTGAGGTACATTTATTTGTTAAACGTGATTCTTTTAGCAAATGTTCCCGGTTTAGAAGGGATCTATTTGTTGTTTGACTCAATGCATTCAGATGGCAAGTGAAGTCCATTATGGGCCAATACAGCCACCTGGTTAAGTGCCCCTCTAACCTACTGTCATTTGTTATATCATATTATGTTCTGTGAATGACACTTGTAACATGCACGTTCACCAAAAGGCATCTTGGTGCGAAAATGAGCACAGTAATATGAGCAAAGGAGCTAAAACAGTAGAGTTTTGAGAGATCGTCTGAATTGAAGATGGTTCACAGTACTTCTGAGTGCAAGGGGCCATTCATTCCATAGAATACTGGCCGCTACCTAGAATGCATGGCCACCTAGTCTTGCACGACAACGTTGAGGAATCACCAGTAGATGAGCAAGGCTTGAGCACTCTGAGGTACTTGAGCACTTGAGTTCTCTCAGGAGGATAATGTACAAACATCGCCTGAAGATAATCTGTTCCTTGATGCTAATAGGCACGGTGGACTATACAGAGAGATTTAAACTTTCCGCTACAGGAAGCCAGTGCAGAGCCCCAATCACAGGGCTGATGTGGGCACTATATGGATTCGCTGTAGCAGCCTGAGCAGCCATATTCTGCAGGATCAGGAGCCAATGAACCAATCTCAGTGGTTGGGCCAGGTAGAGAGCATTACAATAGTCAATCCGACTATTGATAAGCGCAACAACAACCAAAGGGCAGAGATGGACTGGAAGAAAATACAGTAACAGTATCTTGTGAAGGGTTCTCAAGATAAAGTGGCCAGTTTTAGGTTTTACATACTGCGCTGATCTGTGAGACCATGAACAGAGAAGGCAAAAATATCACTCTCAGATTTTTTACTTCCGTCACTGGATGAGGAAAATCACCAAGTGAGCGAGGTCAGAAGGACAGAGTTAATGAAATAGCATCAGAGATTGAGCCCACCACCATGATCTCTGTCTTATCCCCATTAAGTTTGAGCCAATTGATGTCCATCCTTTCATGGCACCAAGGTAATCGCACAGAGCCAAGGACATCCCAGCCTTTTCAAGATCTAAATGCACCAGGATCTGGGTGTCGTCAGCGTATGCATAGCACGGGAAGCAGCGAGAGCGGATGCGGTCTAACAATGGCTGCATGTAGATGTTAAAAAGAATTGGGGATAAGGCAGAGTCTTGAGGTACACCACAAGACAGTGAATGGGCAGGGGACAGAAAAGGCGGAAGGAAGAGAGATTGACACCTATCCTCCAAGAAAGAAGAAAACCAGGACATAACAGTGAATGGACTCATCCCCCAACATAGATCCCAAAATTGGAATAAATGGACGCACCCCAGTAGGGAATGAAACCAGGAGATAGATTGCACATGGAACAAAGTTTTATAACAGATAAAAGATGCACACAGAGAACTCTGCAGCTCTGAGAGCGCTCTGCCAAACATTACACGAGCGGTACATTATAAGATTGAAACGCATCGCTGCTGACGCTTCAATATAGGTACATAATACTTGAATGTCATAGGGTCAATGTGCAGAAACAGTGTGGATACATAAGAGACAGTTGCACCAGATTGGCTTGAGGCTTGGATTCTTGTCGAGCAGCATGTGGCTCAGCTGTGCTCATTTCCATGGGTTGAAGGTCAGACACACATGATGAAACATAACTAACTAATCTATCCTAGCAAAACAGGAACTGAAGGCATGCAACAAATAACAATTGGAAAAAGTGGACTGTTAAATTCTGGTGTCCGGGCCCAGGTGCCGACCTTGGACGTTTTGCTCAGTTTGATGCCTCATGATATAAGCCAACATGTTAGTTTTACTAGTGAAATACAACGGTGGAGGATTAGACAAGGGATGGGTAGTTGGCCTGTTCATAAAATGGGGGTCAGATGTGTATCTGCATCAAGAGAGGTTGGGGATTGTGGCTTCTCGTAGGTTTGTGGAGACGGATGGGCACACAGGTGGTGGTTCTGCTCCGTCACACAGGAGGTGGTGGGGCGGCTGAGCTGGCTGTGCGCGGCAATGGACAGTGGAAGAGATGGCTTTTGGAAATCATTGTGCAGCCGAGTAAAAAGATGGAGTTTGGGGAAATATAAAATGGATTCTTTATGTGTCATCCTGTCACCCGCAGGCGTTCCGACTGGCGGCTTCTTCCACGCTGGGTTTTGGGACATAGGTACGGGAGGTACTAGTCCCTCCTTTGTGTCCGTTACTTTTTCCTCCTTGTAGCGCGGGCCGCTGGGAGTATATCTACTCTCCCGGCCCAGCGGTCCCTGCGTTGCAACTTTCCTTTGGAAGCTCTCGCTCTTCCGGGTTTCTTCGCTCCTGCCTCGCTCTGTCCAGGCTCCAGTCACTCGCGCCCTACAGCGAGTGTTCCTCTTACTTTCTCTTCCCTCCAGTTTTCTCTGCTGCCGCCGTGCCTCGGCGGTTTCTGTTTTCTCTTTTCTTGCGGCCCCATCCCCGCGGATAGGCGCCGCCCCTTTTCCCTGCGCTTTTCTTTTCTTTTCTCTCTCCGCTACTTGCCTGGCGCTTTTCTCCTTTGCTTACCTCTCCTCCGGTCCTGGCCCCCCTTGCAGGCCTTGGCTGGTGGGAGTTCCGGCTCCCACGACAGGATTCCCCTGTTCCACTGCAGTGTTACCTTCAGTTACACATACGGATCCAGTCTACTATCTACCTCCTACCCATCTGAAAGTCTACTTTTCTGCTGGAACTACATCTTCCGGGCTACAGACCAGAGGAATCCAAGGGTTTTTCCCCATTCAGGGTTTTTTCCCCTATTTCGGCTTGGTTCCGGAAGGGAGGTCCTCGGACAGCTGTTCTCTTCTCTTCAGCGGTCACGGTGGCCTCCCTCCGTGACAAGCAAGCTCATCGGAAAAAGGAGAAGGATTATCGACTCCGACGGCGTCTGCAGGACCCCGACAGCGATTCCGGCGGTTCAGGTGAGGAGAGTTCGACAGAAGGGGGAGAAAAGGGAGACCAGGCACTTAAACTGTCACAGATTGCAACGCCAAAGAAAGACACCATGTCAGCCGAAGGGCAAGTGCAAGAACTTTGGAAGGCAATTCAAGCTATGTCTCAGGAACTTCAGGGAGTCAAAGCTGAGAACGCCCTCCTTAGACAAATGGTATCCGCCCGGGAACCTCCTCCTCCAGAATTACCGCCTACAACACTATCCTCGGGAAAATTTGATGGTGCCCCAAGAAAGTGAAGGAATTCTTAGAGGCGTGTACCGTCTACTTTACTTTCTGACCCCGCACTTTCTCTACAGACCAAGCGAAGGTCGGCTTCCTAATCTTGAACATGACAGGCAACGCTCTGACCTGGGCCACTCCCCTAGTCACAAGCAACAATGCCATTCTCCAAGATTACGCAGCGTTCCAAAGTTCTCTGAGACAGACTTTCGAACGCCCAGAGTTGTCATTTACTGCTTCTGAAGAGTTGTTGGATGTAAAGCAGGGTTCTTTGGACGTCCTGTCGTATATCTCTGCTTTCAAAACAGTAGCCTCTGGTGCAGGCTGGCCAGAACCGGCACAGTATGCCATTTTCAGGAGGGGTCTAAAAGAGGAGATTAAGGATGAGTTAGCCAGATCTACTCGCTCACCTACTTTCTCGGACCTGCTAACTGCGGCACTACATATCGAGTATCGCCTACAGGAAAGGAAGATGGAAAGACGCAAACAACGAGGCTCAGGATTCCTCCCGGATTCTCGGACATACTCTCCCCCCAGTCGTTCTCCCGCTGCCGCTTCAGAGGAACCGATGCAGATTGGCTTCACAAGAGCACCTCTGACTGCTGCCGAAAGACGGCGAAGAAGAGAAAAAGGACTTTGCGCTTACTGTGGGTCGGATCAACACCTTCTAAAGGACTGCACAGAACTGCCTAACAAGAGGCAGGGAAACGATCACCCTCGGCATCAATAGGGACTAGTGTCCGGGGGTTTCCAGTTCTGTCTACTCGTCCCTATGTTTCTCTAACTGTTTCTTCATCCAACTCCAAGGAAGATTCCAGACTCATGGTAGTTTCAGCTATCATCATGATAAAAGGAGAGAAGGTGGAGACTCTCGCGTTATTGGACTGCGGAGCAGCAGGAAACTTCGTTGATACCCTATGGGCCGATAAGGTTGGTCTACGCAGGATACCCCGGAAGGAAGGTCAGAAGATAGAAGGAGTTGACGGCTCTCCACTATCATCCGGACTCATCACCCATACCACTGAAGAGCTATCCTTAACAGTTTTTCAGCACTCGGAAGTGATAAGGTTCGACATCATCCGGGCTGCACATTTTCCAATTATTTTGGGGATCACATGGCTTCGCAGACACAATCCTCAAATCGATTGGACTAATAACCAGCTGAGTTTCTGTTCTACATACTGCACCGAACACTGTCTTCCACCGAAGAGTCAGAAGGCCCCTCAATCTATTACGGCTCACACCTCCAACTGTGTGGGGGTTTTTGCACTACCCAGTTTTTGTTTGAAATACTCCGAAGTATTCCAAGAAAGCCTTCACTCCAAACTGCCACCCCACCGGCCCGAGGACTGTACCGTAGATCTGGTACCCAATGCACTAGTTCCCTTCGGCAGAATGTTCTCTCTAACACTTACGGAGAAGCTTGTGTTACGTAACTATTTGGACACGAATATAGCGAATGGGCTGATTCAGCCTTCAAAATCCCCTGCAGGGGCTCCCTTATTTTTCATCAAGAAAAGGGATTCCACTGAACTTAGACCCTGTATAGACTACAGAGGCCTAAATAAGGTAACTATCCGAGATCGTTATCCCATGCCATTGATCTCCGATATCATCGAGGCTGTACAAGGAGCCAGAATTTTTACCAAACTCGACCTCAGAAACGCATACCATCTGCTCAGAATCTCCAAGGGTGACGAATGGAAGACGCCATTCCGCACTCCATTCGGCCTGTACGAGTATAAGGTGATGCCATTTGGACTGGTTAACGCTCCTGCAGTGTTCCAAAGATTTATGGACAGAATGTTTTCCGACATGCTTTCCACTTCTGTTATCATCTATTTGGATGATATCTTGGTCTACTCCTCAAACTTACAGGAACACATCGTTCATGTCACTCAAGTTCTTGAACGTCTACAGAAGTACGAGCTATTGGTTAAATCCGAGAAGTGCAAATTTGCGGTACCTTCTGTGCAGTATCTGGGTTACAAGTTATCAGAAGAGGGAATAGACATGGATCAAAGGAAGGTGCAGGCCATTCTTGAATGGCCCGCCCCCACTTCTGTCCGAGAGGTGCAGAGGTTCCTAGGACTCTCCAACTATTACCGAAGGTTCATCCCCAACTTCTCGGAAGTGGTGTACCCCATCACTCGCCTACTCAAGAAAGAGGCCTTGCCGTTCCGCTGGTCAACCGATACCGAGAACAGTTTCAAGTTGCTCAAACATCTCTTCTGCTCAGCTCCGATACTCCGACACCCGGACCAAACTCAGCCCTTCATCCTGGAGACCGATGCCTCTGCAATTGCCATCGGAGCGGTACTACTTCAGGCTGTCGGTGGAGTGGAACATCCGGTAGCTTACTTATCTAAGACACTCTCACCCAGTCAATTGAATTATTCTGTCCTAGAGAAGGAGCTGTTGGCAATGAAATTGGCTTGCGACGAATGGCGCCATCTGCTCATGGGGGCCCGACATCCCTTCCTTATCAGGACTGACCACAAGAACCTGAAAGCCCTCCAGGAAATGGAGTGTTCTAATTCCAGGCAAGCACGTTGGGCCTATCTTTTCTCGCAATATGATTACCAGATTTCTTACATTCCTGGGTCACTAAACCGTCTGGCACACGCCCTATCCCGCAAGGACTCCAGCAAGGAAAGGGCTTTGTTATCCGCTGAACCTATGTTTCCTCGCAACCCGATATTGGCCCTCGTTAGCTCTTTCCTACAAGAAGTTAAAGCCGCTGTGGTTCAGGAACTTCCCCAATTACCGCTACACTCCGACTCTCATTACCAGGAGAAGGACGGCTGGCTGTTCTTCAAGAAACGACTGTATGTTCCGGAAGGCATGCTGCGAAAGAAGATTCTGGATTGGTGTCACACTTCTCGCCTTGCAGGTCACCGTGGGGGAATCAACACCCTGGAGCTCATCTCGAGGAATTTTTCCTGGCCCACTGTGAGAAGAGATACCCTGAACTTTGTGAAGACCTGTCCTACTTGTGCTCGGTCTAAATATCCTACAGGGAAACCGTTGGGATTACTCACCCAAGTTGAGATGCCTACTCGCCCCTGGGGGTTGGTTTCTACGGATTTCATTGTAGACCTACCGGTATCCGAATCCTGTACCTGCATCATGGTCACGGTGGATGCGTTCTCCAGGATGGCACATTTCTCTCCTCTTTCTGGTGTTCCTACAGCCACCAGGATGGCTGAGGTGTTTGCACGAGATATTTTCAGACTTCACGGTTTACCTGACAAGATCATCTCTGATCGGGGTAGTCAGTACACCTCGAGATTCTGGACAGCCCTGTGTACCCGATTGGGGATTGAGAGAGCACTCTCTTCGGGATTCCATCCCCAATCCAACGGGATGACGGAAAGTCTGAATGCTACTCTCGAACTATATCTGAGATGTTACGTCACTCAGCATCAAGACAATTGGGTTTCTCTACTGCCTACTGCAGAATTCTCGTATAACAATACCAGTGACGCTGCCATTGGTCTCTCGCCATTCTTTTGTACTTATGGGGTCCACCCTAAGTCCATTCTTCCTGAGGTTCCCAATTTCACCAACTCCCCAGCGGCCGAAGAGGTATTGGATCAGATCAAAGATGCCCATGCCACGGCATTGCGGAGCTTAGAGAACAGCAGGAGACGATCGAAGATCGGAGCAGATAAACACCGCAAAGAATGTCCAGACTGGAAGCCAGGCGACAAGGTGTGGTTGTCCACTCGGTTTTTACCCAGATGGACAAGGCCCTCTAAACTCTCCCCTCGCTTTCTGGGTCCCTTTCCCATTCTTCTCAGGATAAATCCTGTGGCTTACCGTCTTCGGCTGCCTCCTTCTCTAAATCGCATTCACCCTGTATTTCATTCGTCTCTCTTAAAACCTTTCTATTCCGATTCTCATCACAGACCAGTGCCCAGACACATTCCCTCACAGACACCCAATCAAGCAGAATTTGAGGTCTCCAACATTAGAGACTCTAGGTTCTACCGAGGAAGGTTGGAATACCTTTTGTCCTGGAAGGGTTAATCGGAGTCGGAGGACTCTTGGGAACCTGCGTCTCAGGTGCATGCTCCTCGCTTGCTTGCCAGGTTCCACCGCCTGCACCCGGGGAAACCTGGTGTGGTGCGGACTAGAAGGGGGCATACTGTCACCCGCAGGCGTTCCGACTGGCGGCTTCTTCCGTGCTGGGTTTTGGGACATAGGTACGGGAGGTACTAGTCCCTCCTTTGTGTCCGTTACTTTTTCCTCCTTGTAGCGCGGGCCGCTGGGAGTATATCTACTCTCCCGGCCCAGCGGTCCCTGCGTTGCAACTTTCCTTTGGAAGCTCTCGCTCTTCCGGGTTTCTTCGCTCCTGCCTCGCTCTGTCCAGGCTCCAGTCACTCGTGCCCTACAGCGAGTGTTCCTCTTACTTTCTCTTCCCTCCAGTTTTCTCTGCTGCCGCCGTGCCTCGGCGGTTTCTGTTTTCTCTTTTCTTGCGGCCCCATCCCCGCGGATAGGCGCCGCCCCTTTTCCCTGCGCTTTTCTTTTCTTTTCTCTCTCCGCTACTTGCCTGGCGCTTTTCTCCTTTGCTTACCTCTCCTCCGGTCCTGGCCCCCCTTGCAGGCCTTGGCTGGTGGGAGTTCCGGCTCCCACGACAGGATTCCCCTGTTCCACTGCAGTGTTACCTTCAGTTACACATACGGATCCAGTCTACTATCTACCTCCTACCCATCTGAAAGTCTACTTTTCTGCTGGAACTACGTCTTCCGGGCTACAGACCAGAGGAATCCAAGGGTTTTTCCCCATTCGGGGTTTTTTCCCCTATTTCGGCTTGGTTCCGGAAGGGAGGTCCTCGGACAGCTGTTCTCTTCTCTTCAGCGGTCACGGTGGCCTCCCTCCGTGACAAGCAAGCTCATCGGAAAAAGGAGAAGGATTATCGACTCTGACGGCGTCTGCAGGACCCCGACAGCGATTCCGGCGGTTCAGGTGAGGAGAGTTCGACAGAAGGGGGAGAAAAGGGAGACCAGGCACTTAAACTGTCACACATCCAATGGCTCCTATCCTCTGTCTTCAGAGGACAGAACGTGGGGAAGTCTCCCACGATTGGATGAGCATAAGATTTATTCCATACATAATCTACAGGGGGAGTCAAAGGGACCCTTCCTCCCTTACAACAGGATCAGAGAGGCCAACTGCTGCCATGCGAGATAGAAGGGTGGCGTGGTAGACAGTATCAAATGCTGCAGAGAGATCGAGTAGAATCACTGCACCCACACCCCCCTGATCTGCCAGCAGGGTAAGACCATCCAGGACAGGCATCGGGACATTCTCAGTCCCATGCCATGGTCGGAAGCCAGATTGGAAAGGATCAAAAAAGTTGGAGGATTCCAGAAAAGAAGAAAGAAGAGGTGGGATCAGAGATTCAAGAAGTTTCATAGAAAAAGGCAGAAGGCAGATATTATGATAGTTAGATAGAACTGAGGCATCCAGTGAAGGTTTTTTCTCGAGAGGGATCATCGTGGCTTGTTTCAACACAGACAGGATGGTACCCATCTGGCAGGACCAATTGACTGCCTTGGTGAAAAAAGATCGAATGGAAGGCATCATTTCCTGCATTATCTCCAGAGGCACCTGGTCTAAAGCAGAGGAAGATTTAAGGTGGTTCACTCCAGAAAAGAAGCCCATGAATAAGAAGAAGTGGGGGCCCCTCCACTTTGACGAAGGAGGAAGTGTGAGCCTTTCTCAGGATTGGGTGATGAATAAACCGATATCAAGTCCTTTGACCCCGCCTCCACCTCCTCCTCACCTGTATGAACATCGTCAGACGAATCTTCGGAGGATATTTCCCTTCAGGCTTTCCAAGCGAGGTCTGGCTTTTTGTGATGAGTCTTAGGATGAGCCCACCCCCTGGCCAAGGAAAAGCGAGGCTGAAAAACCCTGGGAAGATTAATAGGTTTGCAGGTCTAAAGGCAGGTGTCGCTGTAGGTCATGAATGAGTGGACCACAACTCTCAGAAGGCACTGGTAGATCTTCTTGGTGTGTCACACAGGGAAGCTCTGTGAGTAAAATGGAGCCTATCTAGAGGTAAATTAGGTTGGCAGGTAAGGCTCGAATTCGCCAGAGGGCCAGCGACCCAAAGGCGGAACACAGAGAGGCGGGCAAGCAGGATGCTCCAAATGGAACGCGGAACTAAAGAAGGCAGAAGTAGGGATAAGCCGTACGAGCAGGCAAAGGTAGAAAGAGCCACAGGAAGGAAGGGCACAGGATAAGAGACAAGCGGGGACAGAAAGAAGGGGCGAAGGGATAAGCAAGGATTAGACAGAGCCACTAGAAACAGTGGACGGAGAAACACCAAAGAGTACCAAAGAGTACGGAGGGGTGCAACGCATCAATGCCTCTGTGCGACGTGTACTTGTACATACCGCAAAGTGCGTCGCAAGACTAGAATGCTGCATTCAGTTCTACTCCCGGTAACCCTTCTTCCATTTCCACCATAGTTTCCAGGGTTGATGATTCCTGACAGCCTAATTCTTGAGAGGGCACCGCGGTAGAGGTAAAGCACACAGAGAAAGAGAGAGGTGCCCACCGAGAATAATTACCTAGTCTTCTTGACAGGAGGTTCAATTTTCTGTGAAAAAAATGTCACCGCCAACTTCCTTCAGCTTGTCTGACCTTCAGATGCACAGATTTAAACTCAGCAGTGTACTATTGTGATAAAGGGCGATTCTTGCCCCGAAAAAGTTTCAGAGGTGCAACCTGCGCCAGCCACTGACAGTAACGTCTCATGGAGGAAAGATAAATCCAACGATGGAACCAACTGACATTTCTCATTTATCAGGGATGATATATATATGTGTGATCCACATGCCAGCAGTTCTGATTCCAGACCGGTAGTGATTTAGAGGAACGGAGAGCTAATGTGAGTGAAATAGAAAATGCAACAATATAATCTGACCAGAGAATGTGTCTGTCAGGAGAAACGGTAACCAAGGATTCCAAAGAAAAAACAAGGTCTAAAATTCCTTCCTTTAAGTGGGTAGATTCATGCTCATGCTGAGTGAGGCTAAGATCAGTAAAGGAATCTAAGAATGGTGTCAGAACTGGTGTGTGAGGAAGACTGAAACAAATGTTAAGATCGCCCAATACTATTAGATTTGAATAAAACACTTGTAGCGAGGCAACTTATTCTACAAATGGGTTAAAAAAAAACAGACTAAGGACTAGGAGGGCGGTAGCCAACTAAGAAATAAATACAAGAGGAAGCCGACAAAGTACAACAAGCTAAAAGCACTTCCAATTTAAGACCATGTGTAAAAGAGATTGCAGAAAAAGATAAAGAATTAAAAATAATCACAATACCACCACCAGGATGTGGGGAAGCTCTATCTATGTGCAGGATCTTTTACCCATCTGGAAGGGCCTGAGATAAAGTAGATGCAGAATTTCCAGTAAGCCAAGTTTCGGTCAGGCATAACAAATCGAGACCGGTTTCAGATAAATAACCATAAATAGAGATTGCATGGGCAACCAGTGAGCGGGTATTAAGTAGAGAAGCATTAATATTATGCTTACTGCCTGCCATAGAGATCGGCTCAGCAACCGGTGACAATCCAAAATTAATTGGAAAAACATTTTAGAGGGAGCGAAATCAAATAACTCTTCGCGCGACAGGTGTACATTACATTCCAGCCCTGCCATTGCCCGGTCGGGCCCAGACAGACCTAATGTAGGCACAACTTTGGCATGATGAGCCCTCTCCCAATGTGCATGACTGCTGTGCCGTCTGGGACGAGAGTGCCTAAAATGCCACATGATATCGACACAGCCAATCCCTTCGTCTTGTCGATGGACAGAGAAGGACTGGCATCCGACACTGCGTGCAGGTGAGAAACAGAGGACTAATCAAACGGAGTCCCAGTATCGGAGTCCCTGTGAGGCCAGGGACCCTCTGCCGCCGAGGTAGGACTGTCTAGATCTGATACTCGGGGCTCAGAAGAAGACTGGGCTGTTGGCTGATCCAACGTTGCGCTAACCATATACATAACTTCCCAGACTATGACATTGTGTGGGTGGTTGATGTTAACATGATGTTAACATGGCCATCACTTGAGGTCTGGATAGATCATCTACGGTGCAACACACCCGACCACGTGTGGCCCAGGCATGGACTGCCATAGCAGACTATCACAGACTACACAATGCATGGCGCAGGATGCACCCTGCTGACAGGGAATACTAATTTTACTCTAGTGCGAATGGTAGCTCCTCCAGAATAGACTACGTCATGGTAACATCACCCTTGCCTAGGAATGTCATTGGGCCGACATGCTTTCCCGAACCCTCTCAGACCATTCCCCAGTATTCATTCACATCATAGGACCAAATAAACCCCTGAAACAATTACGCTGGCGATTTAGGGCGGACGCAGTGGATGATGCTGTGTCCGTGAATAAATTGGGCAGGATATACAAACTTTCTTTCAAACTAATGTGGGCTTGGTCCCTAACCCGGGTGTGATCTGGGAGGTCTTTACGGTATACATTAGGGGAAGTTGCATATCAAAAGAAGGGGTTCTGAAAGCTCTATGCAGGTCCATGCTCCCACTAGAGACTATTATTAAAGACTTGGAGATACAACAGGGATCCCAAGATTCACTAGGGGTACGTAACATGCTGACAATGAAAATAGAGGAGTTTAGTTTACTGGAAGCCAGAGGAAAGGTTTCTTGGAGACCCTATTGCGGCTGTAAAATATAGTGATGGAGACCGGCCTAGCAGGACACTCTCCTGGGCTATAGAGCGAGAACACCAACTGGTACCCATTATAGAGGTAGAAGACCCAGGTGAGAACCAATTATCGAGATCTTAGGGGTTCAATGGAGTTTTCTGTGAATTCTATGACCGCCTATACACTTCCCAATTAGGCGTAGGACACAATACCATAGCGCAATATCTAGACAAGATAGCCCTGGGGTGGCTAGACCCAACTCAGGGAGAGGGCCTGAACGCACCTCTCATGAATGAGGAAATTCGTAAAGCAGTCCTCTCCCTCCCTAACAGAAAGGGCCCTGGCCTGGATGGGATAACGGCTGAACTCTACAAGGCCTACATAGACCTCCTGATGCCACACCTGCGGGACATGTATGAGAACGCTACATTCACGGGAGTACTCCCCGTATCTACCAGAACCGCCCTGGTAACAGTGCTGCTTAAACCGGACAAGGATCCCCAAAAATGCACTTTGTACAGACCACTGTCCCTAATCAACACAGATAACAAAATCCTAGCTAAAATACTCACTGACCAACTTCTACCCCACATGCCAGCACTGGTATTTCTGGAGCAGGCGGGATTCATCCCTGGACGGTCTACCCAAAATAAAGACTATTTACACTTATTGCAGTGGCCACACTAAACGCAAAGAAGGCCTTTGATTCAGTGGAGTGGTCCTTTCTGTTCGAAGTCCTCTGTCGTTCCGGGTTCGGTCTCACATTGATTTGGTGGGTCTGGCTGCTATACACTGCACCCAGGGCTGTGGTGTACACTAATGGAATGACCTCTAAATACATCTATCCAACCCGGTGGACGCGCCAGGGATACCCCTTGTCGCCAATCCTGATCGCCCTCACAGTTGAGCCACTGGCCTGCTACATATGAGAATAGCATGCCCATCGGGGCATAAGGATACAATCTCTCCTATCCATTATCTCCCTCTATGCAGAAGATATACTATTATAGGTCAAAACATCCTGGGCAGAATCTACCGTCATTGACACAGGAAATAAGCAAGTTCGGGAATCTCTTGGGGTTGAGAATAAACTGGACCAAGTCGGAGGTATTACCTCTAACCCCAAGTGTTCAACAATCAAATAAAGGGAGGGACTTCTGTTGGTGCCCCCAAGGCATACATTATCTGGGTGCCCTTGTGACTCCATCCGTGGGAGATCTATACAGGGAAAACTATGTAAAGGCACTTGAAATACTGGAGCACAGAGTGGGATCATGGATCCTTCTACCTATCTCCCAAGCTGCTCGCATGGTGCGACTAGCCTGGGCGGGCAAACAGGCAAGGGTGTCCTGAGACACCCTCGCCCTTCCCTACGAATGGGGCAGGTTGGAATACCCTAACTTATATTTATACTTTCTGGCTGTATAGATCCAGTAATATGTTTGGTGGTGGTCCCCCATGACTGAACTCCAGCACAAACCTCTAGAGAAAGCAATAACTTACCCAAACAGCCTAAAGGGAATGCTATAGGGTAATCAGGGGAAGGTGGCACGATCTGGGATCCAACCAGTGGAAACCACATGTAAAGTCTGGGGCCAAATATGCCAGGTGGTGGTCGGGGAGGCCTTTTATTCCCTGAACCTTCCTATGTTCAAAGTATGCAGGGTCCCAATTGTTTGTTTGTTTATTTATTTGTATAGCGCTCCAAACCCAGGGGTAGAAGGGCGCTTAAGAGTATGGTTACAGCGTTGAGAAGTATCTTTGTGTTACATACTTCATACATACTTATAATATATACATATATATATACAGTTATCAATATACAGTGCACATACAATACACACAATGTACAATTTTTAATGTGAATACAGTACCTAATCAGTTACAGCACGGGGGTGTAAGGTCTGGTGTTAGTGGGGCTATTCTTTGTTTAGGAGCCAGCTGATGAGCTGCTTCATGAAGATCTGGAAGGATTTGATAGTTTTGATGTTGAGAGGTAGGGTGTTCCAGAGTTGGGGGGCAAGTACTGTGAAGCTTGCCCCTCCAGCTCTTTTTAGGTGGAACCTGGGCACTGTCAAGCATAGAGTGTTGGAGGATCTGGTGGATCTGGTATCAGGTTTCATGGTGAATTTATTAGCTAGATGTGGTGCTAGATGATTGAGGGACTTGTACGTGAGGCAGATGGTTTTTAAATCAATTTTTTGGCGTATGGATAGTTATTTGCAGGCTTTCCTAGTTAGTGGAGATATGCTCTCATCTAGGAATGTTGAGGCCTTCGCGCAGGGCGTTATTTTGTATTACCTGCAGCTTGTTGTGTACGGATTTGTTAGCACCTAGGTACAGGCTGTTGCAGTAATCTAGTTTGGATTGTATGAGGGCCCTGGCAAGGGTGAGGCAGCTGTTGGGTGATAGGAATGGTCTGCTGGCCCTAATGAGCTTGCTAGTGTAGGCGGCGGCTGAGGCGGTCATATTGGTGTGTTTGGTGAGGTTGGTGTTGGCATCTAGATAGAAGCCAAGGGTTTTCACGCTTTTGGCTATAGGGATGGTGTGGCCATCGATGGTGATGTTATTATAGCTAGGATTAAGTTTAGTTAGGGTGTTGGGGGAGCCGACAATGAGGAGCTCTGTCTTCTCATCATTCAGGCAGAGACCATGCGAGGCCATCCATGCCTGAATGATGGAGAATATTTTGTTGATCCGGGCGGAGTCTGCTGGGTAATTACCTGTGATGGTGAGGAGTATCTGGGTGTCATCTGCGTAATTTGTGTAGGTGACACCCAGATGGTGCAGTTGGTCAAATAGAGGCTTTGTAAATATATTGTACAAAGTGGGGGATACACAGGATCCTTGTGGGACCCTGCATGCGATGGGGATGGGGTCTGCTGCAGCTGTAGTGGGGAAGACCCGCATGGTTCTGTTTGCCAGGAAGGATTGTATCCATGTGATGGCAAAGGAGGAGAAGTGGGCTGCGGTGGCAAGGTGATTGCAAAGGATTTCATGGCTGACCAGGTCAAAAGCCGCTGAGAGGTCCAGTAGGAGTAGGATTGCGGCATTGCCTTTATCTTTAATTTCATCAATCTGGCTTTTGAGATCAACAAGTGCGGTTTCTGTTCCATGTTGAGGTCTGAAGCCAGATTGACGTATTCCTAACAGTTGGTTGGACTCCAAGTATTCCTGAATTTGAATGTAGGCGACTCTGTCCAGGATTTTTAGTAGGGAGGGGACTGTGGTGATTGGCCTTTAGTTGGTGGGTATGGCTGGGTCGAGAGATTGTTTTTTTAGGAGTGGGAGAACCCATGATTGTTTTAAGTTGCTAGGGATCGAGTTATTGGTGAAGGATAGGTTGATGAGTTTGGTGATGAAGGGGGAGAGCTCTCTGGCTGCATCTTTTATGATCTGTGCTGGGCAGCTGTCTCCTTTGCAGTTTGAGGGTTTCAAGGAGGTGATGATTTTTTGAACTTCTGGGATGGTGACTTTCTCAAACGAGAAGCCTGAACTAGTATTGTTGGGCGTAGGTAGGCTAGGGTTGGTAACCTTGTTATTGGAGAGTTGTTGGCATTTGTCCTCAATTTTAGTTTGGAGTCCTGAAATTTTGTTGTTGAGGGCGTTTTGGATGCTGGTGCACCAGGATTTGTCTTTCAGGCAGGTGTCTGGAGGTGAAATAGGGTTTTCTAGTTTGTTCAGAATTTTAAATAAATCTTTGGTGGAGGAACCTGCCTGAACAATCCTGGTGTTGTATATATCTTTTTTGGTGCAGATTATCTCGATTTGTAAAGTGAGGATAGGTTTGTGAGGTTGGATTTGTTTTCCGCGGTGGGGTTAGTCTTCCAAGTGTGTTGTGCCTTGGCTTTCTCTTTTCTGAGTAGTTTGAGATCAGGGCTGTACCACGGGTTCAGATGAGCATTGGGTTTGACTTTGCGTATTTTCAGGGGGGCAACGGTGCCCATTGCTCTAGCCATGGAATCATTGAAGGTGTCGATCAGCAGGTTTAGATCAGCATTGGCTGGGAGAGCATTGAGGGTGGGTAGGACCAGTGGTAGTAGGGCTTCAGCAGTAATGTTGTGTTTATTCCTGGTGGGACAGGCTGGTGCCAGGGGGTGTTTATTGGGCAGTACCTGATTGGTGTTGATCTCAAGAGGGATCATTTGATGATCGGTCCATGCCAGAGGTTGGGGGTCTTTACAGGTTGTATTGCAATTGTAGGTTGCTACCCAATCAAGGGTTCTGCCTTTTTGGTGGGTGGGGAGTACAATGAGTTGAGTGAGATCATGATCGGTTAGGGCATTGGCTAGGGATGCAGCATGTGCATCGTTCGGGTCTTGGTAACCGAGGTTGAAGTCCCCAATTACACACAAGAAAGTATTGCAGACACACTTCAAGAGGCTAAGAATCCTGACCCTTGAGGACCTGGGAGATATTGGGCAGTTTATAACATGGGACACCCTAAAAGCTAAAGTCGAATGGACGGCCGCGACTATGCTGCACTACTTTCATCTCATTGAAGTGCTCAAATCTAAATGGCAAGGTTTTCCACAAGCCCTTGCCCCCTTTCCAATACTTCAAAACGTAATTAACCCACTGTCCACTAGGAAATTGGTGTCCACCATCTACAAGATGAACAGAACACTAAAGGGGTCAGAACTTTAGAAGCAGGTAGGAGCTGATGCTAGGGACAGTGATAAATGAAGAGCAATGGAAAGTTGTTTGCACACAGACCCGTAACCTGTCCCTGAATAGTCTGCTCTGGTTAATCCATTTCAAGTTCCTGCACCAAGCCTATTACTCACCACCCTGCCTGTGTCGGCTCTTCCCTGAATGATCACCTGTTTGTAAATTATGTGATTGGGATTCGGCTGATTTCTACACATGGCATGGGCCTGCCCACATATCAGACCCTTTTGGGAATACATTGAGGACACCATGTCTCAAATATTAACACCCTCATTGCACTATTCCAGAGGGCTGTGGCTGTTAGCAATGATTAAGAGGGGCTATCGTTCAGAAAAGAAACTGCTGGGGATGGCAACAGTAACTGCCGGATATATAATCGCTAAAACCTGGGGGAAACGTGAAGCACCATGTTTTCAGAGTTGGCTGAACTTCATGAATATGTATGAGAAAAGAGAATCACGATATGCAACAACGGTCCCAAACGGTAGTAGACCACTTGATTACTGGGGCCCTTTCAGATGCCACTAGGCTGAACAAACGCAGAACTAACCAGCTGTTGAGGGGAGCCCTACAGCAACAGGATCTCACTCCCAATGAGAATGTATAACCCCACGTATGTGGCAAACAAACTGTGGACAATGCAGACCTAGGTGATATGAGAACCCCTGAGTGATGAAGCACTTTATTCTAATGTGAAATATAAGAGAACCAGGACTAACATGGTCAAACTCCCATATCATTGAAATGGTCCCTGTTGTGTTGTGTCAAGCCGAACGGTTGTATATGTATGAATAAAATCTGATGCGCTCTACTGGGGTGCTCGAAGGAGGTTTGGGGGGAGTTGCTGTTTTTACTGGTAATGTGATTATCAGTTACTGTTATGTAAAACCAATGAAGAAAGTTTTAAAAAAAACTGTGATTGAAATTATACCACTGACTACATGTTAAAGAAAGGCAGTGTCCATCAACATGCCTAACTTCCAAGAGTTGCAATCCAGAGGCAGCTCGTCCAAACCATCGACACATTATGGATGAACCAAACCAGCAAAGTGAAAACATATTTTGTCAGTAAGCAGCCATGGGACTGCTCGTGGGTTGATTCTGTCAAAGGGAATTCTGGTTTCCCTTTGACAGTTCTCAGTACCCAGGAGCGCATAACCAATTGGCCATGCAAGTTCAGGGGTGTTTTGCTTCCCCAGCCTTGCATGGACCATTACAGATACAGGCTGGGGTACTGCAGGGCTGGATGGGTGTAGAGGCTGCTCTTGTGCTTTCCTGTACATCGAAGGGCATAGGGCTGGAATTGTTTTGGCTTCTCCGTGCATCTGCAGGAACTAGGATTCCTAGTTCCTGTCCGTGCTGCAAAGTAGTCAGAGAGCCTCAGCGGATTGCGGATTGGGACTGTAGGGCAGGGAGAAAAGTGTATGAGTGTGTGCCCATGTTTGAATGAATGAGTGTATGTTGTATGGATGTCTGTTTAAATATGAGAGTGTATGTTGTATGGGTGCAATGGTGAATGATTATAAATAGTGTATGAGTTCATGTGCTTGAGTATGCACTGAGAAACGGGCCTCTGATTATGGCGGATAGGTAGGAGTCTGAATATATCTGCTTACTGTGGCATTACATGTATTACTGATATCAAAATTAAAGTCGACTTAATGAGCATTAGTACTTGTCTAAAATGGCCTAGATTGGTGCAGCAAGTCTGGATATAGTTTCTTACTGGCAAAGCCAACATGAGTATGTTCTTGTTTGCTCACACTGGCATATATTTGTGCAGCCTGCATGGACATGTATGGGCACCATCAGTGTTACAGTGTTTTTTAATACTGGCATATTTTATGGGCAGAGGCATCATAAAAAGCAGTTGGAAAATTCTGACCTTTCTTGGTTTGGGCTCACTTACTGGTCGCCCCTCTCCTATTCATTGACACATTTATGCTCCACCATTTAACAAAAAAAGACACGCCCACCTTTATTATCATTGGACTTTCCTAGATGCATGCCCTACCGACTAGCTGGCCATCAATTGCAATGCTGCTTGCCCCACTGGCAAATATTTCCCTCAGCTGTTTGGGAGCCTGCCACATTGATGAGGAATTTCAGAACCATAAAGGTGGGTTGTCCCAGTGACCCATTGACATCAAGGGAAATAAATACCAAATAATAAAACCAAAAAAAAACACATCATTACAACCCCATTAGCACTCCAACTAATGGGGCTGTAAGACGCAATGATTGCACTTATTTGTACCTCTTTTTAGGCGACTACGGGCCCAACAAATTTGAAGTTATTATCCTTTTAAAAATAAGTCCTCCCAAGCTACAAAATAAGGAAAGGTAAATCTAATAATTCACATATTGTTCTTAAAATAAATTATAATGTATAATTAATTTGCAAGTAGACATGATACATATGATATTAGGCACTAGTACATTTTTTGTAGTGTTGAATTAACTGGTCCTGAGCAAGACATGTCAGAAAGCAATTGTAACTAGCCTTCACAAAGGATCCTAGGACACAGCACAGTACAAATACAGAAGAACGTGGTCTCAGCTAGTCGACCACCTTTTGAAATATAATGACCATCTTATTCCTTTATGATGATTATCTCTCTCACGTATGTCTATGGACTCCACGTATTTGATGATAGATGCACACTTAAGATTGATGTACTGTTATTCTGTGATGGATAACGTATTGATTTTGTATACCGTAAATTTTAAGTTGGGATGCTGTTTAACATTTTGCTTTTTTGAAACATGATCTAGCAATTACACTCTGGGGAATAATGTTCAATGTGGGAGTGTAATTGATTAAAGATTTATATCAACTGTAACCATTCATGAAATTTAGATTTATTTCCATAAGATGTTTTGTATTAAACATATTTCTATAGAAACTTATATTTTTGACATTCATATGTGTCACATTTATACAGGCATTATACAAAAGAGAGCGGTGGCACCCACTAAATAAATATTCACAAAATTGAAAACTAGCAAGTTCATGTCAAGGTCCTCTGAGTGTGTATCCAGTAAATTAAGAATGGCAACAGTCTGTCCGCAAACATATAAAAACAGGATAATACAACACAGGAACTGTCTGATACATCGGAGTAATGAAACCATGTTGAAGATACGTGCATCTAAGCAAGATTCAATTTTGTTGTACTTTATTAACACATTAGAAGTTCATTAATTAGGTGCACAAGTTCACCCAATAATGGAAAATATCTGATTGGAACATTTTAGTTTCCCTCTATGCTCTCTCATCTCTACAGTTCTCCTTAAATATCACTGGAGCTCCTCCTACATGGGCACTTAACTTTGACATGGATGCTATTAGATTGTTTATTAATAATGCAAGTAATTCAATGGTTTCTGTCCCAAATAGCTTGACTAATCAGATCTTTAAAGTATTGAGCTTAGTGGAGACTACAATTTGGCTAAATGTGCTGTGACGGCCTCACTGTCTGCCTATAGCTGTTTTGTGCAATTAGTTAAGTCTATAACTCCTGAAGTTGAGAATGCAGTGAAATCAAATGCTGATATTCAAGACAATATGTAAACCCCATCTGACTGATTGTTTTTAGGTCTAAATGTTATACAGGGAGGGTAGATGGGAATAATGAGCTGGCAACGGAAATGTTTTAATATACTTTATGGTATGAGGTGAAAGTGCATACCAGAGGCAGAATCAACTTGTGCAGCACTGGGTCATTAAGTATATGGTTTATTTAAGTTTTGGTAAATTGAATTAGCAGCAAGTTCCCAGGAGGGAGAGGTGTTGCCCACACCTCTTGTATGAACATGAAAGGTTTGGACCCCGTAATTCATGCACTGATAATAAGGTACACAATGTTTTTCATGTTTTCATGTAAATAATGTAATCAGTGATTTAGTTACGTCAGCCAACACATGTTTTGACACTTAAGGGTCTCTCTCAAGGCTAAATTGATTCTTGGCTGCTTAAGGTTGATTGGTTTATGGCTTGCCGGTTGGATAATCCCACAAGCAATGGCAGAGCCGGATTCCTTGGCTCTGTGGGTAACTGAAGTTTGGCCTCAGGTTTTGTGGCTTGGTAATCCTATCGCTTTTGGCCCCAGTGGGTTGCTGTGCCTTTCAGCTGTTGTTTTCCTTGGCGGGTCTCTGGATAGTGACTGTCGGCGGGCCTACCTAAATCGCTGATGAAATCATTTACATGAAAACTTGAAAAACTTTGTGTATCTTATTATTAGCGCAAGAATTACAGGGTCCAATCCTACTTAATAGTATGGACCTTTTAATTGAAACATTTGATAATGTCCCCAGAACTAGTTAGCAACGGCTATGGGACCTTGAATGGCGAATAACATGTGAAGCAGCTCTAGGATAGAAATGATATGGCTGCCTAGCCAAGGAACACAAAAAGTAGGGCATTTTCTGAAAATACTTATTGAAACTTCCAAACGCGAAAGGGATGACTCAATTTTTGAGCTATAAAGAAGTAACCCCCGGCCACGTCTGATCGATTCTGTCTGGGGCCGGATTCAGTCAAATCCTTGATAAATCTGTTAATTCATTGTTCTGCCTGTCAAGGGTCCCATAGGTTGTTCTTTATCAGATTTATACATACATTTGGCCATATTAAGTATTGTTATATTAATTGATATTGTCTAATTTACCCATCCTCACTATTCTTCTTTTCTTTTGTTGTGTATTTGTGAAAGGTGTATTTACAAACCAACCACAATAATAAAGTTGAAGTTGAAGTAGAAGTGTGCCGGACCGAAAAAAAATGCGGGACCTGGAATTACCAGCATTTTTTCCTGCATTTTTTCCAGACTGGCACATTTATAATGAGGCCCTTGGAGGCCCTGCTGTTTTCTGATGCCCCTCCCTAAGCGCAAGGGGAAGTGGGTGGAACAGGGGAATAGTACAGAAGGGATGCATCTGTGCCGGTGCGTGGCCTCATTGATCAGTTAGCCCATAAGGGGAACCGCTCTCTGGAAGAACCAATTCTGAAAGGTTCTCCTCTCACCCTCTGTCAGGTGAGGTGGACCGCTGCAGAAAGCATACCATGACATGCATCATGCAACAGACAGGCATATCCAATAAAAGTGTGCACTGCTGGTCCATCACAGTACTATATGATTGGTAAATTCATGTATTTATATAAAGTGACAAAACAAAATGAAAAGCAGTGAGGCGAATGTATGACTTCAACATACCCAGTGCTTTAAGTGGGATTAGAAATTGAGGGGGTCTCTCGTTAGGGGGTGTGGCCTAAATATGGGTGTGCTTAGGCCACACACCCTATCGAGAGCCCCCCCTCGCCTAAGGGGTGGGGCTGCTAAAAGAATCCGAGCTGGGGCACACTGGCATTATTACCTTTGATGCGCCCCGCCCCTCCTTTTAAACAAAAGTCAGTACCGATAAACTCTGCTTGAAGCAGAGAAAGACTGCAGAGTGAATATGGAGTACACAGGGACATACACAATAGACAGCATTTCATTGTACAAATACACGTACGTACTGCAAGCGATTATAATGAATTTTGTTTAATCCAGAATCGCACACTTCTCTTTTTTATTGCTGTACACTGTAAGGTCATTCTTTGTTTCACTCATGCATGGAGTCAGACGCTCTACGTATACACTTGGTCTTCGGAATTGTCTCTTCACCTCATTCGTGAGCATGACGATGTACGTATCATTCCTTCAAAGTTATCGCCGTAGTTTCTATATTACTGTAAAAAGCACACTCGTTTTGTAATCTATATATACTTCTTGAAATCTCTGTTTTCACTTGCTTCCATTCCTTCTTCGTTCTAAAATTCAGATAGATGCAAACATGTATTAATACGTTATATAAAATGTACTTCATCGCGTTGCTCAATCAATTATAACAGAAGCATTCCTCTGGCCATAGACGTCAATTCGAAACCGGTCTGATAAAGCATAAATTGTCTGGATGCGTTGCAAAACGAAGGCTGACTGCTAAAGTACTTTGCACATGATTAGTAAAATGCACCAGATTTGAACAAGGAAAAAGAATGCGTTATTTGTAGAGCCACACACCTTGCCCAATGATGCACAAAGCACTGCACAACTGACATTTTAAAACAATACTGATGTCGTGTTTAGCCAGCGAAGGACACTCGCTGGCTAAAGGCAAGTCACTGCTTCTCTGTGCGAGAGGTCACCAAGTCTTCTAGCGCTGCCAACCTGACACTGCCCTCCATTCTCAACATATTCAATGGCAAGCTGATGCCGCTGCCAAATAGCACCACATCATTGGGACCTGCTGCCACACTCCACCCCTCCACCCATTTCCGGTGATAAACGTGCCAAGACCCCTTGGTTCAATTCTGAAATGCCTTGCTCAGCACTGTTGAGCCTCAAATACAATACATAATGTACTGTGAAGTGTCCCTGTCCCCTGGTCTACATCTGGGCACCAGGGTCACATTTAGCCCCATACCCAGAGTGCCATTCTACAACAGTGTGGATTTTGTGTGTTTTCTTTACAGGGAAGGGGGTTTACCAGTGTATTTAGTTAGTTGATTGCATTCTTATTGTTCAATTAATAATCTATATGTGTATAGATCCTTGATTAGACATTCGTTTTATTTTGGAATCTTTGTACTTGAGTTGTTTGGGTTGCTAATGCTACCAGCACAGAACTCTCCTTAAGAGATTGCCTTTCCTGGGACTGCATTAGCACTTGAGGCGAAGGCGGTGCCCAGTTCAGACTGTGCCTGTTTTGCCTGTATGACTGGGTTCACTACTGATTTAGTAACAGTGTGGGGTTGAGTAGGTGGACTAGCAACTGCTTATCTCTCTACCTCTTCAGAGCAGTAGTCATTTTGTCACACTGTGCAGATCTGACGACAGTCTGTGTGCAGTGTTATGGGCAGTGAGCAGTCAAGGGTGTGTGGGTATGCATGTACATGCAATGATGCGGGAGGTGTGTATACAGTGCTGGGTGTGGTCTGTGCTCTGTGTAGTAATGGGGCAGTGTGTGCGAGTGTGTGTGTAGAGCTGATCTTATGGAAGAGTGTGAGTATCTGTGTGTGCATTTGCCTGGTATGCTGTGGAGGTGTATGCACTGTGTAGCATTGGGGTCGGTGTGTGTGTGTGTGTATCTGTGTGTATCTGTGTGTGCACTGCTGGGGCGTGTGCATTGTAGGGCTGGAGCAATCTATTTAGAGTGCTAGGAGCAATGTGTGAGTGCAGTACTGGAGGTAGTGTGGGGGTGCAGAATGACTGGTGTGAGTACTGCTGGGAGCAGTCTGTGTGTTTGTGCTTACAGTGCAGTGCTCAAGGCAGTGTGTGCACCTTTGTGTATGTAGATACGCAACTGTACTTTATGTTAGGATGAGTGTCATATATACTAATCCCAACCAACCAAATAGCTTTATATGTTTAGCATTTACTACAAAAAAGTCCACATTGGGTTAGGTGGGGAAAAGTCCCCATTCCAATATGGCTGCTCCATTTGCGATAGAGAAGCAAAACCTACAAGCTGTGCATCCCATTTCATGTTAACCTCTCCTCTACCTACACCATCAAATAGCTACACCAATGTGCCAAAACTAACAAGCACAAACATCAAATATTTGAAACAATAATCAACGATTTAGGAAAAACAAAATGTAGCTGAACGGAATAATTATGCAGGAAAGTGTAACGTAATATATATATATATATATATTCAATGAAAAAACGTTGTTAACGGGACGTTATTATTAAGTTGCACTAATAAAAACCTATGAAATTCAAAGAAAAACGTTGGTAAAGGGACGTTACGGTTACAAGTAAAACCGAAAACCCCCAGAAATTCCCCAGTTATAGTAAGCTAAGCAACCATAACTCACGCCACCACCGTACACTGCTAAGACAAATATCCAGTACATGAAATATGACATCACAAATGTGATTGATGACATCACTGATTTATTTATTTTACATTTGTATAGTGCACCAAACCCGGAGGCATCTGGACGCAGGCTTGCGGAGGTAGGGAATACTTTCATACATACATAAGGTTACTGTTTAGATAACTTTGCATGAGGAGGTGATGCATACATACATAATAAAAGAAGCTATTTTGGAATTCTAGTTGTTCATGCAGAAGGGCTGTGGTAATGCAACTAGTTTTGCAGGTCTTTGTGGAAAGACCAGAAGGAGGCTTCTCATCTCAGTGACAGTCGAAGGGCGTTCCAGTGTTTAGCGGCTATCACTGGGACGCTGCAACCCCCTGCTTTCTGTCATTTAAATCTGGGCATAGTGACTAGGTGCAAATGGGCAGCACATGTAGGTCTAATTGACTGAGTTTTAGAGAATTTATTATCCAAGTATTTAGGGGAAGTGTTAGCCAGGCACTTGTGGGTCAGGGAGAGTTTTGAATACAATGCGATCGTGGACCGAGAGCCAGTGGGCATTCGTCTGGCAGCAAAGATGTGATTTTACTTAGGGATGTTAAGGGCAGCTCTTAGCACATTGTTTTGGACGATCAGTAGTTTTCTGATGTTGTGAATATAAGAGCCTGCAAAGAGGGCATTACAGTAGTCTATCCTGGAAAGAATAAGAGCTCTGGCAATCGTGTAGCTGCCCTCAGAACTCAGGAATGGTCTGCAAGCATTGATGAGTTTAGAGATGTATGCTGCTGCAGATATGATGGAATTTACCTGTCTGGTTAATGATAGGGAGGAGTCTAAGTATACTCTCTCGGTTGTTACTTCTTTAGATACTGTGATAACATTCCCATCAATGATGAAGGATTTGTGGTGCTCATTGAGTTTGGTCGGCCGAGATTGATATCCTATAAGGAGTAACTCAGTATTCTTGTTGTTTAGGCACAGGCCATGCTGTGCCACCCGGGCTTGAATAGTTTGGTAAATTGTGCTAAGAGAGTTGCCGTCAGTATCGTAGGTGCCTGAGATGGGGAGGAGGATTTGGGCATCATACGCATAGTTAGTGTAGGTGATACCCAAATCGTCTAGGAGGTCAAATAGGGGCTTACTGATGACATTACATATTAAAATAATTTTGATGAACAGTCCCTACAAGGGGTTGTGTTTATAATGTTGGTAACAAGATGTCAGGGGTGATAGGGAGATCTATCAAAAACTACTTAATGTATTAAAGAATGTTCTCCTCTAAAGAATACATTATATTCGAGTGTTGTTGTTAATACAGGAACCTAATCACACATGCACATAGGCAATGGCTGCAGCATGTACCAAAGAAGTACAATATTTTTAATCTGGTATATTCCGATAGTTAAATAATATTCTACCTTATCAAAGTTTTCCGTATTGTTAAACATGGAATAAATAGCTAACAATTTCAAACTTGCGTTAGTATCAAAAATACATATAAAAACCCAGAATACATACAAATTAGAGCCACGTACAGGGAAACGAAAGTAAGAAATAAAGAACCAACAACACCAAAAAATGGCAATAACATTAGACTTGATTATCATGCACACACATGAATTGTGTGTTTGAGGCCTACTTATTTCCCCATGTATGAGGTCAAATCAAACTTTAAGGAAAGTACTTTAAGAAGATATTAGAAGGTCAGTGTTTATATGTATAGCAACATTTCAATTTTTAAAATGCTCATTGTCAGTAAAAAGAAAAAACTAACCTAGACATGTCGCTGAACAAAAACAAGTAGCCCAGATATGTGATGTCATCACTGATGTCATTAATGATATTTGTGATGGCATCTTTCATGTACTGGGTGTTTGTCTTAGCAGTGCACAGTGTTGGCGCGAGTTGTGGTTGCTTAGCTTACCATAACTGGCGAATTTCTGGGGTTTTTCAGTTTTATTTGTAACCATAACATCCCTTTAACAAAGTTTTTTAATTGAATTCTATGTGCTTTTACCAATGCATCCAAATTTGTTACAACTTACTAATATGATGCTTAGCCAAATATAGCAACATTCTTGTCCAATTTAGAAAGTTTCACCTTAAAACTCTGCCATTCCCCACCTTCTAGCATCCTTTTTAACACTTCTATACCCTTTTTGCAAGACTGTCACATGATTTTGTGCACGGAATGATGACGTGTTCATGAACCCTACCGCACTTCTTGAATGTGACTGTGCCTCTCAAACACCTCGAAACTGCATTTCCATCTGATCAAGAAGTTTTAAACTGTAAATGTATCCTTGCACAGCTCCTGCACCTATTCTTACTCATTATCCATTAACAATCTAGCACACAGAACATACTGAGAAGAATATTAGCAAAGCTGCTATTTATCTTAAAAATGGCATCATCTATTGCCACTCCTCCTCCCCAAAAGCCACCACCACCATCACCAGCTGCAGGACTTGCGCAACGAAAGAAGCGCAATACTTAAAAGTCAATGACGAGGACCAGGAAGATGTGGTAGAGGAAATGCCTACCACTACCACCCAGAGAGAATCATGGGTGTGACAGTTATGTACCACTGTTGGGAATGTACCAAAGGCTAAAGCTACCACTGAGTGCAACTTTGTACTCAGTCGCGGACAACCTGGGCAGTACTCCTACGGGACCACCTACATACACCGCCAGACCAAATCCAACCACTGCAATGCTCTCAGAAAGGTTTTTCCTTTCTTAGGAAGTAGAAGGCTGTCTTCCTCCACCTCATCTTCCTCAACCAATACTGTAACCACACAGCCTACGTCTGTGGGACACAAAATCCCACCAGCTACCTTACAAGCAATAAAAGAGGCTGCTCATCCATATCTTTCGAAGACAACAGTACTCTGTATATACTGCAACAGACCACTCTGCATGGGGGAGCAATTTCGAAGTGCTTTTCAAGCTGTAATCAAGGAGCATGAGAAACACTGATTTAACACACGTGCAACATCTTCCCCTGTCTATCTGTCCCTCCATATCTGTGGTTGGTGCCAGTTCCCTCATTTCCATCACCAAGTTACTTTCTGCCCCGTCTACAAACAAAAAGAAAAAAATAATAAAACATAAAAAAGGTTCCTTTATGAACCACCTTTCACAGTTAGTAAATAGAAGTAAAAAAATTAAGCTTATAGACTCCACCTACTTTAAATGTTTCAGTAAAGTAGTTAGGTTCAATAAGATTCTCCAACATACCTATTAGCTTGTTCTACTATGCTAATGGAAACACTGGACAAAGTGTATACTAGAGAAAATGAAAAAAGCACAGCAACTATTTTCTGTTCAAACTTTTTCTCTCTAGTATACAAAGAACACCATAATTCATTGCCCTTTATGACTATCCACAGATTCCTCATTCCCCTGTCTAGACCAGCTCAGGCCTTATTAGGAAACCCTGATTGCACATGCACACCATCACACAAAACAGTCCTACTCTTTTTACTGTTATGTTTGTAACACTCCCTCATTGCCTGCTTTAAACCATTCACACATATATCCACCAGTCACTTAAAAAAACTGTATATATATCCTATCAAAATATTAAACTTCCATCCACCAACTGCCACTTAACAATGTTCTACACGACTGCGCATGCGCGAGCAATGCATGCGGACCTAAACTCTCCGGCTCCCGGCGGCCGCTGCAATTATCCTTTAAAATATACCCTCTTTTTCCGTTATCAGGAACCACATCTCCCTAAGACCGTTGGTGAATGCACCTGTGCAACGATCGACGCACTGCTGGGCCAAATCGGACCTGTGGGACCCCAACGCCGACTCGAAAACCATCGGCCGGCTGGCGGGCGCGCCACGGCCCGCGCGGCGTGACTGGAGATGGCTCCTCACCCCTCACCCCCGGGGCACGCCAACGCATCACAGCCGTGATACGCGCTGGAGGGGCGCCCACGAGACAACGAAACACTCCCTTGGGAGCTCCGCTGTGATCACCGGAGTGTCGCCGGAGGAGTACGCGGGAAGCGCTCCGACGCCTCCTCGCCTGGACCGCCACAAGCCTCTCATCGGCGGTCTCCCCCCCTCCCCCCCCATCAGCGAGACTGCACCACCCAGGGTTGAGCTGCGGCATACCGGGGACGATCTAGTGCCGCGCTCCCCATCCGGAAGGCATCACGGCGACGGGGACCGGAACACGGCCAGGTGGGGGTGTGAGTTAGCCCCAGGTGCCACCCTGCTTCTTCCCCCCCCTCCTGTTCCCCACACGACCCCTTATAATCCTGATCCGGCGCCAGGGCCCGGGCAGCCTGAGACCAGAACTTTCGTGGTCCGCAACAGCAGCGTGAGTGGAGGCGGCTCCTCACCCCTCCCCCCCGGGACACGCCAACGCTTCGCAGCCGTGATACGCGCTGGAGGGGCGCCCACGAGACAACAAAACACTCCCTGGGGAGCTCCGCTGAGATCACCGGAGTGCCGCCAGAGAATTACGCGGGAAGCGCCCAGACGCCTCCTCGCCTGGACCAGCCACACGCCTCTCATCGGCGGTCTCTGCCCTCTTCTCCCCCCCCCATCAGCGAGACTGCACCACCCAGGGTTGAGCTGCGGCACACCGGGGAAGATCTAGTGCCGCGCTCCCCATCCGGAAGACATCACGTCGGCGGGGACCTGATCACGGCCAGGTAGGGGTCTGAGTGAGCCCCAGGTGCCAACCCTGCTTCTTCCCCCCCTGTTCCCCACACGACCCCTTATAACCCTGGTCCGGCGACAAGGCCCGGGCAGCCTGTGACCAGAACTCTCGTGGACCGTAACAGGCAATAACCGCCCTGGGAACTTTATAGGGGCACGACCCCGCACTCCCTCCAAGACATCTCCCTTGGATCAGGGTTTACCACACCGGATCTGCGATGGGGGCACGGATGTGAGGGTCGATCTGCGAGACAGCTCCCCCAGGACACCGCAATTACGGGGTGAGCTCCCCCCCACCGGCCTGGCCCGCCAGTCGGTACGAGAGACCCACACCCCGGAGACATACGCCCGCTCTCCTTGAGGCCTGAATGCACCAGGGTCCCCTCGTGTCACTCCTGGCCCAACTTCATATTATACCCGTGCCGGTTGCCATACTGGGCTTGCCAACTACGACATGGGGAAAGAAAAATCCAAACGCCAAACTCTCCAAAGTAAGATGGACTTTTACACAACAGGGCCCCGCCAGGGAGCGCAGACTCCGGAAGAGGATATTGCCAGTGAGGAGACTCAGGATCCCCCAATTTCTCTCTCCGATCTCATGAAGGCGATTGGGGACTCGAGAACGTCGCTGGAACTCAAAATTGGCGGCCTGTCCTCAGAGGTCTCCCTTATCCGACAGGATCTACGCAACCTCTCCACCAGGGTGGGCGAGGCGGAACAAAGGGTGTCTGTCACAGAAGAAACCGTCCATCGCCTGGAACAACACCTCGCCGAAATTGCTCAGAAAGTCTCCCAACTGGAATACCGCGCTGAGGACAATGAGGGGAGAGCGCAGCGCAATAACCTGAGGATCCTCGGAATACCGGAGAAAGAGGAGGGCCCCTGTGCCGAACTGTTCCTGGAGGACTGGCTGACCCACGTCTTTGCTCCTAAAAAGCTATCCAAATTTTTCTCCATAGAAAGAGCACACAGGGTGCCCACCGGCCCACCTACCCCTGGAGCCCCACCCGGAACAATGATCGTAAGGCTGCTCAATTACCGGGACCGCGATACGATCCTGCAAATGGCCAGGGCCTCCGGCCCGATCACCTACAATGGATATAAGGTTGGATTCTATCCCGATTACACCAAGGAAGTCCAAAAGGCCCGCCAGTCGTTCGACTCGGTTAAGAAGAAACTCCAGTCATTATCAGTCAAATACGCCCTGTTCTTCCCGGCACTACTCAAAGTCTACTACGAGGGCACCACCTACCTCTTCCACAACCCCAGGGAGGCATGGGACTGGCTTGAAACTCAAATCCTCTCGGGCCCTGGAGCAAGGCGCACACCACTGGGCCCGCCCATACAGAAACCCCGGCCCGAGCGGCCCTCGCCCCCTCGAACCCCGACTAATGCAGGCGACGGCACGGCTGGAAACCCTACAGAGAAGGGATAAACTCTACGCAATGTGGGGACGATTCTGCAACACATCAATATGGGAGCGCTCACTTAGCGGCCGCCACACCGAGTGCGTTGCAACCGCTATCGCAGTCCGGGCGACCCCGAAGAAGTTCAATAAGTTATAAGTTTGATGTTTGGGCGACAGGTGCTCCCAGTTGGGGGAGAAGTACAGGGAGGGGGGCGTTTTAGGCATATAAGGAATCCGATTTATGGATCGAGAAGGCATGACACCGACGGGCACTGGCGAGGGGGGCGCGCACGGCCTCCGGGCGAAACGGCTATTAACACTACTGCTCTCCAAGCGACTGGCGGGTCGTCATGGAGCGACCCACTGGCGTCTCCTCTGCGAGAGCACCCCTGCACTCCCCTGAACACTATGCACCTGCCATTGATCCGTCCAGATGACGAGCCACAGCACCCACGCAGATAGGATGACCTCCAACAAGATTTCCTTACTATCCTGGAATGTTAATGGACTGGGATCCTGCATAAAGCGAAGGCTGGTGCTCCAATATCTTAATCGCTACTCGCCGGACATAGCTCTTTTAAACGAAACACACCTGATCGGTACGAACTCCAATTTTTTCAAAAGGTCCAACTACCCACACACCTTCCAGGCCGGATTCACGAAAGGCACCAGGGGCACGATGATCCTCGTTCACAAACGCGTCCCACTACAGGTTAGGAAGGTCAGAGCTGACCCCCAGGGCCGTTATGTGTTGCTGCTCGCCGATGTCTGGGGCGAAAAATGGGGCCTCGCAGCAATTTATGCCCCTCCCACGCTCACGAAGGAACTACTGTCTGAACTGCGGCATGTCCTCCTGGAGGAAGAGGCCGATCTGTGGGTGATAGGAGGGGACTTTAACGAGGTCATGGACACTGATCTTGATAGATATCATAGGAGATCCGGAGGCCGCCCCGCCTCTACGCCACTCGCCTTGTTTGCCGAAGCCCTGGGAATGACGGACACATGGCCTTCACTCCATGGCGACGAGGCCGTTTTTTCATTCTTCTCTGGCGTGCACAAATCGTTCTCCAGGATCGATTATGCCTTCATTCCCAGTAGCATAAACCACAGACTCCTGGCGGTTGAGTTCCTCACAAGGGGTGTTTCGGACCACTCTCCACTCCTCTTGACCCTAAAGAGCACCTGCCCAGGTCCGGATCGCAACTGGCGTCTGAACACATACCATCTGCGGCTCCCCGAGATAGCGGAGGAACTGGAAAAAAAGACAACAGAGTTTTTCGACCTCAATGAGGGCTCAGTGGATTGCCCGATCGCAATTTGGGAGGCATATAAGACAGTTCTTCGGGGAGAGGCTATCTCGGCGGTTTCTGCCCACCAAAGAAGACAAGCCCAGAAGATCAGAGAGGCAGAGGCATATGTCCTGGAGTGTGAAAGACAGACCCTGGAGCGCAACGACCGAGAGACGAAGGATGCCCTGACCACGGCACAAGATGCCCTCAGTAACCTAGCTCTGGACACAGAACGAACTGCCCACCAGCTCGTCCGGAGTCAAATTTATGAACGCAGCGACAAAGCAAATAAGACACTGGCCTGGCTGGAGAGGCGGCAACAAAACAGGGGACATGTGGGTGCCATCAAGTCACTGGATGGCACACTACTCACGGACGACCCTGACATTGTCGAAGCATTTGCCGCCTACTATGAGAAGCTCTATACCCCACCCGCCGAGAGCTCGCCGGCCGCACCCTCCTATTACCTCGACCGGATCGAGATCCCGAAACTCTCACGACGCCAGTCGGAACTCCTGAACGCGGAACTCACAGAGGCCGAGGTGCAAGAGGCGCTAACACAGCTCCAACCCGGGAAAACCCCGGGCCCCAACGGCTTCCCCACAGAAACATGGAAATACCTCAGAGGTGGGCTATCGACCCATATGCACCGCATGTTCCTACGTAGCAAAGAACTCGGGGCGCTCCCCCCAGACCTCAGGAAGGCATGCATCATAGTTATACATAAACCTGGGAAACCTCCGGAGGAATGTGCCTCCTATCGCCCCATCTCATTAATTAATGGAGAAGCCAAGGTCCTCGCCAGAGCACTCGCCAACAGGCTCCTGAAAGTAATAGAGACCCTTATTCATCCGGACCAGTGTGGATTTATGCCCAACAAGTCCACTCGTATGAACCTACGCAGGGTCCAACTGGCGCTGTGCAGAGCCAAAGAGATACCGGTCCCACTAGCCCTCCTGGCGGTGGACTTTGAAAAAGCATTTGACTCGGTGGGGTGGGACGCTCTGTGGGCGATCATGGACCGGATGAACCTGGGACACGCATTCATATCATGGGTCATGCTGCTCTATGCATTCCCGGAGGCCACGGTAAGGGTAAACGGCAGATCCTCTAAATTATTCCCACTGGGTAGGGGTACGAGACAGGGGTGCCCGCTGTCTCCGCTTCTCTTCCTCCTGGCGATCGAACCACTTGCTATTGAGCTCAGAGCTAACACCAACTGGACTGGGTTCGCCTGGCCGGGGGGGGTGAAGACCGCCTTTCGCTATATGCGGATGACCTCCTCGTCTATCTTAGTAACCCATGCATCTCATGCCCTATTGTTTCCCACATCCTTAGGGAATATCAGAACTTTGCGGGTCTGAAAGTGAATGAAACCAAAACTATTTATTTCCCAGTCCACGGTGGTGATTCCGCGATCCCTGAGTCCTGCCCATACCACATCTCTATCAGGGAATTTACATATTTAGGCACACGACTCGACCCGACACTTGAAAGGTTCCCCCAACTGAACCTACAACCTGTGCTTGAGCGGTTCAACAGAGACACTTCCCACTGGCAATCACTCCCCCTGTCGCTGTTGGGTAGAGCCGCACTATTTAAGATGATGACCCTCCCCAGACTCCTCCACGTCCTCCAGAACGCCCCATTCACCATCTCCAAGGAAATCTTTGCACTTATCGATAGGAATCTCCGCACACTATTATGGGGAGGGAAGCAATCCAGAATTACCCTTGATACGCTCCAAAGATCGGTCTGGGAGGGGGGTATCGGCTTGCCCTGCATACGTACATACTACCTTGCAACACAGATGGGTGTGGTAAACGATTGGATGCATGCAGACCCCACACTACCGCACATCCGTATCGAGCTGGAGACTATGGCCCCGCTATCCCCACTCCAGACATTGTATGCCACCCACAACCGTCTCCTGAGGCTTCCCGAGACGATTCTCCACATCCGCCGAGCTTGGCGGGAGGCACACAAACTGGTCGGCTGGAAGGGAATCCCAACACTGTCCCAACCTATATGGCACAACGCACTCCTCCCAGAAGTAGTGAAAATGGGTGCTTTCGCTCACTGGCACGCAAAAGGGATACACACACTGGCACATGTAATACAGGGGGGGCGCCTCCTAGACTTCGAGACTATGCAAGTGCAGTTTGGTCTGACGCCCATGGACCGGTTTCGACATGCGCAGCTGGCCCACGCCATCCACGCCCAATTCCCAGACACGACAGACATACCCCCATGCTCTCCCATTGAGACCAATATCCTCCCCCAAGGCATCCCTTCAAAGGTCACCTCCACTCTCTACCAGGCCCTCAATTCTTTTGGGACTACGCAGCTTGATGGGCTCAAGGCGAAGTGGGAAAGGGATGTGGGTCAACTGGAGCCGGAGGACTGGGTAGATGCGTTGATGTCCCCCAGGGAAATTGGGATAGAAAATAAACTCAGACTAATACAATTGAGAATTCTCCACCGCTCGTATCACTCACGGGCTGCGATGGCCAGATGGGGGGGACTAGATGATGGGACATGTATCAGATGCAAAATTGAGCCCGCCACCTTCTACCATATGATATGGGAATGCCCAGTGTTACAGCTCTTCTGGGGGGACTGTATTAATATGATCTCGGCCGCCATGGGAACACCAATCCCTAGGGACCCCAAAAAGGTACTCCTGGGCATCTGGGGGAAAGTAGACCTGACAAAACATGGGAAAATGTTCTTGTCAATAGCGTTTGGGGCTGGCAAGAGACTTATCGCGGCTAAATGGGGTTCCGCTGACCCACTGTGCCTGAACCGATGGAGGAATGACCTGGACAGGTGTGCGGCTTCGGAACGCCGGATCTACAATGCACGGGGTTGCCCCCGCAAATTCAAGAAAATATGGGGCAAATGGCTCGATGCGCAGTAAGCCCCGCCGGTCGATACAGCTCAACATCTTGATTAACTTTACCTGCCTGCCTTGACATGCAACTGTCCTTGGCCCCTGGCCCTGTGGTGCCCCTCTTGCCTTTGATATTGTCTTTGTTGCTGCTACGCTATGCCTTTCTCATTTGTTGAATGCCGATGATTCATGTTTCTTGTTATGTTGTTATGCTTTAAAACTCAATAAACAGAGTTATAAAAAAAAAAAAACAATGTTCTACACATCTTTTGCTTCTGCATTTCCCATACGTATATCAAACAATTGTACATAGTGCTTCTATAAATGCACATGTGCATTGTGCAGTGAGAGGTGCATACATAAAAGTGGCAGTACGGATGGACAAGTGCTCATAGTAGTCCAGGGGGAAAGTGCCAAGGGATGCCAAGGTGGGAGGCCACTAGCTAACTGCTGGGGCAGATGAGTTCCAGGGGTGGGGTACCTCTTAACCGTAACGTCCCTTTTAAAAACGTTTTTTCTGTCCATTGAACAGGTTTTTATAAGTGAAAATGTTTCATAATGTTACATCACTCTATATAAGTTATTAAGCATTCCTCTTTTAACATATATGAAAGAACTATAAACCTCCTTTAACAAGCATATTTTTGCAATGCATACTTATGTTTGTTGTTATCAGCAGCGCATGCTGGGGATACAAGCCATTGTTCTATTGCCTAGCGCATGAGGCTTCACCATGACACCAGCACCACCCACGTTATCAACTGCACCCACCCAACATCCTAGTTCAGTGTCCACCATACCCTCATAATGGAACCAATGGCCAGTGCTCATGGCTTGCATGGGAAGTCTCCACAAGCCATGGGGCGTGGCTTCGCCCATAAAGCATACCCGAAAAGGCCAATCAGAGTAAACATTTGTTGTTGCAGATGGCCAGGCCCACTGCAAAAAAGTGATATCACAATTCAGGTCCTTGCTGCAACTCCTCGCTTAAGTTTGCTGCAATCCCGTCCAGCACTCCGGGCTGCAGCTACAAGCAGAATTCTTTTCCCATTGAAACCTAGAGCTTGGGTCATGCCACATGCCCCAATAAGTAAATCAGAGTAGGCATTCACCCTTGCCGAGGGCCAGGCCCATAGTCCATGCATCAAAATTATATCACTATTTTTTGTGCTTACATTTGGACACTTTGGAAAAATAAAACACAAAATAGATTTGCAAAAGCATGCTTTCAGGTTCTTGCTGATGCTCCTCAAGCAGGTTTGTTGTAATTCAGTACAGCACTTCAGGCTGTAGCTGCAAGCCGAATAGTTTTTCTCATTCAAACCTAAGGCTTCGGCCATGCTGCATGACCCAATAATCAATTCAGAGTGCATGAACCCTTTTCACCTGAGCACAGGGAAATTCAATAGGTAACTGTTGTCGTAATAAAGCAGTCTTCAAAACCATTCTCAGTGCTATATTTATTGTTAGAAGTCAGCCAACATGTGTTTCGACTCTCTAGCGTCTTTCTCAAGGCATTTGATTGTGTTTTATTTTTTGAAAAGTGTCATAATGTAGGTATAAAAAGTAGTAATATACCTTTGGTGACTGAGGTATAGCCTGTGGCCAGGGGCAGAGACCAGATTGTCCGAGTCATGGCGTGTTTATCACACAATTTCATGCAGTTTATAAGCCATTCAAAAACTGCTTTTCACCAACCCTGTAATACAAAAATATGTACGTATGCCCCAGAGCATCTGAGATGTTCACTAACATTACAAGGCTGCCCCCAAATTGTTTGCGAACTTCGAAGATGAAAAACCACAATTCTTTTGGCTTTTTATGGCCATATCCCATCCCATTCCATCCTCATCACCCCTTAAATCCCTAGAGGTTGTTTCATTAGTTTGACAATTGCAATGTTGTTTTTTAATATATTTTTAACCACAATGTCCGGGGACTACAGCGGCTGTCCGCAAATCCAACATGGGGACCGTTTCAAAATATCCAACGCAGCTCACATTATTCACCATCCAATCAGCGGACCCAGATATCACACATTTTTCTGGACCTACTTTTTGGGCGTTTTAAAAAAACTACTGAACGGATTTAGACCAAATTTACAAAAGACGCTTTTGGGACCAAGCTGTTGCTCCTGCCACAAATTTGGTGAAAAATCCATCCATCGGTTTGCGCTGTAGGTGTGAGCTACATTTATTTTCCATTGTGTCTATGAGGAAAACCACACATTTTGGGACCCACTCTATAACTTTGACCCTCCTTGATGAGACCTCACCAAACTTTGCAGAATCAATTCGAGGGGGCCATATTTGTTCTTTCAAAGGTTTGGTAAGGATTCATCCAGGGGTGCCAAAGTTATAAGCTTCCCAAAAAGTGTTCTTTCTATTGTTTGAGCAACTTAACCATAACTACAGAGCCGCTACTGCAGGCCCTGTAATCATAGGGTGGCGATAGCTGCCCTATTGTTAAGGTGATGTGGACTCCCATAGGAAGATCTAAACATTAAATCGTTAATAACTTTGGATTTGAGTAATTGATTTGACTGAAATTTCGGAAGTGATTAAAAACCAACAGGCCCCCACAGACTGCAAATTTTGGTTAAGATTTGTTAAATAATAAGAAAGGTATTAAGCGTCAAACGTTTTTTTTCTCCAAAAACTGCACCCTACTTTCCATTCATTTTCCCATAGATAAACAAGGTCAATTTTTTCAAAGCGCCCCTGCCCAAAATGCTGGATGGGTTTGGACCAGGTCTGAAACAACTTGGGCATGAAGCGTTGACTCGCGATCCATGCGTGGTTTATTTAAATATTTGATGGAGAAGGGGGTGCTCCTTCTCAAAATTGATATCTATATCTTGGGGATTTACCCAAAACCGGGTGTTTTTTAGAAATGAAACAAGCGCCATCTTGTTTTTCTCTCAATTTGAGAGATTTCTCTTGCTATAGCCGAGGATATAGGAAAATGAAACGCAGGAAAAAGGCTATTTGCAGGTAAAAGAACATGCAAATGCCATTAGGCTAGAGGTGGGGGGGTTGGCTAGAGGGCACCGAGTGACATTGGGGAGTTGGAGGGGGTCTAGGGACTGAGTTTGCAACATGAAGCTTTCTGTCACCCCGGCTATATCCTCGAATAGCCGACATCTGGAAGCAAACTGTGTCACAGAGACAGCGTGTGTTGTGAGGGGAAAGGGAGAAGGCGGGGGAGGTGAGGAAGCCATCTGGGGAGTGGGTGGAGCTGCCATAGATGAGGGGGGCACTTAGTGAGGCTTGGGGTGGCAGGAAATCATTTATTTCCAGCTGTTTTGCCGATATTAGCAGGTATTTGGGAGTCTTATCTATTTTGGCTGTGTGTTCTCAGACTTTCGTACATGTGAGAGTGTGGAGAAAAACAGAAGAAAATAGTTAAAAAAAATGTACTGTAAAAAGGAGCCACCCTATTCTAGTTTTAGATGCGCCATACACTGTAGTTTAGTCTGTGTATTGACACTCATGCTATTATATCTTGTGCCTATTACATTTTTCCCTATCTAGTTTACTGTCATGTATTATTCTCTGCTTTCTTTAACTTCACCTACTTTATATTACTACTTGAGCTGTTTTGCACAGTTTTGATCTTTTAAGTTCTACTGTATTTTAAAACCTGAAGTGTGCCCACCCCCTTTAACTTGCAATGTATAACCGTGGTTATAATAAAAGTCAATCAACTGTAGCCGCGGGTATATTAAAATAAAAATGTGTGTGATTTTTTTATTGTATTTGTTTATTTATATGTGATAAGTAGTCCTTAAAAGGACTGTTTTGGGGTACACTGAGTGTAGTATTTTAGCACATTTGGAGTACTGTTTTGATGTTCACGGGTTAGGTGTACACCGTCATGTCTATAGAAATTGGCCATGTAGAACTGTATGTTGTTGTTTGGAATCCATAATTGGTTGTGGTCTCTCATGAATGCTGAAACTACTTTATTAACATTTATCTATGATTTCTCAATTTCACTATTACATCTGGTGGCCCATCTCCATTTTTGCCTCTGAGTCAAATTGGAAAAGATAAAGATGGTGTGAAGAAATAGTTCCATTAGATTTCCCATGTCTTGTTTCATCATCAAAGTAAGGGATACACCTTGTACATTCCCTAAATCATTGCCTTCACAATGAATTAGTCTGAAGCCTGGCTGCCCTCTACTTCTCAGACTGAAACATTTTGGAAAAACTCTGCACCAACGCATTCTCCGCAATCCAAACCATTTAATTGTAAATCTCTCAAACCAAGGTCCATGTTAATATTTAGTTTCTCACAAAAAGGCAGCAACCAAAACGGCCAACTGTCTCCGATCAGCCACACAGTTTCAAACCAGCCATGATATCTGCAGTCTTTCTCTGTTTCCAGGAAAATTATTCCTAGTTTGAATTTCTAGTAGTTTGTATTAGCAGAGTATGTGTGATGTGTGTGTTTTGGAGTTTGTAATTGGTTGATGGTACTGTTGTAATTATCTGCTGATATCCAGCAGCCACTCAGTGCGCAGCATTGCTACCGGCGGGTTGTTTTGGACCCCTTTGCAGATGCAGCAATATTAGGGCAAATGGAACATCACATGTGGGTGGATGTGTGGTAACTGCGGCTATCCGACATTTTAGATGGAGTGGCATCATAGATACATTGAGTTTTAGGGGGTATTGGGAGAGACCAGGGGAGTGGAGGAGGAGCATAGGGAGTGGGAATGGGCTAGTATGTATGTTACGGACACTTGTTTGGGGTTTGGGGGAGTGGAAATAAATGTTTTAATTCATAGTCTTTGCAAATAGCTGTGGCTAACAGCAAACGTCCATGAAGGACTTTTGTATAACCGCGTCAGTAAAAAGCATGTTTGTAGGCATGTCAATGGTTTCTATAATTGTATTGGTTGTGCCCGTAGGCATGGTTATATTTATAGTCATATCTATAAATATATGTTTTCCTTGCAATAATCATATTGCTATGTGGACAATACAGCACATAATTGTATTTGTGTGTGTTATATGATCTGCTTAGGTGCTCTCTTATTTCATTTGAAGTTTTGAAGGCCGGCCTAGTTTGGCTTGCATAGAACTGTGCAGATCTTGCTTTGTATTTGCAACTACACGTAGTTGCGTCTACTAGCCATGGCTATGAAAGATGCTGGGTGGGGGAAAAATTGATTTCTGTGAGTTTTATTGTTTGTTATTGGTTGTTGTTACTTTCCTATTTCTGTAGTTGTCTGTGATAGGTTGTGGTTAAAATGTGTCAGCTATTTTAGTAGTTTTATTTGTATATAGTCCTCTTTTTTGGTATTCCTTTTGGAAAGTATAAAATCCACCATTCTCTGCAGTTTCAACATTTTGATTGCAGAACTCTGCCTGTGTACATGGCAGGAGTGTGGGTGATGTGAACATAAGTGTTATTAAATATTAACATGTTTCAAGGTTTATTTGCAGTGTTGTGTGTCTTAGATGCTAAGATGGTGTTTATTATCATTTTTTTCACCTGCTTTGATTGCGTATTTTTTTATGTCTTTTTTAACTTTCACTAATATGGACCTACAAAATATATTTGTCAATGAATGTCATTTATATGTAGGCATTTTGTTTTTGTATTCATGTTAGTGAGATAGAAGGTTTATTTAATTGTATTTGTTTTAATTTTAATGCAGTTTCAGCTATGCAGTATTCTTAGTTGTTTTGAGTTTTCTGTGAGGTAGTACAATTGATGGCGTTTTGTAAATTCATTTTAGTCATTTTTATATTTTTGTATTGTGTTGTAGCTGTATCGTTCTCATCATCCAAGTGGATTTGCACCAATGTTGGACAGTTAACTTCTGTGAAAGGTCAACCTATATTGAAAACATACTGGTACTGCTGGAGATGGGAGCAGCACATTTGTACACAGTTTTTTAAAAGCCTTCTTTTTGAACCCCTCTAGCATTTCATGGAGTGCTGCAGGTGTAAGTCTCTGGTTGTTGGTGACAGCACCTTTAATGTGTAGAGTTTGATTCCGCACAACCACTGCTCACACCCAGCTTTTTTATTGTTTTTTTGTAATCCAAGTTGTATTTTCTTTCCCAATGACCCAATGATTAGTTTGTGGAAAGAGAAAAAGTGTTGTATGCATAAATGTTGTATCTTATATAGTGCATGTGATGCACTGCATACAAGATATCAGGGTCATAAAAATGTGTGTATTAAATTGTGTTTCTTAAAGTGTGCGTGTTTTATAACTGATTATGTTTCCTTTTTTTCAGATAGAAGGGTATTATTTATTTCTTTTTAAACATAGATGAATAGCTGCCAATACGGTGTAGCCATTTGGGCCGTTGCATATTGGAGGTGTGGTTAATCGCAGCAACGACTGAGGAGGAGGGTGGTAGGCACGGTTTGTTGGTCCATACCCGTGGCTATAAACCGCAATGTGGAAAAAAGTAAGTTGTTTGTACCTGAAAGGGTCCTTTCTAGGACTGATCTATTATGTATATATTATTAAAAATTCTACGTGACTTGGCCCCTAAGATTTAATAGTGTAACCGCGGCTAGAAAAAAAAGTCAAAGAACTCTAGCCACGGCTATGAGTGAGGAGTTATTATGTACTTTACTTAACTCTTTTTATGAACTCTTTTTACTGTCTCCTTTGATATACATATTCTATGCTCAGTTACTTTAAAAAAAAACATACAATCCTATAGCCCTGGCTGCTGCAATTGGAATGCCTTTGGTATATTTATGATCATGTTTAGAAGTAGCAACAACTGGGAGTGTTTGTCCGTGGCTATACCAGACCTACCCTAATGTAGCCGCGGTTATCGAAAATGTTTGGAAAAATAAATAAATGTGGGCGGTGTTGAGTGTAGTGTTTGTAAACGGTTATTGTAATATTTGAAATACTTTTTATTCATTAATAATACTGAAATAAAGTGACTTCCTTAGACTTCTTAGTAGGTTCCTTTAAGAAGTTACATCTTCTTAAGTTGGCTTAACAGGAAGACCAAACACTGGCACCCATCACCCAGGCAGGGGCTCTCTAACTGCCTGGGCTTGGAACCCTCACCACAACATTCTCTCATCCACACCATAAAAATCCACATGACATCACATGCTTCCACTTACACTTACTAGCACATCACAGCACATCTCCCTCTCTTCCAAAGACACTACACACACACAAGGCACATCACAACACACAGTGCGCTTTGTTTAAAGAGTAGCGCAACTCTGGGTAACTAACAGTGGGAGAGGTCCCTCCTCCTTTTGAACTCAGAATTCACCATGCGGAAGGCATCCCTTCCTCTCTACCCTAGCTATACTTCAAACAGCACACTAATGCAATGTCACATCGCCTTTAGACCTCTATCGCCTCAGGTTGGTGCAGCATTGCACGTGCACTGGCTTTACACACATTTTTATTTTTTTATTTCCACTTACATTGGCAGAAGGCATGACCCGCCCCATTTATTGCTATAGAAACGTACACTTGCCAACTTCTAAACAATGGCAGGAGGCATGACCTCCCTGCATACCTCGTGGGAAACTACCAAGTCCCAACCCTTATCTCTGGCGGGAGGCATGACCCCCCCCCCACCTTAATCACCTTTGTGGGAAACTCACACTTACCAAATTCCCAAAAATGACAGAAGACATGACCTCCCTGCCTACCTCAGTGGGAAACTACCAATTCCCAGCTGACTACCCAGGTATGACTCACTCACACCACTCTGACTACCCTGGTATGGCTCACTCACACCACTCCGACTACCCTGGTATGACTCACTTAAACCACTTTCATTGACAACAGTAAGATTTGCAATACATTACAGTATATGAAAACTTAAAGATAGACTTTTCAAATTTAAAACTCCAAAAGTCCTTCTTGCGTTATGGCAACCTAAGGCTGCAAATACTCAACATTTAGTTACATGTATAACACCACACATGACATGAGCCACACACATCCATCAATATAGCTCTATCTCATGTGTTTAATTAACTCCTAAAAGTGCATGGCCTAACAGGCTCTAACCGGCAATTCCTCAAAAAGTTAGAAACTAGCACCTACATAAACACTGCACACTCTGGTGCTATTACATTTAAACCATAATGTTCCTGTCATCACCTCTACTTCACTTCTCCTCTAACATGCACACATGTAACCCAAATGCAATACTCCTCTGACCCAACTTCATCCAAAATGCCTCAGTACTGACGGCACACTTTTGCATTTAATATGCGACATGAAAGCAAAATGATGGGGTTGCATTACTAACTGAAAACACACAAAAACTCTACCTGTAATCCTCCATCATTGGCCTTGCAAAGCATTACCGGTTCAGGACTCAACATCAACAGCATTTTGCTCTGAGTATAGCCGGCGCTCACGGATTACTCAATCCACATGCTTTCAGTCCCACCGGTTAACAAACACCCAATTCACTTGTAAGCGGCACACAACATATTCCGATGACCTTAACTAACTGTCCCTTCTTCATGGCACTACCGCTTAATCATCAGGCAAAACTGCATTGGAAACATATTTTCATTGCCCCTCGGTCATACAATCAGTATCTTCAAAACTTTTGACCATAGACTCGAGCCACCCGATCCTCTCTGGATATTCTTTCCGAGTGGCCATCATTTTCAGCACTTCAACGTGCATCCTCCCATGACACCCGAAGCGCTTCCGACATGATGCAGCCTTTCATTAACTTGCCGGAGGCCATGCCGTCCCTCATCAGATTGCAGATAGTCTGCTTCCTACTCCTGTTGGCACATGTCATTGTGTCTCTCTTGCACTCTTCACTGCGTCATGTATCATCGGCAGGTTCAGCCTGCACTGGGAGCAAACTCTTGGGGACGAACACTAGCTTGATCAGTATTCTATCTGATCTCCAACTCCCCCGTCACCCCCTGTGACATCACCATTCCATCACTGGACAAGGCGCTGCGTCAACTCAACCTCAGGCACCTTTTTCCTCCTTGCTCGAAAAGGCTGGTCTACAGCAGGCCACCGAGGGCAGAGACCCTCTTCACACGGCTTTGTCACCCCTCATGGCTGGCAGAAACAGACCCCAGCAAACTTCAGATTGGCCACCGGTCCCGTCTAGGACCTCCCCGACGGGCGCAGCCACACATGCCATTCATCAGGTATGTGTCCACTATTTCACTTTAATGCTGTTGCGTGAGACGCACATTCAAATAAAGGACGCGACACGGGAGGGAAACTGTATATGCCTTCTTTATTTAACATTTAACTATGAACTAACTTCTTCCCCTTTCCCTTACCCTGCTCTCTCTTCCTGCCTGGAAGCTGGCACGCCCGGACCTCAAGGGCCATACACCACCCCCCTTTCAGGGGCGATTCTGCCTACATCTACAACGCGGCCGTTCCTGGGCCCCACAGCACAGCAGAGTGCCAGGCGCTGTCCGGAGCACTCAGAGCCACGGCATTCTACCACACGGCCGTGCAGCAGCCTGCCAGCGGCCCTGTGTGGGAAGACATGTGGCAGCCGAAGAAGCCACATCCAGGGCAGCACGAGGAGAACAGTAAGTGCGTGCAGCCCCTCCTCCCGTGTACACATAAATGGAGATCCCACCAGGACCTTCCACTACAGACATTCAACTCCACTTCACGGCCAGCATACCAAAATGTTTGCCTACAACAATGCAACAATGCAATAGATGGGTACCCCCTACGTCGCTGGCAAAAGGGGAAGCAACCAGCAACAAAGCACAAAAATCAAGCCAGCGGATATGTAAATAAGTCTACTGAAAGAAGCACAATCCCACCAGCAGTCGGGAGTGGTCCCTCTATAAACTCCTCAGGTCACTGCACATAATTCACAAAAACATTTATGAAAAATGTGTTTTCCTTTATTTAATTAGAAACATTAAAATGATTATTAAATAAGTCAGAGCTCATACATGAATAAGAGTAAATGTAAATATAGAACATACAACTATACAGCACGAATAAAGTGCATAATGTGAAGAAAATACTAATTTCCCAATAGGACTGCTAAGAGCTTGCTGCCAGATCACAAGCTGGGGAATGATCACCATTGTCCCCAAATAGGTCTAAGTCAGTGTCGGTGGATTAAACCCACTCGAGAGAAGGGAATCCCTCGGGTAGGAAAAATCCTGGTCAACCGAACAAAGTCAGGATGGTTTAGAAATGAATTCAAAGATGGATTGAATCCTGAAAGTGACAGAGAAGAAAAATCGTTGTTTCCAAATGTAGCAGTTCAAATATTTCATAAAACGAGAAACTGAAGAATCTTCACAAAAGTAATAATAATAAACCCATACTCTAAAAAATCTAACATGGGATGCTATACATCAACTACTGAGGTGACATGCGAAATAAACCACAAATACGTAAAAACAGTATAGTGAGCATGGCGCCGTAGAACAGGTAGTTTCGATGGAAAACACATCTAGCTGAATTACAGATGATGTCCATCTTCATCAGGACGTAGCATTCCCGTATAAACTTTCTTGAAAATTCATCTGTGTCTTGGATTTACCTACACAAATGTTACAAATTACAGAGAGACACTAAAATATATGTTCTCCAAACAGAAAATAATAATAAAAAGATATAACATCAGAACAACCATATATGTAAACAGCACAATAGTTCATACATAATATCCATACATAAAAACAAGTGATCTGAGGATCCCAAAGAAGGACCAATCCCCCAACATTGGGTTGGAACGTGCAAAGTGACTAGTAGGGGAGAAAATCTAATTAGAGAAAATGTAATTACCACAATCTCAGACCCTTTTGGGGTGGGCCCAGGAGCCTGGCAAAAGAGTCCAGGAAGTAGCGATCCGGCCACACCGAAACAAATCTCAAATAAATTAGATCTGTAATGGATAAAAATAAAAAAAGCCACAATGTGGTCATAAAATTTCTCTGGTAAAAAAGACTCGAGTGAGATGCAAGCAACCAAAGAGGAAAACCAAAAGTAAAGAAATAAATAAATTCCATTCTAAATAAAGTAAACATATAAAAATGTAAAGGAAAACCCAACAATGGGACCACCCATGTGTCAAAGATTAATTGAAAAATAAGAGATGGAAAAGCCGAAAAAGTGATACAATAGTAATGATAAAAAAGAAGATCCTGCACCCGGGGAAAAGGGATAAGGGCAACATCCTAATTTGTAATTATGCTCACCATTGATCAAGTCCAGATCTATCAATCAAGTACCATCAATAGGTGATTCCTTTATCTGTGGTACGGCCTCAAGTTCATAGACAGTGCGGGATTTCAGTGGGTTCCCCAGAAGGGTGAACCTCCAAGTATCATTCAAGGATAGACAGAGTCTATGGAGCAATAGAAGGTACAAAAAGCTGATAAATCATCTGTTATGCCCCGAAATATAACACACATAGAATACATCACTGCACTGTATGAGGTAAAGGCAGAAAGCATAATCTGAAAGTTCGTAAAAGACTGAACTTACACAAGCACATGCACAGCAGGATCTATATGTCTATTGTGTAACCTAAATAACGGTACTGAAAGGTCTCAACATATACGCAAGTCTAATTCGTAAACATAAATACCTCCACCATAGATATTTAACCTAATCTAGAATAGAAAGGTGCCTACAACAATGCAACGCAGTAGTTAAACAGAACTTTTCACAACCAAGGAGGAAGTAATTGATGGACATCATGACAAGAGAGATTAGACACCCCTCCACCCTAACAAGGGCCTAAGGGCCTCACAGTCACCACAAGGAGGCACTCCCCCGTGAAGGGCAATCACCACATCCTCACACCGTGGTACCTACCATGACTGCCAAAATCAACAGTCGGCAGAGGTGCTGGCGCATACGACGCACAACGTTCCCCAACAATGAAGGCCCACAAGACGTGCCATGCAGCAAGCCCCCAAGCTAGCCCCTAAAAGCAGCCCAGGCCACAAATCCCATGCCCTGTCAACATGTGCGACCCAGTAAGACTACCCCATGTTCAACAGAAACTAGTTATTGAACCCAAGAGAGACTATGAAAGATATATATTCAACCAGTGCACGCATAGAACCGAGGAAAATGTTGACAAGTTCATCACCCGCCTCTGGGTGCAGAGCACCCATTGCCAGTTCCACGCATTCTCCACCGAGGAAACGTTACAACTGCGTGTGATAGAAAGTTGCCTATCATCTGCCTTCAGGAAGCAACTGCTGAAGAAATCCCTCTCCATCGCCGAAGTAAGCGAGATGGCGAGAATTTTTGAGAGAGTGGACGCACAAGCAGCCTCCATAATGGGAAGCCCCACTGTCAAACAGGAAAACAGAGAAACCATTACTGCCATCCAGTCAAAACCCCAACGACCCATGGACAGAGGACCCATGCCTAACGGAGTGCCCAACCAAGTGGGCCCCAGGACTCAGAGACAATGCTATCAGTGCAGAATGAATTTCCCACACTCAGGGACGTGCCCCGCCCTGTCGTAAAGATGTGCCAACTGTGGCAGGGAAAGCCACTTTCAGTCGGTCTGCAGGTAAGGAAGACCTTTCCCCACTCTGAGGATGAACCCACAGCCACATAACAGAGCATACAGGTGGGACCTCCAGCCCGTAGCCTACCAAAGCAGGCCCTACTACTAAGGACAATGGCAATATGTCAGAGATGTAGAAGAAGTCTACCCGCAGGACTATGACCAGTTTTACGACCAATATAACCAATACTCCCAGTTCGGGGATGAATATGATGAGCCTCCGACTATGCTTCTAGACTACGGTGAATACCAACAGACCACTCAATATCGCAGAGGAGGAGACTATGACCAGAACTGCCCGGATGAATATGTCAATGTCATCTAGGACCAGGAAGCGAAGGAAGCGCCCAGAATAGCGGTCAATCTAGGAAACAAAAAGTTTTGCTTTCAAATTGATTCAGGCACGACAGTCAACATAACGGGGGAGCAAGAATTCCCGCAGATATCCGAGAGACCAGAGCTCAAAAAGACCAGCTCGAGGATTTTTCAAAGGGGAGCAGCACTACCCCTACACTCAATCGGACAATTGAAGAAATGACTGATGCTCAATGGAACGACGCTGGATACCACCTTTCATGTCATCCGAAGTCCGCCAAATGGTCGCGGCCTCCTCAATTACCATGTAGCATGCTGTTTGGGCCTCATTGATACCCACTTTCGAGAGGGCAAAGTGATCCAGTCATCAACATCTGCAGGAAACAATGGTAAGTGCGCATGTGCAATCAGCACCACCCAGAAAGGACCGCAGTACATCACAAAGGAGACCATCCTAGCCAAGTTTCCACACCTATGCAAAGGTTGCGCTATTGTCTTTGCTAGATGTGTCAGTATGCAAGTGAACCTGAGTTGACTTTCAATGCTCTATTTCAGACTGAATTTTAAAAACCTACGAGCATTTTTAATTTGGGGAATTGTTGAAGGGCATTTTAGGATTGAAGTGTTAATGTGCTTTTAGACCTCTTATAACTGTAATTAACAGACACGCTCTGCTGATATTACTGTATGACGTTGCTAGCATATAGAATCACCGTGAGGTGAAAGCAGGGACTTCAGTGCCCAGAAGCATGGGTGTGCGACACGCTACAATCTCGTCATCCCCAGCCGATTGAGGGCTTAACTGGATCGCGTCCGTGCAAAGCGCTGCCGCGAAGCCTGTTTAGGCCTCTTTGCAGCCTGGGAGCCGGCGGCTGGCGGGAAACGCTGGTGGTTGAGAACTCTCTATTAAGCAGTTATAACCAGGGAAGATGCTTTTGGAAGGCACAGAGATGACCAAACAGAGGTATACAGCCCTTCAGCTGAGAGAGCTGAATAATGAGGAGGTAAAACCACAGAGGTAGGGTGCACACCAAAATATCATGAATATATTGATTATGTTAGATTACAGTTTGGTGAAAATATTAGTTTATTTAAAGGTGCACGGGAGGAACTATGGCCTTGGCACAAAGCCCTATATATATATATATATAAAGAGAAGAAAGAGGAACCAAATACGGATCCCTTCCATCCCATGTACACTATCAAAAAACCACAATTTCTTTTAGAGCTGAATAATGAGTCTGTAAATTTAATCCTGAGCAGCCTCAATAAATACGATTGCATGGATTGGACAAAGAAATGCAGTTGATGCGGGCAGGAGAGTGGAGGGAAGATGAGCCATTATAATAAAGGCGGCATCAGTGAATGCAGCTCGGCAGTGGCACATGCAGTGGAGGTGGGGGAACTGATTCAGGAGCATGACCTTGAGCTCCTCTGTCTGACAGAAACATGGTTTACTTAAGGGTCTCAATCTGTTTTTCATAAATTGGTCCTAGAGAACTATATTATTCAAACAATCAATAGAGCAGCTGGCAGAAGAGGCGGGGGTATTACCATAATTTATAAATCATCCCTTAACATCTCACTCTTGGAGATGCTGGACTCGGGTGATGATGTGCAGATTGGGGAATTTCTGATCTCACTATCCCATACTAGGGTGTAAAAAGTGATCCTAGGGTATAGACCACCCGGTCATTTAGGACATTTTTTTGGAAAAGCTATATATATATACCTCGCATGGATTGGGAATAGATATAAGGAATTTTTGTGTGTAGGGGACTGGAATATCTGGCTGGAGAATGATATACATCCAAATTCAGCTGCACTGGCTGAACCTTTGGACAATCACAGCCTGGGGATTATGACTAGAGCAATGTCACACAATAAGGGGCATTGCCTAGATTTGATAGCAGCAAGAGGAGGGGCTGCACAATTTCTTGAAATTATCCAACTACTCTGGTCAGATCACTGTCTACAACTATTTGGATTATTGGGAAAAAAGGTACAAGCAGGAGGAGGGCGAGAGAATTTGCCATTGTGGATACACAAGGCAGATGACCTGGCCAAAATCCCAGGAGATGAGATTCAGGGAAGACTAGCAGAGCTAGATGTTCTGCTTCCATGTGAGGACTTTTTACAAATGGGATAAGATATCCTAGAGGAGATATGTGATAAATATGCACCCTTAAAACTAAAGACCACCAAAAAATCTAAATCCTGGTTTGGACCGGCGTTGGCTTTAATGAGCAAACAGGTGCGACAGGCAAATAAACTGTGGAGGTCCACCAAGTTAGATAGTGATGCAGTAAAGGTGAAAGGCAGGTTAAAAGTGTACAAAATAGCCTTATTCGCGACAAAAAAGAGTTCCTTCATAGAGAAATCGAACAGGCAGGGAACCAAGCAAGGGTTCTGTTTGACGTAGTGTCCAGGTTTAGGAACCCATTATGTATGCAGCTCCTATTGTTCTTACGCAGGCACAAGCATTTAAGAACTTTTTTGAAGAAAAGATTATAGACATCCAAGAAAGTATTGCTAAAGTGAGACCTCTTGAAAAATGGGATGAGCCCACAGAAGAGAAGGACACAGAAGAATTTGAGGAAGAAAAAGAGGGCTTTCACTTCCAATGCGTGGAGGAGGAAGTTGTCCAATCTCTGATACTTCAATTAAATCCAACAAATGATTTGCCATCCCTGATGCCGGCATGTAGGGTGAAGAGCTTGGCAGCGAATATCACCCCCTTCACAACAGCGTTTGTAAACAAATCATTAATGGAGGGCCATGTTCCCAGTGCCCTGAAGAGGGCACTGGTGACACCTTTGTTAAAGAAACTCAACTTAGATCAAACAGTCTTAAAAAATGACCTCCCTGTGGCCAACCTGTGCTGACCCACCAAAATTCTGGAAAAAGCGGTAGGTGTCCAATTCCATGCTTTTGTGGAGGGATTACAGGATGAACTCCAGTCCAAATTGGGAAGGCATCGAAATCAGTGGTGGAATGGTTCAGTTCCTTCCTGAAGGATAGGACCCAACGGGTGACCCCGGGGGGCTTTCTCTCTGAGATATCTTGGTTAAAATACAGAGTCCCACAGGGCTCAGCACTCTAGCCATTGTTTTTAACCTATATATTTGCTTGGTACTCAACAAACTGAGGAGGCATGGGCTAGGTTTTCATTCCTATGCCGACAATACCCACATTGAGACAGAGTATATTGGTGATGCATTTGAGAAGATCAATCAATGCATGGGAGAGATTAGAGGTGGATGGCATGTAAGCAGTTGAAGTTAAATGCAGCGAAAACAGAGTTAATATTGCTCGGGCAGGAAGTTAAAATGATGGTGGAAAGACAAATGCCACCTTCCTTGATTCTAGGTTAGGAATTTCAGTTTTCGAAGAAAGTCAAAAACCTTGGATGTATTTGGCAGGAAAACCTGGGCGGTGAAGCCCATGCATTGGTGATAGGGGCAATGACCAACTCGCATCTTGACTATTGTAATAGTCTGATGGCAGGGATACCAGTAAACCAGATTGCAAGATTACAGAGGGCCCAGAATGCGGCGATTAGGCAGATAGGTCATCTTGGGAATAGGAACCATGTATCGGCCCTATGCAGATCTCTTCATTGGTTAATGGCGGAAGACCGAAAAAGGTGGCCTGTCTGATGTACAGATGTTTTAATGGTCTTGCACCGGAATACCTGACTGTCAGGGTGTGTCGCTATCATCCAACAAGAGATCTCCTTTTAGGAGATAAATTGTTGACGTGCGAACATCGAGCCAAACAGGTATTTAAGCGGGGCAGGAGGTTTTCTGTGTTTGGCCCCAAAATGTGGAATCAGTTAACAGTGGAAATCTGGGCATGCCAGACCATGGAATTGTTTAGAAAGAGGTTAAAAACCTTCCTATTCAAATATGCTAATCAGCTTCAGATCATATGTAGTACTTACACACACTATTCCTGATCGATAGTTATCACCTGCGCCCTAATCAAAGGGTGAGGGAGACTCAAAGGGGCACCCGAAAAATTGCATATTGACAAATCAGTCAGACCAATTTGCCAACCTCCCAGGAGAGTAGGTTTTCACCTGCAAGAATCTGTCTCAAAAGAACTCAACCAGTTTCTCGACGAAGGCATCATTAAACCAAAGACGGGTACCACTCTGTGGGTATCCCCACTTGTCATTGTACCAAAGGAAGGAGGGCGCTTACGCCTCTGTGTAGACATGAGGATGACCAACACCGCAATACAAAGGGAACGTCACCCTGGCCCATGCCTCGAGGACATTATAGTACTGCTAAACAAATCTGCATTGTTCTCAAAACCTGATCTCATTCAAGGGTACCACCAGCTTGAATTGCACCCGGAAATCGAGGAGCATCATTACCTTCGCCACCCACGATGGTTGTTCCGGTTCAGACGCCTACACTTCGGCATCTCATCTGCTGCAGAAATATTTCAGGAGGACATAAGACAAATAATTAGAGCAATCATTAAACTACATCAATGACATCCTCTTGTTCGGCACATCACAAGAGGAACACGACTAGTGACATGTGCAGCACTACATGAGGGCGGCCTAACACTCAACCTGGACAAGTGCAGGTTCAGCAAAAGCAAACTAACATTCTTGGCCATATTTTATCTGACAAGGGCATGACATCGGACCCTGAAAAAGTTAGCACAATCACCAACCTATGGGAACCAGCGCAGGCAGCAGATGTGCGATCATTCCTTGGGATGGCCGGTTATTGTGCACTGTACAGTCCTCACTACGCCTCGCTCACCGAACCTCTGAGGAGATTGCTGCTAAAAGTCTCTACATTTCAATGGTCAAAGGAATGTCAGATAGCATTTGATTCCATCAAAGTGGGTCTAGCTGAGGCTCGCCACCTGGCATTCTTCAATCCCGTGTGGCACACCAAAATAACCATCGACCCCAGCCCAGTGGGACTTGGTGCCATCCTGGTGTAGATGGGTGGCGCTGACACATACCCCAGGCACATTGTCACATACGCGAGTCGTGCCCTATCAACCACAGAGGCGACATACTCGCAAGCTGAGAAAGAGAGCCTGTCGGTGGTGGGGGCCTGCGAACATTTCCACAACTTCATAATTGGAAAGAAATTTACTCTGGTCACAGACCCTCAGGCACTGCTCTCACTTTTTGGCAACCCACGCACAAAGGTGCCACCCAGAATAGAAAGATGGGGTATTACGCTACAGGAGTACAATTATACCATCATACACAGGTGGGGGAGAGCAAAACCCAGCAGATTACCTATCGCGCCACCCAACCGGGGTGCTAACCACCCACCAAGGTGGTACAGAATACATCAACTATGTGGCTGCCAATGCCCTACCACCGGCAATCTCGCTGCAGGCTATCGCAGTGGCATCCGCAGCTGACCCATCCATGGCATTAGCCATCAGCCTGACCAGCAACAATAAATGGAAGGACTACCGGCATGCAGTCCTAAACCACCCAGGAATGAGCAAAGTGGAAATAGAGGAACAGTTACTTAGAACAAACACTGGCACCCATCACCCAGGCAGGGGCTTTCTAACTGCCTGGGCTTGGAGCCCTCACCACAACATTCTCTGATCCACAACATAACAATCCACATTACATCACAACACATACTTATAACTGTACATAGTTGAAAAAGATAAATAAATATGCAAACAAAATTTGTTGAAAACACGTTTATTTGGAGGGGAGGTGGTTGTGGGTTTTCTTTTAGTTGGAACACATGATTTCCTTAGCTCAATTATCTGGATTTTTACTATCTATGATTTATCTTACATTTTCAATGTCCTTTTTGAGCGATTGTACTTGTTTTTGAACATTAATGAATAGTTGTTTTATTTCTTTTAATGAATTCATGATTAATTTTATGCGTAGTTCTTGTGGTGCTTCTTGTTTTATTCTTCGTGATACTTGAATGATCTATTTGAAAATATTTGAAATTTTTTTAAATAATTGAAGATATAATACACTTGATAAATATTTGTGTTGGTTGTATAGACATTTTATAGTAGGTAGATAAATTATGTGTTTGATGGCTGGTATTTGTTCCTTCAAATATTATTGTTAGTCTTATTTTACATAAATATAAAGAATGGACTTACAAAATCCTGAATGTGGTGTATTTTCTTGTGGTTCATTTTCTTCAGCGTCTTCTATTTTAATGTCTTCCTCTGTAGGATAACTGTCCTCCAGCCATTGCATGTAGTTTTCCATTTGGTGTTGTCACAACCTCAAACCGAGGCTTTGGGTCTTGAGCACCATGGCCCCCACCTCAGTACCGTTCCAAGGTCAGAAAGATCCACACTAGCCCGCTACGGGTGCCTTGGTCGCAGTCTTGCTGTCGTTGGCACCAGGATTATCTGGCAAGTATGGTTTCCAATGGACAATGGATGAACACGGCTGCCCCCGCGAGGTCTATCAAGGAATTGCAGCAAGCGGGCTAGCTTCAGGGCGGGGTCCGCCCCTAAGTCACCTGGGATTCCTGCCAGGTATTTAAACCACGCCCGACCCAGGGCACGTGCTTCGCGTTGTTCTGCTTGCAGCGTGACGTTCACCAAGCCCTGCTCTGTATCCTGGCCTGCTCGGGCGAACAACTGAAGAACATCGCTATTCTTACCTGCTCAGCTCCAGCTCTTCCATCCAATAGAAGCCTTCGAGGACTTTTCCATCGCTCCTTCGCTGCTTATTCAGGACTAAAGAGGCAAGCATCAGAAACTTCTTACCATCTCACCTGGGAGGCCTCCGCCACTCAGAACATCACTTCTGGCATTTTGTCCTTCACTCCATCGTCACTTCCAGGAATTCTTCACGACCTGAGAAGAAACAAAGCACCGGTCAGCTCACTTACAAGGACGTTCTCAGCTCCGCAACTAGCGCATGCTTACCTTCTTGAATTCTGTAGCCATCCTTGGCTTTCTCCATCACACCTCTGCAAGACAAAAGAAGACGGTTATTCAAACAATTCTCAACACAGACTTTATTCAAAAACTCTAAAGACTTACCTGAAAAGGGGGAGTCGCAGCCGGTATGGACTCCAGGCTAACACCAGTGAAGTAACTCGGCGGACCAAGCCAACAATGACGCGGCCCTACCTAGCTCGGCAGGACAGAGAGTGCGGCATTATGAAAACCAAAGTGAGCAGGTGACCACGCAAGGGAAGACTGGGAGGTGGGCCTCTGGAGACAAGGAGAGTCGCTAAAACATCCCTCCTATTTCCTAGAACTGATCCCAAGGCAAACGAAGTCTGAGGGAGTTGCTGAGAGCCCAGCGGTGTCCCAGGCCAGTCCAGAGGCGTTCCTGTGGATACAAGGTGAGCGTTACAGAATGCGAAGCCGTACTTAATAATCCACCCGGGCGCCAGGTATGGAAACCTCCGAGACAGACCAATTGGCCCAATTGTTGGGGCAGTTACGCGCGGAGGTACATTCGTCGCGGCAGGAGACCAATGCCTTGAGGAGAGAGCTAATTGTGAGCAAAGAAAGGGCGGGCGACCTTAATAGGCAACTGCTTCAATCACAAGCCGGGCAAGCTCTGTTGCCTGGGGTCGCTCCCTCTACATCAACGCCAATGAGTAATCCGGTCCAGACCAACCAACCAGGAACAGCACCACTAGCCCCTCTGGAACGATTCTCAGGTGATCCCCGGCGGTATGTGACTTTTATGAACCAGTGTCGGCTCCATTTTCTGTGCAGGCCCGGGGCATTCCCAACCGACCAGTCACGGGCGGCCTTCGTTCTCTCCTACCTCACAGGAGTCCAGCTGACTGGTTGGTGCCATTCATCAGTCGGGATTCAGTCGGGATTCATCAGTCCCCTATTGCAGGACTTTGCTGGGTTTCAGCGGGAGTTGGAAAAGCTTTTCACCCGACGCCACCATGGACAGGCATTAGATAACGAGCTTCTGTCTCTTCGACAAGGGAACCAGGACCTGCTGTCATACATCGCTACTTTCAATAGACTGGTGGTAGAGGCTGAGTGGCCTGATGACAAGCGAACCACCCTGTTCCATCGGGGCCTGAGAGGAGAGCTGAAATATGTGTTGGTTCAAGTGGTGGACCCACCCCCGGATTTTGCGGAATTTATTAACCTCGTAGTGCAACTAGATCAAAGACTCCAAGACCGAAAAAGCGATCGTGGCAAGCCTGATGCCCATCCTGTGATTGTGCGACCCAAAGACCAAGCTCCCGAGGGTTTTAAGGTGCCATTGAACCCATGCAAATAGGTGGAGTCAGGCCTCCTATAACCAAAGTTGAACGGAAAAGAAGAAGAGAGTTGCAGTTGTGCTTGTTTTGTGGCAAGGCGGGCCACTTCCTAAAGGAGTGTCCAGTCAAGCCGCCCAGAAGAACCGTCGGGGCTACAGACAAGGAAAATCCCGGTGAGGAGCCGGAAAACTGCATAACCCGGCAATTGTAGAGGTCCAATTGTCGAGTGAGGAAATTCATCTACAGACCTCCCATTTTGCTCTGCCTATAATCCTAATCACTTACCAGCACCCATCGGTTATGGATTCAATGGAAACCTATATTGACAGTGGAGCCGGGGAGAACTATATTTATCAGGATGTCGCAGCAAAGATGGGGCTACCACTCTGCCCTAAGTCAACCACCGAGACAGTCACTACCGTAGACGGCACCGAGATCGCCTCAGGAACTGTATCTGAATGCACCACAGAACTCACTCTCTTGTGTGAGGATGGACATCGTGAAATCATCACCTTTGATTTGATCAAGACACTTCAGTTCCGGCTAATCCTGGGAATGCCGTGGCTAGTCACACACAACCCGCGGATCGATTGGCGTGCCTGTGAATTGGTTTTTGCCCATAGCTGCACGCACACTTGCTACCCTAAGTTGTCGGAAGGGGAAGCACGCCAGGTCCCCAGTGCGTGAAGATGCGGTGAGCATCCTGGGGGGGTCACTACGCTGCCTGCACATTACCAAGATTTTTGGGACATTTTCCAAAAAGAGCAAGCGAACACTCTTCCCCCTCACAGACCCTACGATTGCCAGATTGATCTGTTGCCTGGAGCCCGGATTCCGTGTGGGTGTATCTATGTGCTCACAGAACCCGGAAAATCAACACCTGAAAAGTAAATACCTGGCCAACGGTTTCATCTGCCCGTCTAAGTCATTGGCCGCGGCCCCATTATTCTTCGTACTGAAAAAAGAAGGGGACTTGAGAACCTGCATTGGTTACCGTGCCCTGAACCAAATTACCATCAAAAACCGTTATCCTCTGCCGCTGATCCCGGAGTTGTTAGACCAGGTCAAGGAAGCCAGATCTATACTAAACTGGATCTTAGAGGAGCCTACCACTTAGTGCGCATTAAAAAAGGGGACGAGTGGAAGACGGCATTCCGCACCAAGTACGGCCTATTCAAATATCAGGTAATGCCGTTTGGTCTGTGCAATGCCCCAGCGCATTCAATACTTCATGAATGATGTGCTAAGAGAACTTATTGATGTCTGCGCCCTAGTATACATTGATAACATCCTGGTGTACTCAACATCGGAACAAGAACATGTAGGGCATGTACGGGCCATCCTGACCAAGCTTCGACAACACCACCTCTACGCCAAGCTAGAGAAGTGCTTGTTCCATTTTACGGAGGTGGAGTTTCTGGGTTTTGTCCTTTCGCCCAGGGGCATACGTATGGACGCTCATAAGGTTGATGCAGTACTCAACTGGCCAGCACCAAGTTCCGTCAAGGGTCTCCAGAGAATGCTGGGTTTTGCAAACTTCTACCACCGCTTAATTCCTGGGTTTTTCCAAATTTGTGCACCCGATTACTTCCCTCCTACGGAAGTGCAACAAGACCTTTCGCTGGACAGAGGAGGCGGAGAAGGCATTCCTGGAACTCAAGGCGAAGTTTACCACGGCCCCAATCTTGCGGCATCCACGTCCAGACCTTCCCTATATCTTAGAAGCAGACGCGTCCAACATGGCGATGGGTGCAGTGCTGTCACAAAAGGACCCGCTCACAGGCCAACTGCATCCAGTGGCCTTTTGGTCATGAAAGTTCACGCCACCGGAGCTCAACTATACCATCACCGATAAGGAGCTGCTGGCCATTAAGGCAGCATTCAAGGCTTGGCGACATTACCTATTGGGGGCCATGCATACCATCACAGTGATAACAGATCACCGAAATATCCAGTATTTGAAGGATGCTAAAGCTCAGTCCTCCCGGCACCTACGTTGGGCTCTTTTTTTTGCAGAATACGATTTTGTAGTCACGTATCAGCCTGGGGTTAAGAATTGCAAAGCAGATGCACTTTCTCGCATGGGAACTGAGGAAATGGCACTCGTGCCTCCCAATCCCGTGGCCATTATCCCTAAAGACAGAATCCTAGGCATCACCACCACTCTGACCCAGGACGAACTCTTATATGAAGTTCGGCAAGTACTAACTCAAGAACAACTATAGGAATGGGGTTCCAGATGCAAACATTTCTCGGTTATGGACCGGCTGCCATACTACAGGAACCAGTTGTTTGTACCAGTGAAGGAACTGCAAGAACAAGTTATACATAGGTACCATGACTCTCTTATGGAGGGACACCTGGGAATTGTGAAGACCTTGGCCAAGGTGAAAAGGAGCTACTGGTGGCCAACATGGTGCAAAGATGTAATCGAATTTGTCAGGTCCTGTGGAATCTGTGCCCAGAATAAATCCTCCAAACAGAAACCTGCAGGTCTTCTTCAACCTCTGGACATCCCGCCAGCTCCGTGGCACTCTCTGTCCCTAGATTTTATTACGGACCTCCCTTCCTGTCACAGGTACGACACAATCCTGGTAGTCGTAGATCTATTCTCCAAAATGGCTCATTTTTTTCCATTTAAGGGTTTGCCCAATGCCTCCGGCCTCGCCCAAATCTTCCTCGAGCAGGTAGTATGCTTGCATGGATTCCCCTCGGCTCTCATATCTGACCGCGGAACTCAGTTTGTGTCCAATTTCTGAAAAAAAATGCTGCTCTCTAGCCCAGATAGACATCTGACCTGTCCTCTAGTCACCACCCACAAACAGAGGGTCAAACTGAGAGAACGAACCAGACCCTTGAGCAGTATCTACGCTGCATGCTCCACCAAACCGAAAGGGATTGGAAGGACCTCTTATGGATTGCTGAATATGCTTACAATAACTCCTTGCACAGCAGCACTGGACAAACGCCATTCTTTACGGTTTACGGAAGACACCCGCGCACGTCTGAGCTAGACATTCCAACAACTTTGGAGATGCCAGCCGTCACCACCCTCCACACGACCATCACACAGGCCTTCAAGAGAGCTCAAGAACACATACAACAAGCCAAAGCCCGCCAGAAAAAATATGCAGATCAACATCACATCAAGGCTCCGGACTACCAGGTAGGGGATCAGGTATGGCTGGCCTCTAAACACATACCTATTAAGGGGAAGCGGACATTTCGCCCATGGTTTCTGGGACGTACCCAGTAGAATTGGTCATCAACCCAGCTGCTGTAAGAATGTCATTACCTGTCCACATGAAGATCCACCCGGTGTTCCACGTGTCACTTCTAAAACCAGTAAGTTGGGAACTCGACTTTCTACCCAACCAGGGCTCGTAATCATCCATGGAGAACCGGAGTATGAAGTAAAGGGCATCCTGGACTCTAAGTATATGAGGAAAAAACTCTACTACCTGATGGATTGGAAAGGCTACGGTCCACAGGACAGGACGTGGGAGCCCAGTGAGTACATCCATGCTCTGCGCCTGCTTCAACCTTTCCATCAAGAGCACCCGGATAAGCCAGGCCGGGACAGGAGGACCACTGTGAGAGGGGCCTTGGGGGGGAGTGCTGTCACAACCTCGAACTGAGGTTATGGGTCTTGGGCAACATGGCCCCAACCTCAGTACCGTTCCAAGGTCAGAAAGACCCACAATAGCCCGCTACGGTTGCCTTAGTCGCGATCTTGGCGCCGTTGGCACCAGGCTCATCTGGCAAGTATGGTTCCCAATGGACAATGGATGAACACGGTGCCCCCACGAGATCTATCAAGGAACTGCAGCAAGCAGGCTAGCTTCAGGGTGGGATCCGCCCCTAATGCACCTGGGATAGCTGCCAGGTATTTAAACCACGCCCCGACCCAGGGCTCGCGCTTCGCGTTGTTCTGCTTGCAATGTGACGTATCCTGGCCTGCTCGGGTGAACAACTGAAGAACATCGCTATTCTTACCTGCTCAGCTCCAGGTCTTCCATCCAGTGGAAGCCTTCGAGAACTTTTCCATCGCTCCTTCGCCGCTTATTCAGGACTAAAGAGGCAAGGATCAGAAACCTCTTACCATCTCACCTCGAAGGCCTCCGCCACTCGGAACATCACTTCTGGCGTTCTGTCCTTCACTCCATCATTGCTTCCAGGAATTCTTCCCGACCTGAGAAGAAACAAAGCACAGGTCAGTTCACTTACAAGGACGCGCTCAGTGCCGCAACTAGTGCATCCTTACCTTCTTGAATTCTGTAGCCGTCCTCGGCTTTCTCCATCAGCCTCTGCAAGACAAAAGAAGACGGTTATTAGAACAATTCTCAACACAGACTTTATTCAGAATCTCTAAAGACTTACCTGAAAAGGGGGAGTCGCACCCGGTCTGGACTCCAGGCTAACGCCAGTGAAGTAAGTCGGTGGATCAAGCCAACAACGACGCGCCCCTGCCTAGCTCAGCAGGACAGAGAGTGCGGCATTAGGAAAACCAAGATGAGCAGATTCCCAAGGGGAAATCACGCAAGGGAAGACTGGGAGGTGGGCCTCGGGAGACAAGGAGAATCACTAAAACATCCCTCCTATTTCCTAGAACTGATCCCAAGCCGAACAAAGTCCGGGGGAGTTGCTGAGAGCCCAACGGTGTTCCATACCAGTCCAGAGGCTTCCCTGTGGATACAAGGTGAGCATTACAGGTGTGGTATGAAGAAATACTGCTTGTCACTTCAGAACTTCAGATTTTTGGTGTTATATTTGTTGTTTGGTTAGATATTTCAAACATGCAGCCAATTTCAGAAAGAGAAGATTTTGATTGTTCAGAAGACTGTGGAGAATTTGATAATTTTGAGAATGGGGTTCATAGTGATGTTTAGGACATAGCTGATGTGTTATGAAATCATTGGCTTGCAACATTTTTTTGATTCTATAGTGTTATTTTAGATGGAGTGTTTGAAATGAGAGCTTTATGTTGTAATTGTGGAGAAAAATGTTCGACAGGGAGCACAGGTTTTTTTTCTCTTTGAGATAAGAAAATGACTTAATCATCTAAAGAAAGAGCAAAGAGAAATGTTGCACAATTTCTTTAATTGTAATAGAGGTGAAGAGTATTTCTCTGATTGGAAATATATTTTTTGGGTATCTTTTAAGAGCCATGCAGAGTACTTTTAAGTACATTGGAAAAGCAAAAAAACTTTGATGCCTTTCTTTTTAAAATAGCTGTGGTTATGGCAGCAACCAATGAAATGTTGTGCTCTGTCAGATGGATTATAGCCGTGGATATCACCAAGCCAATGGGACGTTGTGTATTTTTGGCGGGTGTAGCCCGGTCTATGACTATTGCCTTAGCCGCGGGTATGGAGATTCCAATTTCTGTGCATTGATCATGTTGTTTCATTGATCTTACACTACACCATTTTACATGTGTTAATGATTATATGCCCTCATGTGTACCTTTATGTTGTTTGAATTGTCACACTGTGTCAATAAGTCTTTTTGAATCTGTAAAAATGTTACGGGTAGCCGCGACTACTAGCGGTTGACTCCATTCCTGGTTATGAATGGTCCAATCGTACATCGTGCTTTCCGGTGGGTAGCCGCAGTTATGAACCTGCTGATTGTACACACGGTTATAGCTGTTTGTATTTTGGTGCAGTGATCATATTATTTTATGGATGTTTTAGCACAGATGTTTACATGTGCTTCTGTTTGAATGTTCTCATCTCAAGGCATGTGCGATTTAAATTTGAAACCTTTGCAATATGTGTATTCCAACTCATTAGAAAAATGTACGTGTACCTGCATCTATAGCGGTTCTTTGCTGTGTACCCGGGATAATAGCCGTGGTTATATAATTTGTAAAATTAAGAAAAAAAACATTTTTTTATTTAATTGTTTTTGATGATGTTCTACAAAGTATTCTTTGGAAGTATTGTGTTGGGGTTTATTGACTGTTACGGGCTGTAATAAAAATGTGTTGGGCAATGTACCTGTTTTCCTTCTACAGTCCTCTTTTTGTGCTATTGATTTCTGAAAGCTACGAAAGTGACCTTTTTCTGAACCTTTGACATTCTTATTCCAGAACTCATAGTGTGCACATATTCTGTTTTGGCCATTGTGAAGTTCTATTCATTATTTGGAGCAGCTGAAGGTGAGTGATTGTGTGTTTTTCTATATTTCACGTGTATTATGAATTCTTATATTTCTATGATAAACCAAGTATGTTTAGGTGTCCGATTTAGTCAAGTTTTTAAGTATTATTTGGAAAGTAGGGTTTTCAATGTTTGAGTTCAGTGTTTTTAGGAGAGTGATGAAGCAGTATCACATGTTATGCTATGGTTATGTGTGACACAAAATATATATGCAATTAAAGGTTGTTTCTCACTCACATTGGAAGATGTGATATGAAAGGGGGTGCATAATACATCCTAGTGTCAACCAAGCAGCATAACTGTATCCTTGACAAATAATGCAGCTGTATATGTGCTTTGTAGTTGGATATTAAGATGTTTTCTGTCACCCTATATTGATGATCTACTACTGTGTTAGAATTGTAGAAGTGTTTAAATGTGCCGTTAAATTTGAGAAGTTTTATGAGGCAGTGCACCTGACAAATGTTAACTTGGTTATAATGTTTGGCAATGTTCTGCTTATTTGTGGAGATTTGTGGATTTTGATAGCTTACTGGGAAAGTTGAACTGCTAGGTTTGGAGTGAACATTTTGTCTCTTGAGAAGTGGTTTGGGAATTGTACTGTGAAGTTATGGCTAGAGTAGGCCAGGTATTATTAAAGTCTTTTGGCATTTCAGGCAAAATACACCAGGTAAATGGTTTGTGAGAAATTATGAAGCAAAGTGAAGATGGTGAATTCATAATAGCTAAGTGGGAAGGGTCTAATAGTTTGCATTTCAGCTTTTATGCAGTAATGTATGAAATGTGTTTGTTTCTTTATTTCGATACCGGTATGAGTGTGCAAATGACATGGTTTATGCATATATTTCTCTTAATATGTTTGTTTTATTATAAATTGTTAGGTTATGAAAGAAATGGGTACTGTGGCATATAACATTAGTTCACCTTTCATTTAGGCTTATCATTCAAGTAATTTACAGTGCCAACCACAGATATATCACAACCCAACAAACTTAATGGCGCCTAGTGAAACTCCACTGTCCTTATCCTGCTGAATAGCATCTCACATTACATGGAGCATTCTTATATACTGCAGTATTTCCATTCCATTCTAATTGTTGGTACTAATTTAGCAATAATAATTAGCAACCATATTCAGCAGTTTCACAATTTGTTTGGAAATGGTGTGCTTTGGCAGGGCAGGAATCTATTTGATGTTCATGCTATCTAGTCTATGTTGTTACTGTCAGGGTTGCTTTACTTAAGTCACATTGTTTTATACCTTTGAAGGGGGTTGGTTGGGTAAAGGTTTAGATGTTTTTTTCTGTGAATTTCACCTTATAATGAAGGTTGGGACTTAACTTGGATTGTTTAGAGCATTGACTAGTGCCCAAGCCAAGATGGGGAAGCATGTCAGTGATTTGATTGATTGAGAACACCTTTTGAGGCTGAAATAAGGAAGGCATTGTCAGACGCTCACTGACAGACATCGGCTGTAAACTTACGAGCGTGGCGTGCTCGTAACAACCGACTGTCCATCTTTTAAATATCAGGTTGCGGTCACCAGCCGCACTAGTTTGCTTTCTCTTCTGACACTGAATAAGGAGGGAGTAGCAAATGTAAATAGTTGAATTCATTATTTGTATTCGTCGCATGGTTTTCAGAAACAGATCCAAGGCTTGTCAGACCCGCACATCAGTGTTCTGGAACAGTTGCAAGAGATTGTATATGGACCAGTTAGACTTTTTAGAGAAAGCAACTGGCCTGGCCTTTTTGGTGAGAGCGGTGATAGTTCACATATGGTGGAGACAGGAGCATTTTGACTTAACATAAAAGATGAAGCACGGAGTCTGTTTTGGAACTCAAGTACTTGTCTAACCCTTCCACAAAAAGAAAGCATTGTCTCTGGTGCATTGGACAGAATGTTTACTTAAAGTGAATCAGTGCACATCAGATGAGTCAAGCATCATTTTATTGATCCTTTTGGGTTTGGCATATTCACAAGGCACAAGTTCTTTTTGCAAGGTCTGGTTGAATAAATCTGCAACACAGTAAACTTTATAAGAATTCCTTAGGATCATTGCAGATAGAAGTCATAGCTTCCTCTGGGCTGGGAGCAGAGGAATAACAGGTACTTACATTAAGTGTAAATGTTTAGTACTACAAGGGTTTAGAGAATGTGATAATTGTCTTAACCGTTGCTTTCCTCCCTTGCTGCAGATCTTCCTGAGCGTCCAGAAACAGTATGTTTCTTTGTTATTTTCTCCACTTCCCCTTTCCCCCAGAGGTGTGGAGGGCTTAACTGTAGTTGAAGTAATTGAGTGTTCCACGCCTTTGAGGGTCTGTTGGGGTTCAGCAGCTTCCATGGATCTACGATCAAGATTTAACCCGACAGTTACACAATGCACTGATATAGGGATATGTAAAATGAATAGGGGTGCATAGTAATGTTTATCACTAAACAAGCAGCATATCACTACCTTTGTAAAATAATGCTGCTGTGTTTGTGTTTTGAAGTTGGATAGCAAGCTTTTCACTATGATCCCATATTTGTAAATATTGTTGTGTTAGATTTGTGGATGATTTCAAATGTGGCCTTAACTATGACACATTTTATGATGGCATTTAGCTGATAAATGCTAACTGGTTTTGATGTTTACAAATGTTATTTCTTTATTTGTGGTAATTCATGGATTCTGCCATTTCACAGCAAAAGTTAATTTCAATTGGTACATTTACAGTGAACATTTCTTCACTTTAGAAGTGGTTTGGGAATTGTACTCTGAAGTGATGGTTACAGTATGTCAGGTATTACTGAAGAAATGTTTATTGGTATGGGCAAAGGTATTATAGATGAGGTTTGCTAGGATAGCTTTCTGGGGCTGCCTAGGGCACTTGACCATTCAAACCCTAGTGGGGAAAAGTTAATTTCAATTGGTAAGTTTCCAGGGAACATTTCTTCTCTTTGGAAGTAGTTTGGGAATTGTACTCTGAAGTTATGGTTACAGTTTGTCAGGTATTACTGAATAAATGTTTAGTGGTATGGGGCAAGGGTATTATAGATGAGGTTTGCTAGGGTAGCTTTCTGGGCTGCCCAGGGAACTTAGCCATTCAAACCCTAGTGGGGATGGGTAGTGGAGGGAGGATATACATGTTGATATCTTTTGTTGAGTAGCAGTAGAAGTGATTAGTTTGTAGGTGAAATGCAGTATAGGTGGTCCGGCCATTGGCCCTATGATGCTTGAATTGGTGCAAACAGGTGAGGTGCTTGCCTTTGTATGTTCTTTGATGAGGACGCCAAAGCCGGAGTGATTAAATGGGTGGTGGGAGGATCAAGGATGTGGCAGAACCTAGTTATGTGACCAGCAGTATACTGAATGTTCTCTACCTGCGGTTGGCCTACAGCTGTTAAGTAGAGACTTGTAAGGTGTGAAAACTGGAGTTTGGTGGAGTAACTAAGTGGCAGTGCATTATCTTGAAGCTCTATTCTTTTATCACCTTCCTCATGAATTAAGCACACAGCAGAGATGCATACATGGTAGGTTGGTACATTCAAGCAAAGATGTGTAACAGATTATCGTGCAAAACCTTTATGAATGTGAGAAATAATAAATTATGCTAATTTATGACATGATTACTCTGGTCAGGTCTAAGATGCCCAGTTTGCACCTTTAGTTTATAGTGATCAATTAGTGTAGAGAGCACACGCCCGTCTATCAAATTTATGGTGAAGGAATGTGTTTTGTTTAGTAGGCTGAAATTTAATGTAGAATAGCCTCATATAATTGGAGGAAGAGTGTGAAGGATTGCATGTAGTGTAAATAAGATGATCAATGTAGAGTTTGAATGGATGGTAATAGTTTCCCAGTTTTTGATACATTTGTGGTTGGAACAGTACATTTTCAAGATGGTAAGACTACATGAAACCTGAGCTAATTGTATAAGTGATAGTGACCATTTGTTGAAGAGCCTTAGAAATCCTGATAAAGCATGCATAACTATAGCATAACATGTGCTACTTTTTGAACCCTCTTCAGAAAACACTTAAATGAATTATGGAAAACCCTACTTTCCAAGTAATACCTTTATAGTGTATTAAATTACAAACCTAAATATACTGAATGCATGTTATATAAAGAACAATTCATGATATCTATTGAAAATATAAAGAAACACAATGACTGACCTTCACCATCCCAATTTCTTATTTTATAGCTTTTTTGTGAGAAGCCCTTGTAATAAAAATGCAAGGTCTGCACAGTGAAAAGGTGTGCACATATCACTTGTGAGAGTAGCGCTGTAAAAGGGCGGGGGCTCCTTTTAAACATTAGACAAGTGAAACCCAAAATAAAAGTAATTTACATATAATAGAAATGTAGGGACACCGGTAAGTATGACCAAACATAGAGGTAGGCTAAAACACAGTAAATAGTCTTTGGAGCATGCCTTTGCAGCCAATGTGTATGAATGTATTTATTAATCTGCAATGAAGCCGCATTGTAGTAAGTACATTAGGATTTATTGAGAATCTTCTTGTGTGTTTGTGGTAAATTTTACCATTCCTGCACAGTAGTCAAATTCTTGCCTTATACCTGAGACACTGTAAAGTGCTGTCAGGATAATTTGTGGCATTTCTATGAAGGACAAGCATTTGCAAAAACAACTGGTCTGAGCCGCTTAAGTAAATGTTGTCAACAATTGGTGGCAATGTGAAGAGAAGATTGATTGTTACATTTGCGTAGCAATTTATTCCAGTTGTGTTGTTGAATTTAAATGGACCAGAGAGTTGTGTCTCTGCATTGTTTAATGGGCCTGCAGATTTCTTTGGCGGAGAGATATTTGACTTTTTCTCTTCTGAAGGACATGCAATTGAGTTTGTAGTAGACAGTTTTGTGGTTGTATTGTAGGGACACCCATCGGGCGGGAGATGGCATTGTGCATATGCGTGGGTGTCCATAAAAAGTATGTCATGCAAAACTGGACACAGGCGAACACTGCGCCTTATCCCGGAGCACCACCATTTTCAGAGTGGTCACCCCGGACTGTCCAGAGTGGCAGTTTTTCAAAATGGAGGTGCCCCTGGACTGTTGCGTTGTCCGCAGACTATTAATTGGGCTTTAAAAAAAAATATCACAGAAAAATATACAAGATATGTATAGTATACAAAATAAATGTACTTAGAAAAAAGGGATAGGGTATCAGAATGGGAAACAGATGGGAGAATTAGGAATTTCTGTACAATAATGATTAGGGGAGGAAGGTGGTGCGGTTTCATCAAAGCGTCTTTCATTTACATTTTGGGAATTTGATGGGGCTGATTGCTTGGGACAAGGGGGACAGGTGCAAGAAGGACAGTGATAAGGAACATTTCTAATCACATGATTTTTGACATACGTTAATAGTTCCTTAAAGTCATTACTGATTTGATCCAATTTTGCATCATGATTTCATTATGTACAGTTGGTGATAGGGCTTCTGTTTGTGACTGTTGGGATTCTGCAAAACTAAATTGGGATGTTTTTACTTTGTGAAAACTATGTACTATAAGTGAGGTATGTACAAATGACATTATTTATTTATATTAAAAGATATTGTGTATGCCATTAGAGATGTTATCATCGCTCCTTTCTTCTTTTGTGAAGTTTTCTTCCAACCACTTAAGTGTGTTTGCCATTTCTGTGAAAATAAAAAGAGTGCTTTTTGCTTATAAGAAATGTTTATATGAATGGTAATAATCCAGATATAAATACAGTGTACTTACTACTTAGTAAGAGATTATTCTTCAATATGTGAGTCTGTATGCAGAGTTTTACTGAGGTGATAATATGAGGTGTGCAGTTATGGTATTTGCTTGGTGCATTCCATTATGTTGTGTGCTACATAAACAATAATTTTCACATTTTCAAATGATAATATTGTACAAAAAGGTAGATTTTTGTTGTGGTAAATGTACGTAATTGTGTTTTATGTATATGTGTTTGTTGGTTGAAGGGTAGACCATTTTTTGTTCTCCCCTGTGCTTCTGGGCTTCAAATGCTACCTGCTGTCCGCGGACTTTAATACTGTCAGTGGACTATACAGCTGTTACATTACGGGTGAGTATAATATAAGGAACCTTTAGCAAATTAAAGGTGCACTGGTAAAAATGGGTAAAATCTGTGATGTCATCTTTGATGTCCTGGGTGTTAATCTTAGCAGTGCACAGCGGTGGTGCGAGTTATGATTGCTTAGCTTGCTGGCGAATTTCTGGGGTTTTCAGTTTTACTTGTAAACATAACATTCCTTTAACGTTTTTTTCACTGAATTACATAGGTTTTTATTAGTGCAACTTAACTATAACGTCCCTTTAACAAATTATACAAGACAAATCTAAACTTTCCAAAAGTCATAAAATAATCTATTGGAATTTTTTAGCCAGTGGGTCAAGTGGGTGCATTCTTACATTATTTTTATTGCATGAATGAACACCAATCAACTTTATAGTTTTGATCCTGGCTCCTGAACGTGGGGGGAACGCCAGTGGGTGTATATGTCTCTTTCGTGTATCATACATCATAGCAGCGTTCTTGGTGCATGCCATTCCTGCAATTTTTTTCCACCAATTACAACAGATTATGAAAGAATTCAGCAAGAGCAGAGTTACTTGGGTACAAATGAAGCAAGGCCGTCTAGCTTCATGAGATCTGATTTGGATTTTCTTATTATATTATAAGCAGGTTCTGAACCTGCAGGGCCCCTAAATAGAGCCCACACAGCGAGCACCTGTTTTCTCAGATTTACTTTGAGAGGTGGCACTAGGGTGCACAGAACACTGTGTTGCATATGAGTTGGGTCTTTCTTTTGGGTTTGGTTACAATGGGTAAGAAAAAAGGGCAGGGCATAAGAAAGAAATAACAATAATTTCAAAACAAAGTAGTGTAAGAAAAAAATAATCAGAAAGTGAAAGAATGTATATGAATGGCAATGGAAAGCTATCTGCAACAAATGAAAACAAAAAGGGCGACAAACTGCTTTCAAAGGGACAATAACGTGAAGATGAATACAAAATATGACAAAAGAACATTAAAAGGTAAGAAAAAATTGCTTGAAAAGAGAAAAAAAAGAAGGTGGAAAGAAAAATGTCTCAATTGACACACATAGGGCCTCATTATGACCCTTCCGGTCCGGAAAGAACGGTGGTGGTAAAACCGCCACCACCGTTCTTTACACACCAGCTGATTAAGAGTCCTGCAGGCGGGAGGTGTCACACCCGCCAGGTCTGACCTGGCGGGTTTAACACCACCCTCCTGCAGGCGGTAATGGAAACACCGGCTCCATCATAGACGGAGCCAGTGTTTCCATTGTCCCCATTCCCATGGAGTCCTATAGGACTCCATGGGAATGGTGACTTATTCCCGGGTTACCGGGGTCATAATGCCCTGGTAATTCTGGGAATCACGGAGGCGGAATGGTAATACGAGTCCGGTGGTAACCTGCCGGTTTTTCCAGCTCGGTTACCGCAGGACTCATAATGAGGCCCATAGTAAGTTATGCGAGTGGTTGTAAAGTATAACTGAAAATTGCAGGTCTTATACATCTGGTTTAAAATGTTTGCATCAATGTGTTTATGGTGCGGAATACATGCATTGCACCCAGAATATGTGTAAATACAAACAATTAACTAAAACAATCTAATGTTGGAGTTCATTTGCACTTCTAGCTGCAAATAATATTACAATGACCATTATCATGTCATACACATATGTTGACAAAACAGAATTACGTCCACTTTCCCTCACACTTATACCTTGTTCTTTCAAAGTGGATGTGCAAATGTTTGTGAACATACATCTAAATGGAATTGAATTATTGTGCTGTTTGTTCCCTATGGCATTTCAGAAGATGACTTCTCTCAATAACCTTTGAATGCTTGCATGAAAAAATCATCAAATATTCCAGATTTATATTTCGAGGTAGCTGTCTCTGCAGGCACATGTTCGGGTTTCTACATTAAGGCCTTCATAGTTTAAAAAATGTTTACTTTAATCATGTTTTGAACAGCTTTTAACATCCCATAGGGAAAAAAAGAATTTTTCGACCCAAAGATCTCAACGTTGGGTGCTTTGATTTCCCAAATTTTTTGCAGGCACCTAGAATTTTAGCTTGAATTGGTGCACTGAAAAACATTTTGAAAATCAACTTGGCCAATGTTATGATAGTAAGGATTGAAAAGGTAACTATATATGACTCATGCGAAGAATGAATGTGCATATTTCATACAAACTGTATGCAGAACATATGTGTTTTACAGTTCATACATTGCGCAATTAACATCAAAAATTCACATCAAAGGCAATTCTAAGCTGACTTTGATATCAGTTTTAAGGTGATGAAATAAATGTACACATTTCATATGAACAGTACACAGAGCGCATGAGTTTTACAATTCATACATTATACAATAAGTATCTAAAAACTCACATGAAAGACAAGAGAGCTTACTTTGATGTCAGTTTTAAAGTGATAAATAAATCTACAAATTCAATACAAAAATGTACACTTTTCATACAGAAATGTAAACTTTAGGAGTGTTAAGAAGTAAGGTTATCATTGGGAATTCAAAGGAAATATATAGGTTCATGGAATAATACTAGCTCAAAGATTTCGGCATTCTGTTGTCACAGTTTCCTTACCATTTTTTATTATTTAGCATATGCCAGACATTCTGGAGAGCACTAGTCTGCCAGGTGTGCAGCAGAATGTATTGGCAGTAAAATAAATTATTTATTGATCCAAGAGTTTCAGCCTCTATTACTCTTAGAGTTGCAGTTATTGTAGTAGTAGTATTGCCATTTTTTTTATTTAGGTGCAGGTTCATCATACTGTAGAGAATCTTCAGATGGACAGGGTGAGCAGCGGAGTGATTGATAAAACAAATAGCAGGTAGTGTCCTAGCCGGTCCTAACCAGTAGACCTCTGAATATTCCTGCCATTTTGTCTGAATAACACTTTTAATTTCTGAGTTGGGCCCAGTCCCTGCTGCATTCAGTAAAGTTTCCCTAGCTGCCAAGTTCATAACTAAAGATTGAGCAGCGCAAACATTAGTCATCTTTATTGTTACAAGAGTAAAACTGACCTTCCTTTGTCACAAAGCCTACAATTGATGTCCTCATATTTAGAAAGGATAAAACACAACAGTTACAAAAGATATGTTTTTTTCTGGACAAAGACTCACGAGAAGGCATTGCCAAAATACTAAATCAGGCTGCAGTAGTGCTGCCATTTAGCAGATTTCTGGATTGTTGTATAGAAAGGCCTGGTAGTGTAGAAAATATAAGCAATTGTGCCACAGAGTCACTTATTTCTGAGACCTTAAGTCCCAAGCAGTATCACACAGAATTACAAATAACATATTTCAATTTAGCATAGTCACAGAAATATGTTCCACTGTGAGGAGATGCAAATGCTGGGAAACAGTTTGGGTTGCCAAAGTATCTCAAGTCATAACAGCAGATATTAGTGTGACAACTACTATTGTCACAGGATGCTGATCTCCCTTCCAATTAAATGATATGATCAGGTCATCTGCATGGGGATACATTCGGAATGTCACATGAAAGAATTAAGTCATCTGCATTGAGTTGTACATATGATGTCAACAAGGGGCTGTTCCTAGGATGTCATCTATAGGGTTTTAACGAATAGCTTAGGGTAAGGTATGTCGTTCTTTATGTTTGTGAACTGGTGGTAGCCAGCTGGAGAATAGGGGTGTGCACTCACCTATTAATTATAATGTATTTAAATGTGTTTTTGCCTATAAATATTGTGATCCAATGTGGATATGATGAGACATTTATAACGCCCCTGTACACAAGTGTTTCTAGGCATGACAAGACAAGGAGGGGGACACAGAAGGAGGACAAACAACAATCTTACTAGGCCTTGTGTCATTCAGATCACGCTAGATAGGTAGAGAATCCTCAGCCTTTTGGTCACTTGAGACTGATTGATCTCCCGGGCAATTTTTGCACTGCAATAAAGAAGCTGTCTTTCTGCATCTTGTGCACTCTGGTTTTTGTTTACAGGATTTATTTTGGAGTCTCCTCAGAACAGGAGGCATACAATGCATGAGCATAATGGAGGTGCATCTTATATTAAAACCCTGCATGTACATTTCTCATATTAACATTCTGTATATAAATACTAATAACATGATCCTACAAGCGCAACTAATACACACGTGCTTACTACTGTATGGGAGCGAGGGGTCCTCAGGCCCCCTCACGTCGTACGCTCCTCAGTACAAGGCTTGGACCACGTGCCTCTGGTAGTGGGATTGGCCCTTGCCCTTATGGAAAGTTAACCACGGTTGACTGCTGCATAGATGGGACTACTGAGCAGGACACGGGGCATCCATCTTTTGTGCCCCCTTTCGACTCCATCTTGGGTAAACAGGCCTCACTGCGATAGTACAGCAATGCTCAGCTTCCTTTCCACCGCAGCAGCCAAGGACAGAGACACACACACACAAGGCGCGCAGGCAGCTGGCTGGACCCCACCCTTGCACTCCCACTGAGAAGGAAAGCTCTGCGCTTCCATTCTCACGCTGAAGCTGGAGAAAGTTGCAACAATCAATATGCTACAGTTTTCTTCCTCTGAGATCACTGTTCGTCTAAGAACCGGCATGTGAACCAGGATGAGCTAAGCACTTTCTGCTCGATTCGTCCTCATAAACGAGCAAGCCACCCACCCCCATTAGAACAATTTATTGCCATCCTGACCCTGCACCCCCTCTAAGGTATTTCTTTCAAGTGCCAGACCCTCGCCTGTGCTGCAAAACCCACCCAATACACTCCTTACTAACCTTAAGCATTTTTACTACTATATATGTTTTTATTTGTACTAATGAGATTTGAAACCTAGGAAAAGATGCGAAACACAGCCTGATTCTTCTACATGCACAATAAAGTCAAAGCCTCCATTTAAAGCCACGAATTACCCAATTGTACTGACAATAATCATTGTGTGTGACTTATGTAGAAATGTGACAAGTAGCATAAAATGTTTTAAATAATTTGTTATTTAGTGTGTAACATATTAGCTTAGGTAGTGACCACAGTGACCGGACCCTGACGTGGAGCACAAGATGTTTGACGTCCGTCATCTCGTCAGCCACTCAGCCAACCAGGAGGAAGAGATGCCCCCCACACCTACAGCACCACACCACCTGGCCAATCGGGTCCATTTAGCATTTTTTGTTAGAGTTACTTTAATTAATATAAATATAAGTGTGATGTAATGAGGGGCTGGAGGGTTTTTTGGGTTATTTCCTAGCTGGAGAAATAAACCATCCTTTGAACTCTTGCAGCCGGGTCTCAGTGCCTCTTTCCGCTACAAGGGGTTGTGTCGGCTATTTTATTTTCTCTCACACGTAGTAAGCCGGGGAAAGGCACCTACATTTTTGGTGACCCCCGCAACGTGATTTAGAGAGGTGCGTTGAGGCCTGCGCCGCCCGGCAGCGAGATCCAGGGTGCCCCCCAGCAGAACCATCGCCTCCGCGGTTGACCAGACTGTGCACACCAAGAAGAAAGGGTCAAGGGTTCCCGGTTGACGGATACCCGATCGAAAAAGCTGCTCGCTATGGCAGGCCACGGCTTGGTTGGGGGACGGACCTGAGCGAGGTCCGGCCATGAGCGGCGACCCTCGGAGTACCTGACTAAACACGTGGAGTCTCGGTTGCAAAGACCCCAAAGGAAGGTAAGGGGAAATACGGGAAGAAGGGAATTAGCAACAAAGTGAAGGTAACTAAGAATAGGGTCTGCGTGAGTGACGATGAGGCTTTTCTGATCTATCCTTTATATGGCCATTAGGTGTTGTAAAAAGTGAGAAGAAGAGAAGTGGTATCCTAGCCCGTACGAGGTAGAAGGTGGCGCCGCGTAGCATTTGTCCCGACCAAGTGCAGAATAGAGATAAAGAGAAAAATAGTAGGGGTCTCGTGTAGGCTCGCAGTAGTTTTTAGAATATTCTTTTTCCGTGAAGGTAAGAAATCTTGAGATATAATAAAGGTGAAAGAGGTGGGGAGTGAATGCGAAATAGTAGGTAGAATAGGGAAGAAGAAAAACCAGGGACAGTAACAGGGATAGGGAAAGAACAAACGCGCGCAGGCAGTGCATGTGTATGTTGCATGATTATATATTTGTTGGTCTGCTATTATGTATATGTCTTGTTGAACACGCTAAAGTATTTCAGTACAAGTCATTTGTGATTGATATAAGATAAAGCAAAGAAATAAATTGTGAGAGGTGACCAGGTAACACCTCTCAGAAAGCTAATGCGACATATGGTAATTGTGAGCATTGATAAAGAACATATTATTTCCACATATTGTAACTGACATACTAAGTGAGAGGTGGGAAGAGATTCAAAGGTACCAGAATACACAAGAAAGGAAAAGAAAAATTGCCATGGGGGGAGTAACGCCACTAGCACATATTTGCCAGCACCTTCCACTATTTAGCGACAGGATACAGAAGTATCACGATCAGTGGATCACTGAGATAAAAGGAGACTGGGTTTGGCCAGAAGGAGGGTCGTTTCACAAAAGAGTATTGGATCTAGTGTCAACACATTTACTAGCACGATACATAGGGAAACAGTTACAGAACCGAAGAGAAGTGTTAGATTTATGGCGAATGTTCAAAGAAGTTTCCCCCACGGCAGAGGTAGGTACAAGCCGAATGACAGAAAAGCAGAAAAACCCTGAACAAGTAGGCGGGGAAGCCTACTTGTTCACCAAAAGGGGAATGCTCAACAACTACAACCGAAAACGAAGTAACAAAAATCTATCCCTTAATGACTAGGCCAGCGGTAGGGATTAGTGAACCCCTGTATATACCACCCACCGCCACTGCTCAGGGCCGGGCAACAGCCCCCGAACCTCCACCATATGACAAAGGGGGCCTGTACGGCCCCACGAGCGCGCCTCCTGTGGATATAGCGCGTTTAACAGGTGATTTGAACCGTCACTTAGCACACGCACAAATGGAAATAACACGGTTAAGAGCTTTATGTGACAAAGGACAAATGCTGCCAGGGGGAGGGGAGGTACCCCCGCTGTCACTAGCAGATCTCACACCTCCGATAGGCGCAGCAAGCAATGCAACCCCAGCAGCCTCGATATCAGGGCAATCTATAGCATGACAAGGGACGTCATCGCAGCAGAGGCAAGAACAAGAGTGGCAGTCAGGACAGTTCCTGTTCCAATTGAATAACAAACCAGTGAAAATTATACGCCCAGATACACCGGAGAGTCAACAAAGTGGAGATCAGGGTGAAAGACAAGGAAGTGAACCCAAGGAAAACTGGGAGGATAATAACGAGCTAGAGTCAGAAATAGAAGAAATATGGGATGATTTAGATGAATGCGAAGAGGAAGCTGCCACAGAGGGTTCCCCACTGCCAAACCGCCGTTACCCAGACACATTATCGCCTCCATTATGGAAAGGTAGATTAAGACAACGAACAGGGAAGATAGGAAACATACTGGTAAGTAAAACGAAAAAAGGGAAGACGAGCAGAACGGGAAAGAAACAGAAACTACAAATGCCACTGATACATGAAGGAGCAGGTAGACCAAACTACATTCCGTGGGCCCAAATGGACAAAACCAACTTGTTAAAACTCCTCCCCCTGCTGATGGGAGGGGCAGGTAAGTGGATACATGTATTTGAGAAGAACACGGCAGACGTGCCGTTAGCTATAGGTGATGTGAAAAGTCTATTAGTATCAGCAATCAGGGACCAAGCAGACACAATCTGGGAAAGGGCAGGGTTCCCGGGAGTAACGATGAGCTGTGACCGACACGACAGATCACCGTTCAACAATGTTCCAGCACAAGTGTGGGATGCATTACGGCGTGCATTTCCAGACGTTCCAGATTTACATGCAGTGATGAAGTGCACGATGGAGCAGAACGAGGATCCTGCGCAATTCGTTTTGCGAGTGCAAGACTTATGGAGAAGCGAAACTGGTACGGCATGGAATCAATCAACAGCTTTATTCTATTTTATCATTAAAAAGGGGTTGCCGAAAGAGGTGCAGAAGGCCTTGAACAAAATAGCTGGGATCGAAGCCAAAGGGTGGCCTGAAATTCAGAGCATAATTGTACACCATTGGTGGAGGATCAAAGAGAAGGAAAAGGAAGTCACGCAAAAGAGGCTGGCTGATGAAGCAAAATGAGTACAGACAAAATTAGTGAAGGTTGCCGCCATTACTGCCAGTGCAACAGCAGACAGAGGAAACGAAGGAGATGAAAACGCGGGAGAAAGGCCCATTGGGATAGCAGCGCAGTGGGTTGGAGAGGACCAAGGACAGTGGAACGGAGAGGAACAGCCATGCCAAAGATCGCAGTGGCAGAACAGGCCGGCCCAAGGAAGAGGTGGGTACTGCGGGCAGAGGGGAGGATACGGAGGAATGGGAAACAGAGGGTATGGTGTGCAAGGAACAAGGGGAGGACAACAGGGGTCGTGTTGGAATTGTGGAAGATGGGGACATTATTCACGAGATTGTAGAATGCGACGATCAGGGTATTTTCAAGGGCAGCAACAACAGCCCATGAACAATGAACAGGGGTGGGGCTGCCCACACCTAGGTAGCGCTTGTGGAGCTCCAATGGGGAGGGGGGGACAACATGATCAATACTGCTATGACCCCCAAATGCAACAGAGACAGCCAGCCCCACAACAGCAGCAACAGCAGCAGCAGCCACAACAGCAAAACACACTACAGCCCATGGCGAGACAAAACCCAGCAGGGAACATAAACAATAACCCTTTTGCAGCGGCCGCAAATGGTGCCCCTGCACCATTCCGTGGCGTAACGGTCGTGGGTGACAACGTTTTTTCAGTGCCGGGTCAGCAAAGATACCAAGACTAGGACAGCCCACAGGGAGCACTTGCGTGTCCAGTCCTATCCACCACACAAAGTGCAAATGAGGAACCACTAGTTGCGGCAGAGATAGGAAACAAGCAGTTTATCTTTATGGTAGACTCTGGAGCAGAAAAATCATGCCTCACAGAAGGGCGGTTTCAGCTCTCGGGAAGAAATTTGGAGACGCAGGGGTTCTTTGGGGCTATTTTAAAAGTTTCTTATACAAAAGACCTTGATGTAACAGTGGGGGGAAAAACAGTGTGTGCACCCTTATTATATTACGAAGATGCGCCAATCAATTTGATGGGACGAGACTTGCTCAGTAAGTTAAACATGACCATAGCCTTTACTGAAAGAGGAATAATGTGCTCGACGCCAGGGGTATGCCCTGTACGAGCACTCTTGATAATAAGCACGATTACAAAGGAAGTTGCAGTAAGAGGGATTCCCATTGACATGGACATTTTCGTCTATGGAATACAGGTATTAGCCCGAGTAGTGCCTGAAATAACACAAAAAGAGTGGAGAATACCATCCAACTTCATATTCCGCCCAATCACACCAACAGATGTAGTGCCAGGCACAATTATGTCTATAGACATTGAGGCAGTTCAAGTTTCCAACAAACGCATTGTGGTCATAGGCCTGGACACGCAGGGACGCGAGTGGAGAAGTGTGCTATGCATAGAGCCAATATAATGATAACAGATGTAACTGATGAAGAATTGTTTACTGATTACGAAGGGATGGAGAAATAATAATGGAAATAAGCATACCATGTGACATTGTGATCCAATACAGAGAAATACACAACCCAATCATGGCTAACATAAAGGCCCCACCGACAATATTTGAAGCAGACATGGCCAGGGTAGCACCTGAAATTTGGACTACAGGGCCACACGATGTGGGATTGTTGCATGAGGTAACTCCCATAAAGATAAAACTGAAACCAGGTGCCCTCCCACCCAGAGTGAACCAATACCCAATATCCAAAGAAGCAGAGGAAGGTATTAGAGAAACAGTGAATGCACTCCTAAGCCAAGGTATTTGAGTGCCATCAACTTCCCCATGCAACACAGCGATTTTTCCAATTAAGAAAGCGAAAGGAGGGGTGTGGAGAATGGTCCAGGACCTCCGCCCACTCAGACGTCATCCAAAAAGAGTTCCCTTTAGTGCCTAACCCGGCATCAATATTGTGCAGTATACCAAAAGAGGCAACTTGCTTCACTGTCATTGATCTGAAAAATGCCTTTTTCTCTATGCCACTCGCACCAGAGATGCAGTACCTTACAGCTTTTACATTAGGAAACAGCAGATATGAACATCGCAGACTCCCACAGGGGTATTGTGAGAGCCCAAGCATTTTTAATAGAGTACTACGAGAAGACATTGGCAACATAGATGTAGGGAGCACCATTATACAGTACGTAGACGATATACTCGTCTGCAGCAAAACAGAAGAAGAGTGTAGAGAAGACTCGATAACACTGCTTAACGTATTGGCTGCCAAGGGATACAAGGTGGACAAAGGAAAGTTACAACACTGCGTTGCAGACGTTGTGTATCTTGGCCAGCAAATATCTAAAGATGGAAAAAGAATACTACCAGACAGAGCAGCGGCCATTCCACACATTATTTTACCAAAAACAGTGAAGGACATGCAGAAATTTCTTGGCATATGTAACTATTGCCGAGCATGGATCCTCGATTACGCAGCGTACACACGGCCAATGTTACAGGCACTGAAAGAAGCACAAAAGAACAGAGCCCCAATAAAATGGACACAGGAGACAATTGCTCAATTCTCTCGATTAAAAGACCTTATTTCAGACGCCCCAGTCCTTGCAAATCCAGATTATGAAAGGGAATTGTTCCTGTTTTCACACAGCAATGGAGCATTAATGACAGCAGTATTGACACAAAAGACATTGCTAGGCCACAAACCATTAGCGTACTACAGTGGAATATTAGACCCAGTAATGCAGGGACATTTCGCTTGCGAACAGGCCCTCGCTGCAGCGGCCTTCGCCATTGAGAAAAGTGCCACAATCGTAATGGGATGTTCAGTGACGCTATATGCGGAACACTCGTTATTTGCTATCTTGGAAAGATCAAAATCCACTCTCACAACACAGAGAGCCTCTGCTTATGAAATAATAATATCAAGTCCAAATGTACATGTGGTCAGATGCAAAACAGTGAACCCAGCCACATTCATGACAGAGCCATGCAGAACTGAGGATTTACAGGAACACGATTGTAGCACATATGAGGGAGAGGGCGATGACATTTCCAAAGCAAGAGGAAAGGCCCTTACAGAAAGAGAAATTTATTTCATAGACGGGTCAGCATCCATAAACTCAGAGAGAAACATGTGGGGATGGCGGTAGTGCGCATGGAAGAAGACACATATGAAGAGATTATTCAAAAACGCCTCCCCTCACACTACTCTGCACAAGCAGCCGAACTGACCGCACTAATCAGCGCGTTACACACAGCCAAAGATTGTGCCGTGACAATATATTTAGACTCAGCTTATGTCACCACCACAGTTCACTCAGGGCTATCACGGTGGCAAAGGAGAGGGTTCAGAAGAGCAGACGGGTCCCCCGTACAACATGCCACGTTGCTAAATGAACTAATAGAAGCTTTAGCAGAACCATCGGTAGTAGCGGTGGTTAAATGCCAAGCCCATACCAATAACACAGATGCCGTCTCATTGGGGAACGCGGCAGCCGACGCAGCAGCGAAGGAAGCCTCGTACTTCAATAAGACACCAACATCAGAGTACATTGTAAAAACAACCACAGCAGAACAACCAGCAGAAGCATACAGTAATACTCCCATAGCACGATTGATAGAACTCCAGAGAAGGGCCCCACCGGAAGAGCAGGAGTTGTGGGGCAAACAAGGGTGTAAGCAATCAGCCACAGATCTCATTTGGAGGCAGGAAACGACAGGCAAGGTAGTGATGCTGTTAGAATTATTAGAAGTAGCATTCCAACAACTGCATTTCCGAGCTCACGTTGCAAAACAACACATTGCCTCAGATATTCACGAGGATTGGTTTGTTCCTAATCTGCACAAATACTTGTCTAAATTTGTGATTGAATGTACTACATGCCAAACTTACAATTCGGGAATGACATTATGAACTCTGCGTGGCACTTTGCCACGCCCTACAGGTCCATTTAGAGAACTACATATCGACTACGCCGATATGGGAGAAAGATGTAATGGAGCAAGATACTTGATTGTGGTGGTATGCCCTTTTTCACGGTGGGTAGAAGCAGGCCCCTGTCCCCATCCTGATGCAAAATATGCTGCCAAGTTCCTTGTGCGAGAAGTATTTTCACGGTGGGGAATCTGTGACATGATCCGTTCAGACAACTGCACGCACTTTGTGAATGACCTCTTCAAGGAAGTAACAGCCCTTCTGGGGGTGAAACATAAACTATGTTCGATTTATCATCCAATGGCCAATGGAGTTGTGGAGAGGATCAATGGGCTGCTCAAAAGCAATTTATTGAAATTATGCAGCACGTTGAAAAAAATTGGGTATATTGTCTGCCCCTAGCACGGTTCCAACTCAGAAATCAACCATGCAAGGATCACCATTTAAGCCCGCACGAAATCGTGACATGAAGAAGAATGCACACGCCGTTCTCCCCTGTTAGGAGGGCGTCTGATGTGCACAGGGCTGCCACAGTGCTGGGAGAAGAGTTTAAGGAATACCTGGCACAGCTAACGCGCACGGTACTCAGCATAGCAAAACAAATTGTTTCACCATTTACTGAAGATGTAGCAATAGACACTTCCATGCCGACAGCAGAAAGCCTGGAGGGGCCTTAAATGCCAGGAGAGCATATTTATGTCAGAAATTCTGTAAGAAGGTGGAATTCACCAAGATTTCATGGTCCATACACAGTAGTGTACAGCACCCCATCTGCAGTTAAGGTAAAAGGGTTAAAATACTGGGTGAACCTCTCAGACGTGAGAAGGGCACACAGTGTTGCACCTCCCCAAAATGAAACCGACTGTGTGGATGCCATCACTGGCACAGTTTGACATGATGAAAACTGCAACTTAGACAGGGAAAGTATAGGGGAAAAGCAAAAGGTTTTTACATATTTTCTCTCTCTCTCTCTCTCTCTCTCTCTCTCTCTCTCTCTCTCTCTCTTTCTTTTCTTCTCATATAAATTGTGTTGTCTTTTCTATTTTTCCTCATTATTTCCATGATAAAATGAAAATGAATTGTTAAATGCCTAACTAAGTAAAGAAATGAAAAAGAATGAACAATTGCAAATATGTTTCTTTTCATGATGACTTAACGAATTTGTCTCGCCCACATAGGTTCAACATGAGCCAATGCGACGAAATGGCTGAGCAGGCTGAAATGTTAGATAGAAGCAGGGATGCCACTAGGTCCAGTAGATTAAATAATTTGGAATGCCTTATAAAATATGCTGCCATACTATTTGCAATAATGATGTTTTATTTTATTTGGTATAATGTTGTTTTATATGTGGCAAATGAAATGAATAAAGGGGGAAGAGGAACTGATATGACAAAACCAGGGTCTAAACTAATATGGACTGAAGCAAAAACTATTTTGAAGGACACTTATAACATTGAATCGAATAGTATAAATATAACGTCACCCTTTGAACAATTGCATGTAAACAAAACTGCTATTCCATTGTTGAATAATACTGTGGCCAAGGAAATAGAGCTTGGATGGAATGTAAATAATGATTACTATTGGTTGACTAACTCCAGAAATACAAGCATAGACACACACACTGCACCAGAAACCACTACTGAATACACACATGTCACCATGAACAACATAGATGAAGCATGGTCTAGAATATTCCCGCTGCAATATCCACAAGTTGGTACCCAACTAAAAAACACAAGAAGGAGGAAAAGGGGGGTGGGAAAAAACAGATACAATATTTATCATAACCAGGGGTTAGATGAAATAGAGGACCCCCGACACCCTGACCAATCACAGTCACTATGGAAAAATTGGAAAACGAACAAACTTGCACCAGCAGACGACAAGGAGTAATCTGCCTCCAAGAGCCATTTTTCATTATAAAAGGGACAGGGTATGCAGACGACAAGTGGCATGATGAAACGATTAAATGCAAAGCTGAGGGGCTTTGAGGGCTGCCAGATGAAACATACAAGTGGGCAAAAGAAACGTGCATCCCCATCTGGTCACAGCATATCACCAAGCTGACATGGGTCACACCCCTGGAGAGACCCATAAAGATTCAAAAGGAAATACCGCACAAACTTTGCTTCCATGGAGAAGGGAAGGTGAATATGGGAACCGTGCGGCAGTGCAATAAGACTTTAATAATGCCAGATATGAAAAAAGGCACTGCTGCATTAATGGACATATACTGGATCTGTGGCAAACGAGCTTACCTGCATCTCCCAGCATCCTGGAGGGGCACTTGTGACCTAGCCACACTTCACTCAGCACTAATGGTGATACCAGAGAGCCACGTCCAGTTTGCAGCAGGCCAATCGGTTCATACATCGGCAGCAGGGCAATCGGCTGAACCATAAACAGCGCCCGATGAGACAATCACGGAGCCCCCAGCATACAAACTATTGTCAGAAGAAACTTTGAAAACCAAGTTGTCACGCAGCAAAAGATCCAAATATATTTCGTCCAAATCGTCAGAACTCCTTGCTGAAATCCCACAGCAGTACAAGCTTTTTTCATCTGCAGAAACATTATTTGCATCGTTTCTAGCACCAGGCGTTCAAGCAAGGGCAAATGCGAAATGGCTGCAGATAACACGCTGGGAGCTCATCCAGCTGGCCAACGACACTGAAGAAGGATTCAACATCATAAAAATAGAGCTGCGTGCACTGCGCCTGATGACGATGCAAAACAGATATGTCTTAGATATTATCACGGCGATGGACGGTGGTGTTTGCAAAAAAATTGGGGGGGCGTGTTGCACGTTCATACCAACTTCAGATGCTGATAACGGGACACTGTCACATGTGATAACAGCAGTGCATAATTTAGGAGAAAGAATGAGAGCAGAAGGTGGAGCAGACAACGACACGTGGTTCGACAATCTGTTCAGCTGGATACCATTATGGGTGAACATAGCAGCGAAGATACTCATTCCTATCATAGTCTTTCTTCTCCTAATATTCTGTGTGTGCCAACTGGGACTAAGATGCTGTGAAAATAATATGCCTAATTCAGCAAAGATGATGGTAACAGTGGGCCGACAGACAATGGTGGCTACCATGATAGATGCCCAAGTACAAACTGGAGAATACACCACACCACTGTATAGGATGACTGCAGTCTATAGACAGTATGGGGACGTGGTCGATAATCTACATTACACTACCATTAAAGAACCAAAGAACCTGCTGTGGTATAACGAGGTTTGGATAGATTTAGATGGGGATGGTGGGATATACTTAATGGTCACCCCAGAAGAATACGCAAGAAGAGGTAACAGCTTAAGAAGTGTGTGCAAAGCATGGATGCCAATAAAGGGTACACCTGCTGGGGATGAGGCTGTGGCTGAAGCTGAGCGCTACCGAAGGGAGAACGGAAAGAACAAGATAAAGTAGTTTGTTACTTTAGATGTAACGAAAGGGGGGAATGTATGGGAGCGAGGGGTCCTCAGGCCCCCTTGCTGTCAGGCTGAGAGGTCATGTGTCCGCGGAAGCTGCTGAACCCCCGACAATCCCCCTGAAATGTAATTCCCAGAACTAGATATAAATTCAGCTCTGCAAACTACACCCCAAAGGGAAAGGGGGAAGTGGATAACAAAACAACACCAGGCTGACTGCGTCAAGGCTAACCAAAGCTGAACCTGCAGAGGATATAAGAAAAGCAGATACAAATCCTTTTATTACTTACTTAACCTTTAGAGTTGGAAAGACTTTAAATCCTTAACTAATAATTAAGAAGCATACCTGGTTCTTCTCTTGAAATTTCTTAGAGAAGCTTGTAAAGAAGCTGACAATCTCTCTTACTTGAGACTCTTGATATTCACAGCAACTTCTTAATTTGGGCAAACCTGGAAAGTTTAGCTCTTTGCCATTTTTCCAAAATTCACTAATTGTCCAGTTAAATTGTCTTTAATTTTTTCTTTCTTTTTCTTTCAAACTTTTCTTTTGTTTTCAAACTTTTTACAATTCTCTAGAGTTTGTGAATTCTTGAAGAAACCCGTGCTAAACACACACGCAGATAATCTCAATACTGAAGATTTGCATGTTGAAAACTTCCTGCGTTGAAGAACATGCGCGCTGTAGGAAAAGTCCAACGCGCAGAAAACACACGCGAAGCAGAATTCACGCGCAAACGGAATCTCGCGCAGATAACAAACGCGCTTGTAAACTCCCGCGCTGATGAATTCCCGTGCCTATTCAGAGGCGCCTTATAACCCACGTGCAAAAGAGTTCACACGCGGTCAAGTTCACGTGTTAAAAAGCACACGCGCTGGTAATCACACGCGCAATTGAGTTCTCTCGCAGAAGCACACTCGCTTGAAAACACACACGCAATAGAGTTCTCACGCGGCGAACAGATTCTCGCGCTAGGAAGCGCACGTGCTAGAAAACACACACGCAATAGAGTTCTCACGCAGCGAACAGATTCTCACGTGCTGGAAAACACACGCGCTATAGAGTTCTCACGCGGCGAACAGATTCTCGCGCTAGGAAGCACACGCGCTGGAAAACACACGCGCAGTAGAGTTCTCACATGGCAAACTGATTCTCGCGCTAGAAAGCACACGCGCTGGAAAACACACGCGCAGTTGAATTCTCTCTCATGGAAGTACACGCGCTGGGAAACACACGCGCAAATTTCCCTCGCACGCGCAAAGGTTCAATGGTTAGTTTCAGATTACACGTAGAACGTGTTTAACAAATAGCGTTTGCCCGTTAACCTCGCGCAAAACTTCAAGCGCACTCAAAAAATTCAAAATATAAATTCAAAGATAGCATTTTACGAGTTCTCACTTAAATGTCTTTAAGATTAACAGAGCGGCAGTTAAACAAAGTCACTTATCTCCAGAACGATTTCTTAAAGATCTTCAGAGTTTCCTGTCTTCAAAACGCATTCCTGACAGCTGATAACTTCTCCTGAAACCCCCAAGAAAGTAGCCGCTCAACTGCTAGCGCCTGAAGGATAAAATCCACCAGGCCCAAGTCTAAAGCAGGAGCAGCCACTACACACGTCCTCTCAGCTGGGGTTTAGATGATGAAAGGCAAAGAGTGACAGTTTAGAATGTTCATTGTTGTTCATCAGTGTTTTCTAACCAATCAGAGCTGTCACTGTGAAACTCCATTTTGCCTTGGGTCAGAACCAGGATTCTGAATCAGGAAGTTAAGGCCAAACCAACTACAATAGAAAACTTCCCACCCACACAAGGCTAATCTAAAAAAGGATAATAAAAGAGAAATAATGGGAAAGAAACTTGAATAAGGGAAAATAGCCTGAATAGGGGAAGGAAAACTGACAGTAGCCCCCTCCTAATGCCCAGTCCCTGGGCCTACCTCATGTGGATTTTTAGCATGAAACTTAGCATCTAAACGGGGAGCATGTACATCAACTGAATCTTCCCAAGATCGTTCTTCAGGTCCATATCCCTCCCAATCAATTAAATACTGCAACCTTCCCCTCACTCTCCTGGAATCCAAAATTTGTTTAACCACAAATTCCTCAGATGACTCCTCCAAAATCACAGGGGAAGAGGGTGTTCTAAATCTAGTTCCTGAACAAACTGGTTTTAAAAGGCTAACATGGAAAGTAGGATGTACCTTCAAATGCTTGGGTAATTTCAATCGTACTGCCACAGGGTTGACGATTCTCTCTACCTCGAATGGGCCTACAAATCGTGGACTGAATTTATTCTTCCCCTTAATTTTTAGGTACCGGGTAGAAAGCCAAACTAAGTCTCCCACCTTATATTCAGGACCAGCCTTCCTTCTCAAATCAGCACACCTTTTATATTTCAACTTGTTTTCTCCCAGCACCTTTTTTGCTCTATCCAAGTTATTCTTCATCACCAGCAAACGATCTTCCACTCTAGGATTCCCGGAATCCTCCAACACCTCAAAAATCAGAAAGCGAGGATGAAACCCACGACCCAAAAAGAAAGGGGACATAGAAATAGCATCTTTACCACAATTGTTGTAAGAGAATTCTGCCAACCATACCAAATCCACCCATTCCTCTCCAGCTTGTAAGTAACAACGTAAAAACTTCTCCAATTCCTGATTTACTCTCTCCACTTGTCCATTAGTCTCCGGATGGTACCCAGAAGTCAAACTAACGTCTACCCCAAGTTTCCTACAGAAGGCCCTCCAAAATTTTGAAATAAATTGAGATCCCCTATCAGAGATAACTTGACTTGGGAGTCCATGTAATCTAACGACACCTTGTAAAAAACTATGAGCCAGTTTTTCCTCGGTAACCTCTCCCTCCATTGGTAAAAAATGTGCTTCTTTAGTAAGAAGATCCACCACAACAAGAATGGTAGTTCAACCCTTATCTTGAGGGAGATCAACAATGAAATCCATAGAAATAGTGTGCCAAGGACGAGGAGGAACAGGTAACAGCTCCAATAAACCATGCGGCTTCCCAACTTGACTTTTTGCTTGTGCACAGACTACACATGTTTTAACAAAGTTCAATGTGTCTTGGTGATTTTTTCCCACCAAAAGTTCCTTCGAACCAATTCCAGAGTTTTTCCGAAACCAGGATGTCCTGATAAAATGGATTCATGACAATTTCTCAAAACCTTTTCTCTTAACTCTTCAGTAGGTAAATAAAGCTTGTTATCAAAAAATGGAAGACCGTCTTTCAAACTTCTGGCTGGATCCAGTCTCACCCACTCCTCCATCTTCTGCAAGGACATATTCTGGCGAACTTCGTTCAAAAAATCCATTTCTTTAATGGCTCCGGCTACCAAAAAACATTCTGGAGCAATTAGAGGTTCTGGCTCCAGAATCTCTCTCTCCTCACTACCAGGAAATTGGCGGGATAAGGCATCAGCTTTTTGTTCTGACTTCCGGGTTTAAAGGTCACAACGAAATCATAATCGGCAAAGAATAAGGACCAACGAAGTTGTCGTGGAGACAAGGTTCTTGCAGATTTTAAAAACAATAAATTTCGATGATCAGTAAGAACCGTTACCGTATGTCTTGCCCCTTTCAGAAAATGCCTCCATTCTTCAAAAGCGGACTTTATTGCTAATAGTTCACGATCTGCAATTGTATAGTTCACTTCAGCAGCAGAAAACTTCCTGGAAAAGAATGCAACTGGATGTAGTTGACCAGTAGTTTCATTCCTTTGAGAAAGCACCGGCCCCAACGCTAAATTTGAAGCGTCCGCCTCCACAAAAAAAGGTTTAGAGAGATCAGGATGAATTACAATCGGACTAGAAGTAAATTTTTGTTTTAACTCTTGAAAAGCTTTTTCTGCTTCAATGTCCCAGTCAAATTTCACTCCTTTTTTCCAAAGTCTCGTTATAGGAGCAACCAGCCGAGAAAAACCTTCGATAAATCTCCTATAAAAATTGGCAAACCCTAAAAAACTTTGTATTTCCTTAACCTTAGTAGGAGTGGGCCATTCAAGAACTGCTTGAACTTTTTTAGGATTCATTTCTAAACCCTTAGGTGAAATTATAAAACCTAAAAACTCCACAGAATCTGTATGGAATTGACTTTTTTCCAATTTGGCAAACAAATGGTTTTCTCGCAACTTTTGTAAGACTAAGCAAACATGTTTCTGATGTTGATCCAGGTCAGAAGAGAAAATCAAAATGTCATCGATATATACAACAACAAAAATATCTAGGTATTGTCTAAAAACCTTGTCAATAAAAAATTGGAAAGCCGCTGGAGCATTACATAAACCGAATGGCATAACTTGGTATTCATACAGCCCAAACCTGGTCTTAAACGCTGTCTTCCATTCGTACCCTTCCTGCACACGCACAAGATGGTAAGCTCCTCTCAAATCTAATTTAGAGAAAATATTTGCTTCTTGTATTTGATTGTGCATTTCCGAGATGAGAGGAAGAGGATACCGGTTCTTAACAGTGACTCTGTTAACTGCTTGTTAATCTATGCAAGTTCTAAGCGTTCCATCCGGTTTTGGTACAAAAAATAAAGGAGAGGCCGCCGGCGACTTAGAGTGACGAATAAACCCTTTGGCCAAGTTTTCCGTCAAATACTCTTTTAAATAATCATTCTCTTTCTCTGTAAGAGCATATACTCTACTACTAGGCAAAATTGTTCCTGGCTCCAGCTCAATTTTACAATCAAAGGGCCTATGGGGTGGTAATTCTCCTGCCACTTTCTCATCAAATATGTCCCAAAAATCTTTGTAACACTGGTGAAGTTGACCCACTACAGCTCCCACATCATGACATCCAATTCCAGTTTCAGCCAGAAAGCTAGACACTGAATTACTTTGCTTGACACCTTCCTCAAAGAGACTTCCTGAAAAGCAATTCTCTTTACAGAAATCTGACTGCATGTCAATTGTCCTAGCACTCCAATCAATCAGAGGATTATGGAGAGTAAGCCAAGGCATACCCAAAATAATCTTTAACAAAGGAACATCAATTAACTCGAACGAAATTATCTTTCTGTGACCTCCTGTTAACTCCAAAGTTAAAGAACCAGTTCTGTGAGTAATGGGACCAGAAGATAGAGACGTACCATCAACAGCCCTAACTTGCTCTACAACCTCTTTCTGAAGAATTGGAATTCCCAAAGATTTTGCCAGACCCCAATCCATGAAATTCCCGTTGGCACCTTAGTGAAGCATAACGGGACCATTTCCCTTACACTCCAACTCAAAGAACAAGGATACATTTACAGTTATATGGGGAACCGCTGTCTGCACAGTATTGGCGATCTGTTGTACCTTGGCCGCTGAAGTAGAAGTCTTCTTGGCAGTGTAAGGACAATTCCCTAAAAAGTGCCCACCTCTTCCACAATATAAACACAGATTGTTATCTCTCCTGCTAGCCTTTTCTTCCACATTAAAGGACCTCAGACCCTGGGAGGTGGATTATTGCCTTTGGATCTACTCTCTACTTTAGATCTATCCACTCTAACTAGAGACTTTACGTCACTCTGACAATGACGCCTCTCTGCCTTCCTTTCACTCAAACGAAAGTCTAATTGAATAACCAAATCAATCAGACCTTCACAAGTAGAAGGGCGCTCAACCACTCCTGACAATGCATCCTTTAACTCATCTCTAAGGCCCCGCTAAAACAACGAGGCCTGTTTATCCCCGGGCCACTTGCTTTCTAACACAAGGGACTTAAATTGTGTTATATAAGCGATCAAGTCTCTATTACCTTGTTTGAGTTCTAAAAGTTCACCATCCACTTCCAGAGAAAACTGTCTTCTATCAAACATCTTTCGAAATATCTCTAAAAAACTGGTGTCATTCCTAAAACCGTACTCTTTTGACTCACCAACAACCCAGCCCAAGCAGATGCCTCCCCAGAAAGATAGGACAACATAAAAACTATCTTAGATGCATCCATGGGAAAGAGTTCTGGTCTACTCATAAAATGTAATTCACATTGCGTCAAAAACACCCTAAACCTCTTGGGGTCCCCGTTCTCGAGGCGACAAAGGAACTGGCATAATTAAACTCCTTACCCCTTCTGCCACTGGAGGGGCCCGTTGTATTTGTGGTAATTGATCTCCACCTTCCCTTTCTAACTCAGGTGGAGAACAAGCACCCCCTGAACCCTCATCCTCTCTCCTTTCTCCCCTCTGTTGAATTTGTGTTACTTTAACACTCAAGTCATCCACCTTTTGACTAAGTAAAGCATTTTCATCCCGAGATATTTTCAACTCCTCCCGTAACTCCCTGATCAAAGATCCTAACGCCTCCATGGATTCGTCTGGGTTCATGACAGCTTGGGCGGACTAAATTATTGGCCTTTCATTCTGTCAGGCTGAGAGGTCCTGTGTCCGCGGAAGATGCTGAACCCCCGACAATCCCCCTGAAATGTAATTCCCAGAACTAGATATAAATTCAGCTCTGCAAACTACACCCCAAAGGGAAAGGGGGAAGTGGATAACAAAACAACACCAGGCTGACTGCGTCAAGGCTAACCAAAGCTGAACCTGCAGAGGATATAAGAAAAGCAGATACAAATCCTTTTATTACTTACTTAACCTTTAGAGTTGGAAAGACTTTAAATCCTTAACTAATAATTAAGAAGCATACCTGGTTCTTCTCTTGAAATTTCTTAGAGAAGCTTGTAAAGAAGCTGAAAATCTCTCTTACTTGAGACTCTTGATATTCACAGCAACTTCTTAATTTGGGCAAACCTGGAAAGTTTTGCTCTTTGCCTTTTTTCCAAAATTCACTAATTGTCCAGTTAAATTGTCTTTAATTTTTTCTTTCTTTTTCTTTCAAACTTTTCTTTTGTTTTCAAACTTTTTACAATTCTCTAGAGTTTGTGAATTCTTGAAGAAACACGTGCTAAACACACACGCAGATAATCTCAATACTGAAGATTCGCACGTTGAAAACTTCCTGCGTTGAAGAACACGCGCACTGTAGGAAAAGTCCAACGCGCAGAAAACACACGCGCTTGTAAACGCACGCAAAGCAGAATTCACGCGCAAACGGAATCTCGCGCAGATAACACACGCGCTTGTAAACTCCCACGCTGATGAATTCCCGCACCTATTCACACGCGCCTTATAACCCACGTGCAAAAGAGTTCACACGCGGTCGAGTTCACGCGTTAAAAAGCACACGCGCTGGTAATCACACGCGCAATTGGGTTCTCGCGCAGAAGCACACGCGCTTGAAAACCCACGCGCAATAGAGTTCTCACGCGTCGAACAGATTCTCGCGCTAGGAAGCACACGCGCTGGAAAACACACGCGCAATAGAGTTCTCACGCGGCGAACAGATTCTCACGCGCTGGAAAACACACGCGCTATAGAGTTCTCACGCAGCGAACAGATTCTCGCGCTAGGAAGCACGCGTGCTGGAAAACACACGCGCAGTTGAATTCTCTCGCCTGGAAGTACACGCGCTGGAAAACACACGCGCAAATTTCCCTCACACGCGCAAAGGTTCAACGGTTAGTTTCAGATTACACATAGAACGTGTTTAACAAATAGTGTTCACCCGTTAACCTCGCGCAAAACTTCAAGCGCACTCAAAAAATTCAAAATATAAATTCAAAGATAACATTTTACGAGTTCTCGCTTAAATGTCTTTAAGATTAACAGAGCGTCAGTTAAACAAAGTCACTTATCTCCAGAACGATTTCTTAAAGATCTTCAGAGTTTCCTGTCTTCAAAACGCATTCCTGACAGCTGATAACTTCTCCTGAAACCCCCAAGAAAGTAGCCGCTCAACTGCTAGCGCCTGAAGGATAAAATCCACCAGGCCCCAAGTCTAAAGCAGGAGCAGCCACTACATACATCCTCTCAGCTGGGGTTTAGATGATGAAAGGCAAAGAGTGACAGTTTAGAATGTTCATTGTTGTTCAGCAGTGTTTTCTAACCAATCAGAGCTGTCACTGTGAAACTCCATTTTGCCTTGGGTCAGAACCAGGATTCTGAATCAAGAAGTTAAGGCCAAACCAACTACAATAGAAAACTTCCCACCCACACAAGTCTAATCTAAAAAAGGATAATAAAAGAGAAATAATGGGAAAGAAACTTGAATAAGGGAAAATAGCCTGAATAGGGGAATGAAACCTGACACTCGCGTCGTAGGCTCCTCAGTACAAGGCTTGGACCATGTGCCTCCGGTAGTGGGATTGCCCCTTGCCCTTATGTAAAGTTAACCACGGTTGACTGCTGCATAGATGGGACTACTGAGCAGGACACGGGGCATCCATCTTTTGTGCCCCCTTTCCACTCCATCTTGGGTAAACAGGCCTCACTGCGATAGTACAGCAATGCTCAGCTTCCTTTCCACCACAGCAGCCAAGGACAGAGACACACACACAAGGCGCGCAGGCAGCTGGCTGGCCCCCACCCTTGCACTCCCCCTGCGAAGGAAAGCTCTGCGCTTCCATTCTCACGCTGAAGCTGGAGAAAGTTGCAACAATCAATATGCTACAGTTTTCTTCCTCTGAGATCACTCTTCGTCTGAGAACCAGCATGTGAACCAGGATGAGCTAAGTACTTTCTGCTCGATTCGTCCTCATAAACGAGCAAGCCACCCACCCCCATTAGAACAATTTATTGCCATCCTGACCCTGCACCCCCTGTAAGGTATTTCTTTCAAGTGCCAGACCCTCACCTGTGCTGCGAAACCCAACCAATACACTCCTTACTAACCTTAAGCATTTTTACTACTATATATGTTTTTATTTGTACTAATGAGTTTTGAAACCTAGGAAAAGATGCGAAACACAGCCTGATTCTTCTACATGCACAATAAGGTCAAGGCCTCCAATTAAAGCCACGAATTACCCAATTGTACTGACAATAATCATTGTGTGTGACTTATGTAGAAATGTGACAAGTAGCATAAAATGTTTTAAATAATTTGTTATTTAGTGTGTAACATATTAGCTTAGGTAGTGACCACAGTGACCGGACCCTGACCTGCGTGGAGCACGAGATGTTTGACGTCCGTCATCTCGTCAGCCACTCAGCCAACCAGGAGGACGAGATGCCATCCACACCTACAGCACCACACCGCCTGGCCAATCGGGTCCATTTAGCATTTTTTGTTAGTTACTTTAATTAATATAAATATAAGTGTGATGTAATGAGGGGCTGGAGGGTTTTTTGGGTTATTTCCTAGCTGGAGAAATAAACCATCCTTTGAACTCTTGCAGCCGGGTCTCAGTGCCTCTTTCCCCGACAAGGGGTTGTGTCGGCTATTTTATTTTCTCTCACACGTAGTAAGCAGGGGAAAGGCACCTACCCATAACATATAGATCTCACATGCACCTACAACACATTCACCTATGACACGTGTACCTATGACACATGCTCCTGTGACACATGCTCCTACAACACCTACAATACATGCTCCTACAATACATGCTCCTACAAACACATGCCCCCACCAGACACACTCTTACAACACATACTAACCGCACACTCTTACAACACACACTACTGTGACAAATGCTTCTAAAACATGCGCTCCTACAACACACACTCATATACATGTTCCGATGACATGCACACCTACTGCATACATGCATACTACACATACCATGTGGATGTACTACACGTGGTCTTAGGACACATCTTCCAAACACACACACTTTCAATGGGCACTTACCACACACACACTCCTACAACATGCACTCCTACAACACGTGTTCCTATGACATGTGCAGCTACCACACTTGCTCCTTCTACACACACACACATTCTCCTATAGCACATGCTCCTACAACATTTGCTCCTACAACATGGACTCCTATAACACATGGTCCTATCACGCACATTCTCCTACCAGACAGGCACCTACAACATGTGTTGCAATCAAGTATGCAGTGCGTATGAGTTTTACTGTGGGTACATTACAAAATAAACAACTGAAAACACACATCAAAGGCAAGACATACAAAATGTACACAGAGCGTATGAGTTTTACAGTTGATACATTACACAATTGACACTTAAAAACTTACATCAAAGGCAAGTGACAGCTGACTTTGATGTCAGTTTTAAAGTGATCGAATAAATGTACGCTTTAAATACAAAAATGTACACTTCATACAAAAATGTACACTTTTCAGACAAAAATTTACAAATTAGGATACATGCAATGCCTGAGCAGAATGATGGTACATTTTATGTAAAAACCATACCCGTATATTTGTGATATTAACATTGTATATATAACACTAATAATGTGGTCGTATGACACACGCACTTAATGAACAAGCGCTTACTAAACATAACATGTAGATGTACGACAAGAGCTCTCACATGTACCCAGGACACATGCACCTATGACACGTGCACCTAAAGCACATGTTTCTGTGACACATTCTCCTATGACATATGCTCCTCTGACACATGTTCCTACCACACTCACTCTTACAACACATGTTCCAATGACACGCAATGCTATAACATGTACTCCTACAACACACTCATATAATACATGTTCCAATAACAATCACACCTACTACTCATGCACCTACTACACATCATATGTGGATTTACGACATGTGCTCTTACAACACTTTATCCAACCACACACTCATACTATGCACACTGACCATACACTCTTATTACACACTCCTACAATACACGCTCCTACAACACATGCTCCTATGACATGCACAGCTACATGAGCAACTACTACACACATATGCTCCTACAACACATGCTCCTACGACACATGCTCCTACAACATGCACTCCTACAAAAATTGCTCCTACAACACATGGTCCTATGACACATTACAAATGTAACATCTCCTGAAAACCCACATCAAAGGCAGGTCATATGAATGGTACTCAGCGCATGAGTTTTGCAGTTTATACATTACACAATTAACATCTAAAAACTCACATCAAAAGAAATTAAGAGCTGACTGATAAGAGTTTTAAAGTGACGGAATAAATGTACCCTTTTAATATGAAAATGTAGACTTTTCATACAGAAATGTACACTTCAGACGGCATACAATGCATGAGCAGAAATGGCAGTTTTAAGGTGATGGAATAATTCTTAGCATCATTCATTCTAATAATGAGGCATGCGTACGTTTTGGGGACAGGGGTCAGTGCAGTCCCCTTTTAGACATGAGCCTAGGGGAACATCAGGGTTTTGTATTGGCCCAAGTCCTGTTTATATTGTACATTAATGCCGTGGTGGAGTCCGGAGTAGATTACCTGAGGGCAGGGTCTATGGCATTGACACTTTTGGCATATGCTGATGATACTGCCCTCATTGCCCGGATACTGAATGTGCTCCAGAGACTGATTGTGAAGTACACCACTTTTATGAACACATTGGATCTAAGGATCAAAACTGAAAAATCAGTGAATAGGGTTTATGGCCCTGGCAAAAAAAAAAATAGAATGCATCCCATGCTGAGTGATACAGTGGTGATCCCCAAGGTGTCTGAATTTGACTACCTGGGGATTCATTTTTCCCCATCAGTCTCAGGTAAACCCCATATTCCAAAACAAGAGATTTGTATGGCTCAGTCTCTAGGTGCGGTTTCACGCTTTAAAGCTATGTGCTGTGAACAGCCTCAAAAAAATGATCCTGAAAGTTTACAGGGCACAAACTAAGGCTGTGACAAACTATGGTGCTTTTTTATTGGGCTTTCAAAATGTATGCTCTTTACATTTAAGAGAGAATACATTCTTAAAAGAGCTTCTGGGCCTTCCAAGTTCTGCACTCACCTTTTCTGTCCATTCAGAAATGGGTCTCGGTTTCATGGAAAACAACTGGACTTTGGCCCCTCTTTTTTCATCGCTCCAGATATGGTCTAACCCTTGCGACATTCACACACCACATTTCAAAAGATATAGTGGTTGGAGATAAATGGCAAACAATTCCTTGGTTGAACTTTGTCAATAGCCAAGTGGTTTATTGAGTGTTGAGTATAAAAAACATTTTTCCGCCTGCATAGAATTGTGTGAAGTTAAAACCTTATAAATTCCTGCCAGTAGAATATAAGTGGTGGTTAGTTCTATGGACATCTTGCAACCCTACCTTACTTATGGTGACCAACTATCAGAGCGGCAATCACTAGGGCGTGTTTCAATTTATTGACTCTTATTGCCGATACTGCAAAATGGAGGGGTTTTTCTAATTCATCTAGCCACCCCGCTTGTAAATTCCACTTAGAGGACATTTTACATTTTGTGATGTCCTGTCCATTGTACTTGTCTAATGGCAGTGTACAATTTTGCCCATCCTTCGACAGTTATATTACAGCCAGTGTCGCCCTGCTCTTTTTATTTTTTTACAGGGAGATTCACCAAATGTGGCATGGGCACTGCTCTCTTATTTGAAAGGAGCCTTGAAACTGAGGAAAATATATATGGCTCAGTATATTGTACTTAATGAGCCAGGCCCCCTATCAATTTAGATATGGAGCGGTGTAACGGTTGTTTTATTGTTACATATGAAGTAATTCTATATTTTTGGATTGTTTTAAGATTCCACCAGGGAATCCTTTGCAGTTTTATTATATTTTAATTAATCGATTAATTGTTTTTATTTTTATTTTCTTGAACATCGTACTGTTTTTATATCTTCCATTTAATTGTATCTGTCTTGGTCTGGAGAAATGTATTTGTATTCTGTATTACCTTTATGGCATAACAATTCCAAAATATAGAAATAAATATAAAATATATATATATATATATTACATGGCCACGGTAGTGGCCGTGTAGTTATGGTTAAGTTGCTAATCCCATAGGAAGAGCACTTTTTGGGCAGCTTATAAATTCACTCCCCCTGGACGAATCCTCACCAAAAAACAACAGAACTATCAGAAAGTGCTGATAACCCTAATGATTATCTTCATGCACAGAAAGGATTGCTGTATTTCAAGCTTGTGTCTTCCCCTATGTATTTGTTTCATATGACGTGACTGGACCCTCAGAGAATTACTGTAAGAACATACTTGAAGGATAAGTCTACAAATATAGTACCTTTTCAATTTTTAGTTCCTGACTGTTATTGAAGAAAACTATGTGGCCTAGATTTGTCAGTAAAGGAAAAAAGGGGGCGCCAGACATGTGATGTCATCAGTGATGTCATCAATGACATTTGTGATGTCATCTTTGATGTAATGGGTGTTAGTCTTAGCAGTGCACGGTGGTGCGCGAGTTATGGTTGCTTAGCTTACCATAACTGGCAAATTCCAGGGGTTTTTCGGTTTTACTTGGAACCATAAAGTCCCTTTAAAAAAGTTTTTTTACTGAATATATAAATATTCAGTGAAAAAACTTTGTTAAAAGTAAAGGTTAAACTTTGTTATATATATATACATATACATAAATCTGTAAGAAACATACATAATAAACACATAACATATATTAATACATCTTAAATGCTGGTTGTATGTTTCTTAAAAATATGTCTATTACATGCAAAATAAAGTGTTTTCATTGTTAAAACAAATAAGCAATCAATCAAATAATTATACAATATTTCCTTGCATTAACCATACACATAACATGTTTTTCAAATTGAACACATCAATACCAGTGTGTACATTGAAAGAAAGACACAAATAATTAAAATATAAGTACATGACTTTAATCAAATAAAAATGCATTCATATGCTACATCAATTTGTAAATATTACATCTAAACAATATTTGCAAGTTCATTTTATGTAAGCATAAAGCAACATATTTTTATTGTAAACTACAAAATCTAAAAAAACATGCATCACATTAATTAAAATCAAAATGTCACGTTGCTTACCTTTCGAAAACCTTCAGGATCAAGTTAGTAATTTGCTGGAAAAGATAAATACATCTTAATATTTCATGAAACAATACACATCCCATATTAAATGTATTCAATATGTACTTAAAATATTCTGATCATAGCCAACCATCATACTTTACAAAACAATTATAACGCTGCAATACTTCATGTTCATATATTAAAATGTACATCATACAAAACACACACTTATGCTATAAGAAATAAGCTCTGCTTTGGAAAATGTAAAACATTAAATATAAAAAAACTAACATCATTTCAACAATTTTGCATTCTTTTCTAGAGAGTTAATCATCTACAGCACATGCAATGGTAATGAACAATTCCTTAATCTAAACAATAAGTCCTGCACTTACCATGTTATAACATGTATAAAATTGTTTAACATTTAATAAATACAGTATTAAGATATAAAACTGTTTAATAGAAGAATGTAAAAGAGATATAAGTATTAAAAAGAAATATCAAATGAAAGAAGTTACATACCTTTAAATGAAGCATTCCACAACCAAACAGTTTCAAAACATTGTAATGCATTTGAAATGCAACAACTAAAACCCAGTGTATGAAAGCACCTTCTTTTAAAAGACAAATCTTCAAATGAATCTACTTGGTTCTTAAAACCCTCTATTTTTTAAAATAGAACCTTCTGTAACATTTTCAATCACATGATTCCTAAAACAGTTTTGGTTTCATTTTAAAAAAGAAATAAAAAACATGGCCTTTGTAAACTAATAGAAAGTATAATGTTAATCCCAGTACTGTTTTCATACACCCTTACTTATTGTTTAAAAATCAGACATGCTTCTTAAAATTACATGTTACTTAATATTGATCCCTCTTTCTGCAAAACCTTTGATGCAATAAGATGTTATATCCTTACTACAAAGCAACCTACTTTTACGAAATGTTTTCATCTACAATCACTCCAAGTGCACATATAAGCTAACTTTTAAATAATGTATTCATAATGTTCATTTTATTCAAATAAAAATGACTAATGACTTACTTAAATTGTATTAATAATCCATAACGTATTTAACATACTGAACTTAATGTAAAAGTAATTGTAATGGCATTTTCCCATACTTTACATACATTGTAGAAATATGCATTAAATAATGTTTGTCATGCAAACTATTAACATGTTACATTTAAATCCCCAAAAGGCGTATAAAATACTAATATTTACTAAACAAATATACCATTTACATACAGTGGGGTCATTATAAGTGAGGCGGGAACCGTGCTAGTAAATACCGGCACGGTTGCTGCCGGAGTAATTTTTTTACCAGTACTTTGCAATGAACCTGTACCGGGGCATTACCACGCCGGATCCGGTAATTCCCCTTCGCCGGGTGCCGGTAAAAAGGATTCCCCATTCTTATTTGAGTCCCATGGGACTTAATGGGAATGGCGAGGTCAGTAGCACCGGTACCGTTAATAACGGTGCCGGTGCTACTGTGTAGGTCTGCTCGCGGGTGCTGTTCTGCCGGTTCTGCCGGTGCTACTGGCCTACCCATTCCCATTAAGTCCCTTGGGACTCAAATGGGGAGTAATTTTTACCAGCACCCAGCGAAGGTGAATTACCAGGTCTGGCGGGGCTGGAATGCCCCGGTACATCCCCATTGCCGGGTAAAAAATTCTAAACTACATATGTACATTAAAATGAGCAGATAATTCCTAGCCAATACACATTAATAAATCCAAAAATGCATCACAATGTAACAAATTATAAATGGAAATGCATACTAAGTACATCCACATATTTATAATGTGATTTTATAATGGTAGTCCTTCAACTAAAGAACTAATACATACATCAGGCTTAATGTGTTCAAGTCAAACAAAATTATCAGTTAAAATTACCACAAATTATATACAACCTAATTTTCATCATGTTCAGTTATAATGGTATTCCTGATACTACAAATCTAATATGTACATCAGTCATTTTGTATTATACTTTCAGAAATGTATTTTTAATAACAAAACCATTTGTAAAACTAACATTGCTACTACTAACACTATACGTTATAAATCACGTAATGTAATTCTTATTTACTTTGCAATTGTACGTTACCATTTAAGTCAGGTAAAGTTAAGGTTATATTATTAAAACAAAAAGTATGCATATACACTGTTTAACAATAAGATGCAAAACATGAAATAAAAGTATTTTATATGATTATTGCTGTAAAGCCTATTGTACTTGGACAGGTTTTCATTTTGTATAAATACATTGTAGTTTTATAGTTTGTAAATATATCAGTATATTAATTTTGTTTCTAAACTTAGTTGAAAAAGTGTATATAATAAACAATGTACAATATGTTTTTTCTAAAAATATTGTACAGACTATCGCATTATAACAATGGGCAAAAGAAATAGAACTTTCAGAACGATTGCATGTAAAAATACCACAAATTAAAGCAAAAATTAGTTTTACATAAAGTAACCCATTCAACACTATAAACAAATGCAGATTTTTTCACCAACACACCAACACAATAAAAAGACATAAAATGATTTGAAATATTAAACAAAAACAGGCAAACATCATACATAAAATTTAAATAAAAAATAAAAACACACTTATTTAACTTTTCAAAAACATGTACAATGCAAAAAAATGTGTTTATTATCTAAACAAACTAACATCATTACAAGGTTAATGAGGCAAGTTTAAATTCACTAAAAACATGTAGATACATAGCAAACAAATGACATTCAAAATGTTGAAGACAACGCATTAACTATTCAAAATAAGCACACTGTAAATGCTCAAAAGAAATTAACTATGTTCCTTCATAATTGTTTACATAATACACATATCACAATGTCCAAACTTTTTTAAACAATATCTTAGGCCAATACATATATACATACATACTTCCCCTTATGAAAGTTATTTTGCAGAAGAATCTTGCGCAATAAATAATGATGTAACATAGACTTTTACAACAAAATGTCATGCATTCAAATGTATGAATGAAAACATTCATGATTTCATTAATTTGAAAGTCATACAAAAATAGACATTTACTCAAACAGGTTCTGTACAAGAATCGTACCTAAAATATTTTAAATAGTTTGTTAAGTATTGTCAAAGAAAAATCAAAGGCAAAATTCAAATTTTGCCAAAACCCGTTACATGAGACAATGCACCACATTACGAAGACATTATATTTCCTGTTCATTGCAATAGTACATATCATCAGATGTGCATGCTTGGTGCACATAATACAGCCTTTAGACATTTAGTTTGGAAAATGTATATAGCTAAACAAAAAGAATCACTTCTACAATTACAACAATGTATGTGTTATATGTGGCTTGATGGATGAGGGTGGATTTAAAAGGCGCTGATGGAATGTGGAGTGTGAAGTGTTTAGGAAAAATGCTATGATATTGTGTGTTCCAGGATTCAGCAGTTGGCTGAATGAAGTAAACTGAGCTGGCTGTGCTGGGGGCTGTCGTTACCTATTGTTATGTGATGTTAATAAATGGTAACATATTGTCAGGTTTCCTTTATTCAGGTTTCCTTTATTTTCCTTTAATTATTCCCATTGTAGATTATTTCTGTGTGGGTTGGACGTTTTCTACTGTGGTTGGTTTGGCCTTGACTTTTCAAGACAGATTCCTGGTTCTGGCCCAAGGCAAGATGGAGTTCCCAATAGAAGATTTGATTGGCTAGAGAGGACTGCAGGACATCAATGAACATTCTAAACTGTCACTCTCTGCCTTTCATCGTCGTAACCCCAGCTGAAACGACATGTTAGTAGCTGCCCCTACTGAAGTCTTGGGCCTAGTGGATTTGAATTTACAAATCCTGGCAGTCGAGCGGCTACTTATTCAGGGTTTTTCAGGAGATGTATCCAGGTTTACAGGAGAGTTTTAGAAGTTCTTTGGAAAACCATTCTAAAGCTAAGTGACTTTATTTGGATATGTAAATCTGTTGCTCAGATTCATTAGTGACATTTTGAGAAAGTGAAAGTAAATTCAAGAGTAAAACTGTGATGTCATACTGTTAAAAAGTCAGTGCCTAATCCTTAAAAGCGTGTGAGCAACGAAAGACTGTTACGTGAATCATTTTAGCGCATGTTTTCTAAGCGCGTGCACGCGACACAAGACTGCTATGTGAAATCTTCAGCGCGTGTGTTTTTAGCACGTGTGCGTGAGCAACAAAAAACTGTTACTTGAATACTAGCGCGTGTTCACGAGCGACGAAAAGTCTGATACATGTGTTCTTCAGCGCGTGTGTTCTTCTGCGCGTGTGTTCTTCTGCGCGTGAGTTCTTCAGCACATGTGTTCTTCAGCGCGTGTGTTCTTCAGTGCATCTGAATCTTTGCGAGTGTGCGCAAAAAGGTTTCTATGGATTTTTGGTCAAGTGTGCGCATTCTTCAAAAGACAATGTACTTTAGTTTCGCGTGTGCTGGTTTTAAATTCAATTTAAAAGAAAGAAGAACAGGATTCATTTAAGCCAATCATAACTGGAACATTATACAGTTTAAAAGGCAAAAGTTAAGGTTCTTAAGGTTTCTTAACACAAAGGAGTTGCTGTTATTTTCAAGACTTTCAAGATAAAAAGGTAGAAAGATATTATCAGCAATTTCTCCAATCTTCTCTAAGATTCTTAAAGAGAACAACCAGGTATGATTCTTTACATTTTAGTTAAGGATATAGAGTTTTCAAAACCTAAAGGTTAAATAAGTAATTTGAGGATTTGTGTTTGTTTATGTATTCACTGCAGGTTCTACATTAGCTAGTCTAGACGTCGCCAGCCTGGTGTGAGGATTACATTTTCAGGGGGATTGTTGGGGGTTTAGCATCCGCGGACACAGGATTTCTCTCAGCCTGACAGAATGAAAGGCCAATAACCTTAGTCCGCCTGAGCTGTCATGAACCCCAACGAGACCTCAATGGAGGCTTTAGGATCTTTGATCAGGTAGTTACGGGAGGAGTTGAAAATATCTCATAGTTAGAATGTTGCACTTAGTCAAAAGGTGGATGATTTGAATGTAAAAGTGACACAAATTCAACAGATGGGAGCAAGGAGAGAGGCTGAGATGTCTGGGGCTGCAGGTTCTCCGCCTGAGTTATTAAGGGCGGGAGGTGACCAGTAATCCCATTTATTACGGCCCTCACATGCTAGTGAAGGAGTTAGAAGTTGAACGTTATCAAGGAGACTCTAAGAGGTTTAGGGTGTTTTTAACTCAATGTGAGTTACATTTTATGAGTAGACCTGAGATTTTCCCTACAGATGCCTCCAAAGTAACTTTCATGTTGTCTTATCTCACGGGGGAGTCCTCTGCTTGGGCCGGGTTGTTGGTGACTCAAAGGAGTGAGGTTTTGAGAAATTATTCTAGTTTCTTGGAAACGTTCAGAAAAATGTTCGACAGAAGGCAGATATCTTTGGAGGTTGATGGGGAGCTTTTAGAATTGAAACAAGGTAATAGAGAATTAGTTGCTTACATTACACAATTTAGGTCCCTGGTATTAGAAAGCAGGTTGTCCAAGGATAAACAGGCCTCGTTGTTTTATCGAGGCCTTAGAGACGAGTTAAAGGATGCATTGTCAGGAATTTTAGAACGGCCCTCTACTTGTGATGCTCTGATAGATTTAGTCATTCAATTAGACTTTCGCTTGAGTGAAAGGAGAGCGGAGCGGCGCCATAGTCAGAGTGACTCTAAGTCTCTAGTGAAAGTGGATAAATCTAAAGTGGATATGAAGACGAAAGGGAAAAATGACTCACCTTCCAGGGTCCGGGGTCCTTTAACTAAGGAAGAAAGGGCTAGGAGGAGAGAAAACCATCTGTGCTTATATTGTGGAAGAAGCAGCCATTTCTTAGGAAATTGTCCTTTCACACTGAGAAAAAATTCCACTTCAACGGGTAAGGTGCAGCAGATCGCCAACACCGTGAAGACTGCTGTTCCTCATATCACAGTGGATGTATCCTTGTTTTTGGAGATGGAGTTTAAGGGAAAAGGTCCAGTTATGGTAGATTCAGGAGCCACTGGGAATTTTATGGATTGGGGTCTTGCTAAATCTTTGGCAATCCCTATTATTCAGAAGGAGGTTGTTGAGCAAGTTAGAGCTGTTGATGGGACTTCTCTTTCTTCTGGTCCAATTACCCACAGAACTAGTTCTTTGATTTTGGAATTAACAGGGGGTCACAGTGAGAGGATATCTTTTGAGTTGATTGATGCTCCCTTGTTAAAGATAATTTTGGGAATGCCTTGATTGATTGGAGTGCCAGGACAATTGATATGCAGTCTGATTTCTGCCAAGAGTCTCTGGAAGGTCTTTTGAGGGAGAAGTTAAACAGATTAATTCAGTGTCTAGTTTTTTGGTTGAGTTTGGGGTTGGAGGTCATGATGTTGGAGCAGTTGTTGGACAACTTCCACAATGTTACCAAGACTTTTGGGATGTTTTTGATGAGAAAGTGGCAGGAGATTACCACCTCATAGGCCCTTCGATTGTAAAATTGAGTTAGAGCCAGGAACATTTTTGCCTAGTAGCAGAGTATATGCTCTTACAGAGAAAGAAAATTACTATCTAAAAGAATATTTAACTGAGAACTTGGCAAAAGGTTTTATTCGTCATTCTCAGTCTCCTGCAGCCTCACCCTTATTTTTTGTACCAAAACCAGAAAGAACCCTCCGGACGTGCATAGATTATCGAGCAGTTAATAGGGTCACAGTTAACTCTTCCTCTCATCTCAGAAATGCTTAATCAAATTCAGGGAGCCACTATTTTTTCTAAATTAGATTTGAGGGGAGCTTACCATCTAGTGCGTGTGCAAGAAGGAGATGAATGGAAAACAGCGTTTAAGACCAGCTTTGGACTATATGAATATCAGGTTATGCCATTCAGATTATGCAATGCTCCAGCGGCTTTCCAATATTTTATTGATGAAGTTTTTAAGAATTCTTGGATGTTTTTGTAGTCGTTTATATAGATGATATTTTGATTGTTTTCTTCAGATTTGGATCAACATCAGAGACATGTTTGTCTGGTTTTGCAAAAACTGTGCGAAAATCATTTGTTTGCCAAGTTGGAAAAAAAGCCAATTTCATGCAGATTGTGAGGAATTCTTGGGTTTTATAGTTTGGGGTTTGGAAATGAATCCAAAGAAGATACAAGCAGTTCAGGAGTGGTCTATCCCAACAAAGGTTAAATATATACAGAGTTTCTTTGGCTTTGAAAATTTCTATAGGAGATTTATAGAAGGATTTGTATGGCTAGTTGCTCCTATAACAAGACTGCAAATAAAAGGAGTAAAATTCAAATGGGACCTTGAAGCAGAAAAAGCTTTTCAAGAATTAAAGAAAAAGTTTACAACCAGTCTAATTTTGATACATCCTAATATTTCTAAACCTTTCTTTGTGGAGGCGGATGCTTCTAATCTAGCAATGGAGGCGGTGCTTCCACAGAGACATGAAACAATGGGTCGGTTATACCCAGTAGCTTTTTTTTCTAGATAATGTTCTGCGGTAGAAGTGAATTATATTATTTCGGATCGTGAGCTGCTAGCTATCAAGTCCGCTTTTGAAGAATGGAGACATTTTCTTGAAGGGGCTAGGCACACGGTAACTGTACTTACGGATCATAGAAATGTATTGTTTTTGAAGTCTTCTAAAACTTTGTCTCTGTGACAACGTTGTTGGTCCTTATTTTTAGCAGACTATGATTTTGTTGTGACCTTTAAACCCGGGAGTTTAAACAGAAAAGCGGATGCCCTATCCCGTCAATTTCCTGGAAGTGAGGCGAAAGAGGTTAAAGAGCCAGAACCTCTTATTGCTCCTGAATGCTTTCAGTTAGCTGGAGTTTTTAAAGGTATAGATGTGTTGAACGAAGTTCGCCAATCTATGTCCTTACAGAAGATGGAGGAGTGGGTGAAATTGGATCCAGCAAGGAGCTTAAAGAAGGGTCTTCCTTTTTTTGATAACAAGCTTTATTTGCCCACAGTTGAGTTAAGAGAAAAGGTCTTGAAGAATTGCCATGAATCGATCTTGTCTGGACATCCAGGTTTCAGGAAGACACTGGAGTTAGTACGATGGAATTTTTGGTGGCAGAAGGCTCGTCAAGATACATTGAACATCGTCAAGACATGTGCAGTTTGTGCGCATGCAAAAAGTCAAGTTGGGAAGCCGTATGGTTTATTGAAGCCGTTATCTGTTCCTCCTCAACCTTGGCACACGATTTCCATGGATTTCATCTGTGATCTTCCCCTGGATAAAGGTTGTACAACTATTTTAGTTGTGGTGGATCTTCTTACTAAGGAAGCACATTTCTCGCCGATCGAGGGAGAGGTTACTGCGGAAAAACTGGCTCATAATTTCTTGCAAGGAGTGGTTAGGTTGCATGGTCTTCCTTGTAAAGTTATCTCAGACAGGGGACCTCAATTTATCTCAAAAATTTGGAAGGCCTTCGGTAAAAGACTTGGGGTAGAGGTTAGTTTAACTTCAGGGTATCATCCAGAGGCTAATGGACAAGTCGAGAGAGTCAATCAGGAGTTAGAGAAATTTCTAAGCTGTTATCTATAAGCTGGGGAGGAATGGGTTGATCTGGTGTGGTTGGCTGAGTTTTCCTACAACAATTGTGATAAGGATTCTACTTCTATGTCACCTTTCTATTTGGGATGTGGGTTTCATCCTCGTTTTTTGAGTTTTGAGGTTTTGGAAGATTCAGGGAATCCTGGAGTGGAGGTATGTTTGTTGCTGATGAAGAATAATTTGGATAAAGCAAAAAAGGTACTGGGAGAAGGCAAATTGAAATATAAAAGGTGTGCGGATTTGAGAAGGAAAGCTGGTCCTAAGTACGAGGTAGGAAACTTAATGTGGCTTTCTACCCGACATTTAAGAATTAAGGGGAAGAATAAATTTAGTCCTCGATTTGTAGGTCCATTTGAGGTCGAGAAAATCATAAATCCAGTGGCAGTACGGCTGAAGTTACCCAAGCAGGTGAAAGTACACCCCACTTTCCATGTTAGTCTTTTGAAACCAGTTAGTCCAGGCACCAGGCTTAGAACTCACCCTCCTCCTGTGATTATGAAGGATTCATCTGAGGAGTTTGTAGTTAATAAGATCTTGGATTCCAGGAAAGTGAGGGGAAAGTTGCAATATTTGATTGACTGGGAGGGATATGGACCCGAGGAACGTACCTGGGAAGATTCCTCTAATGTACATGCTCCTAGGTTAGTTGCTAAGTTTCATGCTAAAAATCCACATAAAATTGGCCCAGGGACTGGGCATTAGGAGGGGGGTACTGTCAGGTTTCCTTTATTCAGGTTTCCTTTATTTTCCTTTAATTATTCCTATTGTAGATTATTTCTGTGTGGGTTGGAAGTTTTCTATTGTGGTTGGTTTGGCCTTGACTTTTCAATACAGCTTCCTGTTTCTGGCCCAAGGCAAGATTGATTTTCCCAATAGAAGATTTGATTGGCTAGAGAGGACTGCAGGGCAACAATGAACATTCTAAACTGTCACTCTCTACCTTTCATCGTCGTAACCCCAGCTGAGAGGACGAGCTAGTAGCTGCTCCTGCTGAAGTCTTGAGCCTAGTGGATTTGAACTTACAAATTCTGGCAGTCGAGCGGCTACCTATTCAGGGTTTTTCAGGAGATGTATCCAGGTTTACAGGAGAGTTTCGGAAGTTCTTTGGAAAACCATTCTAAAGCTAAGTGACTTTATTTGGATATGTAAATCTGTTGCTGAGATTCATTAGTGACATTTTGAGAAAGTAAAAGTAAATTCAAGAGTAGAACTGTGATGTCATACTTGTTAAAAAGTCAGCGCCTAATCCTTAAAAGCGTGTGAGCAACGAAAGACTGTTACGCGAATCATTTTAGCGCATGTTTTCTAAGCGCGTGCGCACGACACAAGACTGCTACGTAAAATCTTCAGCGTGTGTGTTTTTAGCTTGTGTGAGCGAGTGCTGAAAAACTGCTACGTGAATTCTTCAGCGCTTGTGTTCTTAGCGCGTGTGTTTTTCAGCGCGTGTGTTCTTCAGCGCGTGTGTTCTTCAGCGCGTGTGTTCTTCAGCGCAGGTGTTCTTCAGGGCGTTTGAATCTTTGCGCGTGTGCGCAAAAAAGGTTTCTACAGATTTTTAGTCAAGTGTGCGCGTTCTTCAAGAGACAATGTACTTTATTTTCGCGTGTGCTGGTTTTTAAATTCAATTTAAAAGAAAGAAGAACAGGATTCATTTAAGCCAATCATAACTGGAACATTATACAGTTTAAAAGGCAAAAGTTAAGGTTCTTAAGGTTGCTTAACACAAAGGAGTTGCTGTTATTTTCAAGATAAAAAGGTAGAAAGATATTATCAGCAATTTCTCCAATCTTCTCTAAGATTCTTAAAGAGAAGAACCAGGTATGATTCTTTACATTTTAGTTAAGGATATAGAGTTTTCAAAACCTAAAGGTGAAATAAGTAATTTGAGGATTTGTGTTTATGTATTCACTGCAGGTTCTGAATTAGCTAGTCTAGACGTCGCCAGCCTGGTGTTTCTTATGTTATCCACTTCCCCCTTTCCCTTTGGGGTGTAGTTAACAGAGCCGAGTATAATCTGGTTTTGAGGATTACATTTCAGGGGGATTGTCGGGGTTTCAGCAGCTTCCGCGGACACAGGATTTCTCTCAGCCTGACACATATAAAGTAATTCTGGCTCTTGTGACTTTCAGTATGGAATCGCAAAATGTTCTAAATCTTGTAAATCTTCATTGTGTTATACACGACGAATATTTTTGAATCCAAGAAACAAATGAAAACAGTAATTTAAGTATTGATTTAGAACACCCATAAATACTCAAAGGTTTTAGACAAACGATAAACAAATTTAAACATACAACTTTGAAATAAGCAAACAAACTTTGTATGTATGTGAATGCTGTTGACGCACATACTATAAAAAGTCTGTCAAGATGATAAATGTAGATGAAAAAAACACCAATGAGGACAATAAAATGTGCCTTTCACTTATTATGTCTTTATTTCTTGAAAAAATAATCCACTTAGTAGAAAATGTATTAGTGTGTCTATAGTGATGTAATTATTTAGACAAAAATCAATTGTAGATAAAATGAAACCCAACCTACTCCAAAATGTTTATAAGACTTAAACCTATATGAACATATCATTACTCAATTAGTACATTCTTTTCAAACAATTGTACGCTTATAAAGTCAGTAAAAGATCAGATAATGATTTAACAAATGCATTAAAAGGCAAAGTTTATGTTTAAGTTGTGCTATTAAAAGGACACTATTAGTTTTAAATATTGGACTGCCAACAAAACATAAAAGAAATATGGCAATAACTTGCTGATTTACACAAAGTGGCCCAAAGTTTAACATGGTTAAAAGCAAACCATAAACATTATGAACATGTAAATGTTGACAAACATTTGAATTTAAACCTTGAAGATGTAACTGAAAATCAGCCACAGTTTGAAAAGGTTACACTACAAAATACAGAAAATCGATACAATGAATATACTACCCACCCTTTACATTTAAAAGAAGTTATAGGTGAATAAATAGAATAATTTCAAATGAGAGAAGCAAAGGGCACGTTATTATGTGCGTGAGATAAATACTTAGCAGAAAATGCTTTGTTCAATTTTGACCAACAGGAGATGATTGGAGACAGACTGTTACAAATATCTGCTTCAGAATATAGAACACGTCACATGTATTCAACAGACCCTAGATTTAGACTAAATCATGAATATATGTTTCACTTGCTTTATGAAAGTGAATTAGCAACCCTATATTACGGAGTTGTCCAAACCCTCAATAACGGAAATGATTTTGAAATATGGCCGCTTTAACACTAGTTGAGAAAGTTGAAGCTAAAGATCAAGTTTTAGAAAGTAGCATTACAAACATGATTGCTAATATACGAGGAACAACAGAATATTGGTACAGGTGTTTATTAGAATTAAATTGCATGCTATGAAACCTAGGTCCACCAACATGGTTTGTTACTTGAAAAAGCGGAATACATAGTTTGCGCCTATATGTGTTATTTAGCCAAGAGGTAGTGCAAGGTGCAACTGGACATGCATGAACTTGGGTTCAAATTCAGAGGGTGGCCAGGTGACCAGTGCCTGAAGCAGTCAGGAAATCAGCAGGGGCGAGGAAGAGAGAAAGCAGAAGCGAAGAGGAAGGTCTTGAGTTGCTTCCATGACCAAAGGTGGTTCTGCTCAAGTTTGAGAGGGGCAGGGAAGCCATTCCAAAGGGAAGCCTCAGCCAAAGATAGAGATTTATTATCATTATTTTTTATTATTGTTTTAAAAAAAATATTCTTTAATGTGCTACACGCCCATAGGCCTCAAAGCACAAACCAAGACAGGAGGGAGCAGAGAGAGATCAAAAGGAGCAGGTCAGACAGGAAAGAAAAAATAGAATCCTAATCAGCAGAGATCTGCCTCCAAGTCTCTGCTTGGAAAAGGGACTGACCCTCAGAGAGTTTAGGAAGAGAGAATTGGAGGTACTGCGGTCCCAGTCCCCAGAAAGCCTTGTGGATGATGCAGAGGGTCTTGAACTTGATTTGTGCTGCCACTGGGAGCCAATGAAGAGATTTCAGAGCTAGAGAGATATGATCCCTGGGCTTGAGGCCAAGCACAAGTCTCACAGTCCTGTTCTGGATAAGTTGTAGAGGACGGAGAGTAGAGGTAGGGTGATTTAGAAAGAGAATGTGCAGTAGTCCAGCCTAGAGAGGACAAGAGCTCTGGAGACAGTGAGGAAAGGAAGAATACCTCTGAGGAGGTACAGATGATAGTTTGACTTCTTCGAGATGTCAGATATGTGAGGAGAGAAGGAGAGGATGGAGTCGAAGATGACCCCAAGGTTCTTAGCCTCACAGTTAGGAGCAGGAAGAGGGCACAGAGTGGTCGGCCAGAGAGAGAGAGAGGAAAGGGGGGAGCTGGTGTTTTCCAATGAGGAGGATCTCATTCTTGCTGGCATTAAGGTAGAGATCATTGGTGGCACACCATTCCTGAATTGCGGCAACACTGGAATGAGAGAAGGAAAAGAGGCAGCAGAGGGGAGCCTGAAAGAGAGCTGGGTGTCATCTGCATAAGACTGAAAGTTGGAGCAGAGAGCAGCAATGCAGAGGCTCCAGGTATTGGTTGAACAGCCAGGGAGAAAGGTTAGACCCATGGGGAACACCACAGGCAGAGAGAGAGAGAGACAGAAGAGAGGAAAGACCTCAGTTGGTCCTAAGAGGGTAGATCAGTGAGAAAGGAGGTCAGACAGGCCAGTACATGGTCAGTGATACCCAGGTTATCACAGACGATTGAGCAGCATGGCAATGTTGATCATATTAAAAGCAGAAGAAAGATTGAGGATTATAAGGACAGAAGGAAGGTTTGTATCAGGGTTAGAGAGCGGATGTTCATGAGAGCATTTTCTATACTTCTGGCAGCTCTGAAGCCAGACTGGTGGTCGTGGAGTCAACCAACAGATTCAGTGTGCAGATTAAGCTGGGAGATGGCCAGCTTTTCCAAGGGTTTGCCCAGGAAAGGAGTGATGGAGATCGGTGATAGTTAGCCATAGAGGAAGGATCGGCAGAGGGCTTCTTTTAGGAGGGGGTGCACAAGGGAGTGCTTAAGGGGGAGGTAAAGGTTCCAGTGGCAAAAGAGTGATTGCAGAAATCAACCAAGGCTAGAGCAAGGGTTTCAATGTGGCCCTTGATGGTTCTGGATGAACAGGGAAGACCCTGTTTTGATGAGACTTTCATAGATCAGACTTGTCTAGAAACATCATCTGGGTTGAACAAGGGAAAGGAAGAGAAAGGGGAGGAGAGGCGGCCAAGGGCAGGCCAGGAGTGGAGGAGGCAAAACAGGAACAGAGGGTGGACAGGATGTGCTGAGATTTAGTGATGAAATGAGAAGACAAGGCCATACAGAGGGCCTGGCAGGGAACAGGAGAGGTAGAGACTGCAGCTCTTTGCAGATTTTGAAGAGTGCGGCCGAGTTGATAGATGCCGCAGAGATGGGGGCTTGGATGTGGGCTCTCTTCTTGGTGAGGGAAGAGAGTCTGCATTACCTTTGGAGCAGGTGGCAGGCCAGTTTGTTACAGGGACCACCCGATGCCCTCTACTTCTTTTCAGCCACCCTGCACTTGCGTTTCATGGTGACGAGGTTGGAGTCGTACCAAAAGTTGCACTTGGATTTGGGCTTCAGGTGATGGGTAGAGTTTGTGATGTTGAAGAATACATTTTCATGAATTGTTGTTGATCCGCAACGTAGGAATTTAAGCAGCTGAGGATGATCTTGCTGATCACCATGCAGAAATGTAGATTGTCAGTGAGTGTGCGGTGGTCTACTGTATCAATTCTGCTGGGAGGTCAGGGAATAGTAGGAAGCAAGGATGGCCATCACTGAGGATTGTAACGGCATCATCAATCACTGTGATGGTAGCTATTTTTGTGCTGCTTCTGGATCTGAAGCCAGATTGGTAGAAATGAAGGAGGTTATTGGCTTTGATGTTTTGGAGGGGTTGCATGGCTACTGCTTTCTCAATGATCTTACCTAGGAAGGGAACATGGGGGCTGAGGTGGTCGTTGCTGAGATTGTCAGGGTCCAGTGTTGTTTTCAAGATGTGGGAGTATTTCTCCAGTCTTGAGAGGTTGAGGGGAAGGTGCCTTGCATTAAGGAGCACTTGATGATTGTCAGGTAAGGCTGGAGTGTTTCAGTGGGAAGGATCTTGAGTGCATAGGCAGGGAAGATGTTGTCTATATAGGATGTGGCCTTGAGGGAGTCTAAGGTGTCACTGAAGTCTTCCATAGTTAGGGTCTTGAAAGTTGTCCAGTTAGTTGTGGTTTGGCAAGATGGAATGTGTAGTATGCTATCAATTGTGGCATTGGTTGATATGTGTGGCGGATTATGTTGATCGTATTGACACAGAATGAGTTCATGATGGTGGATTATTTGATGGCTTGTGCTACCGGTGGGTCAGCGAAAGGGTTGATGCAGTGCCAGATGGCTTTGAAGAGGCCTCTGCTTACATGTTTTGTCTTGGCTATGGTGTTTTGGTAGTTGTCGGCCTTAACAGGGTTAAAACATCATCTGCATGTAGCGTGGAGTTCATTGAGCAGAGTGAAATCTGATGTGCCGCTGGACAATGTGCCTATTCGATTCTTGTTCAGCGAGTGCTTGTTTGTTGATGTTGAGTAGTCAATGTGCCAGACTGCAGCCAATATAGCCCACATGGTGCACAGGTTCATTGGGGTAGGTTTTTGATGATGTTTGTGAGGGTGTTGTTGAGTCCTTGGAGAAGCAGGTTGCAGTCCTGGCTTGTCAGAGGAAGATCAGCCCATGTGAGGTAGACTTTGCTGAGGTCTTTCGTGGGATCCTCCACTGGGTATTTCTTGAAAGATTAGAAGGCTTCATTGCAGGGTTTCCAGTGGGTTTGGCTGAGTGACATGATGTGACTAATCCCAAAGGGGATTGTCTGGTGGTCTGGATAGTGTGAAGGCATCACGAAGAAGGACACAGACAAAAGATTCAGAATTCAAAACAAACACTTTTAGTAATTTAAATGTCAGGATGGACAAAGGCCTAACTTGCCCTATGCTAAGGTGGGATTTCCCACAGGGACTAGACACATGCAACCACGTAGTACAAATCTACTTCACATGAATTACAACCCCTGTGGAACACACACAGTAAAGCCACATCCCTGATGGCCTTGGCCTTCAATGATGCAATCAGGCTGATCGAGATTGCCCATAACAACACCCTGGTAATGTGTCTCTTGGATTGGCAAACACTGTGTGCCCCATAAAATTAATAGTGCACTGCCAACTCATTGACATCCTTGACATAAAGTACATAACGTATGACCACACTCATGTCAAGTCGGAAGAAAAGTGTCCATGTCATACTCCCAAAAGGCATGAAATTGCAAAGTTAGCCCCGAACAAATGTCTCTATCACATGTGTTCTCCTGACTGAATTGCATGCATCAAGTGCAACAAAATATGTCTCACCTGACTGCCATCCTGATGCTGAGCCCCTCTGCACGATTGCTGCTGGTCCTGCTCACCTCCACTCACCACTGCCATGTACGTTCTCCTGCAATGGGGAAAATCAGCAGCTGGCCACCCACCTCCGCCTCATGCATGTCTCTGATACCCTCAACATGCCCCTTGTTCTATCATAAAGATGTCTTGTAAATCCACCAGAAAGCAATGTACCCACTCACAGAATACACAAACAGAAATAAATGATGTTGCACACCCTCCACTATCAACAGTTCTTGATGACATCAATGGGAACACAGCAGCAACATTACACATAAGAAAGACATTTAGGCCTCCTACATCTGCACCTCATTAGCAATGTGCAGCATACTTCACACATCATTCACATACATGCGTGTCACCTGGATCATTCTCTTACATGGATTGTGAGAGTGGACTGTAAGAGTCGGGTGTGTTGCATGCTCATGCATCATGGACAGGGGTGGACTAGGAAGAACCAAAAGAGTCACTGGAAAGAATGTACAAAGTGGCCCCATATCAAACATTTTCAGCAACTCCATCCCTTTTAGGAATATATCTGAATACCACATAAAAGATGCACAGGTTACATAGGGCTACCAGGAAATTTCCTGACATATGTCAGGAGATGACATGCAAGGCTGACATGACAGCAGTTTAAATGTATTGCCCCACAAAAAGAATCTACTGCATTTGCCCTCACCAAAAACATGTGCACAGAAACATCCCAAGGAGATAGATTCCAAGCGGCATGTTGTGGAGGTGTTATCACATCTGTACTTTTGAAGGACCCAGGTCACACTAACACATCTATTTAAATACTAATCAATCAGTATTTCTAAGGGCTGAGTCTTAATATAGTAAATTTAGACACAAAGCTTCCCAAGCCATCATGGACGGAGTGAAGCTGAGGCATGATTGGTGGATTTAATCAGCAGGTGGACAGGCAGACATTCTAAACTGCCTTTCATTGTCTACTTCATCAAGGAAAGTCCTGTTCTCTTTGGCTCCAACCATTGGGACCTAATTTCAAGATATTCAGGAGATCAAGGAAGATAGGAGTGAAGCAGAGAGCTGTAGTCAGCGTGGGACACTATCTGCTGAGTTTACGGTGGAAGCAGTTAAACTAAGTATAATTTGTTCAATCGAGAATTATCTGGATTTCCAGTAGGAAGAGACTTTGTTTGTTATACATAATTGTTATTGAGTGTTATTTTCTTAACGTAGAGAATAAGGAGGTATTTTGAGAGAACCACCCACCAGAGAGAAACTGACAAGCATTGTGCAAGTGCTTCTCTCTCACTAGCCTTGTATTATCGTCTCAGGTGGAATGTTTTTTTTAATATGGCAGCACAATAGTGAGACTTCATAAAATCTACCAGCACCAGGTTCTGCGCAACCTTTTTGAAAAGTCATACGTTGAACTGTGTTAGTTTAATGAAAGAAAGAAAGCAGCTTCCCAACCACACCAATGAGTTTCCTTTCATTTCCATCAACGCGGGACTGCGCAGAAGTAGATCAGTGCTTCTCCTCTCAGCATAACATTCTGTCGGTTAGACAATAGCATCTGAGTGTGAACATGACGCAGATGCGCATGCGCGAACCAGTTGCACTCGGAAGAGGGTGATCCTTGCTTACATGGATTGTGAGAGTGGACTGTTTTGCAAGTTATTGCCATTGCATACACGTTTTTATCAAATATCGAAGCTCCAGCGACAAACCATTATTCTCCACAGACTAGACATTTCATTTGGAAACCAAGCATTCAAGTTAAAGTTAAATACTGGAGTTCAGTATGCAATAGACAACATAGGACAGTGCTTAGTAACTTAGGCAATAGTAAGGAATAAACTCAGCCGAGTAATTAAATAGGTAATTAGACTATAGGGTTGGAATTCTTCTGAACTCAGACTGGAACAGACAGTTAAACTCAAAGCAGAAATCTGGTTTTAACGAAGTAATCCAACAGAAAGCCAAGAATAATGTATTCTGAAGAGAAATTCCTTTGAGCTTTTAGAGGAGGAATACAGGTAAAAGTCTTAAGGTTTATACGTTTGGAATTTGCAGGGAATCACTTACAGAATTTTAGTAGTAACCAGTAACCCTGTGTTTTCTTGGCCCCATGCAGATTGTCAGGAGTCCAGAAGCTTGACATCTGTCGTTTGTCTTTTTATCCACTTGCCCTTTCCCTCAGGGGTGTTTGGTAATCAGTTTTAATTAATTGTCAGTTGTTTGACAAATGCTTGTGTGGGTCTTTGGGGTTCAGCTGCTCCAGCATATCAAGAAAACTGCAGAAGTGGATAGAATGAAAGGACGAAGAGATTGAGTCTGCCCAAGCTGCTTGAATCCCACAGAAGTCACTATGGAGGCTTTGGGTGACATGATTAAGGAGTTAAGGTAGGAGTTGAGGGTAGCACATAACGAGAATGCTAAATTGAAAAGGAAGGTCAAGGAGCTGGGTGAAGGAATGTCCCAATTGCAAGCAACTTCTAGGTTGCAATCATCTGAGGCCGGAGATCAAAAGGAGCAGCCTCCAGTGTTGGTTGGAGCGGGCACAAGGGGGGATATTTATTTAGGAAAAGGAGCAGGTGGGGGGCTTGGAGTATCATCTCTAGTTCCAGTTCCTTTAGCGTCCCCAGAGCGATTCAGGGGGATCCCAAATAATTCTATACGTTTATTATCCAGTGTGAGTTGCATTTTCTCTATGTCGACCTGAGGGTTTTCCTACTCTCTTATCATTCAGGAGAGGCTGTTCAGTGTTTTTAGTAGGTCATGGTAAACTCTGGCGTTGATGGACATTGTATGGACATTGTCCTGTTTAAGGAAGAATTTAAGAAGATGTTTGGTAAAAAGACACATTTCCTTGAAGGCAAATGGGGAACTACTGGAATTGAGGCAGGGAAATCGCGAGTAGATGGTCTGAGGAAAGAAGGTCTGCTTTGTTTTATCATGGTTGAGAGAAGACCTGAAAGATGCCTTGGCAGTGATTGTAGACCGACCTACGACATGAGATGCACTTATTGATCTGGTTGTGCAAGTGGATTTTCGTCTTGGAGAAAGGAAGAGTGAGCGCAGAAGGGGTTGGAGTGAGGTTAGGACCCCTCAGAGGGTGGATAGACCTAGGGCGGAGTCAGTGAATAGAGAGGTGAAGGGCAGAGTAATAGAGCAAGGGGGTAGGGTTAGGGGTCCTTTATCTAAATAAGAGAAAGAGAGACGCAGAGCGCATAATTTATGCTTATAGTGTGGGGAAAGTGGGCATTATCTTGGGAACTGTCCCAATACCCCTAAAAGATTTCAGTCATCAGACAACACAACTTAGCAGGTTGCCAGCATGCTTCAGGCTGCAGTACCACATTTCACCGTTAATGTATCCTTGCATCTGAAGGGTAAGTTGAAGGGGTCAGGTCCGGTCATGATTGATTCAGGAGCAACTGGATATTTGATGGATTGGGGCATAGCCAAATCTTTAAGAATTCCTCTAAACAGAAGGAATAAGTAGGACAGGTGAGAGCTGTGGATGGTTCCTTTCTTACTTCGGGACCCATGAAACTGTTCCGTTGGTTATGACTATGGTGTTAAATAATGGGGAAGATATTGTATTCGAGTTAACTGATGCACCTGATTGCTGCTACCGTGATGCACATGCTCCCCCTTCGGCGTGAGGTGAGCTGATCACAGTGCCATAAGGCACTTCCCTTGAATATTCACCTTTGCCATGCCCCGCCACGGGTCCTACCCCACCGCAACAAGGTTTCACTCCCATTCTGTTGATTTAGCCGCCAAGTCCGACTCCGCCTAATTTTAAAATGGTGGCCGCCCCGACTAAGGCAATCTACGTGTCCAGCAACAGAGGTGCATTTTGTAAGCACCAGTCCGCCGGCAGGCGGAAGACGCCGGCTATGGCCCTTTCGGGGAAGGCCCGCAGGAAAAGGCCCTGTTTTGCGCCACACACGGCATTCGAACCATCCTACGGAGAGGGCATGAGCCCTGCACTGCACAGCGTACACCAACAGCTGATTGCTGCTACCCCAATGCACATGCTCCACCCTCGGCGTGAGGTGAGCTGATCACGTGGCCATAAGGCACTTCCCTTGAATCTTCACATTTGCCTTGCCCCACCACGGCTTCCACGCCACCAGAACAAGGCTTCACTTCCATTTTGTTGATTTAGCTGCCAAGTCTGACTCCGCCTGATTTTAAAATGGCAGCCGCCCTGACTAAGGCAATCTATGTTGCCCAGCAACAGAGGTGCATTTTGTAAGCACCAATCTGCCGGCAAGGCGGAAGACACCGGTTGCGGCCCTTCCAGAGAAGACCCGCAGGAAAACACCCTGTTTTGCGCCTGTTTGGCGCATGGAAGGTGCAGCCCGGTCCTTTTGGTCCGCACTCCTAAAGGTACGTCCTTGTGAACCCCCTTACAGCCAACTACTAGCAGCGACCAGTGTTCCTGTGTATCATATGCTGTTCTATCCTAAAATAACTATGACACACTCTGGCGATTTCCCTGCATCCCTGGGTCACTAACTTACTACAGACTCTTCACGCTGCTACCATACCTGTACATGCGAGAGCATAGCTTCGCGAGCCACTGCTACTTCGCAGACCTCTGAGCACACCGATCCCTACAATTCCAACAGACAATCTATAATCTTTGCACAGTCTTGTGTGTCCACTTGCTTGCCTACCATGCGATATATATGGCCACAGCCTATCCGTATCCTGGTGTCCATACACTTCATCCATGTTTCTGATTACAACCTCCTTTTATGCCAACATTACACACTGTACTATCTGAATTGTATGCTCCTTATAGTTGCCAAGTTTTAATTAATGTGGCTTTCTACATGTTAGTCACTGTGACCTATCACTTGCTGATGCCATTGCCTTAACATTAATGTGAATGCTCATTGTCTAACTGCCCACTTTAACCTCTATTTGGTCGTGCCGCTAGGCTACATACTTAGACAGCTGACAACAACTGTACATTCAGCCTCCATCAGCTTATCCTCTGTTAGCCCATTCCGTCATCAGTGTATGGTATACCAGCCCCACTATTTTGTATTTGGCCCTTAACGCTTACGAGACTACACTGTGACTGTGCACAATCTCACTAGTATGCCAAACTATGTATGTGCATAACCCATGGCACAAATTGCCTTTTTACTAGCCTAGTATGACATGTGCATTGAAGCCTTTGCAATTTGTTAGTCAGTTGCCCCTGCCCACCTAGAAATTACTGGCTGGATTTTTAGACTGTCGTTACTCTGTTGAAATAGTCTATCCCACAATTGTGACTAATCTGTTTGAAATGTATCATTACATGTTAGCATTTTTATAACAGGAATCAATCATAAGGCAGCCTACCTTATCTACATTATGCAGGTACTGCTAACCTTCATTGTGTTCCCCTTCTGCATATTACCCCATTCCATCCCATGCACAAAAGGTACAATTAAAGAAGGCCTAGGTAGACTGGGCTGTCAGCGCCACTACCCCATCCCCTGCCCTACCCCATTCCTCCCCTCACTACCCCCTTTCCCTATACATACTGCACCTACATCATACCATGTATCCACACTCAGCACCAAACAGGATATAACTACATTGAATGGCACATCCTCATCTCCCATTGTCGTCAGGACGATTCATTTGCCATTAGATACACCTACCACCCCCTCCCCGAATTAACCAAGAGAAACAAGAGATTAGGTAGCAGACTACCACCCAGGAGTCATCCACCAGCTAACCACAGTCATAAGACCACTCGCACAGCCTCTACCGAATTTACCATTAACAACCCAGGCAAAAAAACAAAACGCACAACTTCAGTACCAATAATGGAGCCGATACTAGACCTACCCTATACAGACACCACCCACCAAAGGAGCGTTACTGAATGCCAGATCCCTTGTCGCTCACGCAACAGAGATAGCAGACATTATATTGAAAAATAATCGTGACTGCCTTGCGGTGACAGAAACCTGGCTGCATGACGCAGCAGGCCCTTCCATCGCCCTAGCTGTCCCAGACAACTACTCCATTCTCAGAGCAGACAGGCCCAATGCTCGAGGAGGTGGAATAGCCATCATACTCAAATCTGCCCTCAATATTAGACTAGCCACCGCCCCTCCTTATTGTTATCATGTGAACTTCTCTCAGTCAAATTCCTAACCTCACCCAACAAAACCATCACCATCCACATTATTTACAGGCCTTCAGGACCCCTAGGGTCATTCTATGAAGACGTCACATCCCTAGCAGCTGATACCACTAAACCTATGGCGCAGAACATCATCCTGGGTGACTTCAACCTTGGTTATAATGATATTATTGACCTACACGCTATCTCTCTAGCTACCGCTTTAACAGAACAAGGTTACACACAAATTAGTACCAAACCCACCCATGAGAAAGGTAGGATACTTGATTGGGTTGACGATATCAACTGCAACATCACGTTAATAGATTCCACACTCCTAGTGTGGTCAGACCATCACCTCATCACCTTAGAAATTAACGTTAATAACTTGGTAAAGACAAAGCCTACTATCGCACCTCCTTGTTTTACAAGGAATAAACAAAATATCACAGCGTAGACCCTAGTACCTCTGGTAGTCCCTATACACAATGCCCTACCGGATACCAATGATCCTAATTCGATGATCGCCACCTACAACAAGACCATGACCAAGGGGATTGACGCTGTTGCCCCATCAAAACTGCGCAAAAGTAAACCTATAGCCCATTTGAATTCTTGGTTTACTCCAGAACTAAAAATTCTCCGGACAGAAAAGAGAAAATTGGAAACACTTTGGAAATCTACCTCTACCACTGAAAATAAAACCAACCTTGCCACCATCACTGCCACATAAAAAAAGAAGATAATCCAGACTAAAAAAAGAAACCTTTAACAACAGAATAAGTCAAGCAGGCTCCAGTACCAAAGAACTATTTAACATCCTAAGAGAACTAGAGAACCCCAACCCCCCTGCTGATACGTGCATCAAGGACAAACCCTCGTGCACTAGCATACAAAGTGCCCTGTCTAACAAAATTAGCGGGTTTCAGACCAAAATAGCCGATAAAAGGACACAACTTACAACTAACATACCAACACCTCCCTCGACTGAACCCATCAATTTAGCTTCAAATTCAATAAAGTCTCCATACCTGAAGTTCAAAAAAATCATTGCATCTCTTAAACCATCTAACTGCAAAGGTGACAGCTGCCCAGCCCAAATTATAAAAGACACAGCCAGAGATTTAGCCCCATTCATCACTTAACTTATAAATTCATCCTTTCCAACAATTCCGTCCCTAGCGATTTGAAACAGTCCTGGGTTCTCGCATTATTAAAGAAACAGACCCTTGACCCGACGATACCTACCAACTACAGACCTATCACGACAGTTCCCTTCTTACTGAAAATCCTGAACAGAATTGCTTACCTGCAAATTCAAGACTACTTAGAATGCAACAAATTACTCGGAACCCGCCAATCGGGCTTCAGGCCGCAGCACGGAACAGAAACTGCCCTTGTTAATCTCAAAAGTCAAATAGATGAACTAAAACACAAAGGAAAAGTGGCTATCTTACTTCTCCTTGACCTATCTGCTGCTTTCGACTTGGTAGACCATAAAATACTATGTGATCACCTATCATCAGCAGCTCATTTCTCCAGCTCTGCAGTGGTATGGATCCAATCATTCCTAGCAAACAGAACTATGCGTGTGTTCTCACCCTTAGCGGCTGCTGATCATATTCCCATCACCTGCGGAGTCCCACAAGGATCCTGCGTCTCGCCCACTTAATATAATATTTTTACAAAGCCATTATTCGACAAACTGGACAATCTGGGTGTCACCTACACAAATTATGCAGTTGACACCCAGATACTCCTACCCTAAGACACAGATGTCGCTCGAATTAAGGAAGTCTAAATTATCATTTAGGCATGGATAGCCACACACGGCCTCTACCTGAATGATAATAAGACTGAGCTTCTTCTAGTCGGCTCACCTAATTTCCTTCTCAAATTGAGTCCCAACTACACAAGTATCCTCATTGATGGGAATAACATTCCTCTAGCCAAAAACGTAAAAACATTAGGTTTTTACCATGATGCCCACTCCAACCTAATCAAACAGGTAAACACGACCTTATCGGCCACGGCCTACATGGCCAAGCTGATTAGGGCCTGTAGACCTGTACAATCACCTATGAGCTGCCTCACACTAGCTAGAGCTCTCATTCAATCCAAATTGTATTAATGTAACAGCCTTTACCTAGGTGCAAATAAATCAATTACAAACAAACTGCAGATTATGCAAAATAATGCGCTTAGAGCTGCATTAAACATAACCAGATGAGAGCACATATCAGCAACCAGAAAGCAACATAAGTGGCTCTCTATACATGAAAAAATGTACCTAAAAACTCTCTGCCTCACTCACAAGGTGATCAACCATCAAGACCCCCTTATCTCACAGATAAACTTACCTGGAAAGTATCCAATAGATTTACCAGATCTTCAAGCATGCCATGTTTGGTGGTGCCTAGATACAACCTAAAAAGAGCTGGCGGTGCCAGCTTCCCAGTACTAGCTGCCCAGCTATGGAAAATACTCCCACAGAATATTCAAAATATTCAAGCATTTGACAAATTTAGAAAACGTGTCATCACATGGATATTCAACAAAACTTAAATGCCACAGGCCACCGTGACCACTGCTAGGCATTACACTATGTCATATCCTCCTTGCATATTGACTAATCTCAAACTTATATGTATGTAATTGTGAACTAAACTATTAATTTGTATCTCTATCATATATTTTTGTACATACTGTGACCTGTAAGTATAGCCTAATTGTACAACTCATATCTATCCTGCATAATAATGTATATGTGCCATGTAACCATTATCTTTTACACATGCACCCAGTTACCCTTGGGTCAGGTGCGTGTTATAAATATAATAAACAAAAAGCAAACCCCTCAGTTACAGATCATACTAGGAATGCCTTGATTAACTTTCCATAATCCAGCTATCGATTGATGCAGAAGGGTGGGAGAATTGAGGTCTGATTTTTGCAATGTGCAGTGATCTAGTTTCAAGGGTATAGAAGAATTAGAAGGGGATGGGAAGAAGGGAGTGTGTGCATTGGTGGAAGGAGGAAGTTGGGGCATTCAATTTGAGCTGTGTTGGGGATTTTCCCTGAGTGCTACAGGGATTTCAAGGATGTCTTTGATGAGGTTGAGGCGGGGGAGTTACCTCTGCATCGATCTTATGATTGCAAGATTGATTTGGATGATGGGGTGACCTTGCCTAGCAGTTAGATGTATTCGCTCACAGAACAAAAAAATAAGTACCTTTAAGAGTACTTAGCTGAGAATCTGGCTAAGGGTTTTATCAGGCACTCGCAATCTCTGTTAGCCTCACTGTTGTTTTTTGTCCTGAGGAACTATGGGAAGTTGAGGGCATATATTGATTATCGTTCTCTAAACAAGCTCACTGTTAAGAACTGCTATCCGCTGCCATTGATATTCGAGATGTTGGATCAAATTCAGGGGCAACTATTTTTTCCAAATTGGACTTGAGGGGGGCGTATCACCTGGTCAGAGTCAGACAGGGAGATGAATGGAAAACAGAATTTAAGACTAGGTTTGGGTTGTTTGAGTACCAGGTAATGCCTTTTGGTTTGTCTAATTCCCCGGCAGCAGTTCAATTTGTTATCAATGACATCTGCACAGAATTTCTAGATATATTTGTAGTGGTGTACATAGACGACATTTTGATTTTCTCTTGGAACTTGGAACAACATCAAGATCATGTCAAACAGGTTTTATCCAAGTTGCGAGAACATTATCTGTTCGCTAAATTGGAGAACAGCCAATAATACACCGAAACTATGTAATTTCTCGGTTTTGTGATCTCTCCCCAAGGTCCTGATATGGACGTTAAGAAGGTACATGTGGTGAAAGATTGGCCAGCACCCTCCAGAGTGAAGCAGGTACAACATTTCTTGGGATTCACACATTTTTACAGAAGATTTATTCAAGGATTTTAACAGATTATCCCACCGATCACTAAGCTACTTAAGAAAGGAGTCAAGTTTGTGTGGATGTCCCCCAAACTGAACAATATCACTACATCCAATTACAGCATGCACTACAGGGTAATCTCCCTGAGGTGACTGACCTATCGGAATACTCCCCGATAGAGAGAAACCTCCTCCCTGAACCAATTACGCATAAAGTGACATCGACCCTGTACAGTGCCATAACTTCCTTTGGCACGACAGAACTGCAGGCACTACAAACCAAATGGGAGGCTGACGTGGGTGCAATATTACCGGAAGAATGGGTAATGGCGCTGATGTTCCCATGGGAAGTAGCCATATCATCAAGACTTAGATTGAGTCAGTTAAAGATACTGCACATAATATATTATCCTAGGGTTGCCCTCCACAAATGGGGAAAGATAAATGATCCAACTTGTTTGCGATGTAAAACAGAAGAGGGTTCCTTTTTCCATATCTTGTGGGAATGTGCACGCATTCGACAATTCTGGGGGGCATGCTGCAACGATCTGTCGAGAGTCATGGGCAAGACGATCCCTATGGACCTTAAGCTTCTACTACTGCGAATGGACGATGAAATCGAACTGTCAAGATATGAAAAATTGCTGTTCTCTACCACAACCGCCGTGATCAAACGAAACATTGCCCAAAAATGGGGGTCGACCTGACACCGAGCTATGAGCAATGGGTAACGGACGTCGATATATGGGTTGCGATGGAGCACAGGGTATACTCGGCCAGAGGATGCCCAGCCAAGGCGCAGAGAATATGGCGAAAATGGGAGGACGCCCACTGAAGCTACCAACAGACAATTGGTCACCAGACAGGGTGGGATAATCTGGGTGCCCCATGGCGCTCACAGAACAAGGGAAATAGGCGGTGATCCCTGCGTTGGGGAAAGCATACCCTCTTTCAAACTTCTGTGTATAATGGGGGAGATGATCTATGATTTTTGTTTTCTTCCTTTTTCCAAGGCCTTTATTAGCAGTGTGCATGTACTGTAGTGTTTTGTTTGTTTGTGTTTGTATTTAAAAAATTCAATAAAATATGTTATTAAACAAAGGTTGTGTGGATGGTGGAAGCTGAAGAAGCTTTTTGTTCTCTTAAAGAGAGATTCATTTCAGGCACAATCTTTCTCCATCCGGATCCCTCTAAAGCCTTCTTCCTTGAGGCAGATGCTTTGAACGTAGCTATGGGAGCGATGTTGTCATAACAGCATTAAGAGACGGGACAACTCCATACAGTAGCTTATTATTTAAGAAATTCTCGACAGCTGAGTGGAACTATACTATTATGGATAAATAGTTACTCACCATAAAAGCAGCATTTCATGAGTGGGGTCATTATTTGATGGGAGCGTGACATACTGTTACAGTTCTCACGGACCACAGGAATTCACTCTTTCTAAAAATCAGCTCTTGTTCCGACTCCATGACAACTTTGCTGGTCTCTGTTTTTTGCGACTATGATTTAGTTGTTACCTTGACACCAGGTAAATTGAATGGAAAAGATGATGCTTTATCAAGACAATTCCCTGGAGTTAAAGAGAGACAGAACTGTGTCCCAAGAAGGTGATTTCGAAAGAAAATTTTGTTTCAGTCAATATTAATAAAAATTAAATTTTGATCCGGGATACTTGCAGAGTATGACCCTGGATCAGATGAAGTGGTGGGTTCAACTGGATTCCGCTCAATCAGTTTCAAATGGATTGCTTTATAAAGATACTAAGTTGTTCCTGCCCATGGAAAGTCTGCATGAAGCAGTACTAAAAGAGTTTCATGAATCGGTCCTGGCTGGTCACCCAAGAGGCCGAAAGACTTTGGATTTGGTGCAGTGAAAATTCTGGGTGAAGACAATGAGGGAAGATATGTTGAACTTTGTGAACACCTGTGAAGTTTGCGCTAAGGCGAAGAGTGTCATGGGAACACCGATGGGATTTTTCGAACCATGGCCTGTTCCATGAGTGATGTCATCAATGATATTTGTGATGTCATCTTTGATGTCCTGGCTGTTAGTGTTAGCAATGCACGTAGATGGTGCGAGTTATGGTTGCTTAGCTTACTATAATGGGGGAATGTACAGTGGTGTTTCGTTGCACTGTGAAGTATCACAATCCTTTAGTGACATTTTTTTACTGAATGTACATATATATGTATGACAGGGAAGGAAAAGAAAGGGGCTAAACAAGTGATGTCGTCACTGATGTCATCATTGACATTTGAGATGACATTTTCAAGGTCTGGGTGTTAGTGTTAGCAGTGCACAGGGGTGGTGGCAGGGTTGGGGGCTTAGTTTACCATAACTGTCGAATTTCAGGGGTTTTTTGGTTTTAATTTAAAGCATAAAGGGGAGGTGGAAAGTTTTTTTTTTAGTGAAGTGTACAGGTTTTTGTTAGGGCAACTTAACCATAATGTCTCCTCAACAAAGTTTTTTTTGTAGTGAATTTCACTGGTTTTTGGGAGGGCAACTTGACCATAACGTCCCCTAAACAAAGTTTTTTTGTAGTAATTTAACTGGTTTTTGGGAGGGCAACTTAACCATAACGTCCCTGTAACAAAGTTTTTTTTGTAGGGAATTGCATAGGCTTTTGGAAGGTGGAATTTAAGCATGAAATTGTGGCAATGAAGTCGTTCAGCAGAATATACACTGTAATCATATGATTTTGAAAGATATGTAGTATAATGTATGTACTTGACATACATTTAACATAGAACATACAGAACCCCCTCCTTAATGATTTTGGAAAGGGACGGACTGAGCGCCTGTTTGCAGACGGGGTTGGACAGCATCAACATTACCCAAAGATTCGGGGGATAGCTGAAAATGTACTATTGTCTTACACAAAAAATGTGCAACGTAGAAGAAGGACATAAAGATATTATTAAGTAGTAATAAGTAAATATGGAAACCTGAAGTTAAGAAAAGAAAACCACACATTTAATAACCATGTAGAACAGTGGTCTTCAAATTTTTTGGCCTGGGACCCCCCCTGAGCAAAGTTTGGGCAGGCCGGGCTCCCCCAAAAGTGCCAGATGGACAGTATGTAGAAATCGCTATGAACTTTTGTGTGCCGTCACCGCACCCTACTCCCAGTACAGACCCTGGGCTCTCCCCAGCCTACTCCCACCACTATCCCAGTGCTGCCGCCCATCCTGCTCCCACCACAGTCCCATAACACAAGCAAACACACATCCATACACATTTAAATAAAAAATAAATCGCCATAAAAATACCTTCTGCAGGCGCCTGCGTTTTGTTTTCTAAAATGCCCTGCTCCAGCTTGCTCTGCCCATATGTGCGAGGAGGCGCAGGAGCACCCCTCGCACATACATACATGCAGTGCCCCAGCCAGCATTTCCAATGAGCTATGCAAGGCTGGCGAAGCAAAACACCCCCAGCGTTGCATGGCTCAGTGATCATGTGCGGCTGGGGAAATGAACTGTCAAAGGCAAACAGTGTTTCCCTTTCACAGTTTAGCCAGCCCAGGAGCACTCCCTCAGCTGGAAAAAGCAGCTGAGGGAGTGCTCAGTGTTTCACTGGGCTGGCTCCTTGGCTCCTCCATAATGGGTGAGGTGGCCAGTGGGTGGATGGCCCCTCAACCATTATGGATGAGCCGGCAGGCTTGGACTGGCCTATAGGGCGATGACCATACCAAAAATGCAAAATGCTAGTGTAGGCCAGTCAAAATGGGCCACTTGTTTGGCCAATGTGGGCCAGTTTGAGGAGTTACTTCACTATGCAGCTAGTAGTTTTGACCATTGTTGCTGAATAAATATTCTTTAAATATCACCATTTGTTTACATTTGAACAAAAAACAACCCCTTGGGTACTATTCAAACAGTCTGTGACTAAGGGACTGAATATCCATTTGCAACTGCTGGCCATTTTTCCATTGGTGCCTAAGACCGTTTTATGGTCCAGTCTGATCATATGAGCTGCCCCTTCCCATTTCCTCCAATCTAAAAAATATATATATATTTTTTTACATTTCATGCTGGGCTCTGGCGACCCCCCTGGAGGCAGCCGTGCCCTCCTGGGGGGGCGCGCCCCAGAGTTTGAAGACCTCTGATGTAGAATAAAGTGGATGGTACCATAAAAAAGAAAGGATGCCTCCAGCGTAATCACTTCACAGAAACTCGGCAGCCTGGAACGACAGTGGATGGACGCAGTAGGACTAAGGGACATTACAGCAAAAGAGTGAGTACAGGTCATGTTTTTATAAGGGTGATTTTTATTTTGTGGTATGTAGTGCATAAATAGTAATTTCTTTCTGTTGTTTTAACTCGGAAATGGCAAGTATTTTGGAGTGGCTGGAGGAGCATTTCCCACATGACGAAATGTCCGAAGACAGCGACAATAATGGTACAGAGTGCTCTGCATATGCAAAATAGTGAACAGAATTTTAGAGGCATTCAACCTATGTATTATTTTTTTTTAACAGACCAGGAAACAAAAGAAGAAGGGAAGAACGAGACAGAAGAAGACAGGATAAAAAGGATAGAGCAGAAAATTGACACATTGAATGACAATTTTCAAAGATTACGAGAGTTTGTGGAGGACTGTGTGAGAGGAAAAGTTTGTTATCATTGCCCCACCTGCACCTGCCCTGCTTCTCCATTCCCTAGTGAACCATAACCAAACCTTGAACAGGAAAATAGACGTTTTGACGAAATATCCATCCCTTCTTCCCCTCACAAATCTTCTCATAACCAGCCCGTGTTGAATCCTAATTCCCCCATATTTGTTTCCATGTCCGCTTCCCCCGCTATTTCTTTAGATTGATGTGTGTGTGTGTGTTTTAAATGTTTTAGTGCAGTAGTTGTAGAGAAAGAGTGTGTGTGTAGAATTTTTTTTTAAAAAAGACGTCAAATGTTCGCGAACAGCGCGCCTCTTCGACCTATCCGCAAGCAATGGAATGTGGGTGCTGTCTAATGTGAAGTAAGACAGATGTGATGTGTGACTGCACCATTTTTTGAAAATGTGCGTACATAAACAGAAAGGGGTGTCCAAAGGATATACTACGTCGGCGTACCGCTTGGAAACGAGATAATACATGGTCGTAGAACACACAAAATGTCCGGAATGGGTGTAAATGAGTAAAAAGGGAGTGTGTGAAGGACAGTATAGCGGTCCGTATTGGGCGCAGTGAAAATGGTGCCGTCCGTAGAACAGGCAAGGTGGCCGGCAAGTTCGTAGGCAAACAAAATGGAGTTGTCCTAAGTTCACTGGAACTGTCCGTACAGTGAACATAGCATGCGTGCACATGCGCAGTATAATCATAAGTATTGCGAACATCGCGCCAGTTCCTAACTGTCTGTCTCACTTGTGCCGCACTTTGAAGTAGTTTGAGAACCCGAACACTGTCCGTAGGACACTTGTGCGCATGCGCATGTGTGATTCTTTGTATTTGCTGTCCAGGGGACTTTCATGAAGGGGGCGGATGTGTTGAGGACGTCATCTTGTGACCGCACCTACGCTGAGCATGGGGACTAGTTTTAGCGGTTTGTGTGCTTCCGCAACAATAAAAATGAACTTGTAGACACAAGGCAAAGTATTGTGGAGTGTAAAAATGTAATTTGACACATCCCAAACAATAGGCCACCTCAGGGGTTGCTGTGTAAAATGTGTGTACCGCTTTGTAGGGATGAAGACGGTCACGAGGCACACCCCTGCACCCCTACAAAAGGCCACACCCCCGAGCGCATCTTCATTGTCCTTCTAGCTATAGCAGATTGAGGTGCGTTGCCTTTACTGCTGCAGCGACCAAAAGAAAACTAATTGGTATGGCTTCCATGCCTGCTGTTGGGTTATTAGCCTCTGCACCACCCCCAAACCCGCCACCATCACCACCTCACCAAGGGCCTGCAGAGAGATATATGGTTGAGGATGTAGAGATTGAGGAAGAAGAGGAGGAAGAGACTGAAGTGGAGGAACTCTGCACTAGGAGCACTCAGCGGGAGTCGTGGGTGTGGCGGTTGTTTTCCATTTATGGGAATGTACCAAAAGCATGTGCGAACCTGGTGAAGTGTAACCAGTGCGATGTGGTGTTGAGTCACGGGAGATTTGGAGCGTACAGTTTTGGAACGACAACCATGAAGCGACACCTCACTTCGTTCCACACTGCGGACATTCGCAAGGTGGTGCCATGTGAAGAGCGTAGTCGTTTGAGTTCCTCCACAGCATCCTTGGAATCCGATCCTCCCACCACAAGAGACACTCCTGTGGGGGAGCGCCTCCCTCCAGCTGCTTCACAAGCCATTCGCAATGCTGTGAACCCTTACCTTTCAAAGGTGACAGTAGTGTGCACGTATTGTGATGCAGTACTCTTCAGGGGGGAGAGTTTTCGAAGTGCTTTTGAGGCTGCAGTCACCGAGCACCAGAAAATGTGCTCCTTACCTTAATAAAGATCACCCTTAATATTTGTCTGTTCAGTTGCCCTTTCTTATCCCCGTGGCTGGTGTCCCTTCCTTACCCTCCTTTCGCCTATTCTCCTAGTGTGTCGAGTGCTGTTAATCAATGAATCAAAAATGACAGAAAAGGCTCTTTTCAGAGCCGCCTTTCTCAGTGTAACAATAGAACTATGAAGTGAAGGCCGTAGACCCCTGCAGAGTTCAGCAAAAGTTTGCGGACAGTCGTAGAGGGGAAAAAGCAAGTTTGCAAGTGGAGCAAACGCAATAAAGTGTACGTTGGGAGTAAGTGGCGGCTCTGAAAAGAGCATTTTGGTGGTGTGTTGTGTGGGTCAAAAACAGTGGATTGGGGAAAACAGGATTGTCAGATAGGTTAGTGTGATTGCAAAAGAGGGCGCAATCCATTTTGTAAATTGTGAAGAAACATCTGATTGCCAGCATATGTGAGGTGGACTCCATCTCTGCGGAAAATGAAACTGTTACGAAACAAAATGTTTTCATTGTGGAAAGAGGACATGCCAACATCTCTTAAAAAGGCACACACAGCTTTATTCACATTGCGTCTCGCTTTCTCCATTTGTGGACCAAATGCAGAAGAACGCAACCATATTTGTCTTTGGGCAACGAAGGAAAAAAGTATTTGACAATTTGGAAAAATGTCCATGAGCTTTGCGAGTCCTTCGTTCATGGCAAATTGTAAAGAAATTCCAGCTACATGGCCTAAACTGTTTCCTCCACAATTAATGATGAGTATATCTGGAGGACGCTCTGTCTGTAAAGTAACACAAAGAGGTACCAAGTCCAGCCATCTCATGCCACGCACGCCATGCAGTGCACTTCCGCATGTGGAAATCCGAGATTTGTAAACTTTGATAAACTGCAGCTTTCTGCATGCACCTTCAACCAATGTATCCATGAGTCTCCCACAATCCAGATAATCTGTTTTCGAGCATGGAAAGCCATGGCTGTGTGGTGTCCTGTGAGGGTGAAGACGGTCTTACTAAAGTACGTCGGTCAGAACACACCTACTGAACTTTATGGACCAATCCCTAGCTCCGCTCATTCTCATTTACATGCGGCTCCACCCTTCAATCCCCGGTGGTCATATGTGCTGCCTGCTAACTACGGCCATGTTCGCGGACATGTACAGGATCAGAGCATGACGACGGTACATTAAAGTACTATTCCCCTTTTTCCCCTTTAAGGTAGGCTCTGAAAAGAGCCATTTTTTAAAAAATTTTGGCCACATATCGTACAGACATGTGGTATTTTATGTATTTTTTTGTATTTTTTGTCCTTGCTTTACTCTTGCAAACATTACAGAACCTTCTCTAAAGCAAGCCTTATGTTCCAAAAGAACATCGCATTTCCCAAAGAGGATAGCGCAACACCATCTCCTTCAAAGTAATGCTCATTGCTTGGAGCAATGTTATCGTGGCTACAAAAAAACATACCAACTCATAACATAAATTCACGCTTGCCGCGATTGATGATGCACCTCCTGATGCTTTGATCTGGACAGAAAACAGAAGTGTTGTTCCATTGTACTCTCGGGAGTAAAGCAGAAAAAATAACTTTCGATGTTGGGAAGATGGTCATGAGTGCTTCAACCAACTGTGCCAAATCTGCCAACAAAGTACATGAAGTCAGGTATCCCAAGTGGCAAGCACCGTACTGCAAAATTACCACATGAGGAGTGGTCATTCTACGCATGTCTCTGCAAACTTGCAGAATTGCCGCAGCATTGGTATCAGTGTCAGCGCTCCACACCAGCTTCACTCCTCGCACATCGAAATGGTGTGCAACATGCCTACTCTCGGCACAGTGTTGTAAGCCTTGCACAAAAATGTCTCCAATCAGCAAAACCCTGACCCTCTCCACCTCTGCCATTTTCAGTGTGCGCACCGTCTTTTGACCTGTAGGCAGACCTCAATTTTGTATGTGAAAATGTTGGAGTTCTGTACTCTGTACTGCCTACAGTAATGCTACTTGCAATGTGATCATATGAGAATTGTAAGCGCTCCCGATTGTGGTGCTGACATGTCTCCCGATATTTTTGGACATCGTGCTTTTCATTAAAAAGTACAAAATGTTTGCCCATCTAGTACTTTGCGCTATCGCTTACAAACCTCTCTCCTATGCATATTTCACTTTGTAAAGAACAAGTCATTTGCAAACACTTAAAAATGTAGTTATTTTGAAGGACTTTCAAGTACCATATTGAAAGTAGTATGCAAAGACTGCACAGAGAGAAGTGAAATGTGAACGTGGACTGGGTTGAAATATGAAAGTTGAATCCTCTGACAAAATAAGTACAAGTAAAGTCTGCAGTATCATGGCCGCTGCAAACAAACAAAATAATTGATATCATTTTTTAAATTCACAGTGAAGACTACTCTACTGAGAATCAACAGCATCTACACTGCAGACGACATATCCGAAGAAACCTGGTCATCTTGCACAAAAAGTAAGTACAGTACAACCTTCATATTGTAACTACTCCTTAAAGAGACAGCGTGGGTTATTTGTTTATTTTGGGCACCAAAGCAAGCATTCATTTGTAAACCACTCTACCTACAAATATCCATTTATTGAACAAAGAATAACAGGTGGAATGGCTGGCAAATCCCTCTGTGTTTGGTACTGAAATAACATAGGCAATCCTTAGAAGGCTAGATTGGGAAAATAAGCTGCGGTAGCAAGTTCTTAGCATTTCGGTTATTAATAATGGTTCTCGTCACAAGTAGGGCACTTTGTACTCTTTGTACTCTCATCTAATGCACATTGTACTAGTATACAAATAGCTTACCAAATGATAGAGGTCACTGTGCGTTGACACACTATGCCAAAGAGCTTCCCCATCACATTTATGCACACATGCACATAGCACACATACATTGGACAACAGAACTATACTTTTTTTTCTCAACAGACACCAAAGAATGCCTACCAAAAAACAGCTCTTTAGAAAGGAACGCAGAATTAGAGCAAATAAAAATAAAGGTGCCCAATGTAAGCATCCACCTTTTGTAGAGTTAGTGGAAAATCTTGGTACATACCACCTAATGCAGTTGGGTAACATAATAAAAGAAGTCTCAGCTACCGAAACTGTACCTCCTCCATCAAAAAGTGTCACAAAACACAGAAATGTTATAAAGAAAAAGGCTGCCAGTACAGCTAACAATGGGCCTCATTCCGACCCTGGTGTTAACCAAGGCTCTATTAGCGCCTTGGTTGACGCTGTTATCTTTCCGACTCCGCCATGGTGAATGTCGTAATTACCGCCCCATTCCAAGGTTGGTGGGGGCGGTAATTACCCATTCACCATGGGCCCTTCCCCATTCCCATTTTTGGCCCATAGGGCTCAGTGGGAATGGGGAAGGCACTAATTACGGCACCGTACATTACGGTTCCGTAATTAGCTCCTAGGTCCCTTTGCGGGTTGGTTTTTTAACGCCTGCAAAAGCAGGCGTTAAGTACCAACCCGCAAAGGGAACTCGGAATAGGGCGGTAAGGGTTTAACTGCAACGGTCTCGTTACCGGTGACCGTTAACCCTTACCGCCCTACTCGGAATGACCCCCAATGTTCCTAATAATCCTGATAGTGTAAGAAGAACCCATAGTAAAAAAAGTATTTTAGCAAAAATGTTTCGTCACAGAGTCCTTCAGAATCTACTAAGAAGAGGACCAAAATCATCCTCACCCCTTAAAACGTACCGTAGAAAGTTAATTCTACAAGCACTCGTGGACAGTGCAATCCTTCTCAAAAGGAAGGTGTTCATATTAGTGTTACAAAGGATGAAAACACTAACAAAACTAAGTACCAAACTACAAATGAAACTCAGCAATAAACAGAATGTGAACAAAAATAATTTTTTGAATGTTTGTGGTGGTGAATGGAGTCACACAACAACCAGAGAGCCATATTTTAATGAAGAAGCATACAAACAAAAACAAACAAACACAATTGCCATCAATAGCAGTGGACGAGGGTATGAGAAAATCAATACTACCATCATGGAACAAGAAACACTGCTTACAAAACTATCTTCTGAAAGCACAGAATTACCTCTCGATTCAGCAGAACCACACCGTCCACTATACAAATTGCCGTGCACATCAATGTGTGCCATTCCAAACAAAGCTTTCAAATCTTTACGTCAGTTCCTCAATCAATATGTGAAAGGTAAAGACAAAAGTAAAATGAAAAGTGCTGCAAAATGTGGATATTTGTGTAGTGCGGAAAGACACAGGGCTAAAAGGACATTCATTAGCCTGCATTTCTGGGCCTATTTGCAAAAGTATCTTCCATGATATCAAACGAATATCAGTACATCATTCCAAAGTAAGAAATTTAGTGTATAAAATACACTGTGCAAAAAGTCCAGCTTCAGAATTAGGCAATTTAAATACCACTCTTCTGCATGGTACACCCAAATACTTACAAGAAGAATTGGACTGTATTCAGAAAAAGTATTTTGGAAGCGAGAGCCACGTAGAAAATGTAACAGTTTTAGAGCATAGTAGCGACAATTCTGCACATAGCAACCTTCTATTACACACATACAGAAAAGAAATACTAAAATTTAAAAGGTCATCGGCTGAAGTACCAAACCATGTGTGTGTATGTTGCCGCAGAACGTTTTACAAAAGGAACACAAAAAATGTGGACATAGCATACAAAATAGAAAACAATGAAGACTCTAAATGGTTTGAATTAGCTTTGTACCATTTAGCTGAAAGCAAATATGAAATAACTGAACGTCTAATGTTGCAGTTACTGTACTGCAAAATTAGACAACAACCACACTCCTTCACGTGCAATTACAAATAATTTGGAATTGTTTCCATTACCAAAAATCCTGCAACAGCTCAATTTGTATGAGAGCATAATAATTCAAACAGTTCACCCATTTCATACAATTATACGCCTTCATCCAAAAACAGCAAATTTACCTTCCTCTGAATTGGTGAAAAGCAATTGTGGCAAAGTAGTTTACTTGCCATTAGATCTAACGGAAAATGTGCACACTCTAGGAGTGGAACGTTCAATAGAGCATTCTTTAATAGTTTAAAAGGACAAAATAATTTGGCAACAATTAGTAGACTTACACAAAGTTACACAAGCATTGCAATATCTAAAAGACAACAATGAGTACTACAAGGAAATAAATATTGATGAAAGCTTAAGGCAAACAACTGAAATAATTCAAGAGCCATCAGAAACTGGACAATTCGAACTTCTGGATCCAGCTACAGTATCCACTCATTTGGACCTTTACACAATTCATCCATTGCATTTCAATGAAAGCATAGATGATGCACTAGAAACTTACCAAATGTGACAAACCAAAGGGTCACCAATGAGTATTTGGGAAAAAACTATAGAAGCGTGTGCTTTTCCACTGATATTTCCTACTGGCAAAGGTGGGAGATACGATGATAGACCCACTCAGATTGGGGCATCAGAATACCGCTCATTACGAATGTATTCACAAGATCCCAGATTTAGACAAAATGTGGAATACATATTCCACCTACTCTATGAAAGTGAATTAGAAACACTATGTTATGGAGTTGCACACATTCTTAAATTTGGAACGCACTTTCAAAATATGTCAGCTACTCAGTTAATACAAAAAGTACAAGAAAAAGATGAGGTTTTACAATCAAGTATAACAAATTTGTTTGCAAACATGCGTGGTACAAAGGAATACTGGTTTAGACGGCACGGAGATGTGCGTTGCATGATCAGAAACCTTGGACCACCAACTTGGTTTGCTATGCTAAGTTGTGCAGAATATGCATGGGAAGATTTGCATGAGTTCCTACGCATAGCAAACAGCAACAAAAACAACATAGATATATTAAAACCTGGAGAACTTTGCTCTCTAGATCCAGTTAATGTCTCAAGATATTTCCATCATCGTTTCATTGCAATGCTACACTTTATTTGCAATAAAACTGTTCCTCCCCTTGGAGAAGTGCAACACTTCTTTTGGAGAAAAGAATATCAAGCGAGAGGAGCACCACATATTTACATGATGTTATGGATCAAAGGTGCACCGAAATTCGGGCACGACAGTGATAGCACTGGTTTGCAGTTTATCCAAAAATATGTCACATGTGAAATCCCTTCACAACAGACACATAGTGAGCTGCATGGGCAGATTTTACAATGTTAAAGACACAAATGTGGCAAATATTGTCACCATAAATACAAAAACAAAGATAAATACTACACCAAATGTCGCTTTGGTTTCCCTAGACCAGTTACAGAATCAGGTGAAGTAAACAACTTCATGTCTTCAGTTTGACATAGTGTTAAAGGTAAATCACCTAAAAACACGTATTACATAAAAAGAAGGGAAGAATCAAAATATATCAATGATTACAATGCAATCATTGCCTTATTATGGAATGCAAACATAGATGTGCAGTACATTGCAGACAATTCAACTGCTGTTGCACGATATGTTACAGCCTACTTAACAAAAGCAGAAAAAACAGAGCTTCAAGAACTCTGGGATGACCTAGCATCAGACAAAACATTATCACAGAAATTGTACAGCGTAGGCATAAAAATGCTCTCTCATAGAGAATGTGGGGCCTATGAAGCAGCAGATCGTTTAACCGGCACTGCTTTGTATGGAAAATCAGACAACATAGTATGGCTCAGTCTTGGTCCTGCAAAATCTAGAAAAAGAGTGCTAAAATCATATGAGGACATAGAAACAATTGCCAGAAATGATCCCAACAGCCAAGACATTCTAAAAAACAATGTACTGGACACATACTATCCGAACAGGAGTATCACTCTGGAAAGCATGTGTCTATACCACATAGCTCAAAACTTTGCATACAAAAATTATGTAAAACCTGATGAAAGCAAACGTAGATATAGAGTGACCGATTGTGAAGGGAGCTTAGTGAAACTTAACAAACTAAGCTCAATTAATCATGTGAAATTGTCATTAAAAACTCCTCAACAGAAACAACTATATTACATGTCTCTGTTACAACTTTTCAAACCATGGAGAAAAGAGGAAGACATACTAGATAATTATGAATGCTATGAAGATGCTTTCAAAGCAAATGAAAGCACTATCACCGATGTTAACTTTACGCAGTACAAAACAATGTTACACAATGAGCAGCAACAGGAAGAAGAAATTAAGGCCCAACTAGATAAAGACTCTTCTGACAGTAGTCAACCTTCTGTAACAGGAAGTCAAGAACCATTAGGACAACCACTAATAGCAAATGAGGCTGAAGTTGCTATGGCAGAAGTAGAAAACACCATGTATCAGTATCAAGAAGATACAGAGGACTTAACTATACAACAAGCAAAACTTAGCAACGATCAGTGCACCATTTTTGAAGAGTTAACAAAACAAATTGTGCATGGCGTACAACACGAAACTAAAGAATGTACCTGCCAAAATTACAAACCTATACTGCTGTACGTCAGTGGTGAAGCTGGATCAGGGAAAACATCCTTAATCAACATTATCAGCAAGTTCCTTCAACAATTGACAAACAACAAGCTGTCAGCTGTTGTAACAGCCCCCACAGGTTTAGCTGCCATACAACATAGGCGGTGTGACTTTACACCGATTACTACTGCTTCCAGTAGAGCATCAAAATAAATTAGACTACTACAAACTTTCTGCAGAAGCTGCAATGGAATTACGTAGAGTATTGAAATAAATGAAAATGCTACTAATAGATGAAGTGAGCATGGTCTCCAATCTAATGTTGGCTTTGATTCATCTCAGATTGCAAGAAGTACTTAAAAGTAATAACGAAGAACTCTTTGCAGGGAAACACATTATCGTTTTCGGAGATCTTCTACAATTGACACCATTAAAAGGTGAACCAATTTTTAAAACCTTAGGCCACAAACTCTGCCGGAAAACTGTTGGTAGCATAGGTAATGTTAACCTTTGGCAAAATTTCCAATACAGAGAATTAACTGAGAACATGCGGCAATCTGCAGATCTCACTTATGCCAACATCTTAAAAAGTATTAGAGTTGGTGTATTATCGCAAGAAGCACAAGCTGTATTGAGAAAGCGGCATATAAATGCACTTTATGGCGATAATGCATGTGCGACTGATGTTATGGAACAAATAGCGCACAAAATGTCAATTGTATGGCCTTAATGACAACTATTGCAAGGTGTTTCAAATTCAATGAAACAATGTTAAAGAAAGAAATGCAAGCAATAATAGATATTAGGGCCACAGACAAACTAGACGTACATGGTTTGACAGAACCCATGTGTGAGCAAGCCACAACAAGACTAAATAGTTTAGAAAATTCAATCTTCAACACAGCTGGGTTGGGAAAAGTATTGAAATTATAATTAAATTGTAGAGTAATGCTTAAACGTGACTTGAGCAAAGGCTAGTTAATGGAGCACTGGGCACAGTTGTTGGCTTTCAATCATACCCACGTGATAGCAGCATTCAGTTTGTAAATATTCGCTTTGATAAAGTTTCAGAAGTGAAAAGGATAGGGCGCTCAATGGCTTGATTTCTTCTCTTCAAAGACATGTATGTACGTAGAGAGCAATTTTCTCTAACTCTTGCATATGCAGTTACCATTCATAAATCCCAAGGTCTTACCCTAGAGAAAGCATTGATAGATGTAGGAAAGACAGTGTTTAAGGAAGGCATGAGCTATTGCTAATAAACTTTGATTCAAGTAAAGTCAAAGTTGATATTCCTTGCATTCGAGAATACAATAGATTGTGTTCACTGTATACCCCTCATCTGAAACAATACCCTGTTCCAGATAAAGTGAAACGTGGTAAAAGAAAAGTAAATGCAACAGAATGCAACAGGAAATTCCGCAAAAAAAAAGAAAAGAAGCTAAAGTTTCATCAATTGCCGCAAACATAGAAGAACCTATTAGGGAATGTAAACCAGGCACGTCGGCAAAGAAGCAACAGAAAAACCGAAAAATGCACTCAGATACAGAACTTGCTGGCCCATTCAAATTTACAAATTAAAGTGGGGTAAGTTGCTATGCAAATGTATCAATGAATATTCTATTTCAATTGCCACCAATTGTTAACAATATTTACCTGCACAGCACAGACCAATTGTGTTTGCAAATGTTAGTGCTGCAAAGAAATGCAACAAGCAATCCTGACAACACATACAGTGTTCATGGAGTAAGGCAACAATTGGACAACTGTGCTGGAATGGTGAGATTCACTATGAACTCACAAGAAGATCCACAAGAATTTGTAATGTACATACTATTAGTATTGGAAAACAAAAGCATACCTGTAAATGAAATCCTCCAAATTTCGTACATGTGGAAACAAACATGCACTCTCTGTAACAAAGTGATACAGGAAGAAATCCCAAATGAGCGATTTGTGTATATTTCCATACCAAATTGTGAGAGCATTCCATTTCAGCAACTTGTACAAATTCCAAACCATGGCAGATTATGTAGTATTTGCAATTCAGACAATCACTCTACCTTACTGATACAATCACATAGTGCCTACATAATACTTATGCTTCTATGTTATAATGCAGATGGCACCAAAAACAACTGCAAACTAACTGGATTTACACACGGTCAAGTGTCACTTGGAAAGAAAACCTTTACAACAGTAGGAATAATCTACCATGCAGGAGCTACAACCAATGCAGGTCACTACACTGCATAGATTAAAAAGAATTCTGGATGGTTTGAATGTAATGATAGCACCATTGCTCTAAAGCAGAGGTTGCCAGCTAACCTAACAAATGCATATTTAATGTTCTTGAAGCCAAAATTTACGAAATAATGTGTACTTCAAAATTGTCAACAAAGTATGTGAAAGACTACAAACAGAATACGCCCACAGGTATCTAACTACCCAACAGGATGGAAGAATGACACAAATAAATGATTATCACAGATCGTTGGAAACAAATGTGCAGGCAGAATACGCCTATACGCATCTAACTGTTGTTAAAAATCAGCAGGAAGGCAACAAAGAAAACATTAATGGGAAAGATAAAGGAAACAGGATATGTCAAGGACACAAATGAATGAGTATCACAAATCTGTAGGAACAAATGCACAGTTAGAATATGCCTACAGGTATCTAACTGTTGTTAAAAATGGGCAGGAAGGCAACAAACATAACATTGATCAGAAAAATGAAGAAAACACTGAAAGGAAAAAATGAATTACTTAGTTGCATAAGAAATGAAGGTTTTTTTTAATACAACAAGGTTTTTTTTCCCCAGACCCAAGGACTAGAAAAGCAAACACAGAAACTGAGCACAATGCACAGTACACTGGTTTGTAAACTAAATATGAGGGTCTAAAAAAAGGTTAACTGTCTATTATGCAATGTGGTAAATGTGGAAAAACTGCAAACATTAACACACCTTTTTCTTTCATCACAGAAATGGAAAAAGTGATACTTCCGCCAAATACGATAACCAATTTAAAAAAAATGTATGAATTCTGAACAAAGTAAGGAGTAAGTATAGTGGCAGGCATTTTCTACACATGGGAATCTACTTGTCTAATCTATGGTAGTAATATGCTGCAATGCCTGTAGGCTGGCCTTTCATCTGCGGTGAGTAACCTACCACCTACGCCTTACAACCAAGTTTAAAGGAGTACAGTTCCTATCCACAACCATCGCTGCATATGTAAAACATGGTCCTTGTAAATTAGCTGCTTATGAATTTGCTTTTCGGACCATCGTCTGCAGCAATGAAGTGAAGAAACTAGGGCATAAACACAACAACCATTATCCACTACACCCATATTAACTTGTAACTCCACTGATTATGACTTCAGTCTTGCGTGCATGGGCTTTAGCCATGCACCCAAGACTGCAGGGTCTCCCCACAGCCACCTCAGTGATGTGTGGTAGTGGGGGTTATTCTATAGGTGTTTTATCCTTCAGTACCTCTGCCCAGAGGCTTCCCTCCTAGGTGTATGTCTGTAGATCTTACATGGGATGGGTGTGCAGTGTCTTCCAAGTCTAGTACTTACCACTTTGTTCTTGGTTGCATGGACTTTGGCCATGCACCCAAGACTGCATGCACTCCCCACAACTTGCCAATCGAAACACAACACTACGGATGTGTGCATGGGTGGCACATGTGGCAGTGGTTGTGGCCTGGGCCTTCAGTCTTGTAAGTAAGGCCTTTGGCCTATGGCCGACGGCCATACATCCAAGACTCTAGGCCCTGGCCACAACCACCGTAGCATGTGCCACCCATGGCGGCGTACTAATGAATATAATGATAACCATTAGAAAAAATTATGCATTCATGGTATGTTGTCAATTTCAATGTTCCCTAACACCACACGTGTCCTTACACATCTAACAACTCCCCCGTGCACTGCACGGGCTGAAATACTGGCCTTATTGGACCCCTCCTTTTCTGTGCGTACAAGGAGGCCATAGGACATACGTCATTAAGTAGGTATAAGTGTACTGTGCGTACAAGATGTCCATACACATTACATCATGACGACTGACCCCCAGAACAAGTGCATTAATCACCCATATGTTAAGACTGTAGCCCCTGGCCACTACCACCATAGCATGTACCACTCATGGCGAAGTACTAATGAATATAATAATAGCCATTGGGAAAAATAATGCATTCATGGCATGTTGTCAATTTCAATGTTGCCTACCTATACCCCTGTGCTTTCAAGAGTTACACATTTCCTGTCCACTACATGGACTGAAGTGTTACAAATTTCCTGCCCACTACATGGACTGAAGTGATATCGTTATTACCCCCCACATTTACTGTATGTACAAGGTGTCCATAGAAATTACATCATTATAGCCGAAGAACAAATGCATAGATCACCCATTTCTTACTGTGTGAACATTTCCCAATGCTCTGTGACACAGCAAAATAGGGTAATGAAAAAAGCATGTGTACGCTGGTTGTTGCTCCGCTTTCCGCGGATCCAAGATGTCGGGTGCATCCAAACCATCTGACGCAGAACACGTCTCGCAGCAGCCAATGGGCAGAGACGTCGCATGTACGCGGTAATGACGGCAGCACCTTAGCCAATCGGTTTCTTGTTCGTCGACCGAACAGGGAAGTGTAACCGCCGAGCGAACATAGATATCACTAATTATTTCAGACCTACTTTTTCATAATTATAAATAAACGTACTGCACGTATGGTGACAAAATTTACAAAAGCACGCTTTCTGGATCAAGCCCCTGTACCTGCCACAGATTTCATCAAAATCCGTCCAGCGGTTTCACCTGTAGCTGTGCGCAAACGTTTTCCCCCATTCAGTCTATGGGAAAAAAAGACGTTTTGGGTGGCCCATATACTTTTTTTGCAAAGTTTGGTGAGGATTCGTCCAGGGGGAGCGGAGTTATAAGCCGCCCAAAAAGTGCTCTTCCTATGGAAACAGCAACTGAACCATAACTACATGGCCACTAGCGTGGCCATGTAATATTCAATTATATAAATATAAACATATATATAAATAAAATATATATATATATATATATTTTAAAAAAGGGGCCACTTTTGGCTGTTGCAGCACGGGGCTATCGCATTGCAGTGCTTTTTATGCCAAATGGTGCATCTGCGCCGTTTCTAGTGTAATAGTCACCTATTTTATGAGGAGAGCGCAACATGCGTGCAATCTGGATGATCAGCTTTCTAGGATTACACAGCATGTGTGCGATCTGCCCTGTCGTCGGCATTATTACTGTCGGTGCGCTCATATTGTCTCGCAGTGGCTTTAAAGCATGTATAGAAGTTGGCTGCATTCCCAACGTTTTCGTGTATCCCCTAACTCAAGGTTTTGCTCATGCTCTGCGCGTCTTTTTTCATTCGAACAGTTTCCATTTTCATTTAACATTTTATGTATACATTCATAGGTGATCTTGGCTCCTGGTATGGGGCCACCGCTCTCATCTCGACATCGCGGGTGCCGTGTGTGCATCTATATACTTAAAAGGCATTGTGTGTCACTGGTAACGGTAACTCAATCACCCTAGTGAGGGCTGGCCATGCGCCCCATGCTGTGGCAATACTATTATTAGGCCTGCGCGTGCTACCCTAGTGCGGTCATATATGGATGGCAGCGTTCGAGGACTTACTGTATTATTTGATGAATGCCCAGCCTGCAGGTAGCGCGGAACGTTCTGAATTACGCTCTATGTCTGCAAACAAAAGGGTTGCTCGGCAACACTCCACACGCTTAAGTAGTGCATTTTCAGTGTCTGTGCCATGTTTTTCTGGCAGCCATTTTCAATTGGAGTAGTGATACTATGCAAAAGATGCATCCAAAGGGGCCTTGATGGTTAAGTGTGGTCTATGGATGCTTTGGGGGCAATATTAGTTGTCAGAAAGCACATGAGCCCACAGAGTATGTAAAGCGCAGTGTCTACATGTCCTTACATTTTCAATTTTATTGTTCATACAGTTCTACTTTTGGTTGGTCATTCAGTTCAGCAGGAATTGAGGGGTTTATAGAGGTTTTAGTGAGAGGTGTTTTTCGAAAATAAAGACACAAATTTGGACAAGGATTTAAGTTTAGAATCAGAAAATATGGCTCATGCTTTTACTCAAGGCTAGAGCATTTGGCTAGGCAACCAAGTCAGGACACAGTAAGCACTGAGACTGATTCATGACTTCAGTAACAGATCCCCATCACCTTCCCCGGCGGCACCAGTCCAAAGACTCAAATTGGTATTTATGGATCAGAGTTGCACAATAAAGATGACTATGAAAACGGCGCTTTAGCAACTAGACAGAAGAAGATAGCACTACAGATTTTGACACTGTTACTGGTTAGGAAAGTAGGGATAGTTCAAAGATCAGAATGGAACACGATAATGCAAGGTATACAATAGTTCTCTAGCGTCCTATTAATACTCACAATCCACTGGGATTGAAGATTATTGACAGTCACGGTTCTGGTCAATGGATTGGGCCTATCAAGGAAGGACAGCACATCAAGCGTGGGACTGGATCAGCTAGGCCGATCACCGGAACTTCACAGGATCTGCCCTTCTTGTTTCTGGGTATTCAAATCAGCGGGTTAGCGAGTTCATCAGGCATGCCTTATGGTAGGAAGCCAGATAGTTTCAGGATGCTAGTTCAGGATGCTTTCCCACACCACAGCACTACACTGGGTTGTGAGAATAAGTTTGAGGATTGAGACCTTGCTGAAAATGGTCCAGCTACTGCTTGGCAAGATTCTTGGCATCTGGATCTGGAAGGATGTTAAAGGCTGGATGTTGAATGCTGGAACAAAGTGCTTCGCTGGAATCAGAAAAGTGAGTCCCTATGTGTTGTCAGCTGTTATGGGCCGGCTTAACTAAGCTTGCCTCTGTGAACTGGGATTGGATCAGAGCCTCATCTCTGCCTTGCATCTGAGTGATTGGATCAAGGAAGGATGATGTCACATTTATGGTTTGGCTTTTACAGTCCTTAGAAACCTCCCCTAGCCACTAGTATCAAAATCGAATTTTGTCCTAAATACAGATTTATACATTTGTACCTCTATGAAAATTACATACAATTATTCCATATTGTATGTAGTATCTGTTCATTAAAATCCTGCAGTTGTGAGACCTTGTTTCACCTTTCTGCAGCATTGTGTCCATTTCGCCATGAACAAATTTTCCAAACTTTCTGAAAATGTCCACAAATATGTATGTTTACCATAGGGATGTGTGTGTAAAGTTTAACAATTCTAGCATTAATACAGTTCACATAAAACCACATATATTGCCATTCCTGTCCAGAATATGATACACAGTTCCTCCGCCTCTTGAAACGTAAAGCCAAAAATTAGACTAACAAATCTGTCCTTTTTATATTTTTCACCACTTTGGATGACAAGTTAATAAGTCTCTAAAAATTGTTCATTATTTATTCTTAGCAGCAAATGGTCTGCCTTTTGTCTCTCCCTGAAGCTCAAGGAGTAGCCCCTTCCTTTGGGGAATTCCCTCAAGGAGCAGTTTATGACCTTTTCACATGTCCATTTCCTGGACTGGAGGATCTGCCATTATTAATTCCTTGGTTGTAGACAAAAGTCTGGCCTAACCCACAATTATCATGTGTCAGTGAGTTTCTGCTGAGAGGATTTTCCTCCCCTTGGGGGAAACCTGTTTTTCCACTTCTTACAGGCCCAGCCAGGCTAATTTATTCTCAATTTCTTGATTTAAAATCCAGCAGAAACCCAACTTGTTGCATCAAATGACATAGATAAATTACATTCTTAGCTTTAAACCCGTGGAATCAAAAACAACTGAGATGTGTATTCCTTTTAGCACCAATCCTTTTATGTTTGCTAATCCGGCAGACTTTTAGTTTAGATAACTTTGAAGTTTCATCAGGAGAGCCCGTCTGAAAGGGCTGTCATTCATGGGTAGCCCAGTGTGCTGCACACAGATTTTGACAGGGGCTGTCATTCACAGGCAATCCAGTCTTTCTGAGAAAATGTTTTGCTTTACTGTCAGGCTTAGTAAATTCACAGTGCTTCATTAGCTTAAATGAATTTTAGCACCAAGCAAGATTTTGAGTGTTGGGAAGTGTTATGTACAGGCCTTTTGGAGTTTTAGCAGCAAAATAAATGTCATTTACAGGCGAATTTTGGAATTTCACTTGCAAAGTGCTGCTGCTCCCTCTGCACTCTATGTTTATTTGTCATGGAGCCCACTGACACTTTTTATGCAGTGTGTGCTCTATTCCATCACACATGCACCATGGGTGGCAGTTTCTGCATCCATCTTTTTTGTGTGTTGAAAAACGCGGTTTTGGAGGATTTGGCCTGCACAAGAGTTTTGCCGCCATTTTTGCAGTTTCTTGCACCATAGATATCAGAGTGATGCTGCATAGTATAGCAAAGTGGGTCAATACATCCCACAAATCCCCCCTCCCGACTTTGTTTTGACCTCCAGTCAAGGGGGAGTCTGGAGATTGGGATGTTCTTGTCTGTCCATGTGGAGAAATTCAGTTGCTTCTCCCGTCAGTGATTGGGGCGACACGCTCTCCTCGCCGGTTCAGGTTAGGATGGGACGATACTCCGGATTCCTTGGGTTTTTCCTCCCGGTCCCCGAGTGGTACTCCTTGGTGATTCTTGGGATGATTCTTAGTTCAAATGCTAGAAAACAGAACATAGCATGGTTATGGAAATGTTCCCACTACTGTGTCCACACATCTTCGGGGGATGTTAGCAGTGGGAAAGGCACTTGCATTCCTTACAATTGGCAATATTCCCCATCTATTATTCAGTGATCCTTTACTCATTCTCTTAGGTGTAATCAATGCAGATTTAATAATTTTACTAGGTGTCCGGAATTTCCCCCTCTGGGTTTCCGGTAAGCCCTTCTATCTGCCGCAAAGTATGCCTAGGGTGGAAACTCTTTAGCTGGTTTATGTGGACCCACTTGTCTTCCCCCTCTGTCAAACTGCCCTTGGGGATGTGGATTCTGTAGGCGACTGGTGAGATTCTTTCCACAATTTCAAAAGGACCCCGCCAGGTTGGGAGGAATTTGCGCTCTTTGGCTTGATTCCTTTGGAAATTGTACAAGTAGACCCGGTCTCCTACTTGATATTCCTTTTTAGTTGCCTTAAGGTCATAGTGGGTCTTCATACTGTCTGCAGTTCTTTCTAGATTCCGCTGAGCATAGGCAAAAGCATGTTGAAGGTGTTTTCTCAGATTCTCAACATACTCATGTGTTGTGGAGGCATTTATAAAGGTCTGCTCTTCGGTTCTCTAGAGCAGATGCTGGGGTAGCACCTTCCTTCGTCCAGTCATCAGCTCAAATGGAGACATTTTTGTTGAAGAAGAAGGGGTAGATCTGATGGCCATCAGGACAAGGGGTAATCGAATGTCCCAACTTGGCCCAGAATCTGCCACAAACTTTTTTAATATGCTCACAATAGTTTTATTGTACCTCTCATCTCAACCACTAGAGGACTTCCGTTAGGCAATGTGTAGTTTTCTTTTTACCCCAAGTATCTCCCACATCTTTGTCATCACTTCGCTACCCCTTTGGGGTAGTCCAAAATGCGAGAAGATGTGATTGATGATCAGGGCAGCTGCTGTTTCTGCCTTGCAATCTGGGCCTGGGAGAGACATTCCACCCATTTAGTAAACAAGCATGTTACGGTCAACATGTACTTGTTCCCCCTAGAGGAGCGAATAACAAGCCAAACAAAATTGACTTGCAAATCTGACGAAGCCCATGTCATCCCCCTCTTTTGGAGGGGAGCACGGTGTGTCAGTGATGTTGGCTGAAATTGTGCACAAACAAGACACCCCTTCAAATACTGATCGAGGTCCTGCCCCATGTGTGGCCAGTATACAACCTCTTGCAAGATTTCTAATGTCTTATGAAACCCGCGATGACCGGCTGTGGCCGCATGCTGGGCGTGACTTAGCATCAGGCTTCGGAATGAGGTAGGGACCACCCACTGGTCATGGCCAGATATGGATCTCCTCACCAAAAAACCGTCTTGGATTCAGAACATTTTGGGACATTTCATCAACACTCTGAGGTCCTCTTTCCCAATGCAATCGGTATCCGTCAGGGGAAAGTTCTCAGGGTCCTCAATGTGTTGATAAAACTTACCAATTATTGGATCCCCTTTTTGAACTGTAATCAAATCAGCATCTGGGGTCTCCTTACTCCACTGGGCAGTTGAGAGTTCATTGTGAGCATTTGTCTGGGGCCTAGTGATAGCAGTGACCTGGATTTCCCCCCAACAGGGACTCAATCTCAAGTAGATCCCCTTGGATGGCTCCGGTTTTGGCCAGCTGATCAGCTAAGTCATTTCCAGTTTTGTCTGTTCCCTCTAATTTAGAATGACCCTTAATCTATTTCAGGTAGATGGTCATCCCATTCGAGCTGCCCAGATCATCAATATTCTGTATTAATTTTCCATGTTTTAGTGGTTGTTAGCACATAGCATGCCTCTGGTTTTCCAATTAACCAGGTGCTCCACTAACCTGTTCCGTACATAATCTGAATCAGTGATTATGACCAGTTTGTGGAGTTGGTGTTGGAAAGCAGTGAGGATGGCTTGATGCAAAGCCATCAGCTCTGCCACTTGATTACTGCAGGGACCGATTTTGTACCCAGTGGAGGGTTCTGGGGAATCATTCACACATGCATTCCCTACGCCGGCCACAAGTTCCTTTTCCCCGTTGTTGTCAACATGGTAGGAGCACCCATCCACATAGACAGTGGACATTCCTTCACACTTGTCTTCTTCATAGGCTTTGTGTGGGGAATTAAGGTATGCCTTCATGTTGTTCTTGATTGTAAGACAGTTTTCTCTGGCACAATCATGCAAGTCAGCCAGACCTTGCGTGAGGGGACTCTTCTTGTTTTGACCATATCTGACCTCCACAGGAAAGCCTTGCATTGGCAGAATCCAGATAGTAATTTGAGAATTACTCACATTTCCGGGCCGGATTCTGTCACTTTGAAGATATTGCAAAGGCACTGTGAAGTTTCCACTATGATGTGTTCCCCCTGGATAAACGGGCGGTAATTCTTCAATGCCCGCACCGTTGCCAGGTGTGCCTTTTCACAATCATTGAATTTTTCCTCCACAGAGGATAAAGTCTTACTCGCATAGGAGATTACTTTATTGACCTTGTCATGCTTTTGGTATAATACTCCAGTCAAGCATATATTTGAGAACCCTGTCTCCAAGAAGAACTCTTTGTTTTTGACAGGGTAAGCTAGGCAAGGCGCTTGTGAGAGGCTTCTTTTGAGTTGTCTTACTGCCTCGGTTGTTCTAGACCTCACTTCCACTTGAACCCCCCCCCTTCAACAGATGGATCAGGGGTTTTGTGATCTCTGCGTAATCCTCAATGAACTTTCTGCTGTAATTAGTCAGTCCAAGGAGGCTCCTTAGCTCCTGCAGAGTTGTGGGGTCTTTTAGTTTCTGGAGTGCTTCTACTTTCTTTTCCTGGGGACAAAGACCCTCAGGAGTTATCTCATGGCCCACGAAGTTGACACAGGTACTGCACCACTGTGCCTTTTGGAAAGAGTTTTGCTCCGGCAGCCCTCAACTGTGTCAGAACATAACGGATCCCAGCTATGTGTTCTTCCACAGTTGAGCTTTTGATTAGAACATCATCTACATAGGCCAGGTTACCCCTTTCACTGAAGTGGGGCATGGCCTTATGCAGAAAGATATTAAATTCATTGCCGGAGTTGGTGTATCCGAAGGGAGTCGGGGTCCAAGTGTACTGCTGCCCCCAGAAGGTAAAGGCCAGCTTGTATTGGTCCTCCCTACTGACAGGTACAGTCCAGTACCCATTGGGCAGGTCAATGGCAGTGTATACCTTTGACCCCTGGATCTGGGCCAGTCCTTGGTCAATGTAGGGAAGAGGCCATCAGGAAGTGTAGACCCATTTGTTGGGCTCCCTTAGGTCAGCACAGAGTCTCCACTGGCCATTTGGTTTCAAAATCCCCAGCACCAGATTATTGAAGATGCTGTGGACTGGACGAATTATCCCACGGGACTCAAGGTTATTAATTATTTCAGTAAGGGACTGCGAGAGGCAACCGATATTGCTTCACAAACACTGGAGTCATGCCAGGGTTCGTGGGAATTGTTTTTGTGTGGATTTCAGTGTGACCACAGTCATATGAGTCCACCGCAAAGAGATCTCGAAAATCTAAGAAAACTTGTTTCCATTTTTGCTTCTGCTCCAGAGTCTCACAGGCATCAGATAGGTTGATTCTCTCTTCAACCTTTTGCCTGAAGCCCGGAAAGACTTCTGGTTTTGCTATCTCAGTGGCCTCCTCCTCCTGGGTGGAGAAGTCCCTGGTTAAAGTACTGTCTTGGACTGATGACTTCAGATGGGGAAGGCAGTCCTGGTGGACCTGAAAGATCACCTCATCCCTCCTGAAGTCACAGGTCACCTCTTCCTTACCATAAGGATAGGAAGAGTACACCAGGAAATTCCCCCCATGCTGGGTGAAGTTCCTGTCTGGTGTTGTGTCATGATCGCTATCACTGTCAAAACAGTCATTGGGGATTGGTCCTACCAGTTTGTTACCTAAATCTATGGAAAAATGTCGGTCATCAAACGCCATTCCAATAATGGTGCCTGCACCCAGAGTGATACTCCTAAGGTCGCTGTTATCAACCTGTATTGGAATGGTGTTGTGTTCTGTATTGACTAGTGGTATTTGGTTTAACCCCAACCCTTGCTGTTGGAAATGGGCATTGAGGTAATGTGCATCAGGATTTTTCAGTTTCTGTCCTCTTTTAATTTGTACTTTGAGTGAGAATTGTCGGGTCCGTTCTGGGATGGTGACTTCCTCTCCAATCTGAATTTCAACTGCATATGGCAGCAGTTGAGCTGATCGAAATGCTTTCTCTGGATCATCAAAGTCCATGGCATTACCCGCTAATCGGGACGAGGCTTTGAAGTTTATTAGGTCCAAACTAATGGCAAAGCGATTGAGAATGTCACTGCCTAAATAAAATGCAGCAGGGACATCTCGCACGACCCAACAATTATGGACTATGCTCTTGTTACCTATGGACATTTTGAGCATACACCTGCTAAGCAGGAGATGTTTGGAATTGGGTGTTTCCAGGTCCATTTCCCATTCGTCTATCAATTTAAATATGGGAATGCGTAGATCTTTTGGGAGTTTTCAGAACATGGCCGCGTTGATGAAGCTCTTACCATTGTTCACGCACACTCGGGCGAAAACAGAGTCCTTCCCCTCATTTACCTGAATAGGGATGAACAAGGGGGGTGCTGTTACACTCGGAGAAGATGGCCGCCTGATTGTGTGCTCCGTTCTGAGAGGCGTCTTCTGATTTTAATTCTCCTTCGGTGCCCTTCTAAACCCTGGGCCAGCCGCCTGATCCGGTGGCTGGGTGCCCCGGCCGTGTGCTGCCTGAGAGCTGCCTCTCCAGCCGACTCCAGGAGATCCAACATGTCTGCATCGGGACGGGAGCTGGCGCTGCTCCGACCCGCACGCCTGCTCCAGAGCTGCACACCGGTGACTCCGGGGATTTCGGGCCTGTTGTGGGGGAGGGGCGCTGCGGGCTGTGGCGTTGTTCCTCTCCCCCACTCCCTGTGGAGCCGCTGTGGCTGTGCGTAGGCATCGGCCCCCTGACTGCGACCTGGGGGCCTCCCCCCGAACGTAGAGTGCTCTGCTCCGCCGCCCCTCCTGGGTGGCGTGCTGCCTTCCGACACCTCTGGAGGGTCTGGTCCAGGTACCCTCCATCTGGGGGCCCGCCTTGAGGGACGACCCCGATCCTGGCTGCTGCAGTGAGTCCTTCCGTCCCGGCCGCTGCTCTAGGCCTCTCTGTCCGGCTCCTACCATGGCTGGCGCCGCGCTCTGCTATCCCTCTGCTCCTCTGGGCACACTGGGCCCCTGCTCCCACGATCACCCACTGCGAACTGGTGGGGGAGACACGGACTCCTCGGGCATTGGCCCCCATGTTCCTAAACACGCTGGCACTTCCCCCCACCGCTAACTCCTGGACTGGGGCCCCCCCAGACATGCTCTTTAAGCTCTCTTTCTAAAGCACCTGTGGGAAGACCTCATTACAATCCTACGCTTGCCTCCCTGGTGCCCATAGTTATCAGCTGGGGCCCGGCCCTCTGGGCCCTGATGGGATGTGACGGGGGTGCTCCACAGTTGTGATCTCCGCAGCGGCGCACGCCATCTGGACTCCCTGTTGCATCTAAATATCCTGAGACACGAGGATCGCCACGCTGTCTGCTGTGGCACGGCCTGACCGTGTAAACCCTGCTTACCCCTCACCTTCCTTCGCCCTCTGGCTGGGTGCCTCGGCCGCCCTCTCGGCTGTCTCAGGAGTGGTCCCCCCAGCTCATCCAACCACATCAGAGCACATAATCTCTACAGCTTGCACCTTGTGCTTGGCGCACTGATCCCCGGTCCTCGACCCTCATCTGGGATTATCCAGACAATCAACATTGCTGTTCTCACTTGCCGGCTACTTGTGCCCTTACATTGCTGCGGCGAGGGGTAGTACTCCCGATCCCCTGATCCGGTGATCACTGTCGACCAGAGACCCCATAGCCTACTACAGTTCTGCATCCTTTTCTGACGCTGAGGCACTCTGGGCGCCCACAACGCCTCGGACATCCCCTCTGTCCATCGTCAGTGTCCTGCTCTCCCCCCCGTCCTGCCCTGGCACCCTCTCCGTCCTCCTGGACCTTCCCTCTTTCTGCCGTCATGACCAAGGGGGCTGGAAAGAAACAATGCTCGATCAATATTTTTACCAAAACCCTGGCGGGACCGGTGGGGGAAGCGTCCGAGCAGGAACCATCCAATTCGTCACCCTCAGACCCGGCAGATTCTCCAAAAATGCTGGAATACATCCGGGTGGGGTTCACCACTCTCCACAGCAAGCTTGATGACATGAATGGCACTATCTCCTCCATCAAGGCTCATATAGAGAGGACCGATGGCCGGGTTGCTGAAATCGAGACACAAATGAGTACCACCAAGGATAACTTGAGCTCCCTCAGGGCGTAGGTTTCCGCACTCACCGGCTGTGTCTCCGAGGGCGAGAAAAAGAACGAGGACCTCGAATCATGCTTGTGACGCAACAACCTCCGCATTATCGGAGTACCCGAGGATGGCATAAAAGAACCCATGGAAGACTACATCGAACATATGCTATTACAACTGCTGGACATTCCAAAGCTCTCCCCACAGTTCGCAATCGAGAGAGCCCATCGTGCCCTCACGGCAACACCCAGACCGGGCGCACCTCCGAGACCTATTATAGCCAGAGTCCTAAATTTCAGAGACCGTGATACCCTCCTCAGGGCAGCGAGGGCCAAGGGAGAACTCCTTTTGGGCGCAGCCAGGATCCATCTATATCCGGATTTCTCGGTGGCGGTCCAACGGGAATGTAAAACCTTCCTGGCAGTGAAGAGGAGGCTGCGAGACCTCCAGGTCAGATACTCCATGCTATACCCAGCTAAATTAAGAATTTAACACTCCAACCAGGTGTATTTTTTCACAATCCCTAAGGAGGCCTCCAGATTCATCGACAAACACTTCCCAGGTTGATCTTCTTTTGCAACACAGCTCGCTCATACTGTGTCCCTTGCCTGGTTGTTTATGGCCTGGGGCAGTGCTTCACTGAAGAAGTGGCTACTGGATGAATGAGTGTTGGAAGGGGCCTCCCCCTGCCTGCACGCCCTGGCGGCGCACGACATGCACATACTGGTCCTTGGGTTGATCTCACAATCTCAGGGGAGACTCTTGGCTTTATAGTTGAACGCTTCTCCGGTGCTATTCTCCTTCGTTGTGTTTACTCATTACTGAAATCTCGTTATGTGTTGTTGAACCCACAAATTGTCAGGATCCGATTGACTGAGAAACTATTCATCCCAATCTTTTGCAAATTGTTTCCCTATTATGCGCCCGTGCCTCACCTACCCATGATGGACTCTGCCCGGGTGACGCCTGATACCATCACTAGGCACCATGATTATCCTTACATTGCCTCCCGGTTCGGAGCATCGCCGCCAGGCCAGTTCACAGGCCCCCCAGGCGTTGATGCCATTGGTTTGGATTTGGTTGTTTGGTTACGGGGTTATCATTCCTCTGTTTGGTGGAGGGATGTGGGAGGGGGTTGGGGGAGTTGGGTTTTATGTTAAAAAAGGCTTGGTATCCGCAGAGGAGGTAGAGTATAGGGCATTATGGAACCGATGGTATTGCAGATCTAACTATGCTGTGCACTGACCATGAGGGGCACCGCTTTATTTACCCGCAACCTCCAATGACTACCCCTGGTCTGTTGAGTGAGGACACCTTGACATTCATGAGTTGGAATGTACGGGGCCTGGGAAACCATAAGAAAATGAGGCTTCTGCAGCTTCAGGCTGAACGCCATGGGGTTAAAGTCCTGTTTTTGCAAGAAACACATGCCTGCACTGAGTATTGTGAAAAGTTTGTCAAAATATGGGGCCCTCAAAGGTATTATACTAACTATTCTACCCAAAGCCGTGGTGTTGTGACCCTAATTCACAGGAGCCTTAAGTTTAACCCCGTAGCTACACTGACCAATCCCCAGGGCAGATATGTGTTACTCCATGGTATCCTGCAAAATAAGGAGGTGGTCCTGTTAAACATTTACGGTGCCAACATCGACGATCCCGAATTCTACTTACATCTCACGTCTCTCCTCGATAGCTTCCTGTTCGTGCCAATCCTCTCGGGAGGTGATTTTACCACAATATTCGATGTAGACCTTGACAGATCTGGCTCCAGACCCCGACAACTTTCCAAAGCTGCTTATACTACACTTTCGTCTCTCCCCCGCCTGGCCCTTGTGGATGCATGGAGCCTTCTCTACCCTGACTCTCGCTCTTACTCCTTCTACTCCTCGTTACACAACTCCTATTCCCGAATCGATAGATGGCTAGTGTCTGATATACTCATAAGGAATATATCTTGCCTAACGATCCTACCCAGAACTCTCTCTGATCATTCACCGGTGACTTTCACCCTGGGCTGGGGCCCGGACTGCCGTCGAACCAGACACTGGAGAATGAAACCACACTCGCTCCTCAACCCGGTTTTCAGCTCCAAATTGGAGTCGGCAATCGAGGAGTTCTTCGAGATCAACACCGACACGGTGTACTCACAGGCCACCCTTTGGGAGTCCTTCAAAGCCTATATCAGAGGTATGGCTCTGTCCAAGGAAAGCGGTATCCTTAAAACTATTCGAAGGGAAATCGCTGAAAGCGAGGCTACGCTGTCCGCACTGGAAGCCCAATGTATGCTTCACCAAACCCCTGAAATCCTTGTGTCAATCGGTACAGAACTTGATACCTTCCGCTCTCTTGCGGACTGTGAAGTGAGGTTTTTGGACAGCCCGGGCCTCGTGAGGAAATACGGCGAGGGTGAACGCCCGAGCCGCCTCCTGGCTAGTCTTCTCTGCCAAGAGTTCAGTGCCCCACCCATCCCCGGAATAGAAAGATCTGACGGAACCCTGGCCACTTCATCCCAGGATATTAATTCGGAATTCCTCTCCTTCTATGAATCCCTATATGCCCAAGCAGACAGCGCCATGACATCAGAAATTGACGCTTACTTCGATAATCTCCCTCTCTTGATTTTATCCCCCGAAACCGTCGGCTCACTCGAGAATCCATTCACTCCCGAGTAGGTCTCGGAAGCCATAGACTCGCTCTCTTCAGGTAAATCCCTGAGATTGGACGGAATCCCCGTCGAATTTTACAAACACTTCAAATCACTCCTACTCCCTCACTTGATGGCCCTTTGGGAAGAGTTAGTGGAAGTAGGTCAGTTCCCCCCCCTCGCTCTGTGAAGCCATAATAACCGTCCTATTAAAACCAGGTAAACCCCGACTCAATGTGGCTCCTACCGTCCACTTTCACTCATCAACTGTGAAGTCAAGATCTATGCCAAATTACTTGCCTTGCGCCCTACATGCCACACATCATTCACCCTGACCAAGCAGGATTTATTCCGGGACGCCCCACCTCCTTGAACCTGAGGCGCCTCTTCAACATCATAAGCAGGATGAGCCCAAATGTTCACGCGGTAGCTGCGACTCTAGACATGCAAAAAGCTTTCGACTCTGTCTCGTGAAAGTACCTCTGGCGGGTGCTTGACAAATGTAAATTCGGCCCCACTTTCCTCTCCTGGGTCAGGTTGCTCTACTCCAACCCTGTAGCCAGAGTACGCACTGAAGACCGATGCTCCCCCCTCTTTCAAATAGCTAGGGGCATGAAACAGGGCTGTCCCTTTTCCCCCTTAATCTTTGCTGTGGCAATGGAGCCATTTGCGGACATGCTTCACCAATGTCATGCTCACAGAGGCCTGCGCACCGCCGGTTCATCGGAAATAATTTCCCTATACGCCTATGACGCCCTCTCTTCATCTGTTCCCCTGACACTTATCTGTCCCCGATTTTTGAAGATATTGTCCTCTTTGGTCTAATCTCCAGACTCAAAGTGAATTGTTCTAAATCCACCCTGTTCGCGCTCACTGCCAGCACACCCCCTCTCCCTGACACCCTGGGATTCACATGGCCCCAATCTGTCTTTACCTATCTAGGCATTGTAGTGTCACGCCAAACGGAACGGGTCTTTGAAGAGAATTAGCAAAAATACCTCACAAATCTTTAAGTAAAGTCACAGGGCTGGAGCAAGCTTCCGATCTCACTGGCGGGTAGGATAGGGATACTGAAGATGGTGGCACTGCCCCAGCTCTTGTACAGATTTGCCAATATCCCACAGTGACCGGGTAGCGAGTTCTTCCAGGCGCTGACTCGTACCCTAAATACCTTCCTCTGGCACTCGGGCACGGTTCGCCTTAAACTCAAGACCCTGGCTGCCCTGATGGAGGTTGGCGGCTTCGGGGCCCCTGATTTCCTCAAGTACTGGCTGGTAGCACAACTCCAATACACTGCATATTGGTTTAACACATCAGACCCCCCATCCAATGTCAGGCTTGAAAAGTTATCAGTAAACGACTGTGACATCCGTTCCCTGGTGATTACACCCATGCCGATGGTATTAGACTCACTCGAACCGGCGACCTGCACGTCACTACCCTATCCAAAACGTGGCAACTATTGGGCATCACCCATCCCTTTCATGGTAATCTACCACTTTGGAACTTCCTCCCAGATGTCCCACAAGTGCCTTCTCCTATTGTTCGCCGGTGGGCTGAGGCAGGGTATGAATTGCTCCGGGACATTTTCGAACAGGGCAATTTCATAGAATGGCCTGACCTCACGCTGCCCCTGAGGCAGAGACCTTCCGTTTGGCTTCAATACTCATCCCTCCGGAAAACCCTTAAACGCAAATACCCGAGTTTCCCTGCGTTACCACCTGATGAGGCTGCAATTACAGAGCTGTCCTCACCCTCCTCTATGAGGGGCAAAGTCTCCAGACTATTCTCTGGTGCAGACCAGATCGCCCCCTGCACTTTCCAAATTAAAACATACTTGGGAGGTCGACCTTGGACTTGAAATGACCGACGAACGGTGGGCCCATATGTGTGCACGCATCCATGGGGTTTCCCTCAACTCCCGCTTCAAACTGATCCAATTCAAGTTACTCCATAGGTACCACTACACCCCGACCAGACTGCACCGTATCTCGACTGACCTCTCTCCGAGGTGCCCCAGGTGCTGCTGCGACAACGCTGGCTATATCCACATGATCTGGTCCTGCCCCCGCCTTACTCAATTCTGGAGTACAGTATGCTCTACTATGTCAGCTATCCTTGAACACTCTATCACCCCATCCCCAATGAGGTGTCTTTTTCATGACTTCCCAGAACTCCACCGAGACTCCAGGAAACTGGCTGGCCTCTGCATGCTGCTTGCAGTACGCTGTATCCTACTCTGCTGGCTCCGACCTACCACACCTACTCACGCACAGTGGCTCAGGGCAGTTGTGATGCTGGAAATGCATCGGAGGGACAGGGCCTCCGTATCCTTGTCCTTTACTGCTTTTTATCGTGTGTTCTGTCTTGTTTTCCGCGTAGGAGTTCATGTGGGACGCCTGGTGGTGCAGCTCTCTCTCTTTTGGTTTGGTGAACGGACCCGTGGGATACCCTTATGGCACCCATGGGTGGGGGTACAACCCTGTGCCCCTAGTGTATGTTTTTGGGCACCTGTGGGTGACCCACAGAGCAGGGTATGGGCTGGTGGCAGCACCATGCTGAAATTGACAGGTGCGCGGAGTATCCTCCATTTTGGGATACCCCAGCCCTGCCATTGGGATCAGTTGATTCCTGATGAAAAACAAGATGGCCCCTGTGGCCTCTTGCTTTCTATTACCCATTACCTTGTTTTCCCAAAGTCCTGGGAAGCCCTGACTCTGTCCCTTCCCCCTGACTAGCTGTTGGGTGGAAATGCCATATATGGTGTTGTTGTGAAGGCCCGGCTAGACTAGCTGGAGCCTTCCCAGTGATGTATGTTGTGGGTACCTCCTGTGGGTGGGACCTGGGTGAATAGAGTGTGTGACGAATATGCCTTCTGTGTTGTGGATGTCTAGTATCTGGTGGTTGACACAATGACTGGACAGCCCTGCCCGAAACCGGTATGAATGCAGCTTGGAGTGTTGAATGGCTCGGTACTTGTCCCAATACACATAACTTGTTGTGAGTGTCTGGAGAGAAGTGAATGGCCTGAATACCTTGTGTGCCTGATTGGCTGCCTGCCTGCATGAATGCCCTTAGTCGTGATTGGATGCTTGAGTGTGTCCCAGCGGAATGAATGGGAGATCATCAGTATATCTGGGGACCTCTCACTAGGAATCGTGTTCAGAAGCTGAAGTCCACTACGACGAGTAACTGGAGTAATTGAAGCTTGACCATGAAGCCCCGCTGGACGAGAAGAAGTGCTGTCGCTCTCCTTCCCAATCTGAAAGCTGCTGTGCCTCCAAGGACTGACCCAGAGAGGACCTGGTAAGGCGCCCTCTTCTCGAGCTACGAGGGACCATCGTGCACAGCTGATCTTTGCCAAAGCTCCCTGGTAGACAGACCTTCGACAGGCTGCCGACCCGAGACGGGGACTGCCCCGGAATCTCAAAGAGAAGCACTCGGACTGTTGTCCGCCACTGTCGACGACCGCCGTCGCCAACTGGAGCCGCCGTTTGCCTAAGAATTTCAATTGATCATCGGACGCTCTCCTCTGCATCGTCGCCCGCTTTTCTCCCTCTGGAGAAGGCCCGACCGTCGACGCGCCGAGGAGCATCCGCCGGTGGGTTTCCCGCCACCTAAAGACCACGAGACGCCAACGACTCGACACCCTTGCTGGGCCAAAGTTCTTCATCATCTCTTTGCGGTCCAGAACTATCGTCACCGAGGTGCCCCGCATGCCTCTTCCTTGCAGGACGCCAACGCTCTGTCGTCGACGAGCACCGCTAGGAACGAAGCGCCACTTCACTGCCGTAGTTCAACCTGTTTTCCGTCGAATCTTCGACGACCCATGACTCCTGCCTTAACGGGAGGGCACTCAAGAAGGGCCGTCGATTTCCCGACACCGAACGCCGAGTTCCTCGACGCCTCTCGACAATCCGTGGCTCCTGCTTTAAAGGGAGTCACTCAAGAAGGATCGGTTGACGCATCTTCGGAGAACTCTACTCCACCAGGTACATTGGGGGGTAAAACCTTAATAGGAGGAACTAAGACTATATATGGACTGGGCTTGTGCTATATATCTTTATTTACAGGTTGCCCAGGTGGGGGGATCTCCACACAGAACTGTTCCTTTTGGTAGGGGTCAGCATTCTGCCTATTGTTTCAACCATCTTGCGTTCCTTCCTATCTCTATTGCTGGTTTCCTCGTTATTGATCTGTGTGACATTTTAACCGTACAGTTGATGCACTTTAATGAGATTTGATAACATTGGTGGTGCCACTTTAGAATTGTATATATTTATCATTATTGACTTCTGAGTACAAAGTGCGTTATTGTGATTGTTTACATACCTTTGAATATTAATTATATGAAGACTGTGTTTTCAGTAATACAGTGTGTGGACATTCCTTTGTGGGGGTTCGGGGACTACACTGTACTTAAGAACCAGCCCGCATCACCTCCTGAGAAGCTAGGCCTTGATTGCTCGTCCATTGCTACCCAATAGAGAATCTTGCCTGGGGTCCTCTGTGCCTCTGCTCTACCATATAGAGAGCGTAAGTACAGGCACCCCCTACCAGTCTTTACAGCGGTCACGTGGGCTTCGGACTCTGATGAATCCTGGCCAGTACAACAGCCTCCCCACTCCAGACCTAGAGATATCTGGTTGAAGTTTCACTCGTTTATGTTTCCCGACGATGCAGATTCAGACCCTGAATCTCCAGCCCTCTCCTCTTGCCTCTCCCCTTCTACTTCCTGAATTGCCACCCCCCCTTAGCCCTGTACCCACCTTGTATGTATCCCCCATGTGTATACACTGTTCATTGTACTCGCTCTACAAATCTGCTCTGCCTGCTTTGTTTTGATTAGATATTCCCTATGTGTTACTCACCTGTATCTGTGCTGCCAAGCTAAATAAATAATGGTTTAAAAAAAAAAAAAGAATAGGGATGAACAACTGTTCTCCAATTTTCTGAATGTCAGCCAAGCTTTGAGCTGGTTTCTCATCATTTTGGACTATAGAAGTGGGATTTTCTGATTGTGAATTTGTATAGAATTTCAGAGTATTCCCTTCCAGTGTGGAATGCCACTTGAGACTGGAAGGAAGGTTGATTTTCATAAATAGAGAGGACTTCCCATCACCAGTTCGTTGTCCTACTGCAATTATTGTCACGTCAAGGGTTTGGTGATTTTGAAAATGGAATTCAATTTGGTCAGATTTTTGTTCAACCATGTGGCATGTGCCATTTAAACTAACATGGTTGACACTATGTTTTAATTTTATTGTTCGGTTATCCTGGGTTCACAGGACCTTGTTTATACATTCTATGTGGGGAGACAATCTACGCAGGATGTCATTCCCTAGTAAACATGGTGTGCCCTCTGGAGTCACAACTATGACCGGGTGCTTCACCTTGTGTCGCCCAATTTTAAGGTCTAAGTCCACAGTCCCCTCGACAGAAATTTCGTTCCCATCGAAGTTCTGAAGTTGTCCAGGAAGAGTGGTGAGAGGGATTTGGTATTTCTTCCCCCTTCCTGAATTTAGCTGATCAAAGGCCCTTTTTGACAGAAGGGTGGCTTGGGATCCAGTGTCCACCAGTGCCAAAAATGTACATTGCCCCTGTATTTGGACCAGGAAATAAAATCTTCCCTCCCTTTCCTCAAGTGGGCAAAGATAATGCACATTTTGGGCCAATTGGTGGGTTAATTTCTTTGCTTTTGATTCTGACAGAGGGGTGATTTGGGCAGGATTTTGTTTGGGATCGTGGGTACCTGTAAGGAAAAAGGTGACAGTTGGATTAGGGGGGGAGTTTTGGACTCCCCTGGTTCTGATTCTGGGATGCCACCCCCCCTTTTTCGAGGCAGTCACCAGAATTTGTTTGGGCCCGATGATTTACTTGCTCGTCATTCTGGGGTTCATTGATGGGCGGTTTTAACTCGGTACCCACATCTACCCAGTCTTGATCAGGATCTCTCAGGACCCATTTTTCTTTGGAGGAGTTCTCCCATCCCTGAAGGAGAATATCCTTTTCCCAGAATCCTCTGAGGACCACTCTCCTTCAAATTGGAAGATTCTAACCTCCTTCACAAAAGGGGTCTTTTTAGGCCCTTTATTTCTCCTACCCGCCCTCTGTTCCTTAGGTTGCAGACTTTCAGAAGTGGGGAAGGAAGCTTCCTCTAAGGCTTTACACTCCCCTTCCCCTTGTGCCACCTCCCTGGGAACCGGTGGGTTGTCGAGGTTTTCTCCCCGTCATTGCTCTGGAGTACCAGACCCTTGATTTGAGGGGTTCTGGGCCGCCATGTTCATCTGAGGGTTCTGCTGAGCCCTCAACATGCGACCCAGATCCTATGCAAAGTTTGGGACCTGCCGCTCCAGTTGGGATACCCGCTCTGGCTGGTATGGGGTTCTCTGGTCCATCCTAGGTTGATCACGGAAGGGTAACTATCCCTTTTCCCATAATACCCTTGGTTAGGATAGTTCTGGTACCCCTCCACCCTTGGCCTCCCCTCTCCCGGATTGGGCTGTCTGGGCTCAGGAAAGTGGGGAAAGAAAGAAGGGTTGTTTTGGGGGTTGATATTTGGCGGGTACCGGGGAAAAAAGCTCAACCCGGCATTTGGGGGATTACTGCCCTCCTGGGGAAAGTTAGGATGGAAGTTTCTTAGGTTGGCAGCTACCTAGTTGGATCCCCCCCTTGGGCTGGGGGAGTCCACACATAGCCCAGGATGAATCTGCTGCCCTTGTAACGTGGGCTGATGTAGTCAGGGGAGTTAGGGGTCCCATTTCTGCGGTTACCTCCCTGACTACCTGTTTGGGATTGGCCCGATGGCCTTCTGGGTTTTTGGTTAGGAGGATTTTGCACAGGAATATGTTTAGGGCGCCCCCATCTCTAGATCTAAAAGGGGGTCAACCTTCACCTCCGCCACCTTAGCAGAAGCAGGGGTATTGGTTGGTTTGGGGCTTTTATTGACACTTTTATTTTCTACCGGTTTCTGCACTTCATAAATGCGAGTTGCTTGTTCAATGACCCAGTCTAGTGATCTCTTCTCATGAAAGTCCCTCACCAGCTGGGTCATAATGTATTTAGGGAGTGCATGAAAGAAGGTATTGATGAACTCCCTACTGTCTGGGCGCACCCTCCTGGTGGTCTGCGCAAAGGCACGTTTCAACTCTTGTACTAATTCTTGTGGGGCCTGGTCTTCCCCACATTGCAGATTGTAGGCTGCTTTGCTGGCCCCTTGAGGGTTTCTATGTATTGAGAAATGCTTTAAGATGTCCGCCCTATAGGTGGACCATTTTGAGTAGTTCTGATCCTCCAGCCCCGCAAAGAAGCTGGAGTATTCAGGGAAAAATGTCCACTTGACATATTGAATTCAACTTTAGCTATCCTTCAGGTGGAAAGTATCCATCATTTGCTCATACAACTCGAGGTGCTCCAAACTGAATATTTGGCATTTTTATAATAGGGCGTTATGATGCTCCTAATGGCCTTAATTTGCTTCAGGGGATCTTTCAGTAGAGCCCTCTTAATTTTGTTGGCCTTTTTAGTTTTGGTCACCCTTGTCATTTCATCCACTGACTCAGAGGCACTGCTACAGGAGGTGGCTGTCTGATCCTCTAGGCTCTCCCTGATTCTGCGAGCTTGGGAATGGCTTGCAGAATGTGGGGGCCTAGTCTCTTGAGACATGTGGCGCTCAGAAGAGTCTTCTGACTCTCCCTTGCTCCCAGGATTGGCTGAGTACCCCCCCCCCCACTGCCCTAGCTGGGAAGAAGTTTTTAAGATGCTTTTTGTGGGTCTAGTTTCATGGAATTCCCCACCAAATTTGATAGACTGATCCCTTTGTAGGTGATATTTCTGAGGATCCAATTCTCTGATTCTCCCCTCACTGGAGTCTTCCTGATCAGAGCGGCTGGCCCTAATATTTGGGAATCTGTACATACATGCCCGCCTATCCATTTCTGGGAGGCGCTGATCTGTCAGTCCCATATTTCCCATTGTGCTGAAGTCTACCATCCCGTGGACCTTGGTTCTTATGAGCCAGTGGACATGAGGGTGGCAGAGTCCATGGAACTGAAGGGATTAAAGTCCCTGATGACAGGGGTCCTGAGGTTATGCTCAGGGGTTTCTCTTTCCCATCTTACCTCATCTCTTTCAGCCCCTATTCCCTGATGACATGCCAAAATCTAACCCATTTGCTCCTCTATTAAGGCCTTACTGGTCTCAATGATTTGCTCTTGCACGGCTATCTGTTTGTGAATTTGGGAATACTGGGCCAATTTCTGTTTCAGGAGACTCACCTCCTGAGTTTGGTCCTTATTGGCCTGATTGTTCTTTGCCAGAGCATCCTCCACCCGCCTGGTGTGCTCTAATAGCTTTCATAATCAGTTTTGATTTCACTAAACTCCTGAAGGGCCAGCTTTCTTTCCTCCAACTTAGTTGTTAATTGGCTGACTTCCTGGCCTAAAGCATCCCTCTCCTGACTTAGGGTGGCCATCTGTGCAGCCAGGTCGTCCCTTTGTTTTTTAATTGCACTAGATTTCTGGCGCTCCTCATCAAATTCCTCTTGGGAGTGGATGTCTTTAATAATTAATGTAATATTTTGTTGGCACAGTGTGTCTGGTGGAGTCTGGAGGCAGACCGCTGTGCATTTTCCCCCGAGAATTTGACTACTGTGGAACGTAGTCCCTCTTCAATTTCTGCAACTTCACGTTGGACCTTTGAACTTTCGCATATAAACACCGCGCAGGCGCAGAGCGCGGCGCGCTGTGTGGCACAGTGTGTCTGGTGTCCGGTGACAGAAGACGGAAGACAGGAGGTGAGAAGAGCCTTCGAAGCCCCCTTTCCGTCTTTCCCCCTTTCCTAACCCTTCTCCCTCCTCCCTCCTCCCTCTCACCCCCCCTTCCCAATTCCCCCTTTTCCATTCCTCTGCTCTCACCATCTCCTTCCCTTCCCTCTTAACCCCCCCCTTCCCACCCTTCCTCCACTTCCCATTCCCAGATCCCCCGCCTCCTGCAGTTTCCAGCCGCTCCCTCACCCGTACTTACATCAACGAACCTGTACGCACCGCAGCTTCTCAAAGATATCCTACATCGGCACGGCTGTGCGCTCTCCGCCTCTGCCCCAACGGTGTCCACGGCATGACGACACCGTCATCTCCACTTGAAGCGGACCAAGGCCGCTGGATGCACAGCAAAAAGTCACAGCCGGAACCCGGCCCTAAAAAGCCGGGCTTGCACCTAAACAGTGCTGAAACTGGCGACAACATGAACGAAGCAGATGTCGCGCGTCGGGCTTTGAACCAGCTTTCCCCTCCCTCCCAGGACGCCAAAGTGGTGAGCGAGGGTGGTCCGGCCCTAACAAACGCAACAAATGCCATCTCCCTTCAAGGCCTTCAAGGCACAGTGGAACTCGCTGCTCCAAACGCCACCCACCTGCCAAGACAGCTCGAGAAGGAAGGGATTAAAAAGAAAAAAGCACCCAATTTTACCAGCACCCCAGAAGGTACAACGTCTCCTTCCACCACCCCCCAAACCCCCAGCCAGCTTACCGTTTCGACGAGTGACATCCGGCTTGAGGCCGTCGGAGGACGGCCTCGGCAGGGGTCTGCTTGGCAGGGGGTGCTCGTGGTGGAAGAGTCCACCGAGCTGAGGCCCCCGCATTTGGAAGCCGCAGCACACGTTGCCAGGAAAGCATGTGGCCGCGCAAGTAAAGCACGGTGGCGAGGCTGGGCAGCAAACACCCAGGTCTGGAAACGGCCTGGCGAGTGTAGCCCTAATTCACAACAGCAACGTCACTCAAAATGCTACGACCATCTGCCAGGAAACAACACCGGCTTCGACCAAGCACAATGAAATCAAAGCTGGTGCTACAACACCCATAGACGCGGTAGACCTGTACGACAAGGGAAATAATGATGATTCGGTGTTTGAAGGTCCAGAAGGACGGAACGCTTCTTGCCATGCAGCTCCCACTGAAGCAACAGAGTCCGATAACCTTACCCCAAGATTCCAATGACCTAAGAGCCAGGAACCCAACGAAAACTTAAGTGCAAAGACTGCCGAAGTCCGGGAACTCGATGTCTCATTACCAAATCACGAATCCATCTCATCCAATGAATCGGGCTCTCCCCAGGAGGAGGAAGGAAAAACAAAAAAACAAAAAAAAAAACAAAGAAGCCGCCATAAGACCAAGAATTTTCAAAAAAACTATGAAAGACAAAGCGAAAGGGATGGCGCCTCCAAAAAAGGTTGGAAAGCTGGTCCTAAAGCATCAGGAGGCACCAAGGGGCTTTCAACACCCTGTTATCGGCCTCCTGGAAGGACTTCTTCATAAAACACAGTAAGAGAAAACAGCGTTTTGACCTGGAGATGTCGGACGCTGAGATATTGGAGGCTATACAAGAACCGCCTCCAGTGAACAAAGCCCGAAAAACGGACCTAAACCATGAAAACCCAGCGCCCAGAATCAAATGGCATGCACACAACCCACACAACGGGGACAGGGACTCAGGAGGAGCAAGGGCTGATCTTCGCCTGGCAAGTAATCTTCACAAATCTACACCACTATCAGAAACCCCAAAGCCGGCATCATCCCAGGAACTAACAGAAGGGCGGAACACGGAAGAAAGGGGCTTCGTGCCCCAACGTACAGAAGAACCATCGCTCCCACCAAGCCTACAAGACCTTAACCACCCGCAGAAGGGCCCCTTGAGCAGCACTCAGACCACAGAGTCTGAGAAAGATCGAACGTCGCAAGCGCAAGACCAAGTCCCTGCACACAATCTGAGCACCGAGGTGCGGGACAGACCGAAACTCAGAACGAGACACACGCAGGTGGATGACCCCTCCGCCTGGACCCACCCACATATACAGCCAAATAGCAACAGAACCTGGGCGGAAACATCAACAAACACCCAAGAGACTCCAGCACTAGCAGAAAAAAATCTTTCGGAGAGATTGCTTCAGCAACAAAATGAAAGAGGATTACACACTCCAAACAGACCGAGAAGGCAAAGTGACATCTCGGGATTGTCCGATAAAGAATCGTCATCATCAAAAAAAAAGACTGACCTCCTATCTATCATGTCGGCACTTACAATAGCACTAAACCCTTTCAGTAAGCTCTATGAATCGATCCACGAGGACCTAAAGGACAACACATCAATGATTATCTCACTAAAGGACAAACTGACATTTATAGAAGGTTTCGTAACGGCTGTTGAACAGAACTCAAAAAACATGCAACTGACTCTGGAAGACAGAATATCTAACCTGGGGAAGGAACTGTCTAACAGCAATTCTCGAGCACAGCATAGTAACACAGCGACCACTAGAAGCACCCAGACAGAAGACACTGTTACTAAAAAGAAGGACATAGCTCCCATCTTTGCAAAAGGACGGGTTAAATCACCACTACCTCAACCAGGTGCCAAACGAGTCTCAAAAGATTCAACCGGAACCAAAAACTCTTCGGAAGGACCGTTATTATTATGTATCCCCACAAAGGGGTCACTAGAAGACTCAGCCAAAACATCAACCAGTATGCAAATAGGACGCGTTAACTCCGTAGACACCAGGCTCTCTAAAGCAAGCAAAAAAAGGGAAGTAGTGGCCCAAACACGGTCTGTATAGAGAAAGAGCAAGACCGGTCGGACCCCTCACAAGGGCCCCTGGTCTTAAGCCCCGGGCTAGACTCTTCAAACTGCTCCCTGCTCTCGGATTGTACCGAAACGACTTCGGCACCTACAGCACTCCAAACTGAAGAACTGAGGCTGACAATGACAGATGGCCAAAAAAAAGGGGGCCAGCCTCTGCCTCCAAAAGGACCCAACGTTGGACGAGGTGTGACAAGTCGATCTGAAAGACCTCGCTCGAGCACGCCTAGTGCTGGATTGGAAGCCATAGAAGCTTTAAAAAACAAAGAAAAGAATCAATCTCAGAGCAGAGAACCGGAAAGGCTCTCATGGCAGTCACAAACACAAGATCAAAGAAAACATCGAAGGATCTCACATAAAGAAGATTGCAGAAGCAAAAAACCAACAGCAAAAAAAGATCTAATACTCACCGACATGTCCTTATTCAAGCTGGAGCAAACCTCTGCAAGAGACAGTTACATGGTACTGAATAGAAGAACTGTTCTAAAAATAACGGCGAAAGTCGGAAAACTATGGCATCTCTCAACTGACGACCTTGTATTGGTGGAACCATACCACAGGGACCACAGAGCCAAAGCCTATCTACATGTAAAATCAAATGCCCTAAAAGAATGGCCTTTATAAATATCAAAAGATCTTCATCGCCTGGGCCTGAAATTAGAAAAACTACAGACCAGGAGAAAAGAGCGAGAAGAAGGGGTTAGGACTGAACGGAGCCGCACAGCAAATCATGATGCTGAGGCGAAAGCAGCAGCCTCCACAGAGGAAAACAGAAGACGAGGAGTCGCGCCAGAACGGCAAATAGAAGAGAGGGTCACCCAGTTCGCTGCCGATTTTCCATCTCATGGAAAGTGAAATCGCCAAAGGCACCTGTAAACCGCTACTTGACTGGGTAAAACAAATACAGTAAAAACTGGAAGAAGTGGCCTGTTCGACTGAAACGCTCTTAAGTAACCCCGGGAGCGTAAAGAAGAAATTAGAAGATCAGGACTGGATCAACACTTGTGAAAGGATCCTCCAATACAAATCCTTAGAGCATCTTCCACCTACGCACAATCGTCCGAGAGTCCCCTTAAAATACTGTGAAAGATTCCCAGAGAAGAAGTTGAGGAAGACCTTTATGAGAGCACGACTGAACTTACTAAACACAAGGGAAATCCTGGCATCAAGAGCCCGTGTCCCGGACGCCCACTGTCGCCTATGTGAAGATTCAACGCAGTTGGAGAGTGAGATGGTTGAGAGAAAAGGGCCCAGTTGAACCTGAAAAGGTTGTTCCAAGAGGATGAGGTCAACCAGTCCAGATCTAGGTCTGTGATGTCAAGGTTATCACAGAGCCGAGTTATCAGGGTGGCATGATTGATGGTATGAAAGGCAGAGGAAAGGTCAAGAAGTATGAGAACAAAAGGAGAGCTGGAGTCAACATTAGAGAGTAGGTCTTGACGTGTGTTCGGGAGAGCAGTTTCCGTGCCTCTGGCAGCTCTGAAGCCAGACTGGTGGTTGTGGAGACAATTACTTCTGCTGTGCAATTACTGTATTACTGTCACTGATTTAACTAACTGTCTGCAACAACCGCTGTGATACCCCTGGGTTTGGGCGTTACATAAATGCCATAAATAAATAAATAAAAATAAACCAACACATTCAGTGTGGTGGATAAGCTGGGAGATGGCCAACTTCTCCAAGAGTTTGCCCAGGAAGGGAGATAGGTAGATAGGAGATAGGGTGGTAGTTTGCCAGACAGAAAGGTTCAGCAGAAGGCTTTTTGAGGAGAGGTTGCACAAGGGAGTCATTGAGGAGTGAGGGGAAGGATTGAGGGGCAAAGGAGCAAGTGCAGAAATCGGCCAAGGCTGGAACAAGGGAGACAATGTGGTCCTTGATAGTTCTGGAGGAGCAGGGGAGCACCTGTTTGGAGGAGACCTTCATAGAGCGGACTTGTCTAGAAACGTCATCAGGTGTTATGGGAGAAAAAGAGGAGAGTACAAGGGCAGGGAAGAGGGGGCCAAGGGATGCCTGAAAGTGGGTGAGGGAGAATGGTGAGTAGAGGAGAGTGATGACAAGATGTCCTGAGTTTTATAAATGAAGTGAGTGACCAGAGAAGTGCAAAGTGCTAGGGAAGGCAGAGGAGAAGTGGAGACTCCAGTAGGATTGCAGATTTTGAAAAGTTCAGCTGTGTTGTTAGGGGCTGCAGAGATGCGTGCTTGGATATAGCCCCTCTTCTTCGAGCATATGGAGAGTCTGTATTGCCTTTGGAGCAGGCAACAGGCCAGTTTGTCAAGGGATGTGCTTGAGGTCTGCCACTTCCGCTCAGCCCCTCTGCACTTGTGTTTCAGAGCGGCAAGGTCAGAGTCATACCAGGAATTGCACTTGGAGGAAGGTTTCATGTGGATCTTCAAGGCAGGGGCAATCATTTCCAGAGTGTTCAAGAAAGAGAGTTGATGGTTTGTAAGGGCTGTTTTAGAGTGAGAGTCAGTGGTAGGAATGGGTGAAGGTGGCGGCAGAAGCAGCAACTGACACTCGCTTCATAGGTCAAATGATAGAGGAGGAGGCTGGCAGTGTGGGCGGTGGCTTAGCCGGGGCACCCATACAAGGGTTCACGATGCACACAGTTTGTCACTGTGGGACACACAAGTACACATATATTCGCAATATACCCACCAAATGTATCCTGTTGTGGAACAGCTCGATTTCCATGGTACACGCCTTCCAGTCTCTCTCCGTGCAAAGTAATAGCAGCACCGAACAGGGCACCCATATTCATAGTAATCCATTGAAGGGCTCATGAGCCCCACACAAATTCTACCAAGCCATCGAATGTGCGACTCCCTCTCCACTAATCAGTTGGGATAGGCTGCGATAAATAGTGTGTCTTTCACTGTTGCAGAAGAGCCTTTCAACCTACAAGGTTGCCGTACCAAGGGACCATTCACCTTATCGACATAACAGGCAAGTTCACGGTCAGTGGATTCTCCTAGTATGTAGGCATGCCAGGGCAGATGCACAAAGGAGTCCAGGGCAGCTAACAACCTACTGCCCACACACCCTTCAGTCACCCTATTTGAACACCATGTGAATGACCCATCCACGTGGTGACCTGCTATTGAAGCATGCACTATTTTGCCCATCCATGGACGCAATTTAAGATGATGTGGACCTTATGTATGGACCCATTCATGGGTAGAACACCTCCATGAATGCAAATCACACTCCCAGAAGCTGCATGGCCTGACATGCACATCATTGATGGAGTCGACACACTGCCACTGTCACAGGACTACACACCAGATACACGTGGATTTCCATGTGTATCATGACATAGGGCCTCATTATGACTGAGGCGGTAGCCGGCAGAGTTATGAAATTACCAGCACCCGGCAATGGGGATCTACCGGGGCATTCCAGCCCCAGCGGACCCTGTAATTCCCCTTTGCTGGGTGCCAGTAATAATTACTGCCCATTCCCATTGAGCCCCATAGGGAAAATTAGCATACATTGTACCCATGTGAATGCCTTCCAATTCCATGGCAAAGGACACAACTGCCATGATCATGTGCAGGGTCTGGCCCGGCATCGTCCTAAACACCACAACCTACATAGTAATGAAGTACACACACAACAGAATGAACAAGAGTCGTTGATGGCACAAGATGAATTGTGTTGAATGCACAGCAGTGATGACCACAACTGTGAAAAAGGTACACATAAACATGTCCAGGGAATCTATGCATGTAAGGGTGAATGCAGGTGAACGAAACATACACAGAGAAGACGTAGTGCACAGAGGGAGTACGTGGAACAAGTGGGCAACAGAAATATGAAGTAAACAGTGTATAAGGCACACTGTGCATGGAGAGTGAGATGGCATCGACGCAATAGGCAAAAATAAATCCAATCACAGTTTTCCCCCTAGCCCCTCTAAATCACTGTCCCCCACAACTACCACTTCCACCTCCTGTTCCTTCACTTCGCCATGCAGGGGCCACTGGCTTGGCGAGAAGGAGGAAAAGGAGAAGGCGGGGGCCACTGTGTGTCCCCGCTGGCCACCCCTGGCCGTAGGAGGAGTCAGAGTGGCCCAGAGCACATGGGACCCATGAGGCGAGGGAGGCTTCTTTACTTTACCTTTTACTTAAATTTATTTGTAATGCACATCGATGGACCCTGAGGTGTGAGGGCGCAATCACAGACAAATATACAGAACATAGAGAAGATGCCCACCGCTGAAGCAGAAAGTGGAGAGGTGGAAGGCACCAGTTAGGGCTCCCTAGCCTGATCAGTGAAATAAGAAGTCCTTAAAATCTTTCTTGAAGAGGAGAAGGGAAGAATGAGCAGCGAGTTCCATGTAAACGGAGTGGCACTGGAAAAAGCACCCGTCTGTGCCTTCCTGGTTTTACATCTTGGCAGGAAGAGATCATTCTGATTGCTCGATCTCAGACTTCTACAAAAAGGTTTTTCCCTAATGTGGTCTTGCAGGTAGGCTGCCATAATGCCCAGTCTACATTTGAAAGTTATGACTGCAAGTCTAAATGTGATACAGGCCTCCACTGGGAGCCAATGCAGTGAACGTCTAGCCTTAGTGACGTGAAACTGAGGGGCAAGCCCAGTAACAACTCTTACTGCACCATGCTGTTTGCAAGAAAGGAGTCAACCTAACGCACTGCGGAAGGAGAGAAATTTGCAACTTCTGTGAGTCGATCTGCAAGTATGGCATGATCCACAAGATCAAATGCTGCAGATCCAGAGAGATGAGAGAGATGTGAGACCCTTATCTGTACGACCCAATAACCTGGGTTGCAAATCCAGCAATGACGTTTCCATTCCGAAACCCTGTCTAAATCCAGATTGAAGAGGATTCAGAATAGAACATTGATTACGATGCTGGGCTATCTGCAAGTTGGCAACCTGGTCTAGAATTTTGAGGAGAAAGAGGGTATTAGTGATAGGTCTGTAGTTTAGTGGGTTATCTTGGGCCTGACCTGGTTATTTCTGTATAGGGGTGATCCATGCTTGCTTCAAATCATCAGGGATGATGCCTAGATCGAGGGATGCATTAATGAATTTACGAATCGTCTCCAGGAATAAAGGTGGACAAGTCTTAATAATAAGAGAAGAGCATGGATCACTATTGCATTTGTTGGCCTTAAGTTGTGTAATGACCTTCTTAAATTCCTCCAATGAAATAGGGCAGAAGTTGAAGACAGGGATGGCAGGGTCTCTAGTGAAAGATTTAGGATCACCCTGGAGAAATTGGCCATCTCCCAGCTCAATCTCCACCCTGAATCTGTTGGTTGTCTTCATGACCATCAGTCTGGCTTCAGAACTACCAAAAGCACAGACACTGCTCTCCTGAACATCCGTGAAGACCTGCTCTCCAACCTTAACACCAACAGCCCCTGCGTCCTCATCTTGCTTGCTCTCTCCTCCACCTTTGACCATGTCAACCATGCCTTCCTGCTCAACCGTCTCCATGATAACCTGGGTATCACTGGTCAGGCTGTGGCATGGCTGACTTCTTTCCTCTCTCACCGACCCTCCCAGGTCCAGCTTGGGTCCTTCCTCTCCGCTATCTTTTTCTCTACCTGTGGTGTCCTCAGGGCTCTAACATCTCGCCCTTGCTGTTCAACCAATACCTGGCACTCCTTGCCCACCGCATCGCCACTCTCTGCCCCAACTTTCAGTGCTATGCGGATGACACACAGTGCATTTTCAGGCTACCCTCAGCCTCCTCCTCTCCTTCCCTCATCTCCGACTGTCTATCTGCTATCCAGGAGTGGTGTGCCGCCAATTACCTCTGCCTTAACGCCAGTAAGACTGAGATTCTCCTCCTCGGCACACACGCTCCCTCCTTCCATGTAGCTCTCTAGTCTCCCTCTCTTGGCCCTCTTCCTGCTCCCACCTGCAAGGCTAAAAACCTCGGGGTCATCTTCGACTCCACACTCTCCTTCTCTCCTCAAATCTCAGACATCTCTAAGAAGTCACACTACCAGCTGCACCTCCTCAGAGGTATTCTTCCCTTCCTCTCCTTCCCCCAGAAACTCACTATCTCCAGAGCACTGGTTCTCTCTAGGCTGGACTATTGCAACAGCCTCTTTCTAAATCTGCCTGCTTCTACTCCATCCGAAACAGGACTGCAAGACTTGTCCTTGGCCTCAAGCCCAGGGATCGTATCTAGCCAGGACTAAAATCTCTGCACTGGCTCCCAGTGGCTGCGAGGATTAAGTTAAAAACTCTCTGCATCGTCCACAAGGCCTTCTGGGGCCTGGGGCCTCAATACCTTCGGCTCTCTCTTCCTAAGTATCTTCCTTCTCGAGCTCTTCGCTCATCCGCCTCCAACTCCCTCAGGGTCAGTCGCTTCTCCAGGCAACGAGTTAGTGGTAGATCTTTCTTCGGCTGGTGCCTCCTTCTGGAACAGCCTCCTTCCCCCCCTTAAACTTGAGGAGAACCATCTCCGGTTACGGAAGCACCTCAAAACCTTTCTCTTTGCTTCTGCCTTTTCTCCTCCTCTCCTCTGCTGACCTCCTGGCTTAAACCTGAGCTACACTGGCTACCTGGACACCCTCTGATCTCGGGCCCAGGTCCCCCCCCTGCCAGCGTCTCACACCTGCTCTGCCCCCCTGGCAAACCTCACACTTGGGGACTGTTTCTGTATCCCTACAGTCCCCCTACCAGCCCCTAACACCGGATGTCCGCACTTACCCTTGCACTTGCCACTTGCTGGCTGCTACTTACTTATTGTTATCTTCTTGGATTGCACTGTTCCACCCCTACCCTTCCCACGCACTTGCGCGATCTGAATGACACCTGGCTTATTAGGATCATTGTCTGTCCTCCCTTTATTACCCTCCCTTGCCTCGTCGCGCCTTGAAGAACATGTGCATAGGCGCGTTGTAAATGCCATATCATATCATATCATACCCATGCTGAGATTTTCAGCCTGGAGTTTTTTTGTCAGTTATGCCCCCTCGATTGTTTGTATGTTTTTGTGACATGGGCCCTCATTACGATACTGGCGCTAAACCATGGCGCTATTAGAACCATGGTTGGTGCCGGTATCCTAACGAGTCCGCCAATGTTCAATGGGGAATTACCACCCCATTCCAAGGTTGGCAGGGTGGTAATTCCCCATTGAACATTGGCCCTTCCCCATTCCCATTTTTGCCCCATAGGGCTCAATGGGACTGGGGAAGGCGCTAAGTACGGTACCGCAAATTGCGGTACCGTACTTAGCACCAAGGTCCCTTTGCGGGTCCCTACTTTAACGGCTGGTCTAGACCAGCCGTTCAGGTCGGGTCCCGCAAAGGGACCTCGTAGTAAGGCGCTAATGGGTTAACGGCGCCGCAGCCCTTTACAGCGCCGTTAACCCATTAGCGCCAGGGTCATAATGAGGCCCATGGCCTTTTGGATTTGCAGACACCAATTTCAATCTTTTGTGTCAGCGATAGATGTCGTTGGATGACACAGCAAGTTTTTGTGGCATGGCCTTTTGGATTTGCAGACACCAATTTGAATCTTCTGTGTCAGCTATAAATGTTGTTGGATGACACAGCATCCTTGATTCCCCTCTCTCTAGCCTCAATTCGGCCCTCATCCCTGCAACCTCCTCTGTCAAAGCCCTCTGTTCCTGCAATTGTCTCTCTCCCAATGCCTCACCTCCCTTGACACCTTATTGGGACAAATAAGAGAGGTGTGGTGGTAATGACATGGGTCTCATTACAGGGTCAGCGGCAACCTGCCGGTGCTACCAGCAGGTTGCCGCCGACCTCGTAATACCGTTTCTGCTGATATCCCGGTACCACTGGGATGTTACAGGTGGCGACGGGCCAGGATGTCAGGCAGTGGAAACGGTAAGTGCCAACTCCACGGCAACGGGAACACAGAAGCACTGGCACTGTTGCTAACGATGCCAGTGCTTCAGTGAATATCATGCCTGCAGCGGCCGGTACTCCCGGCAGGTCAGTCCTGCCGGGAGATCCGGTCCCTGCAGGCAATCTCATAGTCTGGCGGTCCGGAAAGGGTGCTGGTACGTTGCTACCAGCACCCTTATTTCTGGTCTGCCAGACTTGAAATGAGGCCAATGGATTACTATTGTGATAGTGGGACAAGGAAAAAGGATGTGGGGGTAATGACATGGATTACGATTGGCATACTAGGAATAGGAAGAGGGATATGGGGTAATGAGAGGGATTGCTATTGATGTACTGGGACTAAAAAGAGGGATGGGGAAATTAAATTGATTATTATCTGGTACTGGGATGAGGCAGAGGGATGTGGGGGTAGAGATATGGAGTACTATCGGGTACTGGACAAGAGTCATGTGGAGGTAATTACATGGATTACTATTGGGGTATTGGGACATGGAAGAGAAAGAGTGAGGTGGGGGTAATGACATGGATTACTATTGAGTACAGGGGGAAGGAAGAGGAATGGGAGGGTCATGACGTGGATTACTATTGGGTTACTGGGATAAGGAAGATGACTATAGGGACAATGACATGGATTGCTATTGGGGTACTGTGATGACGGAGAGGGATGTGGGGGTAATTCCATTGATTATTATAGGGTACTGGGTTGAGGAAGATTATTGTGGGGTTAATGACATGGATTACTATTGGAGTACTAGGATGAGGAAGAGCGATGTGGGTGTCATGACCTAGATTACTACTGGGGTACTGGGATGAGGAAAAGGGATGTGGGGGTAATGACATAGATTACTATTGAGGTACTTGGACAAGGAAGAGGGATGCCATGTCAATGATGAAAGGGATGTGGGTGTCATGACCTAGATTACTATTGAGGTACTGGGATGAGGAAGAGGGATTTTGGGTCAATGACATGGATTACTTTTGGGTACTGGGATGAGGAAGATTGATGTGGGGGTAATTGCATGGATTACTAGAGGGGTACTGGGACAAAGAAGAGGCATGTGGGGTTAATGACCCAGATTTCTATTGGGGTACTGGGCCAAGGAAGAGGGATGTCAGGGTAATGCCATGGGTTACTATGGGGTACTGGGACGAGGAAGAGGGATGTGGTGGTTATGAAATGGATTACTTTTGGGGTACTGGGATGAAGAAGAGGGATTTGGGGTTAATGACAGGGATGAGAATGAGGGACGTGGGGGTAAAGACATGGATTAATATTGGGGTAGCGAGGCACTGTGATAAAGAAGAGTGAGATATGGGAAGCAGGGGACTGTGATGAGGAAGAGTGAGCTGTGGTAGCAGGGGACTTTGATGAGGAAGAATGAGCTGAGGTAGTGTTGGACTGTAAAATGGGAGAGGGATGTGGGGGTAATGGCAGACATGGATAACATTGGGTAATGGGAGGAGGAAGAGGGATGTGAGGGTAATGACATGGAATACCTTTTAGTTTACTGCGAAGAGGAAGAGAGATATGTGGTAATGCAGAGCGCTTCAATGATAACATACCTGTACTGTTAAGTCTTGTGAAAAGCTTGTCCAGTCAAAACAACTGCTACCGAAAACATGCACAAGCAACACTTTATTTTCTAGTGGACACTTTTTATATTCAGTTATGAACCCATTAAAAGTTTCAAAAGTTTATTAAACACACCCAAATAATAATAGCCCCCTAATACAACATCCCACACATTTGAGGTTAATTTAGGAAGCAAACCATGTAATTTATTCTTAACAGGGTTGCTTCCTAAATTTACTTAAAATTCTTCTTCTCACATGCATAACATACTCTTTGATAGCCGCAGCTCAATATAATATTTGTGAAGTCATTACTATTTTCTTTTGCCACTCAAACATGGATCTCAGTCTGAATTTGAATCTCTATCTTCATAATGGTAGATTTTCAGAAATGAAATCCTTGCATCCAGTAATGCATCATGAGAGATATAACTAACTTTTTGGGCACAGTGGCACCGTGCTCGTCCCCAACCTTGACGGATTTTTGCGTAACCAACGAATGATTTACATCAAATGCTTATTATGCGAAAAATCCACCCACCATTTAGGGCATACACACCCTGTATTTGACCCTTTCGATGGTTAGAATTTTAACACAGAAATGTACAAAAAGTCCCTGTTTTGGGAGGCCCTGGCCACATATCTTGTTTGGATAAGATTGTGCTTATGCGTCCTACGGCTCAAATGTTATTAGACATAGCATGTTCACATTTCCTATGGCTGACAGGTTTGACCTTGACAATAGGGTGATTACCTCAGCCATATAATACATATTTGTGAATGTTAGGACTGTATTTCACAGTAATGTGGGAGCAGTGGCTGAGCAGCCAGACTTATCTCAAGAGTAAAGTGAGCAGTACAAGGGGTTACACAAAGGGCTAGCAATCACAGTGGTTCAACCAAACACTTACTGAAGGTTTCTTGGTAAAAGAATATACATTTATTTACACAGTCAGTTGGAAAATATTCCACTAGTAAGAGCAGCTCAATATCACAATCTAATATACTACAATACACAACCGATCCGTTTCTGAACACGTTCATCTCCCCTGAAGTGGGAGCAAAATGGCACTTCAGTTACTTTACAAAGGGGTAAAAAGGTTAAAAGAATTAAAGCACAAATACTTTCAGAGTTAGGGCAAATAGTTTCAGTTCACTACATCCAGCAATTCTATTCAATAGGCCTGGGCCAAAGTCAATGGTTCAGAGTCTTGGATAGGATAGCACAGTTCTGGTAGTAAACGGTTAAGTCTTTGCCACGGTTTTGAGAAGTAGTTGGTCAGACGAAAAGTTATATGTCGGTTTAGGGAAGGACAAGCCTTCAAAGTTGGGAAAGTGGCAGAAAGGATTTCCTGATCGCACTTGCACAATACCTTTTAAATGAAGAAGAGCTGTAGCTGAGGCAGTTGTCCCTGGCAGTTCCTGCAGATCTCGCTGTTCCTGAGCTTCAGTCGTGGGGACAAGGAGGAGGTCGCAGGTTCCTTCACTGCCCAGGGAAGAGGCCACAATCTTGGCAAAACGTCAGTTTAAGGTGCAAGTGCCTTAAAGATCACAAACTGGTATCCTTCTCACTGGCTATACGGTTTTCAACAGCACTCTGAAGAAACTTCGACCAGTATAGAGACGGTGTCCAGGTGACTTGCGAGTTGGTTGTTCCCACCAAACTCAAGGGAAGAAGTTAACCTTGAAGGTCTTCCCTGTTGATGGAGTTTCAGGTAATTCGGACCTGCAGCAGGGCTTCACTGGGGGACCAGGAGTTGCAGCAGTCTTCTTCCTTCAGCTTGTCTTCGGTTCTCTCGTTCCAGTGGTCGACTCTGCTTTCCAAGTCCTAGAGGCCTGCTTTTAAACAGTTTTCCCCCATTCATTCCAGCCTAGCTGTCACTCACCCAGCAGGGTGGCTGTCCTTGCCGGACAGCCAGCCGGCCAATCACGCCAGAGTGCATTCAGGTCTCCTAGGAGACAAAGCAGGGGAGTTTCGGGCACCTCCCTCACATCCTGTCCACCCCAGACACTCAGGCGACCAGAGGAGGGCTTCAACATTGAAGCCCGCCAAAGGCCAATGAACAAAGGGACCAAACCTGGTTTGACGTGCAGAGACAAACACTAGAAGGACCTTTCCTAAAAGAAACGGCAAAAAAAGTTGACCGTACTCTGTTTTTTCAGATAGGTCTTGGGTGCCATATTGAAAAACATGGTATGACCCGATTTTTAGCAACCAGTGTTCGTGCTAGGGAAAAATCATGGTAGTTTGTTCAAAACCACTGGCACCAGCCATTTCAAGAGGGAAAGGGTAACATTCGACTGTTACATGAGTGTTTAGACTCAGGGGATGCTAGGCAACCCCTCCAGCACTCTATAGGAAGATTGGGTGTGCTGGGTCTGTACATTTAAAAAGACTAGAAAAGTCAATTTAACTTTACATGTTCTGGGAGACAGTAGTCAGTCCCAGAGAAGGTATTTAAACCTTGGGAAGTCTGAAAGACATCCCTGTGCCACGGCACTGAAGGTGCTGTGTGACACACAAGAAAAAGATGATGCCTATGGAGTTGTTTTAAAACTCCATATCCAAAGAACACAAAAGCAAAACACAAATGGAGGTCTCCCAAGGTAAGGGAAATTAGCACATTCTTGAGAATTTTCCCTAATAACAAGGAGTTATAAAAACACTATATTTATTTATGGCCAAGTAAACACTATAAAAATGACTAAAAGAAGGTAATAATATCACACAAACTAATAATAAAATACTTACATACATTCACAGTAGCAAGTCCACAAGAGTAACAACTCCAGGTTGACTGGGGCCTTGTGCCCTGAAAGTTCATAAAATTCCAAATAGTTTTTTTAAGGCAGGAAAAAGTAAGGTGGAGAGTCTTATGGATGTGAAAAAAGTTCCAGAAGTCAGGTAAGTGTATATTCTAGTGTCCACAGCTTTCAGAGTGCTTGCACGAACAAGCAGCGGCAAAGCCAAACTATTGTAAAAGTTTTAAAAGTTAGGAAAACTTTCCTAGTTTTAAATGTTAGGAAAGGGAGTGTCACAGAGTGTTGGCTGAGTCTTGGCTCATTCGTGACACTGCTACCTGCTACCTTGCTGCTACATTTAGCATGAGTCTGTTGCCAATGTTTCCCTTGTGGAGGTAGAGCTTTTTCATCCACACTTGCCTCTCCCGACGCAGAGCGTAGCAGAGTGTTGGCTCATTCGTGACACTGCTACCTGATACCTTGCTGCAATGACAGCACAAGTCTGTTACCAGTGTCTACTTTGTGGAGGCAGAGCTTTTTCATCCACACTCGCCTCTCCCGACGCGGAGCATCATGGAGTGTTGGCTGAGTGTTGGCTCATTCGTGACACTGCTACCTTGCTGCTACCTTTAGCACGAGGGTGTTACGAGTGTCTACCTTGTGGAGGCAGAGCTTTTTTATCCACACTCGCCTCTCCCGACGCAGAGCGTCACAGAGTGCTGGCTGAGTATTGGCTCTAGTGTTAGGTACAGTGTTAGTGAATGGATCCACCACCTGCGGCTAGTGGTGTACATGGGACTCAAAGCCAGGTCAGTCTCCTATCGCAATGGGACCAGCGTGAGCAGCGAGAAACCTTCATTGTGGATGTGTTAAAATCCTCCAAAGATATGACATCGGAGCTGTCTAACCCTACATTTCCACCATCAAGCGGAATTGGTGAAACTGCGGGTGAAATCTACGCTGACAATATCATGTTTGTTGAAATCTGTGACCAACATGTTGCCTGTTCAGGCACGATATTTCATAATTCTTTCAAACCCTCAACAGTTGATATAATAAATACCTACCCAACTCCTAGCAAAGTTTGTACATCCAGCTCTTTTTCACATTTAAGCTCAAATGTGAATACGTACAGTAAAACATGTGCCAACATCAGCAGAAACTCTTGCCACAATCTACCAAGAGGGGCTTTGAAACACAGCTTTGTAACTAAAGTTGCAAGTGAAATATCCGACAGACTTAATTGCAAGCAACAAAATGTAATCTCAAAGATGAGAACTACTGAAACCACCCAAAAGAAAATCCTAGAGAAAAACGCAGTAGATCTACTGTGGACTTGACAACATTGACATGGCATTTTAAACCCCCAAATAGTGCACACTCTTCACAACCTAAACCTGAAGCGGGTAATGCATGCAACACAAATATCCATACTGGTAACGAGAATCAAACACCATTGAGCTGGAGCTCGCTCTCTGATGCTGAAGTATTGATTAACAGTGAATCATTACGCCTAGGTGCTACAAATTATGAAGCCCTGGAAATTAATGGCATAGCTCGTCTGTTACCAAGTGAAATGCTCAATTTCGACGAAAGTCCCCAGAGTTCCCAATCTAGACTAAAAAACGCAAACTGCATTGGAGCAGAGATGACTAATGACATGCACAATGAGGGCGCCTGTTCACCATCAAAAACATCGAAAGTGGATAAAGGCCTGCCTTTATCATTGACTGACTTAAAATCTGCTGAAGAACTGACAAAAAATGAAAGCATTTACAGAAATTGAACTTTGGCTGCTTGCTTAACAAAGGGCATTGCAAACCTCACATTGAGTTTAGCAGCTGGTCGTCACTGTAATAAGCGACCCTGCACCGATCCTACAGAGTCTCTAAATTTCACTTGCCTGGAATCAAAAAAATCTAAGCTTTCGATTGCTGTGGCCGCTCCTTCAGCAACCACAAAGACACAAAGCAGAACTTTAACAACTACGGAGACCCGCATAATAGCGATTCCCATGATGCATATGCATCATGTTCTCACCAGTCTAGCATTAGTGAGGACCCCGATGACGAATTAGAACAGGTTGTGAGCAGAATGACGCCTAACAAGAACCATTGTTTGAGAAATACATCCCACACAACAAATGACAGAAATAATGGCATCTCAAATTCCCACTTTGCACAATTACAAACAAACATCACCTCTGCAGTGTCCATTATGTTAGCACCTTACTTAAAACTCTGAGACCTTGAGTGATAACTATAAGGATCAATCAGCGTTAATTGCCTTAATGCTCTCTAAATTAATTCACATAGAAGCTGCTATTGAAGCTGCAAGAGAAAGAAGAATGAGAGAAAAAGATCTAGAAAGCTCTGTACTAAAATCCTTAATTGAATTAGCTCTAGATGCAAGAGCTGATAAAAGGATCTTCTTGGAAGGTGTACGAGACCTAGTATTACAGCAGAAACCTGAAGATCATTTTCCATCAGCTGAGACCATTATTTAGCGCTCTGATAAAAGACAATCGTCACTGCCTGCCTAATTCAGAGAATGGGACCCGAGGTAAGTGTGAATCTGCTTAATCGACCTGAGGATAGCCTTGTAAATATTCTACCACCTGCAATGATGAACCTGCTATAAACTTTGACTTCTGTGCAAATACACCAAATGTCATTGCCAGTCTCTGAACTTTAGTATCCTGATACTGCTGAGAAAAAAACTTGGAACCTGTAATGACAGCCACTTCTGAGATTAACACCACTGAAGCCAGTGGCTATGCAGTAAACTAAGCAATTTTTTCACAACCCCAAGTGACCGTTCTTAAAAATGCAAAATTGCTAAAAACTAATCAAACAAAAAGAATTGAAGAACATGATGACTTCCCATAGTTCCACAAAAACGTCTAGCACAAGGAGTTTTGTGAGAAACCTAAAACCTCCTCCAGTGAGATCAGACTCAGATATGACAGCTACTTCTAGTAGCCGATTTAAAAACACACAACTCGATGAAAACCCAGATGAAATAAGAAGTGAGTCATTTCCAAGCGAAGAAGCAATCCACCTAGTACCCATCAATGAAATATTAATACAGCTCTCGACATACAAAGGCGACTGAGATGGAAATGCTACAATTGAAGAGACCGACACAGAGGTTGTTTTAGTAAAGGAAATACATGAGAAACGACAGGACGGCCGTCTTTCAGAAAATCTAACCAACACCACCATAGTAGCCTCTCCATTTCTCAAGCTAGTGGATAGACGATTAAAAGTGCAACCCAACTCTGTGATGGAATGGTGATAAGCAGAGCCTTAGACATGCTAATGATTCTCAACGTCACCATGCGCAACTAAATTCCAGACAAAGTGATCCTCACCTTGTAATTCTTGGCAGAGTTTTAAGTGCTAAAGACGATTTAAACTTAAATTGTTCAAACTTAATGCTCTTAATCCATCATGTTCCAAAATTTAGAGTAATAAACTCAAATGACATCAACATTGTAGCCTTTTTAAATGGAGTAGAGAATGATAGTTTGTCTACACATGGCTTCTGCTTCTTCTTTCACCTTACGTTTGGATGCAAGAGATGCACTTCGCCCTTTAGGCTTTGATTTGAGAACAATAGACCAGAGAGAAGACACCATTCATTTACGATCAGTGCTATGGGATAGGCCGTCAGCCGCTCGTCCAAGTACTGTTACATACTCGAGATTTGTAAATCAGCTGCAGTCACCTGATCAATCTAAAAAACCAAGTAAAAGGAAAGAAAGTCCACCTTAATGGCACGAATACTTCAAAATGAGCATCAAAGGAGCAAACTCCACCTCAGATCCTAAAGATCAAACTGCCAAAACTCTGAAGGATCAACCTGCCCAAAACGCTGATTAATCCTGGAAATGGCTGGCTAGAGCCTTAACTTCCAATACACAAGCCTAGAGCCAGAAGACCCAGAAGCCATGGATCGTAATAATTGGCTCCTGGAACACTAGAGAATGTGCCCGTCTTTTTCAAGGTCTACCCCAAGTGGTAGTAAATGTAGGAATCATAAGCATTCAAGAATCATGGCTCCTAGAAGCTCCCGCTCCTGGCTGGCTTTACAACATACCATAATAAAGCAATACAGGGCTCAGTGGGCAGACCTTCTGCTGGCTTACTGACCTTTGTAAAAAATAGCCTAAACTTGGAAGTGAAGTGCATGATCCATCCAAATCCGTTCATTCAGATCATAGTCATAGACTTATTAGATCAGCCAAATTGGATTCTGGGCCGCTTGGCACTTTTCAATCTATACTGGGATCCTGCAAGTGCTGAATCCGCTAATTTCACTGATACTGTAATGTATTGGATCAATGAGATTTTTTTGAACAAAGAAGAACTGTCAATAAAAATCGGTGGTGACTTGAATATTGATTGTCTGAAATATTGGTGACCCGACGCAGATCAAAAGAGCTGGGGACCCAAATCAAAGAGGCTCCGATACAAACAATGGTCTGAGGAAACTGAAATAAGACAACTTGTAATGCTAAATGGGAACATTATAGGAGACCTGAAAGGTGCAAAGACTTGCACAGTGGAGATTAATGTGCAACTCTAGACTATTTTTTTGTGTCAAGTAATCTACCACAAGTAGCAAGCCTCCGAGTATCCTCTATGATGCAAGGAACCACAACCCACTTATCTTGTCATGCTTTATGGCTAATACATTGAAAGAACTCTTATGGTCTCACAATGTCGAATTAGAAGGTGGACGAAAAGGACTTTGCATTCGACCACAAGAAGTCCCACATGCAATAGAAGAACAAGTTACTTACCCCTGGTAATGTTCTTTCGACTGGATGTTCCTCCCACGTATTAGTCATCTTTGACACTTGTCCAGCTTCGGCTGTTTCAGAATTTTTTTTTCGGCAGAGGACGCTGTGTGTCGATGGCGTCGAGTTAATGTCCCTCGAAAGCCTTCATCGAGGATGATGTCATCGAAAGCATATATAGCATGTGCAGCGCCCAATGGCCTCAGTTCTGTTTTTCCCCCATTTAACAATAGAGATACCTGCAAAACACGGGAGTGACCATACTCAGCCTTGATGGAACGGAAGCTGTCATAGCATGGGAAATTCTACTAACGGGTAGGATGGGAGGGCGATGAGGAATATGTAGGAGGAACATCCAGTCAAAAGAACATTAGTAGGGGTGAGTAACTTGTTCTTCGAATGCATTATGTTCTACCACGTATTCCTCATCTTTGACAGACTCCCACAGTAGTATTTGGTTTGCAGGAGGGAGTAGAATTTGAATTCAGATATTTTCATGGATGGAGTGCAGGACTGCCTTGCCAAAAGTACCATCTTCAGCAAGGGAAGATTCCAGGCAATAATGCTTTGTGAATGTGTGGATGGAGGACCACGTTGTCGCTTCACAAATGTTTTTAATTGGTAAACCCCTTTGCAGGGCTGTAGCGGTAGCCATGCCCCTGGTTGAATGGTCCCTTAAACCTTCATGAGGGTCTTTCCCTACCAACCTGTAACATTCTGAGATTGCCAGAATTATCCATCTGGATAAGGTCTGTTTAGTAACAGCCTCACCTAGCGTATGTCCTGTATATCCAATGAAAAATTGGTCATCAATATGTAGCTTAGACATTCTTGATATATAAAAGCTTAACGCTCTTGAAGGTCTAACCTATGTAGTCTTTCCTCCTCCTTGGGAGGATGAAGTGGGGGATAGAAAGAAGGTAGAACACATTTCTGACCTATATGAAAATCAGAAATGATTTTGGGCAAAAATGAAGGTTTGACCCTTAAAACAACCCTATCCTTGTGGAAGATAGTAAAGGGTGGCTTGGACGAAAGTACCTTCAACTCGCTCACTCTATGGGCTGAAGTTAGAGATAGTAATGGAATGGTTTTAAAGGTTAACAACCTTAAAGGAAATAAGTGTAAAGGTTCAAAAGGTGCACACATTAGGAATTTTAGAACCAGATTAAGTTCTCAAACTGGAACCTGGAAAGGAGATGGTGGGAACACATTGGTGAGCCCCTTTAGAAATTGTGTCACCAGTGGAATTTTGGAATAGGAACATTCCACTGACGAGCGCTTAAAGATGGACAGCACCGCCATGTAGCCTTTAATAGTACCGATCTGGAGCCCCAGATTAGCTAAAGATAGTAGAAAGGATAAAACATCTGGTGTTTTACATAGAAAAGGATCTACATTATTTTCCCTGCACCAGTTGCAGAATTTATTCCAATGGCAACGGTACAAAGACTTTGCTGCTGGCCTTCTGGCCGAAAGCAAAATCCCCATTACGTCATCCGGGAGGTCCCAATCTTTATATCTCAGCCTTTCAGAAACCAAGCAGGAAGGTTGAGTGTCTTCACCTCTGGATGGAGAACCCAACCCTCCTCTTGCGAGAGATGGTCCTCTCTTTGTGGAAGATGCATCAGAGGACAGATGGACATGTCCAGAAGTTCTGGGTACCACATCCCTTGATGGGGCAATTAGGATCATGTGTTTCCCAAACCTTCTCAACCTCCAGATCACATGAGGAATGACGGAGACTGGAGAAAAAGCAAACAGGAGTGGAAACACCCAGCCCACTATGAACGTGTCTCCTAGAGCTTCTCTTGGGGGAAATTTGCTGGAGCAATATCGTTCGCACTTCTGGTTGACCTCGGTTGTGAACAAATCTACTGGAGGGGTTCTCGAAAAGGTGAAGATCTCTTGAAGGACTTCGTGAGCTAGTTCCTACTCGTGGGAGACTGTGCTCTGCCTGCTCAGAGCGTCCGCCACTGTGGTCTCCTCTCCGGCTTGGTGTACTAGTGATAGGGAGATTCCTTCTTGAATTTCCCAGTACCAGAGCTGCATTGCCTCTCTGCACAGTGGTAGTGAACCTACACCTCCTCTCTTGTTGAGGTACTGCATGGCTACTGTGTTGTCCGTCATTATCAGGACATTCTTTCTCCGTACAGGGGGCACAAAGGCCTTCAGCGCTAGTCTGTTTGCCCTCATGCTCCAAAAGATTGATATGTAGTTTGGACTGCGATGGAGATCATCGACCACTGACTGTCAGATCGTTGGCATGGGCTCCCCAATCCGTGAGTGAGGCGTCCATCACTACCGTTATCTCCGGCCATGGTTGTCAAAAAGGTTCTCCCATCACAATATTGTCCTTGCTGGTCCACCACAGAAGATCAGGTGAGAGCTTGGTTGGAATCTGAAGTAGATCCGACATCTTTCCTGAGAACTGGGACCATTGAAGGGATCTCATTCTCGGGCGGGCCTTTGGCACCAGAAAAATGCAGGATGCCATGAGGCTGAGCAACCTCAAAAAATGGAAGCCTGGGAGACGCTGGGTATTCTGAAACTGGGTAACCATCTGAAGAATTTCTTGAGCCCTCACCTCAGGTGGCAAGCTCTTTCCCAAGGATGTATCTAGTACAGCTCCAATGTACTGGAGCTTTTGAGAAGGTGTTGTATGGGATGTCTTGTAATTGAGGGAGAAGCCCAGTCCGTGAAGAGAGTGGCAGGTGACGTTGAAATGATCCTGGGCTTGTTCGGGAAAATGCGCCCTAATCAGACAATCATCCAGGTAGGGGTAGACGTGAATGCCCCCTTTCCTGAGACTCACTGCCACCACTGCCATCAGTCTGGTGAAAACCCTCGGGCGGAGGTTAGCCCTATTGGCAGAACTCAAAACTGATAATGAGAACTGCCAACTGCGAACCTCTGGTATCTTCTGTGCTTGAGATGGATTGGCACATGAAAATAAGCATCCTGAAGGTCCAATGACACCAACCAATCCTGAAGTTGGAGGGCCTGAAGGATCTGAGAAAGTGTGACCATCTTGAACTTGTCCAAGCTGGGTCTCAGTCCTCCGTCCTTCTTGGGTATTAGAAAATAAGGGGAGTACCATCCCTTGTTCCTCTCTGATACAGGCAATGGTTCTATAGCACCTTTCCCTAGCAGAGTTAAAATTTCCTGCACAAGGAGTGGATCTGTTATCCTCAATAAGTGGTTCCCCGGTGGATTGTTATAAGGTCTGCTTAAGGAAGGAAAGCAGTAACCGTGGGTTACAGTTTCTATAGCCCAAGCATCCGAAGTAATGTCTTGGCATTTTTCTAGATGCTGAGACAGTCTGCCCCCCACTGGTGGACTGTGACTCAAGACCTCACATAGGTTTTGAGGCGGCTGATGCAGTGGCCAGTGGAAAGGAGGCTGATGCTTGAGCTAGATTTGCACCTTTACCTCGTCCACCACAAGGACATTTTCTCTGGCCCCTTTGAATGGCCATTCCTCTCGCCCTTCCAACTGAGGAGTAGTAGCAAAAAGATCTACCCTCCAAGGTTGCCCACTAGAACGAAAAGGCTTAGGTTGCCTAATAGCAGCACCCAAAGATTTGGATGCCGCCTTTGAGGTCTGTAACTTCTCAAGGCTCTCGTCAGCCTTGTTGCCAAAAAAGTGAGACTCGTCAAAAGGCATGTTGAGAAGTCTATATTGCACATCAGGTGCAAAACTCGACTTTCTCAACCACACAAATCTGCACATAATGGTGCTGGTAGCCATGGTTCTGCTAATGCTATCAGCAGAATCGAAACCTGACTGAAGAGACTCGCACATAGCCTCTTTGTCGTCTCTAACAATAGCTAAGAAGCAGTCTCTTTAATCCCCTTCAGGAATGTGCTCTGCGGCCATGGAAATGCAGTCCTATAGAGTGAACGTAAACTTTGCGAGGGCACAAGTGGAGTTGGCAGATTTTAGTGCCATGTTCCCTGCAGAGAATACCTTCCTTGCCCATCCATCTACGCATTTACCATCCCTATCAGGAGGGATGCTAGGGTACGCCGCTTGTTTTGATGCTGCAGTAGCTGCCTGCACCACCAGGCTCTCCGGAATGGTGTGTTTTGACAGGTAGCCAGGGTCACTACTGGAAGGGCGGTACTTCTTAGTTAATAATAATAATAATTTCACATTTATATAGCGCTACGAACCCTCAGGTATCCGAGCGCTGCTTATTATTACCCACGGTGTGTGGTGCTCATTTATCGACCTCGGAAGGATGAAAGGCTGAGTTTGGGATTCGAACCTGCGTTAGCAAGCTCTGCACGGATTCAAAGCGAGCGCTCTACTCGCTGTGCCACTTCACCGGCTTAAGTTTTTATCAACTGCCGGATTGGTCTCCTGAGTCTCCCAGTTCCTGGCCACCCTCTTCTGTGAGGCTATATGTTCAGGTGAGGTATCTACCTCACTTACAGTCTGCACATTTTCATAAAGGTCCTTCATCCTGGACTCTTCCGAAATGAAACTCTCTGGTACATTGGAAGTACCATATTGTAGGCCAAATGGGCCTCTTCATCAGACCGCTCCTCTTCTTCAAAAATGTAAGAAAGAGACTTAAAAAAGTCTTTATTAGGCAGTGGAACGTAGGTTTTGTCTGGAATTATAGAGTTTTGCATAAATGGCTTCATAGCCGTAGTAGTCATTGAGGTTTTCTTTATTGGCGCCATTGCTTTAGGAGGGGCCCATTGGCATCGACGGCACAGCTGGTAAAGATGGTGCAGCTAGCGTCAAAGTCTTCAGCGTCAATGTCAACATCGATGTCGAGGGTTTGGCGGGCGTCCAAGGCGCCGCCTGCGTCGAAGCTGTCGATGGCATCGACGACCTCGACTTGTGCTCATGTCTCGAGTGATCCTTTGATGAAACATCAGATCGAGGCCTAGAAGGCTCACAAGGTGGATCAGGCCCTTTTCCCTGGCTCAAGGGCACGCCAGATTTTGGATGAGAACTTTCCTTTCTAGCTTCTTTTGAAGGCTCGGTAGGAGCATGGGTAGGTTTTTGTTTTTCAAAAATCTTAAGCATTTCAGCCAGAGTGGATTTCTTGGTTAGGCAAGCAACTCTTTTGGGGTAGCGTCCAACGACAAAGTTCTTCTTCTCTTTGACTTTTTTGAGGTTAAAGAAGAGTGGTGTGAGCCACTCCTCGATCTGGACCTCTTGCCCTTCTTCCTCCGAGGAGAGTCACCTCTCGACTCGTCAGTCGAAGGTTTCACGGATCGGGTAGGTAATTTTTTTAGGGGTTTTGCCTACATTCAGATTCCCCCCTGTTCTCTGAAGGCCTTTCCAGTCATAGACTGGCACTTCGAGCAGTCGAAGGTGTCATAATCCGCTCCAAGGCACCACAAACAGATACAGTGCAGATCAGTCAGGGACATTTTCAATCCGCAATCTCGACACTTTTTAAAACCGTACTTCGGAGTCATTGGTGTCGATGATGAAGACATTGTTTTCGAAGATTTTAAACAAGGACGTCACAAGATGTGAGGCGCAATGAATTTCGTTGAAGCTATCGCTATAGTGGAAAAACAGAACTGAGGCCAACGGGCACTGCGCGTGCTATGTATGCCTTCGATTGCATCATCCTCGATGGAGGCTTCCGAGGGACATCGACTTGATGCCATCGATGCACAGCACCCTCTGCTGAAAACAAAATTCAGAAGCAGCTGAAGCTGGACAACAAGTGTCAAAGATGAGGAATATATGGAAGGATGCAAGCCATTCAAAATACTTTGGGCCTCATTACAAGTCCGGTGGTAGCCGTGCCGGAAAAACCGGCAGGCTGCCGCCAGACCGGTAATACCATTCCACCTCCGTGATTGGCGGAATCACCGGGGCATTACAACCCCAGTGATCCAGTAATTCTGGAGGCGGAATTCTGTAAATCCCCATTCCGAGGATTGGGACCATGGAAACACTGGTTCTGTCTATGACAGAGCCGGTGTTTCCATGTCTGCCTGCAGGCGGGTGGTGTTATTTCCGCCAGGTCAGACCTGGCAGGAGTGACACCTCCCGCCTGCAGGACTCAGAATCAGCCGGTCCAGAAACAACGGTGGCAGAGGATTTACCGCCACTGTTGTTTCCGGACCAGCTAACTCGTAATGAGGCCCTTTGAGTCTGGCAAGATCTTAACCAATCTGGAGTCGAATATGAACGTGCACTGAGTGTCTTCAGAGAACAACTCAACAAAGGAAATAATCTCTAGTTCAAAGCTAAGCACTCATTTGACGAAACTACATGCGCCCAAAATCGACTTTTGCAGAAGGACCTCAAAGAACTATACCTCATGCCAGCCATAATAAGAAACTCTGTAATCAAGAAACATAAACAAAATATAAGAACTGGGTTGCTTCACACAGAGCAGTGATGTACCAACAAGACTCAGAGAGAATGCTTCAATCCTTAGGCTCACAAAATAAAATAAACCTGTGGAAATTATTAACAGGGACAAGTAATAATACCTGCCCACTTCAGTTAAATCCAATACTTGAAAGTACCTGGGTATCCCATTTTGGAAATTTATTTGGCAAAACTCCAACACAAATAGAAGCACCTCACTGCAAACGAGTTGAACAATGGAGATCACCATTGATAAGGATGAAGTATTAGCAGTAATAAAGAAATCTAGCAACTCGAGATCCCCAGGCCCAGATGGTCTAACAAACAAAATGTTAAAAGCAGCACTGGAAAATGGGCTGATTTCTGTGAGATCTTGTTCAAAAGAATCATAATGAAAAAGCAGAATCAACTGTCTGTGGTAGTCCCGATCTTCAAAAACGACAATCGATCTGATCCCATAAACTATCGTCCTTTTGCCTTATTAGATATCTTGGGCAAGATCTTTGGAACAATCCTACTGAAAAGATTACATTAATGGACTCAAAGGACAGGAACACTCGACCTTCGTCAAACAGAATTTGTCAAAGGGGTAGGTTGCAACCCAAACCTTCTACTATTACATTTATTGAAGATGAAGATACTTCGAGGGGATTGTAAAATTTAACTAGCATGTATCGATTGGAACATGCATTCAACAGTATCACAAGAGAGCATTTTTGGGAGAAAATGTGAACCATGCGATGCCCAATTGATCTATTTTTTGTTTAAACCAATTTATTAAGCCATCACAAATTATAATGCCAAATCACAACATAACAATTTATACTATATAAATATATACACTTGTACTCAAAGGAGTTGTATAATAAAAAAACACACCTCTCAGAGGAAAAGGGGAGGAGGGAGAAAAAGACAAATTGAAATAACAATCCTTTAATCCATACGTAAACTCTGACCATATATTGCAAATACAAAACATTATGAATCAAACATATGTCATCAGTAATCTTCAAACAATATAAACCATAGCTCAAACTTATCAAGACCCTAAGCAAAACACGAAGCTGTAAACCATTAATAAATTTACAAATAAATCAAAATCAGAGTGTCTACTTATCTTCCCCAAGGCCATCTCGAACCTGCATACCAGATCAGAACATTTCTGTGTTCAAAAAGGCTTTCCAGATCTTTTCAAAAATAGGCCTTTTCTTTTGCACAGAATAGATCACATTCTCAATATTGCATGTACGGCACATCTCCTCCAACCAAATGTTTTTTGACAAATAGCTAGTAGATTTCCAGTTACGCAGGATTAATTTCTTCGCCAACATAGCTCCTCTCAACACCCATGTGGCCTGATGATAGTTCAGAGAAACCAAAAGTGCGGATTCACCCAAGATCTATTGTCCGTGATAACATCCTTGTATACAGGAACATCACTAAAAATCAAGTTAGATCATGAAGGACATGTTTCCAAGTGTATTACACCTTTTAAATGATTGACTCAGGGATGTTCCTCTGGCTGCAGCACTCTTCAATACCCTCATCACTGAACTTCAACATGTGATAGATCCATCACCCTCATGCTCTCCAAAAATGTATGGATCTATGATTGGATGGCTCCTATATTCTGACAATCTTGTCATCCTGGACAGAACTCAACTACGTTTGCAGAAGAAATGTGACATCCTGCACCAATACATTGAACATAATGGTCTACAAATAAACGTAGGCAAAACTAAAATCTTAATTTTGGAGAGCAAAAAAGGCTGAAAACTGAAAACCCTGTGCTGGATCTTTAACAAACATAGAATTCTACCACTTCCATCTGTTAGGCGGAAACCTGTGCAGTTCCCTCTGGGACCACTGCAAAAGATTTAGGACTACAGGTGTTTGGCAGTAAACCCACTTGGTAGCAGTCTGTAGCACACAGATTCATTGGTAGCTGTGGCTGAGCAGTCAGACTTCCCTCAAGAAGAGTTAAGCAGTATGTGGAGTATACAATATAGGGCAATTCTTCACAGTAAGACAAGCAAACACGCACCAAGGCTTCAGTGTCAAGATATAAAGGTATTTATTCATAACGGAACATCTATAGAAAACACTCTGGCACTATCACGGCAAACAATTCTATTGCAATTACTCTACGGAGGAAAAGATCAATCCCCCTAACAATAAGTTGACAAGTCTAGGTTTTACCAGCATCACTTTTTTTCAGACATAGGTGTATGCTGCCACCTAGATGGCACTCTAGTATTTGTTAGGACGGGAGAGAAAAATAAGCAGGTTACGAAATCAACACAGTTCAATACTTCACGGGAAAAATGCAAGGCAAGAAGACAAGAACCACAATAGATCATAAAGTTCAGAGGCCAGGCCCACTCGGAGAGAGGCGAGGCGATGTGTCCCAAAAAAGTCTCTTTGTGGAAATGCGTTCGAGTCTGTGTAGCAAATTGTTATTGGAAGATTTAACCAGTTCAGAACAATACGCTAGAGAAAGCTTGGAGGCGACCCTATGGAGAGGCGAGGATTAAGACACCTCACTCCATCCGGCAACAAGGGAAGCCAGGCAGACACAGTACCTTGATTGTGGAGAGACAGCTCCGGCGGGGGCAGTTGTTCCTGGTGGTGGATGCACGTCGGGTCTTTGCCAAGAGTAGAGAAGATCTCGTCGTCGAAGAAAAGTGAAGTCCGGTGCACCACCAGGGAACAGACCAGCAGCGGAGTGCTCTGTCACAAGGCACCACCTTTTGGTCGCAGTACAGGGGTAGTGGCTATCCGGTTGCCGAGGTGCTCTGCACGGGCAATTCGACCACTGCGTCCTGAGGCCAAGAAAAAGCAAAAGGGACTGGTTGTTCCCACCAGTCAGGGGAAGAGACTCTCCGGCACGGAGATCTCCTCTGTCGTCGGGAAGTGGTGAGTCGGTTCAGCAGGGCTCCACTGGAGGTGTCGTCGTTGCAGGTCGGCTCAGCTTTACCCTTGTCGGATTCTTAGGTCCTGTGGCGACTTCTGAAGATCCAGTCCCAAAAGCCCTGCTTTTATGCAGAAAACCCCCATTCATTCAGCCTAGCTGTCAATCAACACACGCTAAGTGGTGAGCGGGGAGGCTCACCACTTGGGCCAATCACACCAGAGTGTGACCGGAGTTGGCAAGGCAACTCAGTCCAGGGTGCCTAAACCCCCTCCCATACCCCTGTGGTAACCCAGACAGAATGGCACCACTTTGGAGGGTCTCTGTACAGAAGCCCGCCAAAAGTGGAACAAAGGGCTCGACCTTTGGTTTAGGAGTCACAGAGACGAACACAGACGCCATTTTAAAAAGCCGAGTTCTGGCAGAAAATACCATCCGATAGACTTATTTAAGATAGCGGAGGTATGTTAGAGATTAACGAGAAACAGTATCAATCTCTAACAATGGGAAGAATCCCATAGAGTTATATTCTGGGTCGAACATAACAAGTAGTTTCCACTGCCACCAGCCAAAACTCGACGAGGGGGGACGGGACAGTGCCCCCTCGAGTAACAGATCCAGGAGTAATCGAATTACCCCTACTAGTACGTCCACAATAGGATGGTTTGTACTAGTTCTGTTAGTAAATTTAGGTCTAGTAAAGCCAATGGTGACTTTACATGCCCGGGGAGACAGTAGTCAGCCCCCGGGTATGGAGTCTATGACGGAGGTCCGCTAGGACGCCCCAGTGTTACGGCACGTAGGGTGCAGTGTAACACACATAGAAAAACATATGAGACCCTATGGAGTAAAAGACCCCATAGCCCATAGAACACATTGACATTTAAAGGAATTACACACATTCATGTCCAAGAGAGGGAGAAAAAGAGTCTCACTCTTGGCAGGATGGAAAAAAACAAACTCCAGAAATCCAGCAAAGCTGCTGGGGGACTCACTAGGTTAGGAAATTCAGCCTAAACAGAGAATTCTCCCTAACACCATCGATAAAATATCTAGGAGTCATGAACAGTGCAAGCCCATGTGAAACATTGTGGAAAGATCACCTAGAAAATAAAAAACAGACAATTAACCAACCTAGGTATCTTAATTAAATGAAAATATGGCAAGTTTTCACTTCTCCCAATAATCAATTCCTACAATTCAAAAGTGATACCATCTATCACCTATGCTACCTTGGGAAATATAGGATTGTCTAGAGGGCCCATTTTAGAGATCAATTCTGAATCTACCGAACGCTGTACCAGTTGGAATCATTAGACATGACATCAGCTTGCTATCACTACAATTAAGAGTCATCTGGAAATCCCTACTTCTTTTAGCAAATTGAGTGCTCCAGATCGCCCACCGCAATTTAATATTCTATTGATAAGCAATGCTGTAACCCCAGATTGGTTCCTGAATATGTGGCAGAAAAGATATTCTCTCAAACCTGGGTGTAACCGTTGATACGCTACTACAGAATCCTGCACTTGTTAAGAAAATCTTGTGGGCAGATGATTGGAGAGTAACTGAAGCAAAAAGAGCAAATGCTAAAATATATACCCTCCAAGTAACTTGGTCACGCTACCCAATATAGCACCAGTGCATCTCAGAAAACCTCAGAGTGCAAACCATAGAGATTTACTCCTCAGATGCCACCTAAACATACTTCATACAGATGCTACCTTATGTAGATGCAGAATGACCGTGGGATCTGATATATGCAGACTATGCGAAAAACCACGAGAAACTCTAATCCCATTTTGCCCTAAATTGTGAATTTATAGGACTCTGCATCTCTCTAATCATTTAACTAAAAAATGTGGACTCGACGCAGAAGCATGGTGGAAAGCACTGTATGGAGGAACACACATGGGACTGAACCATGCTTTAGTCAAGTTCTTAGAGATGTTTTTTTATAAAAAGTGGGAAAGAGAAATACATGTCTTGTTAAGTGAGAGATGTGTGAAGATCTTAATGTAAAGGATGGCAAAACTAAATGCCTTAATAAAAAATAAAAATAATAAGTACAACTGTTACTCACCCCCATACTCCGGTTTCTCTTGGCACTTAGCAGCTCTTCAGAGGGCCATCAGAGATCACATTTCCCACCATTTCTTCTGCACCTCAGTGCCCAGGAGTTGCATGTTCAAGTGAATCCCCGATCAGTCACAGATTCTGGTGCAACGTGTTCCTGTTGAAGAAAGCAGCTATGTTGGGTGCAGGCCTCCTCTTTGCAGATGACTGGATGCTTGAAATCAGTTTCTGGCATTTTTCATTATTGGACGGTGACAGGAGGGGACACAGTTGTCGCAGTCAGAGTCAGCCTTGTACCTTGGGTCCCTTACAGGCTGGGATGCTGACATTTCACAGAGATTACTCTTGTAGGACAAGCTTGGGGTTCCCAAAGTTCTGAGCTGAAATGCAGACGGGCGATGTCTGCAGCACAGAAGCCCTAGGTTCCCTAAGTTCGAGCTGGTCAGCTACTGGATGGGCCAGCGGCACTTCAAAGGGATCCTCTTCGTAGGACACCATGCATGCGGTGGTAGTTGTTGGTCCCACCACTTCAAGGGTCAAAGCTCAACTGAAGGACTTCTGAAAATCACCAGCCATGCAAGGCTCTACCGGAATTGTAGCGAAAGTTAGTCACCAGGCCTTTTTAAGACTGTTGCACAGTCTTCAGAGCTGGGCAGGATAATTGGTTAATTGCAGGATTTCTCCAGGATCTCTGAGGCTTGGCTGCAGGACTCCTCTCCTTATCCGAAGTCAGGTGAGTGTTTGGACTCAGCCCTCCAAAAGCAAGATCTGGCCCACACTTGCACGTAGCAGTGGTCCAATCAGGTAACACTGTGGGTCTCATGCAAGCATGCACACCAGACTCTCAGGCACCAATATGTGGATTGAGACCAGACAGTCCCAGCCCACTCTCTGGGAACACACTCACATGGTCTGCACTAGTCTGCAAAAACTAAGGATTTCCCGGGTAATGCATGACCATAAAATTATTTTCCTGACCTAGCCGGGCAGAAAGAAGGCCACAGGACAAGATGGCTAAACGAACAAGCAAGCAACCTCATGGCACAATCATGGTAGGACACTAGCCACAGTTAGGACCCAAATGAGGTAAATGCGGTAGAGCTAACGGAAAGTATTGAAAAAATTGTCAAAATGTCACTGCCGCATCAGCTTGTCCTTAGACACATCCAAAAGTAATAAAAAAAACGTTTGAGTGTAGTCTAGGGTCATCCAAAGGAAAGCCCATTGCACTGCATTGTAAGATGCATTGTGAAATGATAAAATGTTACCCAAAGAATAGACAACATGTAACACAAAAAGGGTACTTACAGCCTTAAGGACTTGTCAGTTTCCCCACACAAATGAGCAAAACTGCAGTGGAGTGAAGCTGAAGACTTCACTTCACTGTAAAAAGTCAGGACAGAGTTAAAAAACAAAAGCAAATGTTTGGGGTCCATAGAAATGGAGGGAAAGTTGCTTAAAAAAGAAAACCCCCCTAACGCTGACGATCAATGTGATTCAATTAAACTTGCTATCATAAATATGTAGGTGAAGCCACTTTATACAATATTGTCAAGTGTCTAAAGTGCAGATTGGATTCCAATCCCATCTTCAGATCTTAAAGAACACTTCAGCAAATCAGTTTATTTCACTGTGCATTATATTTAAAAACTGGAAGGCCAAGTATGTGTTTTCTGTTATGGGTTCCGGCATGAAGGGCGCTAGGTTTGGGTTTTTAGTTTTTAAGGGCAGGGAGAAAGTATGCTGGGTATACCTATTTTGAATGATGAGCTCGTTTTTGGCTCTGAGGGTTATACCCAGGGAATATCATCCATACAAGTGTGCATGTCAAAACAACTTGTCTTTAATTTCAGGTTATGATTAAGCAAAAGTTGTATTTAGGTTTGTTTGCAAGACTAATTGGCAGGATAGTAGCCATTAATCCATTCCTAGCCAACTTGCCACCCCACCTTCCAGATCTGTTCTTTTTATACATTCTGTGATGCTTTACCTCGAAACTTTGATAGACACATGGAAGGCATTCTAGCATGCTATTCCTGCCTCTTGCTTGAACAAAGTTTTTCATTGTAATGAGGGAGTAGTCCGCCCTCAATTTCTATCTCCAGAAGATGTCATATGGTGGTGTGCTTCTGGGTAAATATAGCAGCTCACACATACTTCTGGTCACATACTCCGCAGGTGATGAGTGTAGGACCTCTGCCCCCATGATGCTTTCAGGTGCCAATGACCATTGTCAAGGCCATATTAGGCAAGCAAGATGTATTGGTGAGGTTCAACGTCTTTTCTCCAGTAAGCTGAGACATGCCAAAATCCATGTTCGGTAGGTCAAGGCACACATGCGCAGTCCAGATTATAGAGTAGCCTTTGGCCTCATGGGGCCCGTCTCCAAGAGACTGCATGCTTGTCCTTAGGAATAAAGACACAGGCCTCATCATGGGTTTAGCCTGAGCCTTTAAATGAGGCGGTAACAGTATTACCGCCCCATTTAAGGGCTGGCCAAATCACGAGTTGGGTGAAAAATGACATTTTTACCTTCAGCTTTTTGCTGGAGGTACAAAATTACAATTTTCGGGGTATTTTTGGCTGTTTTCAGCGCTATTACCGCTGGTGCCGTTACCGACAGTGGTAGTAGCTCAGGGATTTGCTGCCCCGCTGGAACTCGGGATCCGGCGCAAATGCATCGGTAATGCAAATTTAGTTGGGCGTTATCCTGGCGCACTGTTATTACTGGGATTTCGCCCAACTCCTTATGAGGCCCACAGACACCAGGATAAAACAAATATCTGAATCCATGTGTAGGACTGGACAAGGGAGAAAAGAATCCAAAGACGATTTAAAATAAAAATACAGTTGATAAAGGACAGTTGAAGGAGAGAAACAGAGGTGAAGAAGAAGACTTATTTGAGGGATCATTACCTCGAGAGCCCCCGACCCAGGGTCTACATCCTGTAAATGGTGCTAGGTGGCACGTTAGGAACCCCCCACAAAGACTGAAACAGGGGGCTCAGCTGCTGATGCAAGGAGAGCTTGGACTCCCTGGTGCCGTAGCCAATGTTGGCCAGCCTGAGACGGGACAATGACATTTGTGATGTCATCTTTGTTGTCCTGGGGTCTTAGCAGTGCACAGTGGTGGTGCGAGTTATGGTTGCTTTGCGAATTTCTGGGGGTTTTTGATTTTCCTTGAAACCATAATGTCCCTTTAACACATTTTTTTCACTGAATTTCATCGGTTTTTACCAGTGCACCCGAGTTTGCTACAACATCCTAATATAATACTCAACCCCAATATAGCAGCATTTTCGGGCAATCTAGGAAGTTTCAAGTGAAAACTGTGCCATTGCCCTCCTTATAGCAACATTCTTAACACTTCTATCAACTTACTTTCTACAACTTTTTACACCTTTTTTTGTTCGCCGAAGTCCACGAACGTCTGACATCACTGTCGACTTTCTGGACAGTGTCACGTGAACACATGCTTGCGCGCAGCATGATAACGTGTTCACGAATGGGTCGTGCTTCATAGATGTTTTGAAACAGCATGTTCATTCGATCTAGGAAGTTTAAGCTGAAAGTTTACCCTTGCACAGCTCATAGACCTATTCTTACTCCTTATCCATCTGCAATCCAGGAGACAACAGCTGCTTGGAAGAGTATTAGCACACTTGCTATTTAACCTAACAAATGCCTTTAGTCATGGCCATCCCTCCGCCCCAGGAGCCACGAAGACCACCACCAGCTGGAGGTCCTGGACAAGGGAAAAGGTGCAATGATGCAGAGGTGGATCAAGAGGACCAGGAAGGTGAGATGGAGGAAATGGCTACCTCCAGCACCCAGAGAGAATCATGGGTGTGACAGTTCTTTAAATCCGTACGAGGGGTACCAAAGGCTTGAGCTACCCTGTTGAATGCATTGAGTGTGGAATCATACTCAGTCGCGGATAAAATGGGCAGTACTCTTTTGCTAGCATGTCCATGCCCAGCCAGATCCGCTCATAACATCCAGGTGCTCTCAGAAAGACTGTTCCTTTCTCAGGAAGTAGTAGGCTTTCTTCCTCTATGTCATCTTCCTCTACCGCTAATGCCACCAGATAGCCTACTGCTGTGGGGCAGGAGATCCCACCAGCTACCTTGCAAGCCATAAAAGAGTTTGTTCATCCATATCTTTCCAAGACAACAGTACTCTGTATATACTGCAACACACCACTCTGCATGGGGGAGGAGTTTTGAAGTGCTTTCGAGGCTTTAATAAAAGAGCATAAGAAACACTGCCCCCTCACTTAGATATGAAGTATGCCCGACATCTTCCCCTATTCACCTGCCCCTCCATATCTGTGGTTGGTGCCCCTTCCCTCATTTCCCTCCCTACCTTACTTCCTGGCCTCTACTGCAAAAAAAGCTAAATCCCCAAAAATGTAAAAGCCAGAAAGTCAAATAAACGGACTACCTTTCAAAATAAACGCTTCAAAGATATCATAGATATCATTCAACCATATTACAAATACTCCCCCTATAGCACCTATAATAGTTATACACATATTACTATAGTGTATGTGGCCAGCAGCCAGATTCTTGGGGGCATGGCACAACAGAAATAAACCATCCCATGCACTTGCGCGATCTGAATGACACCTGGTGTAGTAGGATCATTGTCTGTCCTCCCTTTGTTCCCCCTCCCTTGCCTCGTCGTGCCTTGATACACTTGTGTATAGGCGCGTTATAAATGCCATATCATATCATATATCATATAACAAGGGGTTTACCCCAAAATGTAGACCTAGCATAAGAAATCAAAGCCCATAATACAATGGGAGAAGGGGTGGTGGGGGTGTCCTCCGCTAACCTAGTTCGATATTATGTGCTGCAGGAGTTGCAGGGGTGTCCCCTGCATACATTACATGGCCAACGGTAGAAATAAAACAAAAATCCCACAATCTCGAATGTACAAAATGCAAAGAAGTGAGCTTTGTAATTTTGTAATTTGTGTTTTGGTGTTTCAGTTTTATAATGTAGAACCATAACAAGTATGTACAATACACCCTCAAGTAACAAGACTCTCCCAGACCCCCACACCAACCCCCGAATCCCAATAACCTCTATGGACAGTAAAAAGAACGACAGACACAGCAGCACCTGCACACCTTTTTTCACCTATAAAAATAGCTTTATATTCCACTCCCCCACCGTTTTTTGTCCACAAAATAACCCCAAATATATTTTCCAGACTTCTTCTCCTCACTGCGCTGTCCGCAGACAAAGGCCATTATGCCCCCATCCAATATGGCGACAGTTTCTAAAATTATGACTCACATCATATTTTCAAACATCCAGTCATTATGCGCCTCTCTGAAAAGTTGGTGACCATTTGTCGAATGTTATAAGCTGCCCAAAAAGTACTCTTTCTATAAATTAAGCAATTTAACCACTGATATTATCACCATTCATTATATAAATATTTCTCATAAGCAAATATGACCATTTCTTTTTTTGACAAAAATAGCAAACACACTTGAGTGGCTAAAAGTGTCCGGTCCTGATCTCTTCGGTCTGCAGAAGCTGCTGAGCCCCACAGTCTCCCAAGAAGGTGTGAGCAACAATTGATCATTCAAACAGCTGAAGTTCAAACCCTCTCAGGGCAAAGGGTAAGATGAGAAAATAAAAAATGACACAGATTTCTATCTTCGTTCAGGCATCAATCTGCAGAGAAAAATTAATAAACAATTCTCAACTCAAATATTCTCCCTGCAAAAACTCAAACCCTCCTCAGTGCCCAAAGTTATTCACCAGACTGTAACTTTCTTAAATGTTTCTATAACCTGCTACTTCTCTCGTCAGTTACTTGAAATGGTGCTGAAAATACTGCAGTATTTTAATGCTTGCATCTCTGGTTGCTCATTGCAGGTGAGGACTCGGACAAAATGCTTTAAAGTCACTTTAAAATAGCTACGGAGTTCTCCTGTTTGGATTAACGTGTAGTTCACGTCCTAACTACAAAAAACATGTGTTACCATTTAATTAACTAGAACTTGTGACTTCCAAGACTTTGATTAAGCTCCCAGATCAATTCTGTACGAAAGCATAAGCACGCAATCTAAATGAGGTGTTTCTCAGATTATACTAGGATTTACTATTAAAGCTACAATGGTTTTTCATGCACGCACGTATGACTTCATTTGCCTGACCTTGAAAGACTGACTTTAATTGTGCATGCGTCAGTCGACCTAAGTAAGCGTCACCACTCGATTCGTATCAAGGATTCAAAACAAACACTACTATAATTTGTTTACACACGCGGACTAAACTTCTCAAGCCCGATCCAGAAGAACTGTCAACTATCGCGCATGCGACTACAAACAACGGTTTGCTTTACAATTACGCGCAGCCACGCTAGATTACTCTGCTTGTTCTCACAAAGCGTCTTACTATTGCACATGCGCTTTAAAGATTACTGACAATGTATCGCACTAGCGTTGTCTTGTCAAAACTCTTATCTCCTTTGCACACAAACTGAACAGTCAATACCAATAACTCCGCAACGGAACCTTAAAACACTAGACAAGCTGTCAAAAAATATCTCTGCAGCTACGATAAGTTTGACACATTTATACTGACAACTTTCACTAGAAATGCCAATAGGCAAACACATGTGCTGAAAATCCCTTCAAGAGTTTTGAATCAGTCAATTTGAAAGTTCCTTCAGATAACTTCATCTAGCTAAATACCTAAACTAAAAACAGCAGTTTTAATCTCATATGATTTCAAAAAGTCAGACACAGGTTATTCCACTTGCCAGGAATATTTATCTTCAAATAACTCAAGGAAAACTTAACGTTCCAACTAGATGTTTCAGGTTGTCTTGTCCCACGCTGGAGTAGCTCAGAATCTTCAAACTGGGGAGTCAGGGAAACGTATTTAATTGAATGTAATTATTTAAAATGGGAGAACTAAATATACAGGACCTTCTTGGAACAGACTGGATGATGAAAGGCAGTTTAGAATGTTGCCAAGTCCACCAGGTGACTACCTGGACCAATCAGCTCCCAGCCCCTCTCCTCCATGTTGGATTGGGTTATTACTCTCACTCTGAAACATAGTAGTTAAGGCACCATATTTCTAACAGATTCAAGCAGCACCCTAATAACACTTTCCCACATACACCACTGATCCAGACCTGACAGAGAAGAAAACTCTCCCAATGAAGAAATGAGTGAAGATGAAATCTCTAACGGTAAACAATACATCTTTCAATATAAACAAATAATGTAATTTATGGAGAGCTCATTGAAATAATAATTTCTTCTTTTCTTATAGTACATAGTTTACATGAAGAAACTACATCACAGATTAATTATGCAGACTCCCAACAATTCAGAAATACAATACCAAACTCCAACTGTACAGAATTAAATAATAATCTTGTTTTCAAAATAGAATGAACTTAGCATAGACGTTAAAGTACTTTTAAATTATCTTAAAAATCATGTTATTAGAAATGTTGATTATCACTGTCCTACTTGTACCTACCCCCCTTCCCCCAGAAATCACCCCAAACAAAACATAAATCAAAGACACTGTGATGAGACTTCTCTCCCTCCCTCCCCAGATGATAAATGTATTGAAATTCCACTCTCCCATTTATGTTTCCCATTATAATACCCCATCCCTTTCAAACATAAATGTATATTTTCTACTATAAATATATTGTATAATAAATTCTTATTTTTTTCCCTTAAAACCCCAATTAATAGTCTGCAGACATCACAACAGTTCTGAGGATCCGTTTACGCAATCAGGCACCCGTGGACATCGCACCCTGTCCACCCGTGGACATCGCACCCTGTCCGGACATGTCCGGTCTCGCATGATGCACTTTTAAGTACTCTGCGGACAACGCACCCATTTGCAGACATCCATTAACATGCGCCCTGCGTCTCCCGCTCAGCGGGGTTCCACAGAAACCTGCCACCACTGTGGATGCCCCGGACACCATCATGTCACCACACCCGTGCAGCATGATGGCATGTCCATGGACAGTGTCTGTTACCGCATATAGTTTGAAACTGCATTTTCAGCCAATATAGGGTGTTTCAAGTTGAACGTCTACCCTTCCAGAGCTCCTACACCCATTTTTTGTTGATCTGTCAACTTTAAAAGGTCTATTTTCAGCACTGTAGTACGTGAACAGTCGTGTGGTACGTGGACGGTTCCTCTGAAGGGATCCAAAAATTACTTTTAGTCATTCTCAATCTGGCACACCAGGAGAAAGCATCTTTTGACAGTTACTTCCAGGAGTTTAAGAATGGCATCTGTCTGTCATGGCCATCCCACCTTCCCAGGGGCCACCACCATCACCACATGGAGGGCAGGGGAATAGGTGCAATGATGCGGAGAAGGATGAGGAACAGGAAGATGAAGTAGAGGAAGTTCCTACCCCTATCACCCTGAGAGAGAGCCATGGGTGTGGTGGTTCTTTAAGACCATTAGGAGTGTACCAAAAGATTGGGCTGCCAAGGTTGAATGCATTGAGTGTGGGGTCATACTCAGTCATGGTCAACCTGAGCAGTACTCTTTTGGGACCACCTCCATACAACGCCATACTCGCTCCAACCACCCAGGTGCTCTGAGAAAGACTCTTCCTTTCTCAACACACCGCTGTGCAGGGGGGAGCAGCTTCAAAATGCTTTTGAGGCTGCAGTCGAGGAGCACAGGAAACACTGCCACTAACCTTAGATTTAAGGCACACCCAACATCTTCCCCTGTCCAACTGCCCCTCAGTATCTGTGGTTGGTGCTCCTTCGCTCCCGCACCTTACCTTCTCACCTATCCTACAAAAAAGCATAATCCCCCAAATATGAAAGACAAAAAAAGCGACCCACCTTTCAAAATAAAAATAACAATCACAGGACCTGTTGCAGTCTGCATAGTCCACGGACAGTACTAAAAGCCGTGGACATCTGGAAAATTTCAGGCATGGGTGGGTGAATTATCATCAATTAAGTTGTTTTTCATTCAAAAATGGTGGCTCTTAAAATAACCTTTTTTATTTTTTGAGGGTTTTATATACTGAACTAACACATGTTCTGCTGAATTTAATTTTTTCTAACTCTCACAAAAGCTGCTTCTAATTTTTTTTCTGTTTTTGTTTTTTATTTACTACAACTACTAAAAACATATGTCATGACATATTTCACAAGTTTAAAATTGTTTTAGTGCATTTTGGATATTCAAAAGAAAAATTTGATTTCCGAAATCAGTCATATGCACTCCATCTCCTCAAAAGAACTATTTACTGCATCCATTTGATATTTTCGTTGTCCAAAGATGGCATTCCTAAAGCATATAAAGACGCACATACACCTTTATTGACATGCTGTCTAGTTTCTTCCATTTGAGTTTGAGCTTCACTATATTTGTCTTTCATAGATTTCAGAAAAAATGATCTTCACAGCTGGAAACACTTCAATTAGGCTTCTGAACATATCATTCATGGTAAACTGCAAAGATCCTGAAGTAACATAGCACAAACTGTTGCCTCCACATTGCACAATAATATCTGGACTTTTAAAGTGAGCCATACTCTCACAGAATGGTAACAAAGTTACCCAGTTTAAGCCACAATCTGCATACCACAAAACTTCCTCTTCGCCCAATCCAATAGTAGCAGAGATGCCATGATATTCAGGATACACCTTTTAATGAATGGATCAAATAATCTCCCATCATCCACACACTCTGCTTCTTCATAGCCAAAGCCATAACCATCTTCACTAAACAACAAAGAAAACACTTCCTACCTTGTACACCTGTACACTTCAACTCTTCCTCCAGACCCACAAAAACTGATTGGCTAGTCCCCCAATGTCCTCTTTCCATACCAGAAATCCTTAAAAGACCCGGATGGCACATGCTGGTCCATGGACTACCTTGTCCGCAGACTCGGTGGCACATGCAATGCTTTTATTAACTTATATAAAACAGCTTCCTATCAACTTTTTTCCACTCCCCCACCCTTTCCAGACACTTTTTCGGCCACAAACTATCCCTAAATATGTTTTCCAGACTTTGTTCTCACTGCTCTTTCCGCAGAATTTGGCAGCTGTCCAGGGACCCAACATGGCGACTGTTTAAAAAAATCTGGCGCACATCACTTTTAAAAAAAAGCCAAATAGTGTGCATCTTTGTTGTCCAGAGACACCAAGCCACCCTCCGATTGGTCCAGCGATCTCCGTGGACTCCGAATCAGGAAATTAGTCTGTGCACCAGACCCAGATATCACACAATTTTGTTACCTACATTTTGGCCATTTTCACGCAAAAAAACTACTGGACAGATTTACACCAAATTTACAAAAGCACACTTTCGGGACCAAGCCGTTGCTCATGGCGCAAGTTTGTTGAAAAACCATCCAGCGGTTTCAGCAGTAGGTACGAGCAACATTATTTTTCCATTGTGTCTGAGGATTTCAAAAATGTTGGGACCCCCCTATAACTTTGCTGCCCCTGGATGAAAACTGAAACCACACCAAACTTTGCATATTTGTTCCGAGGTGGCCATATACTAATTTACCAAAGTTTGGTGAGGATTCGTCAAACAGCACCAAACTTATAAGCTGTGCAAAAAATGCTCTTTCTATGAGTTCAGCAACTTAACCATAACTACAGGGTGGCTATCGCAGGTTATGTAATATAAATGTATGTAGCGTTCTTTCTGTACATTTAATTATCGCTACATAGATTAAACATTAAGTAGGGAGTAGGGTAGTTAAGGAGAATGTAAAGTAGATTAAATGTTGTGTAGGTGTAGAGTACATAATAAAGGGGGTAGATGGGAGGTTCCCTGGCATGAGTTAGTGGGGAGGATGTGGCGGACTGCCTGAGGCCACTAAGCGAGATGGGACCGCCCACAGAGGGCATCCTCTGGCCTCACACTCCATGTGGGTGGTACCTTAGTTAGGTAAGGGGTCTGTTGCATCAAGCTCACATTAAGGGTTCCCATGACCCCTCCAAGGAAAGGGTAGATAACATGACAGGCCCTCATCTAGTTGGAGCAGAAGCCAATTGGAGCACACGCCAGGGGAATCCTAGGGAAATAAAAGGGAATGATAGGTAAAAGTAAAAGTGTTTTATAAATGAAGAGGGGTCCCCATTGGGATCCATATAAAAATATGCTTGGTGTCTGTGTCCATTAGTGATCTAAGAACCCCTAATGTAGCCCAACTCCTGTTAACTGGAACTTTATTTTGAGGTGCAGTGCCCCTCCTTACCCAGCGGGCAAGAGGAGTGGGGGTGCTGGACCCCATAGGGACAGTCCTGGTTGGGGGTGAGAGGTGCAATACATGGAACCAATAGTGACAGAGGGATTCCCTAATCAAAGTCTGCAAAGATTTAAAAGAAAAATAGTAATCACTAGTTTAAGAGGTACAGGGTTGATGTCATGATGAACAGTAAAACTTTTTTAAACATATAAACTGCAAACGAATAAAACCCCAGCCCAGCCTCCTGATTTCATTGTTGTCCCCTCTCCCAATGATCGGTACATTATTTTATTTTTCACACCTAAAGATAACTGTCTTGAAAGTAAACCAGAACTACAGAGATGGCGTGACATAAAATGACAAAACATAATTAAGGACTATGTGTATGTTATATCATAAATTAAGCATTTTGCAATATTACATCCATATAACATCATTTGAGTTGGCTGCTGCGCATATCACAAGAGTAATACATGATTAGAGTAAATGTATGGCTGAGAAGCAATATAGAGTGGAAAGTTACCCATGAAACTCACTATTTATGATGTAACGTCTGTGATTACTGCGCGAGTTACAAAAGGAATACCTAGGTATTACGGTCAAATAATGACAGCTTGTTCATTTCTCCCAGCCATAGACAGCAACATGTAGTACTAATACCCAAGTATTCAATGCATTGGTATTAAATGGGTGAAAGGCTCAGTCGTTTCTGTTGCGTGCAGGGTAAACATATATCATATCAGTGAGCACTTACCTCTATAGATATCTGACTTGAAACCTCCAATGAAGCTATTGAGACATTTTTTGGATATAGCGTTAAAGAACGTGTCTGTCCTCCCCAACTTGAAAATGATTTTCATTAAAGTATACAACGCTTTGTCAAGTGTACTCATTATAATATAAGTGAGAAGTACTTACCAGTATGCAGGTTCTCAGGTTTAGGTTCTGTTTTTGTATAGGGGACTCTTTTTCTCCAAGCAGGGGCAACATATGCAGGTGGATAGTAGTTGTCTAAAAGAAGACTATGTTTAGTTACACAGAAGTAGTCAATTCGTCAATAACAACACTGTTATAAAACTTTTAGGATCTCACTACAAGTATTTGTATTTTTTATCATTTGTATTTCGATATGGCGCTATATTCCAAAACGCAGTAAACAATAAAACGGTACATCAAAACAGCGTAGTACGACCTATGAAATTATCATAAGATAATGGTATGTATAGTATAGTATGATGGCAACTGCAAAACAAGTGGATGTTATATACCACTATTTCAAAATGCCATCTAGTTAGAGATTGAGATTCCATAGGGCAGTTACAGCATTGTGGTACATTAAAAGTAATGCATGGGGTAAAATATTGGCTATTTGCCGCATGCATTACTTAATTTTTATTTCATAAATTATTTAATTAAAATAGGAATCATACAACTTGAAAAAGCTAAATAATGAGCTCATGTACAATGGTACATGAAATACAATGATCGAGTGAAGAAAACATGGTTTAGGAGAAAAACAGTAACCGAAGTGTAGGGAAATATATCTAGGTCACTTTCACCATGTGCAGGAATCTGTGTTTCTCTGCAAACTTGTATAAGCTTAATATTCAGGCCATCTGTTTATTGCTATGATTTTTTTCGGGATTCTTGGCTAGCAAAATGCAATGCCAGGCACACTAAGTTTTCACATCGGTTATGCTGATCACCAATTAAAGAGATCACACAATAATAAACCATACGCAGTTTCTACAATTCTGCCCTTAGATACTCTATAATCTTTGTGCAGGCTAGGATACAAACCTGCAGGGAGAAATATCAACATTGCATGTTATTTGAACACATGTAAAATACAGGAAGAAAAGCCTGACCAAGCTTAGCAGAAAATACAGCTTACACAATCTGTCAGTGAGTTTATATGTTCCGTTACTTTGGCATCAGCTCGCTTGGTATCAACCCCGGCCCCCAAAAAATGATTCATGATTTTGCCTTTAGCCTTCAGCGAAATTAGCTCCTCCCTAGAGAGCTTGGAAGAATATATGCATACTTTTTATACGTAACCTTGGAAGTGTAAATGATAAACTTTAGCAGTGCGCCAAACTCCCCCTTTCCAACAAGTTATTGTATGCGCATGGGCGACAGCTAAATTAATGGTTCTTGCCTTTTCGTGACATATATAGATTAAGACAAGGGTTACCTTAAATTAATTGTTTCAGGCTTTTCTCACTTCAGCCTGCCGATTTTGCCTGCACGGATGGATAACCTTCCTCTCACTGGCAGTCTCTCACCCTCTTTCTCTCATTCTCAGCTTCCTGCATGGCACAGCAAGGTCTCTCCCTCCTTTCTTCTGCTCGGCTCTGCAAGCCTGCCGTCTCACAGCACAGCGCAGCGCCAAAATAATTCATTTTCTTTTGTTTTTTCTCCTCCTTCCCTTGTTCCTCTACTCGGTCCTTTTCTGGCCAACTTTCTTTCCTCTTCCTCTAGCTTTTAAGCTCTCTATGCTTCCTCCGCCCTGAATATATTTTTATTTTTATATTGTTTCACCATTCATTTTCATGCATTCTGTCATGAGGTCACCTTCCCTTCTAGCCAACACCCTATAACTCCCCAGTTCTTGTGATCTACTTCTTGAATGACCCTTGTACAATACTTTTGTCCAGGCTGGATGAAATGTGCTACATGGCATCCTGACATCCTCTATGACTTTTGCTGTTTGAACAAAGGGATTGTTCTTGCTAGTGCATGTTCCGCTGTTTCATTGCACTCTGAGCCCAATGTTCGCAAGACACACTGCAACTGAGCTTTCAATTCCCGTATTTAAACTGACATTGCAGTGTGAACATCCATGCACCTACAGCCTGCAGTATGGGCTATGGCGTAAACACCCACTCTGACCACAGTCTAATGACCCCAGTCTAATTACTAATGTCAGTATTTGTTAAGATTAGCAATTCGTAGTGTTAGTATTTAGTTGTGTTAAGATTGTTATGATCCTACACTACACTATGCTATGCTAAATCCTAAATCTTTGGATTGCCCTCCATGCCTCACATTAGTACTAAGTCACACACCTGCTGCAACACTAACATCACTTTAAAAATGCTGTACACTACCTCTATTGTAATCAGTGGTGCAGCTACAATAAGTGCACGATTGAAATGTGTGTACTAATTACTCCAACAGTAGTCAGGAGGAAAAACAGAGCGATGGCGGAAGAACTGCATGCATGCTAATCTGTCCAGCACAAAAGGTACAGGTAGTAGCTTGGGAAGAATATTCATCCTTGATCACACATAAAGCTCACTGAAGGAATGCTGGCGAGTACATCCAATGCCCCGATCGTACATGAAAATCCATGCTGAGAAAGTCCTTTTGAAGCACGGCAGGGCCATAACAAGCTCATCCCCATTCATGAAGATCTCCCATCATAGGCCTAATGCACACCAGCAGTAGTGCGGTAGAAAGCAATGTCCCTCATGAGAGGTAAGCCATAAAATGCAAATTATATATATGAGTATGCACGCCAATTCCTAACAAGGATATCAACATTTAACACTAACCAGAAAACCATTAGGGGTACCAATATCAAGAATAAATTAATGTAGGCGTTTACATTAATTGACTAAATGACACATGAGTGGGCCTTGAGACAAACTCAGCCACCCCTGAAAAATCATCATGAATTAGCAGGAAATATCAGCCAGGCCTTTACAAAGAGCACACACATGCTAAGCAGTAACCCTCAATAACAGAATGCTGTGCATTGATTGGACACGACAGTTGGGCGAACACATTCCCAAGCACTGATTTTTTACAGTGATTTCATGCACAAGCAACAAAGAAGTAACTGACCCTTGAGCTGTAAGACAGATGCTGATTACTCATTGGTTAGAAAACATCAGACCTGCTGCGTTCCAAAGCCTGTGTACAAAAGATATATAACAAATTATGTTCCTAGCTAGGGCATTAAAACCTAACAAAATGAATGTCACAAATTGGTGGGAATTAAATCATGAGCAGCGAGAAACATGTGTGTTAAGGAAGTACGAGCCAGGAGCAACACTGCCCCCATAGGGAAAATCCTTACTGAAAGAGACCCAACCACCAAGACAGCAGTTGTTTCATGCATCATTGCAACTAGATTAGAATCAATTAAGTATTTACCGTTTTACGAACCTCAACAATGTATAGTTTTCTCCAGAAATGCATTCGTAGTGTTTTGATTACACACATACACATTTATCATTGCAAAGAAATGAAGTCCACAGACATCTATGTCCCCATTTCGTAAACTCAAAGACTGTGGCAATGAAATCATGCAGAAGCCATGGGAAAAGGAAATGCTAGAAGGAAGTGAGTAATGTTTCCAATGAGGAGCACTGTTAACTGTTGGTTGAAAAGTTCATGACGGTCGGAGTGGGCAGTTGGTACCAACCGATGAAGTCTTTGGGAAAGGATGTAAAGTTATCATTTTTGTTGCCACACTGTTACACCTCAAATGTGGATCGGTTAAAGTCACTCACCCCAAGGATACTCCACATGGAATAGCCAATCAACCGTTAATTTTGTATGATACAAGTTGGAAAAGGTTAACATCCAATCGGCATCATGCATAAGAAGATGATCTCAGTACTAATAAAGTAATAAACCAAAATTAGAGCATGGTCACGAAGGGCAGGATAAGCCAATAGGGCAAGGGATTTTACAGATCCACTTATGGTGTAAATGATGCTGCCCAATCACTGGCTGGGGATTTGTGAATAATCTGTAACATTTGTTGTCACGTCACCTCTTATTCTTACTATAAATGTAGCAATTTTATGATGTCATGTTGAATGTATTTTTGATAATTCCCCAGCATGCGATGTCTGTAATAAACTTGTGTTTTCTGCACATCTCGTGCATTTATTTTTGGCTCATTGGATTGGTTTTTATTATTCAATTTTTGGACTTGCCTTACATATTTGGTGGCCTGTACGGGGATCCAAGTCTCTTCTGGACAGCTGTAGGCTCCTCAGCTGCACTCCTGGGAAAGCAAGGCTCGCCTGCAGGGAGCAGAAGACTGTGCAGATCATGAGGAGGCAGCAAGTACTGGGTTAGTCAGAGGCTTGCCTGATTGCTTCATGCCTCGGCCCGCCCCCTTGAGTGCGGGCCCATTGTTGGGAGAGGCAGCCCCGAAAGACTTTGGAAGACCATAGCGAGCCAGTGCACCTGATCCGAGGACTACAGCATTAGAGTGAGTAATTATGCAAGAGCGGAGTGAGTGACAGTGTGAACCACATGTTTTTATTTTTGCCTTGTTCTTGCATTTATTTTCTTTTAGTAGAAACTGAAGAGGGCTCCTGTAGAGAGGAGGAATTATGTCAGGGTAGCCATAGACATGGTAAGTGAAGTGTACACATCCCTCAATAAGAGAAGGGAGGGCAGCGCTGCTTGAGAAATAGAGTGGGAAGTCACGCACTAGCGAGGGCTGTACCCTCCGTCCATGGTGAGGGACGAGAGGCAGAGAACATACAAAAAATGGTGTAAGTGTGATTTTAAATGTTATTTTATACAGTATATATATATATGTATATATAAGAGGTATCAGGTGATCAGAGGCAAGTGTTTGACATAAGGTTTTGTGTGAGGGGAAAAGATTGAGGTGGAGATCATATTTGGCAGGGGGTGTGATGTTGGTGATATTGTTTGTGCGCACGGTGCTCTTGTATTCAGTGTTGTTTTCTTTTCTGCGGTCTTTTGTCCAGCATCCAAGGGAACTCAGGGGTGCACCATAGGGGGTGGCCCTCTGAGGTGTTATTGAAGATGTTGTTTTGATCGCTTGTGAGTAGTAGGTACTAGTAAGTTGTGTTTGTGATCTTACTGTCTAGAAGAAAATGAGTACTACATTGAAGCATATGTGCAAGGAGCTCCCAACTTATAGGGAGAGGATAATTAAGCACAATAATGAGTGGTTGATGGGAACCGAAGGGACGATGTTTAGAACATGGCCTTCTGGATGCACGCATGATAGGAATATAATCCAGCATATATACACCCATTTATTGTCCACATACAAGTGTAAAAAACGAAAGAAGAGACATAGTAAACTAGAATTGAGAAAATTGTATGAGGAAGTTGAGGGTGGGAATAAAGAAAAGGAAGATACAGAAGGTACAGTAGCACTGCCCCCTTCAGGAAACCCAATTACAACCCAGGCTTTGATACCTGCACAGTCATCACCCCCAGACAACCTCAGAAGAAATCACCCAGTCAGCACAGGCTCCAGCGCCTATGCAGCTGACAGCCTCGCCCACAACCGGAATTTATCCTTTAAGACCTGCAACAGGGTATACCAACCCCTGGTACAAACCTCCCACCTATACACAAACTAATGCATTTTGTGGAATAGGTCCACATAGTGACCAGGGAGATCCAGCTATAGTAAAGATAGAAAATAAAGCGTGTAATAAAGGAAATGTGGCAGTGGCTGTGTGCCGCCAACTCGGTTGATAAACTAGTAAGCAAGACCAGGCTGATGTTGTCAGAGCCAGACCACACTGAAAAGCCTGATGATCCAGGTTGATGCGCGTGGCTCGTATGAAGTCTCGACACCATGGCTAAGACGTTTCTTATATCACACAGTTGTTTGCTAATCGCCATTCATTCTCCCTAGAGAAGTATTTTCATGTTTTGTGGGCGGTGGTCTTCAGATATGCAGCATATGTGCCTCAGTGACTGCTTCAATTGCTTGATTACAATTGGGAAGGAAGTGGTTTGTCCGGAGCTGCAAGCAGGGCTGGATACCACGTATTGCGTGATGTTGTGTGTATGAGGGGTGATGATTCGTGTATTATTTATTTGATTGGATTTGATACTAATTATTTAATTTCCCCGTGAGTATTTGTTTACTTTAATTGTTTAATTTTAAATGGATCCTCCATCAAAGGAAGGAGAGATGTCCTATACCGAGACATAGAACTTCTTAATTTCCCAATGTGAAATCAACAATTAAAAGCAGGTCAATAGCTGTCGTCAACACTTACTATTCTTCTCCTTTTCTTTTTATTTGCACTAAACTATCCAAAAAGTAGTAACAAAGAAAAATGGTATCCTTCCATCTCTACAATAAAGATTTATTGCAGAACTATAATTTTATAATACCCCTTCAATAGTTAATATTGTTATCTATTGCTAAACGTGGACGCAATTCCATCTCCTAGCCTCCTTCTCCTGTAAACTGAGCTCAGTGTATATGCTTTGCTGACAAAGGGGTCTTGCTTAAATGCTGAATCGAGCTGGGTGTTAACGTTTTGAAAAATGTAATGCTGTGCAGTCCCATGTTTTGATGTATTTGAGGTGTGTAAGGTTAGATCTGATTTGAGTGGTACATAAATAAGGCAATAGTTTGGAGTGTAATGACAAGAAAAGAGTCAAAGTAAAGGCAATCTATGTGGGATTAGGAACATTATTTACGTGGCTTTCCTTAACAATAGTGCTTAGGAGATAGAAGGTAGCCTATTCCAAAATGGAGAAGGCGATCTTAAGAAGTGATTGGTGCTGTACCATTCAGTTGAGCAGGGTTCCTAACTGCCTTTCATCCTAAGGCAGGGACGTCATTTGGGGGTCGCCAGAGGTCGCAACAGCGACCTCTGCCGATTCCCTTGCGACCTCTGTAAACATTTTGCGACCTCTGGGTTGAAAACTGGTTGAAAACTGTATTTTAAATGCAGTAAGGCAGGCGCTGCATTTAAAATATAGTTTTCAACCAGTACTGCTTTGCGCGGCAAGGCAAGCTCCATGATGCCTGCCTGGGGGGCGGGTGTGGCTCCACTAGGTCTGGAGGCTGGCTGGAGCGCGCAAGTTCCAGCAGCCTTGGGACACCGGTGTGTGAGGAGGCACCGTCGCACTCAGTGAAGATGTTGTAAAGCTCGCACTTAGCCCAGGTAGTACGTCCGTTTTTCCATTTGTTGTGTTTAAATAGAAGTTCAGTTTTCAGAAGCTGGAAAGTGACATTTTTGCATCTAGAAAGGAAAGTGGGTCTTTAAATAATGCAACAGACTTGATGAAAAGAAAAATAGACGACCAACGTAATCCTTTGGGGTCTTGGTAAGAAAATGAGTAATGCGTAGATCACGACAAGGTTGTGGTTGTTGGTGCCTCATGCCCATCCATTATCCGGAAAGTCTTTTGGGATTGCTTGATTGCCCTCTCTCAAAACATTCCAAATGTTTTTCAGTTCATTGCATGTGTTATAGCTTGCTTTCCCCAGAATTAGGGTGCAAACTAAGTAGGAAAATGGGGTACCAACGCCTTTTGTGACTTGTCACCATCACTCATAGCAGGTTTGGACTTCGCTTTCTCATAGTTTTCAGTTCACTATCACTTTGCACACCAGCAGTTGCCAATGTGAGCCTGTGTAGAACTGTTAACAATTCTGTGTCTCTTGTTGAAATGACCTCCATGAAGCAGTAAATCTATTTTGTCTGTTCTCATTGCTCTCCTCTTCATGTTGTGTAAACACAGAATTCAAATGAATTGTCAAGCATGGGAATCTCAAACTGCAGTGGCAGTTGTGAACTTTCAAGCATGGAGGGGGTTCACTACTCTTTTTGCACTGAGCAAGGGGAGTCATAAGTGTCCCAGAGTGCCACCCTTCCCCAATCCTACTACTCTTTTTGCACTGAGCAAGGGGAGTCATAAGTGTCCCACAGCGCCACCCTTAGCTCAATTGAACGAAATTTGTATATTTCATTTCAAGATAAGTTCACTTACTCTGCATATATTAATGGGTGGCAGCTTTTGATTTTTGCTACAGGGGAAGAGATTCCCCCACTGAGTGATGCAAGGGAGCTTTAACCATCTCCAGGTTGAAACAGCACATTTTACAGCACATTTTGCAGCGGGAATAGAAAAGGGCCATATGATTTAAACTCTCTGAGCTATCCAATTGTGACACAATATTCTGTGGAATCAATTGTGCAGTTAGAAATAAACATTTATGAGGATATCTAAACACAAACCTCACAAGTTCTTTACAAACTATCTATCACTGCAATTATCAGGTTTATTACTGCAGCATGACATATCCCTGCTACTTCTAAGCACTCTAATAATAAGTGTTATGTTAATACGAAATGTTACCCCCATAACCAACACATTACCAAATGATGTGGTATACACATTTAAGGATAGATAGCTGGTAAAACAGCTCAGCCGGTTAAGTGCTCACTGCTGGGGTACTTTTCTGCATGCTGGTTGCCTCTTTGGTTTTCTTTAGGTGCATGTTGCATTAGTTTAAGTGTAATTGTGCACCATGACCATGTGTTGCCATTTTCTTCTATGCCAGGTTTCTGCATCCTGTGGCACTGGCCTGGGAGCAGGATGGCCGCAGCACACCAACACCAAGCAGGAGCAACTTCTATTGCCTTGTCCGGAACCTCGAGATGACCGTAACTGCAGGCAAGCCAAGGTAAGTGTAAATGCTTACATTCACAGTAATTTGGTAATATGGTCATATACACACTGATATTAACGCTACATATGGTGATCCGTTCTTGTATGAAATGTATATCATATTACAGTGACATAACCATCTGTTAGTGTACTGAGGAACTGTGCTATGTGATGCCACTTCTGTTTTGTCAAGGGGCGAAAGGTTGTGTGCCATCACTTCCCGTGATGTAACTTGGGGGCGGGGTCCAATGACATCACTTCCTGTGATGTCATCAGAGGTCAAGGGTCATGTGATGTCACTTCCGCTACCCCTGGCATTTTGGTGAAATGACGTCCCTGTCCTAAGGTTTTGACCAAGCAGGTCCAAGATATTAAGGGGTCCCTTGTGGGCCAGTTTAGTTGAGGAGTAGCAGATTGTTACGTTTGAAAAGTTGGAGAGGGTACTGGCAGGATCTTTATTTTTTGTTTCCTCTGGAAAGCGCAAGGTTATTTGAGAGCAGTTTACACGATGTACGAGAATTGAACGTGATTTGCTGCCAGCAAACTCTTCGTCATTTATATCCTTGTACCTGTTTAAGTGGTGAGCGAGAGTAGCTGAGTGCGTGAGCTTGTAAGCGGCGAGCGGCTTAAGATGAGTATAAAGGCTTGCGAGCAGGAATGAGAGTGGGGTATTGTTGCTTGGGCATGTTCGGTAAACTAAATAAAGCGAGTCAGACATTCAAAGGGAAGACCAATAAAAGGTCTTAGAGCTCGACGTGATTATCCATTCAGTGGCGAGGATAGCACCTTGTGTGTGCTGACTTGTGGTGCACGTTCGTTAGGGAGCTGAGTTAGCGACTCAAGTTGTTGATTACGTCATTGTGCTGCTGTGTCAGAGAGCGCTGGTATCACGGGAACAAAGGAACCAAGGCCATGAACATGTATAAACATGTGTTCTAACTCACAACAGCACAGCAATGCGGAATGGAGAGTGCATTTCAGGAAAGAAGAAACATGTACATAGTAATGAAGGCAAGGTTGTATAGAGTTTTAAAGTCAGTGAATATGAAGCAGAGAACTGTACATACTATGTCAGCTTCCATAAGCGTAGAGTACAATTCATGATGGTAATTTGACTGAACCTCTAGGCAATTAGAATAGGTGTACAGGTGGAGTTTGGTGACCTAGGGGGAAACGATATGTAATTGATCAGGAGATACAGGAGGCATTAGGCCTCATTACAAGTGGGCTGGTCCGCTAACAATGGTGCGGTAAGCTACCGGCACCGTTGTTACTGGACCACCACATGCCGAGGTCTGCAAGCGGGTGCCTTTCCGCCCGCCAGGTCTGACCTGGCGGGTGGAAGGGCACCCGCTGGCCTACCTTGACGGTTGCACCGGCACTGTTATTAACAGTGCCGGTGCATCCATCCTCCCCATTCCCATTGAATCCAACAGGACTCGAATGGGAATGGGGAGTAATATTTTGCGGTGCCCGGAAATAGGAAATTACCGGGACTGCCAGGGCTGTAATGCCCCGGTAGGACCCCATTACCAGGCGCCAGATAAAAATGACTCCGCAGCAGCCGTGCCGGTATTTACTGGCATGTCTACCGCCAAACTCATAATGAGGTCCATTGATTTTTAGCATGTTTATTGTGCTTCATTGTAGCTTCCAGCCAGGAATTCCTGCTGAGTGAGTGAACGAAGAACTAAGAAGAGGCTGAATCTGTTTTTTAAATATTTAATCCAATTACCCCTTCCCTTGCATGCACCTAGTGCACAGACTTTCATTCTACGGAGTGTTGATTTTAGATTGGAGAGGGGTGACACCTATACAATAGCCTCCTCCCTACATTATATCATCCTACTTTGTTCACTTTTTAAAACGACACGGCCCATCCATTGGAAGGACCTTGTTCAACCATGCCTACAATACATGTATAGCCCATATAAAGAACATCATGAGCTCCTCACACACTTCACTATATATATTACACGGCCTGCGCTAGCAGCTGTTTAGTTATGGTTAAGATGCTAAACCCATAGGAAGAGCACTTTTTGGGTGGCTTATTACTTTGCCCATCCCCCCCCATGGACGAATCCTCACCAAACTTTGCAAAAAAAGTATATGGCCCGCTCTGAATTTTTCTGCTAAATTTGTTGAGGTTTCGTCAAGGGGGTGCAAACTTATAGGGGGGACCCAAACAAATATTTTTTCCATAGACTGAATGGAGACAAAATTTGCTCACACGTACAGCCCAAACCACTGGACGGATTTTCACCAAATTTGTGGCAGGAGCGGTGGCTTTTGTAAAATTGGCAAAAATATGTCCAGTAGTTTTTTTAAAAACAGGTAAAATGTAGGTCCAAAAAAATTAGTGATATCTGGCTCTGCTCCGCGGGCCCATTTCCCTCTTCGTTCTGTGTACCACACTCTGATTGGCCCAAGGGGGCGACGTGATGTCCGCAGACACACGACGCACCCGTTGATTCACTGGAGGAAAGCGTGATGTCCTTCATAATTTTTGAAACGCTGCCATGTTGAATCCACGGATATTTGCGGATAACGCAGCGGCAAACGGGGCTCCAAAACATGTGTTGGGGCATATGTTGGTGGGAAGAGGGTCTGGAAAGAATAGGGGAGTAAAAAATGTGTCATATGATGTATTTGTTTATGTGCAAGAAGACAGTGTTGTGTCCATGCGGTAGTTCGCTGATAGAATCTCTGGCAAGCAGCTTATGTGGTGACTGCAGGCAGGCTTCATTAGGGTAGGAGAGGGCATTGTAGATGATATGAGGATGTTTGTATAGGCTGTATTGTGATGTGATGTGTGTGGCTAGCTAGTACACTCTTGGGTGCATGTCTACTGGTTGAGGTACTGTAATGGTATGTCTACAAAAGTGTAAATGGCCTTAGGTGGCTGGCTTATTGGATTGAAGAGTGTGCTGACTGGTTGTACGTACTGGAATTCTGTATGTATAGAAGTGGACAGGGCCTTGGGTGGCTGGCTTATGTTTGTGGGTTGTGGCCAGTGTACAGATTGTTGGGTGCATGGTGTGTTATACTGTGGTGATTGTGACCAGCTACTACAGTCTTGGGTGCATGGCTGGAGGTGATGCAGTCAACAGTCCAGGAGTTTGCCCACTATAGATGTGGACAGGCTTATGTGTTTGGGTTGTGGCCACTGAGCAGATTCCCGGGTAGCTTACTGTATTATGATGTATTGGTTGCGGGCAGTTAATAGAGTCTTGGGTACAGAGGCCATGCATCAAAGAGTTTGTCCACTGGCTGGAAGTACTGCAATACTATGTGAACTGAAGTGGATAGGGGCTCAGGTGATTGTGTTATGTTTGTGGGTTGTGGTAAGTGGGCAGATGTTTGTATGCATGGTTGTATTATGCTGTAGTGGTTGTGGCAAAGGGTCTAGAGTATTGGGTGCACGGCTGGAGGCCGTAGATTGTAGGCTTTGCACTCAAGTGTCTAGGCACTGGGTATAAGCACCACAGTATAATATAGCTATGCATTCAACATTGTGATCCTGGTATGTGGCTTGCACACATGTGTACAGATTGCAATTTGCATATTATAAAGAAGTATGACACCAAGCATTGTATACTTACTGTTTGTATTGTTGAGGGCCTATACAGTTTCTTTGCATGGTATGTGGAAATGTAGGAGCAATCGTTGCTTCATTTCATGTGATAAAAGAAAACATAACATGTTATGGCAGGTACTTTGTAATGTTGTATTACATTGCATTTTGTATACTTTTTGGACCCTCATAATTTGGACTTTATAAGTACTATGCTTTAAACAAGTGTACTGTGCAATGTGCTCAGTTCCTGTGTTTGTTTGCATAATCATTGGGTCTGTGGGGAAAAACAATCCATGCAGGATTGAAAAAAAAAAACCTTGTACGTTTATTTGTTGTTCTGTTGCACAGTCCGTTTTAGTGACATGTGCACAAGTTACAGCAATGTTTAAGGTGTACTGTTGCAGTCGGAGGAATTGAAATGGTATATAATTGTCCTATTGGAAGTGGTGGTAGTATGGTTGCAGTTAGATACCATTTGGCGTATTTCAACTGTTTATCTGTTTGCTCTTTCTAGCAGTATTTCTTTATGCGTTTTGTTCCTCTTGATGTTTTATAAGTACTGTGGTATTGCACAGTAATATTGAAATATTATGGTTGCAGTTAGATACCAGTTGGCGTATTCTAACTGTTTATAGTTTCTCATTTTCACAGGGTATGTTTTCAAGCAGGTTCATTCTTGTTGGTACATTTACATTTTTCACTATAGTGAAGTGCTTTGCAGCACTATGGGTGTAGTTATTGATATTTGCATATTTCTTACATTGGTATGGGCATTGTTAGTTAGGCAGCTGTTGCTTTATTCTACTAGTTGGTGGTTTCAGAGTTTACTGAGGACAGTTTGTAAACCCTCACACTCAGTACTTTTCTTTTAAGTACTATGTAGGAAACAATATCAGTGTGTCTTTTCTACACTTGTTGTTTCTGTGACTATAATCATTGGGTCATTGGGGAAAAAATGTGTAGCAGGGCAACTGATGTCTTTGTTGGATAGCTGCTGTATGCTAAATTGTTCCAGTTCCACAGAGTAGAAGGTTATTTTGTGTTTACAATTATATATGTACTGGTGGGTGTTGGGCAGTAGGTTATTCTAATTTTGTAGATAGGGGAGTACATTTTGGTTTCAAGAATATTAATTAAGTAGGCATTTGCAAGATTTGCTGGTAATCTCTGCTTTAGAGTAATGGAAGTATCATTGCATTCAAACCATCCACATTTCTTTTTAATGTATGGAGTATAGTGACGTGCACTGGTTGTGGCGCCTGTGTGGTAGATTATGCCTACTGTTGTGAAGGTGTTCTTGCCAAGTGATACTTGTCTATGTGTGAAGCTAATAAGCTTCCAGTTGTTTTTGGTACCATCTACATTCTATCTTAAAAGCATTATTATTACGTATTGGCTATGTGATTGTACCTGTAAGTTGGAACGATTATCTGAATTGCAAGTAGTACATAGTATGGAATGGTTTGCTTTTTGTAAGATTTGTTGAAATGGGATGGATTCACAGTCAGGTATAGATACATAGACAAAGCGCGTGTTAGGGACTTGTTCCTGCATCACATGGTTGCAGAGAGTGGACGTATGTTTCCACAGGTATCAAATCTGGAAGATTTCATTTATAGGCGTGTTTTTGCTTTCCAGTACTTGTAGTAAGTATATTAGACATTCTTGTGGATCTTCTTGTGTGTTTATAGCGAATTTCACCATTCCAGCACAGTAGTACAATTCCTGCCTTATTCCCGAGACACTGTAAGTGTTCTCATGATTGTTTGTTGCATTTCTGTGAAGGAGTAGCATTTGTAAATACAACTGGTCTGAGCCGTTTAAGTACATGTTTTCAAAAATTGGAGGCAATTGGAATATAACATTGATTGCTACATTTGCATAGCAATTTACACCAGTTGTATTTGAAAATTTGAATGGACCAGATAGTTCTGTGTCGGGGTCATTTAATGGAAGTCCGCATGGTTTCTTTGAAGAAGTAGTCCTTTTTGTTTGTGCAGTTCGGTATGCATTTGCCTTTTCAGTAGATCCTTCTGTGGTTGTGGTAATTAATGGAGTATGAGCTGTTTTCAATGTCTTTGTGGTACTGTTGGGAGATCATATATTAGTTCTGATTGCACTAGTTTTCTTTTACATAGTTTGTCTTTTTGAGAAACAGTGTACATTTTGAGACGGGGCGTGTAGAGTGTACTACATAGTCTATTGTACTCTAGGATGCAAGGAATGTCAGCGTAGACTTTACTTGCATCAAAACTGACTAGGAATAGTCCTTGAAGTGTACGTGGGCGTGACAGTGCTACGTAACTCATGCCTTCTTTAAAGACTGTGCTGCCAATATCAATCAATGCTTGATCTAAGGTTAGACCTTGTGATTTATGAATAGTGACTGTGTATGCAAGAGACAGAGAAAACTGTTCTCTGCGTACATACATGTCTTTGAAAAGAAGGAATTGGGCTGTTGAGCGTCCTATCCTTTTAACTTCTGAAAGTTTGTGAAACTGAATATTGACAAACTGAATGCTGTTGTCAAGTGGGTATGTCTGTAAGCCAACAACTGTACCAAGTGTTCCATTAACTAAACCTTGCTCCACGTCAAGGTTACGCTTTAGCATTACTCTACAGTTTAAACACAATGTTAACTCCAAACCAGCTGTGTTAGAGATAGAGTTTTCTAAGGTATTTAGTCGTGCTATGGCTTGTTCACACATAGGTACTGTCATACCATGCATGTCCAGTTTGTCTGTGGAGTAAATTTGCACTAGTGGTTGCATTTATTTTTTCAGCATTGTTTCATTGAATTGTGCACAGCTTGCTAGAGTTGGCATTAAAGAAATACAGTTGACATTTTTGTATGCTAATTGTTCCATGATATCAGTAGCATATGTGTTATGCCCGTATAGCTCATGGATGCGTCAGGTATTTAGGATAGACTGTGCTTCCTTAAATAGTACACCAATCTGAATGCTTTTCAAAATGTTGGCATAGGTGAGGTCTGCAGACTGACACATGTTTTCAGTTAGTTCTCTGTATTGGAAATGTTGCCCGAGATTTACTTTTCCTATGCTGCCAAGAGTTTTACGGCACAATTTGTGTCCTAAGGTTTTGAAAATAGGTTCACCTTTCACTGAAGGAGATCTCTGAAAACAATAACCAGTTTTCCTCCAAAGAGTTTTTCATAATCTGTTTTACAGACTTCTTGCAATCTAAGGTGAATCAAAGCCAACATTAGGTTGGAGAACATGCTCACCTCATCTATCAGCAGCATTTTCATTTGTTTCAAAACCCTGCATAGCTCCATAGCACCATCTGTTGAGAGTTTGTAGTAGTATAATTTGTTTTGGTGTTCTGCTGGAAGGAATAGCAATCAGTGTAAAGTGACACCACCTATATTGTAGGCAGCTAAACCTGTAGGGGGAAGTTACAACAGCTGAAAGCTTGATGTTTGTTAATTGTTGGAGGAACTTGCTAATGTTTTTTATTAATAATGTTTTGCCTGAACCAGCTTGACCACTTACATACAGCAGTACAGGTTTATACTGTTGACAGGTACATGTTTTAGTTTCGTGCTGCACACCTTGTTCAATTTCTTTAGTTACTTCTAGGAAAATGCTACGCTGCTCATTGTCTAGTTTTGATTTCAGTAGAGCAAAGTCTTCTACAGATTGCACATACTGCAACATGGTGTTTTCTTCATGGCTAATTCTGCCTCATTTGCTATGAGTGGCTGTCCAAGTGGTTCTTGGCTTCCTGACAGAGAAGGTTGGCTGCTCTCAGGAGTGTCTATATTTAGTTGTGCTTGAAGTTCTTCTTCTTGTTGGCGTTCATGGTCCAACATGGTTGTGTACTGCGTAAAGTTTATGTCTGTTATAGTGCTTTCACTTGCATCGAAAGCATCTTCATAGGAGGCATTGGTGTCTAATAAATCTTCTTTTCTCCATGGTTTAAAAAGTTGCAGTAGGGCCATGTATTATAGGTATTTGTGTTGAGGAGTTTTTAATGAGAGCTTCATATGATTAATCAGGCTTCATTTGTTAGGTTTAACCAGGCTGCCCTCACAACTTTCGACTATGTATTTACTTTTTTTCTCATCTGGTTTAATATTATTTTTGTATGAGAAGTTTTGGGTTATGTGGTATAGGCAAATGGTTTCCAAAGCCATACTCCTGTTTGGGTAGTATGAGTCCAATAAGTTGTTTTTCAAAATGTCCTGGCTTTTGGGATCATTTTTGGGTATTGTTTCTATATCTTGGTACGAATTGAGAACTCTTTTTCTGGATGCAGCAGGACCAAGGCTTTGCCAGACTATGTTTTCAGATTGCCCATATAAGGCGGCCCTGGTTAAATGGTCTGCGGCTTCGTAACAGCCACATTCTCCATGGCAGAGCATTTCTATGCCAAAGCTGTACAATTTGTAAAACAGTGTTTTGTCAGATGATATTTCATCCCAGAGGTCTTTCAGCTCTGTTTTCTCTGCTTTGGTTAAGTAGGCTGTGCCATATCGTGCAACTGCAATGGACTTGTCTGCAATGTACTGCACTTCTATATTTGCATTCCATAGGAGGGCAATGATTGCATTGTAATCATTGATGTACTTTGATGCTTCAGTTCTTTTTATGCAGTATGTGTTCTTAGGGGATTTGCCTTTCACACTGTGTGTAACCGAAGACATGAAGCTGCTTACTTGTCCTGTTGCTGAAACTGGTCTAGGGAAAACAAAGCAGCATTTGGTGTAGTATTTGCCTTTGTTTTTATATTTGTGCTGACAATACTTGCCACACTTGTGTCTTTGAAACTGCAAAATGTGTGCATGTAGGTCACTATGTGTACTTTCTGCAGAGATTTCGCAAGTGACATATTTGTGAATGAACTGCAAAACAGTTGCATCACTGTCCTGACCAAATTTATGAGCATCCTTAATCCACAAAAGCATGTGGATGTGTGGTGCCCCTCTGGCTTGATATTCTTTTCTCCAAAAGAAGTTTTCCACTTCTATGAGGGAGGAAGTGTTTTATTACAAATCAAGTGCAGCATGGCAATAAAGCGATGATGGAAGTACCTTGATACATTTACAAGATAAAGAGAGCAGAGTTCTCCTGGTGTTTTCATGTCTATACCTGCTTTGTTTTCGTTTGCTATGTGTAGGAAAGCGTGCACGTCTTCCCATGCATACTCTGCACAATTTAAAGTGACAAACCATGTTGGCGTGCCATGGTTGTGTAGCATACACCGTACATCTGCGTGCCGCCAGAACCAGTATTCTTGCGTACCATGCATGTTTGCCAAGAGATTTGTAATACTTGACTGTAAAACTTAATCTTTCTCTTGCACCTTTTGAAGTAGCTGCGTAGCAGACATGTTTTGAAAATTGGAAACTGTTTTCAATGTGTGTGCAACTCCATAACATAGAGTTGCTAGTTCACTTTCAAAGAGGAGGTGGAATATGTATTCAACGTTTTGTCTGAATTTGGGGTCTTCAGAATACATTTGTAAAGAGCAGTATCCTAATGCTGATATTTGTGTGCATCTTTAATCATAGCTGCCACCTTTTCCAGTAGGAAAAGGTAGAGGAAAGGCTTGTGCTTCTACACTTTTTTCCCATATGCTGATTGGAGATCCTTTGGCTTGCCGCATTTGATATGTTTCCATTGCTATGGTGTCTTTGGAGTGCAGTGGGGGAATTGTATAGTGGTCTAAAATATTGGAGCCTGTAGTTGAATCTAGAAGTTCAAATTGGCCAGTTGCTTAGGAGTCCTGAATTTGTTCGGTGGTTTACCTCAGGTTTCCTTCAATGTTTATTTCTGTGTAGTTTTCATTGTTGTCTTTAAGATATTGCAGAACTTCTCTAACTTTAAGTCCACTAGTTGCTACGCATTTTCTTTGTCTTTTGTACGTACACCATTCACAAGGATAATCAAAGATTGTTCTATTGGCTGTTGCACTCCTCGAGTGTCTACATTTTCTTTGACATCTAATGGCAAATAAACTACTTTGCCACAAATGCCTTTCAGTAATTCAGAGGGAGGCACCTTTGCTGTTTTTGGTTGAAGTTGTGTTATTGCTTGAAATGGGTGTACTGTTTGGATTACAATGGTCTCATTCAAATTAAGCTGTTGGAGTGGTTTTGGTGGGAATATGTCCAAGTTATTACTGATAGCCCATCAAGGAATTTGGTTATTGTCAAGTTTTTCAGTGCAGTATGTGCACAGTATTGATGGGTTAGTAATTTCATATTTGTTTTCTGCTATAAGTTAGAGAGCTAATTGGAACCATCGGGATTCCACATTGTCTTCTATTTTGTACATTTTATCTACAGTTTTTGTGCTCTTTGTATAAAAAGTTCTGCGACAACACACACACATTTGGTTTGGTACTTCAGCAGATGTACTTTTAAACTTTGCTATCTCTTTTTTGTATGTGTGTAATAGAAGGTTGACATCTGCAAAGTTGTTGCTACTCTTTTCTAAAGTTAGTGGATTTTGTAAGTGATCTTCAGTTCTAGAATGGCCAAGAATGCAGGCTAATGAATGTCCTTGTAGTCCTGTATATTTGCGCACTGGACAGGAATCCATGGTTTGTAGTATTTTAATTTGTACTTTGTCTTTGGCTTTGACATACTGATTGAGGAACTGTTGCAAAGATTTGAAAGATTTTTGTTGCACATTACACATTGATGTGCACGGCTATTTGTAGATGGGGCGTATTGGTTCGGTGGAATGGAGAGTTGATGCTACGTTTGGTGGGGATATTCTTGGAAGCAGTGTTTCTTCTTCCATAATAGTTTTGTCTACCTTTTCATACCCTCAGCCACTGCTATGTATGGCAATTTGGTTTGTTTTCTCTTGTTTGTATTTAAGCTTCTTCATTAAAGTATGGCTCTGTGCTTGTGGTGTGACTGCACTCACCTGTACAGATGTTTCCAAAGGTATCTATGCAGATATTGCGTTTGTTGCGAAGTATTGGTTGTAGTTTATAAATTAATTTTGTTAGTGGTTTCATTCTGTTTAAAATGAATATAAAGAATTTCCTTTTGAGGAGCTTTGCGCTGTCTACGAGAGGTTCCAGGATTAGTTTTCTGCTGTAAGTTTGAAGGGTGTCAGGTCCTGTCTTCTCCGTCTGCAGAAGATGCTGAGCCCCACAGATCCCTCAAGAATGTCTAGCCAACAACTGATCAGATATTCAGCTGAAGACTCAACTCTCCCGGGGGAAAGGGGAATTTGGAGAAAATAATAAAAGACAGACACCTGCTTCTGATCGACCGCAATCTGTAGAAGAAAACAACTTGGTTAGACAGGAATGACATTAATTAGTTCAATTCTCTAATTTTAGTATTTTCTATTAACCATACCTGTCAAACTCCGTTTTATAACTTGGAGGTTAAAAGTTAGTAACTTCCAGTAACATCATTGAATCAATGTAGATGTCTAGAAATTCTTTATTCTCAACTTAAGTTCATAACACTCTAGAAATGTTCTTATACTCTTTTACGTTAGTACACATTTACCCAACTGACTGTGTTCATGGATTCTTAGTTTTGTTGCGCAGCATAAATTCGATCTGTCAGGACCAGCATTTAAAATTGTTTTCCAGTTCATACATTTAAACAGTTCAGAATTTCTACCCACTCGCCACACTTCAAAACCGATCAATAAAGTTTTCAATCTAATACGTGGTGGCGGCTAGAAAGAATCTTCGTTGGACTTTCTCTGCAATAGGCATGCTCACAATATGAACGAGACTCTATTCTCACATGCGGGTTGAAAAAATAACTGCGCCACTAATCATAAAAACCTGCGCCGCTGTAAAAAGTCTTTTCAAGTGTCAACACAACTCCCTGACACATGCGCAGCAGTTTTGAAATATCCACGATAGAATAACTGAAACACTACCACTTGACAAGCTTACTGAAACTCCTAATAACTCCATTTGAGGTGAACGTTTGAACTAATGCGCTGCCGCTGGCTGAACATTTAGCTGTTCATTAAGAACGTCACTTGAGATTTTTCTCATCATCAATTGCACAATGAAATCAAATATTAATTTAGCGTTTCTTAGTAATTTGCTGCACAGTTAACATCTGCTTCTCAATCATGGAAGTTAAGCAACCTCAATCTTAAATGTATTCGCAAGAACATAAACAATCTCTTCTCAGCAGATGTAACGATTTGATAATTATAGTTAAAGTCTTAGTAAGCCAGAAAGTCTTATATCCGGAAGTCTCAAAGTTTTATCCTAAATACCTAACTAACTAAATACCTACAATAAGAATTTTAAAAAATAAGTAATGAAGTTTCTCAGCTCAAAAACGCTGCTCTCCCACCAAATCATCAGCTGAGCTTGTCCCATGAAGATCGGCACTCTTTAAAAGTGAATATTCAAAGTTTTCATAACCAAAAACTCTCGCTCAGAAGGTCTTTACGGGAGCCGAGCAAAACAGGACCTTCCCACATGAGGAGAACAATGAAAGGCAGATTAGAATCCTGGTGGAGGTCTGAAGCTCTCAAATCCACCAATCAAGATTCAGCACCACCTCCACCATTTTGACTTGGGAACCTCTCATTCTGAAGAATAGTAGTTAAGAATAATAAATATTAGAATAAACTTTGAACCCTATCACAACAACCAGATACTCTCCACTCGTTAATCAAAACCTGAACTCCTAATGAAGTCAAACACACAAACTTCTCATTCAATCTAATCACCTATTACTAAACCCACCAGAGATGACAAGGGTTGAGCGTGATTTCTCCCCTGTTTTTATAAGGTTTTGAAAGACTCTGTGGTGGAATATTTTTTATAAAATTAATTTTTTGGAATGCTTACTTGTGGCTACATTACCATTTGTAGGTGCACTGTTAGCACTAGTGGTCGTATCAATCTTCCTAGTACATTTCTTTTTATTTTGACATTTTTAAAGAGGAGTTACATTTTCTTTAATGATAGGTGCTTCAGTTTTTCTTGGTGACTGTATTAGCTGTTTTGTTTGAACTTTCTGTACGCATTCTACTAGAGGCGGATGGCTATTTTGTACGCTTTTAGTTTGATCTGCTCTATTTCGGCATTGCTTTCTATGGAGTTGCTTTTTGGTAGGCATTCTTCAGTGTCTGTTGGAGAAAAAAGAAAAGTGTGGGTTTGGAGGTTGTGCAATGTATATGTTTACACTGTGCATGAATGTCTGAATATGAGGGTAGGCACACATATAGAGGTGTGTGATTGTGGAATGGGCTGTTACTTTAGGTTGGGAAGGCTGTATTGGTATCTGTGTGTTACTATACTGGAGTTCAAATGACAATAGGAAGTGTGTACCTGTTGAGGTGGAATGAGTAAGAGTGAAGCATATGCTTTTGGGTTGATATCATTTTGTAGCCTATAATACAAGACCACTGCACTGTCTGAGTAACAGGCAGAACACTACAACAGTATTGCACTTACTTTGTTGGATGTTGAGAGTAGGTGTCTTCTGGGTTCTATTTTTCACTTGAGACTCCACTGGCTTTCAGGAGAGTGGAGTTCACTGCAATTACGAAAAGAAGGAAGTTAGTACATATGTTGGTTAATGGCACTGTAATAGCACTTGGGGAAAACTTTATTTAAAATTGTAGGAGGATGTTTTGGCAGGAGGAGTTAGCGTTTGTGTGAAATTGGACACCTTTATATATGAATGGCGACTTGGGAGCATCATCATCGTAGCTAAGGGGGTCAGTGGTTTATTTATAAGTGTGCCCTATGAGGTGCACTTTTGCAAGTATGTGTGTTGCTGTAGCACTATTTAGTTTGGAAATGGATTAGTGCAAGTTGTAGTAGGGTGAGAAAAAGACCCGGAAAAATGCACAGATTGGAAAGGAATGTGTGGAATTCCATTAACTTTTCCGCACATAGATGCTTGATATGTGAGTGGAGAAATAATTTCAATTGTTTGATTTATTTATCCACCTTTACAAATGGCACTGTTCTCAATGTACACATGCATGTCTTTGCTTTTTAAGTCATTTTGCATTCTGTCAACTGTGCAAGGTAAGCGGCAGGCACCTTGTTCACATGCATGCAATCTATGTGTCAGGCTGAGAGGTCCTGTGTCCGCGTAAGCTGCTGAACCCCCTACAATCCCCCTGAAATGTAATTCCCAGGACTAGATATTAATTCAGCTCTGCAAACTAGACCCCAAAGCGAAAGGGGGAAGTGGATAACATAACAACACCAGGCTGACTGCGTCAAGGCTAACCAAAGCTGAACCTGCAGAGGATACAAAAAAAGCAGATACAAATCGTTTTATTACTTACTTAACATTTAGAGTTGGAAAGACTTTAAATCCTTAACTAATAAGTAAGAATCATACCTGGTTCTTCTGTTTACATTGCTTAGAGAAGCTTGTAAAGAAGCTGAAAATCTCTCTTACTTGAGTCTCTTGAAATTCACAGCAACTTCTTATTTTGGGCAAACCTGGAAAGATTTGCTCTTTGCCTTTTTCCAAAGTTAACTAATTGTCCAGTTAAATTGTGTTTAATATTTTCTTTCTTTTTCTTTATAACTTTTCTTTAGTTTCCAAAACCTTTTTACAATTCAATAGAGTTTGAGAATTCTTGAAGAAACACGTGCAAAAGCACACGCGCAGATGATCTCAATGCTGAAGATTCGCACGTTGAAAACTTCCCACGCTGAAGAACACGCGCACTGTAAGAAAAGTCCACGCGCAAACGGATTCTCGTGCAGAAAACATACGCGCTAGTATTCACACGCGCTGTTGAACTCCCGCGCCTATTCACACGCGCCTTATAACCCTCACGCCAAAGAGTTCACACGCGGACTGAATCTCGCGTAAAAAAGCACCCGCGCTGGAAATCACACGCGCTATTGAGTTCTCGCGTAGAAGCACACACGCTTGAAAACACACGTGCAATAGAGTTCTCACGCGGTCGGATTCTCGCATTAAAAAGCACACGCGCTGGTAATCACACGCGCAATTGAGTTCTCGCGCAGAAGCACACGCGCTTGAAAACACACACGCAGTTGAATTCTCTCGCCAGGAAGCACACGCGCTGAAACTCACACGCGCAATGAATTCTCACGCCGAAACTGCGCTAGAAAACACACGCGCTATTATCACTCGCGAGGAATCAAAGACGTTAAATAATTTTCACACGCGCAAAGGTTCAATGGTTAGCTTCAGATTACACGTAGTACGTGTTTAACAAATAGCGTTCACCCGTTACCCTCGCGCTTAATTTCAAGCGCACTCAAACAGTTCAAAATATAAATTCAAAGAAAACTTTTTACGAGTTCTCACTTAAATGTCTTTAAGATAAACAGAGCGGCAGTCTAACAATCTCTAAACAAAGTCACCTATCTCCAGAATGATTTCCTAAAGATCTTCAGAGTTTCCTGTCTTCAAATCGCATTCCTGACGGCTGAGAACTTCTCCTGAAACCCCCAAGAAAGTAGCCGCTCAACTGCTAGCGCCTGAAGGATAAAATCCACCGGGCCCAAGTCTTAAGCAGGAGCAGCCACTACACACGTCCTCTCAGCTGGGGCTTAGATGATGAAAGGCAAAGAGTGACAGTTTAGAATGTTCATTGTTGTTCTGCAGTGTTTTCTAACCAATCAGAGCTGTCAGTGTGAAACTCCATTTTGCCTTGGGTCAGAACCAGGATTCTGAATCAGGAAGTTAAGGCCAAATCAACTATAATAGAAAACTTCCCACCCACACAAGGCTAATCTAAAAAGGGATAATAAAAGAGAAATAAAGGGAAAGAAACTTGAATAAGGGAAAATAGCCTAACTAGGGGAAGGAAACCTGACACTATGGACCTGCTATGCTTTGGTAAGATATATGCAGTTTTCATTTTCTGTGTGCATTCTAGGAATTTTATAGCAGGTGTTTTAGTGGGGGAAGTGGTTGTAAAAATGACAAGGAAAGAAGAGAAGAACAATTTGCACATTACAATGGGTGATATGGGTAAATTAAAACTTTCAAATCACGTAGCATTGTAAGTGCCACTTTATAGGTGATGGTGCAAATGACATATGCTTTGTGAGTATGTTATGCCGGGTAAGTGGCAGGTACCCTGTTCACAGGCATTTATAAAAGAGTTGCAAATGTACTTTACAAAAAATATTCATACCTGTAGTTTGTGTTGATGGATAGGGATGTGGATAAATATGGAAGCAGAAATCTTGGCTAGTTTTGCAGTACTTTTTGCTGGAGGTGCTTTTCAATCACAGGAGACTCAGAGTGTTGAACAGTACATCTTAAGTGCTGATCTGTGATCACAGAGTTAGATGTAGAGTTCTTGTATGTGATTTGTGGGTGGATGTGTGAGTGCTTGTAAGAACCCAATGAGGGAGTGCTGCAAAGAGTGAAGTGGAAAGCGAAGAAGGGCTGCCCCTGTGTTACGAGATCCGCGGACACCACGGTAGTCTGCAGATCACACGTGCTGCATCTGGGACTTGTCAGCATGCTTGGCATGGAAATGGGAGTGTACTATGGGGATTATCCAATCAGGTGTTAAGGGTGTGCTTTACAGGAGGTGAGGGTTATACTTTTTTCATTGCTGTATTGGTTGTATGGTGAATATGGCAGGAGATTGTGTATGGGTACTTGGTGATAGGTGTGTTGCTGATCTGGAGAGGTATGCAAAATCCAGAGGTGTTTCTACAGATTTTGGGTTTCCAGGCATGGAGGTTTTGTGGTGGATTGTGCCTGGATACAATTTGGAGGATTTGCTTTCTCTTTGTAGAAACGTGTCTACTTTTGGTAGTCCAGGCATCTTGTTGGTGCACTGTGGAGGAGGATATTTGGGTACAATAGTGCCCCACGTTTGATTCCTGTTTTGAAGTTCTTTGTGGATAGTCTACGCAAAATGTTCCCATGTGAAAAGGTGGTATTTTTGGAAATATTACCAAGAGCAGTATCGGAGCAACCAAATGTATTCAATCCCCAGCAATATCTTGGAAGGCTGCTTGTGAATAAAGGCATGGGTATAGTTATGTGGCGTGCAAATATGTTGATTTTTTCCAATGACAACATTGACTGCCGTAATATGCATTTTTTTTAATGGCGATGGAGTTGTGTTGTCCATTTTGGGCAATGCTCATTTTTATCAGAATTTGAGGGATGCTGTTAAGAGTCTGATATAAGGAGGGAAGGAAGATAAAAAAAACAACAACAAGAAAATAGAAAATAAAAGGTTTTTTTTGTTTGAAGCACCTATAAAAAATGCCTTCTTCTTCATTTGGTCCGCAAATGGAGAAACAAAGGTGCAATATAAACAAGGCTGTTTGTGCCTTTTTGAGAGATGTTGGCATGTACTCCTTCTACAATGAAAATATTATGTTTCGTAGCACGAACATTTTTCACAGAGATGGAGTCCATCTTACTGAGGCTGGCCATCTGTTTTTTGTGTGAAATATCCAAAATGCATTGCAGCTCTTTTTGCAAGTATAGGAAGCCATTTCCAGTAGTGCTGGCCACTACTTCAACCCTTGCAAAACATACACACACTACAAAAAGGCTCTTTTCAGAGCCACCACTTTGTCCCGGAAAAGAGTGCAATGATTTTGATGGTGCCACCCCCTAAATTATTTAGAAGTCTGCAGGCTACTGCACTGTCTGCAGATTTTACAGGCTGCACAGGGGCCTGCATCATTTCATTGGTAATTCTATTTTTAAACTGTGAAAGGTGGGGGGTTTTGTTGTTTTGTATTTTCTTTTGTTTTTTTATACACGAGAAACAAGGAAAGGAAAGGAAGGGAGGATAGGGAAGGGTCACCAACCACAGGAATAAGAAAGGGCAGATGGAGAGCGGAAGATGTTGGGTGGGCCTCACGTAGGTAGGTGGAAGTCTTTCTCATGCTCCCAGACCGTAGCCTCGAAAGCACTTAGAAATTGCTCCCTCCTAAACAGCCTCCACACTCAAGACTCACGCTGGCCGGCGGCAGTGGGGTCTTCCACTACCTCATCCTCGTCCTCTTCTTGATCTCTCTCTCTACATCACCACGCCGGTTCCCCTCCCCATGCCCTTGGAAAGGTGGTGGTGGTGGTTAGGGTGGTGGTGCTGCAGAGGCAGAGGCAGTAGCAGCAGGAGCAGCCTTGAATGACATCATCAAAGGTATTAGGAATCAGTAACCAGGAACAGCAGGAACACAGGAATATGAAGTAGCTAGAAAACAACCTGTAGCAATAGTCCTGGTGAGCTATTAGCAATAGGAATGCAAATAAAACAGCAATGACAGCAATGGCAGCCAGTGACAGCAAGTGCCCAATCACAAGCAGTGCTCTGTCTTGGAAATACAAAGGCAGAATGAGGAGCAGCTCTGGGTTGTGGCCTTTTATAGGGGTGTTGGGCAGTGCTTTGCGCACATTCGCCTGCTCTGCACACATTTCAAACCCCAAGCTGGGCTCAAAAAGTTCCAAAAAGTGGTCCGATCGTCAGGGCCATGGTCTGGGATCTCTGCAAGGGAGAAGTGCTGTACTGAATTACAACAAACCTGCGCGAGGAACATGGGGGTGTATACAGAGTGATCTTTTTCCTCTCCAGCGCGATATTCCAAAAAATGTACCTTCCTTCCTTGTCTGCTTAGTGATTCTTGATTTGAGCTTTAAGTCTATCTTGTATCGCAATGAAGATCCCCGCTCTCTTACTCTCTGCGTTGGCTTGGTATACATGTGATGCTCCCCTTATCTTCACCTGTGATTTGTCACCCTTTTTGACGTGCGTCTCCTGGTACATGACAATGGCCCTCATTACAACTCAGGCGTTAAGGGTTTAACGGCGCCGTTGGCGCCATTAACCCTTAGCGCCTGATTACAATTGTCCCTTTGAGGGTTGGTGTTTAACGCCTGCTTTTAGCAGGCGTTAAAAATCCAACCCGCAAAGTGACTTTGGAGCTAATTACGGCACCGTAATTTACGGTGCTGTAATTAGCGCCTTCCCCATTCCCATTATGCCCGATGGGGGCAAAAATGGGAATGGGGAAGGGCAAATGGTGAATGGGGAATTACCGCCCCACTCACCTTGGAATGGGGCGGTAATTCCGCCATCCACCATGGCGGAGTTGTAACCTCAGCGGCATGGACCATGGTGCTAATAGCACCATGGTCCTCCGCCAAGGTTGTAATGAGGGCCAATGTCTTTCTTCTTTTTCCATGCTTGCCATTCCAATTTCATCCTTTTTGTTGGGGTGTTCATTCCTCTGATGTTATGCGACAGGATTCTTATCTGTTTCGTTGATTTCTTATCCATGGTCGTTTATTACCGATGAGTGTTTCTTGTAATGTTCTCTTGGTGTTCCGCATTTCAACAATGTAATGTTTTCCCACCATCCATTTCCTCCCCCTCCCCTTTCCCTTTCCCAGCTCCCCATTCCCCCTGAGGGCGGGCTAGGTTCTGGGTGAGGCCAGACGTACTGTCCCGCGCTCCTGGCCCCCTATCCTCCTCAGGATTTGGTTATGGGGGTCCTAAACCCCACTAATTCCATACACACCCTTCCTCCTACATCCTGGGCCTGCATTTCAGTGTTCCAGCTGGTCTCTGCCCTTTTGTGCTTTTCCAGTTCTTGTGTACTATCTGCACCCTTCGTCTCCCCGTGCACTGGAGTCGGAAGGTTTTGTCAGTTCATTCGTACTTTTTTTTTTGTTACCATTTTCCAACTCCCCGACCCGCTGGGGCCTCTTACTCTTCACTGCTGTTGGTCACCGGCATCTCCCTCTCCTTGTTGTAGCCCTAGCATTTGTTCTCCCTCTTTGCACGTCATTATCCTGTGTTGTGTACCCTCCCAGGTGAACAAGAGGCCAAATGGGAAAGTCCATTTGTATTTTACCTGGTTTGCCTTTGTCAGGCTTATCTTCAATCAGGATGTTGTCCCCGGAAGCTGTTGAACCCCCGCAGTCCCCTTTGGATGCTAACCTCTAAACTGGTAACAAACAGTTCAGTTGAGAGCATCCCCAAGGGAAAGGGGGAAAATGGGACAAAATAATAAACTTCAGGTTTTGCTCAGCTTCTTTATCTTTAAACCTGTAGATAAAATAACAACAAATACACTTTAGTCACTAACCTTTCTTTTCCTAGGCTCTGACTTCTCTTTAGCAAATTGAGTAAATAAACACGCCACCATACCTGAATATCCTCTATGAATAACCTAGAGGAAGTGTTTGATTTCTACTGAAGAAAAAATAGAGTCTCTGATGCTCTTACTAACTTCTTCAATTCAGTATTGGAAAACTGCTATCTTTAGCTCACTCTCTCAGTTTCATGAGTTAATCTTCTAGCAGTTCAAATTCCAAAACACACACACGCCATCTGGAATTGCTAGAACCGTCTTTTGTATGAATCTCTAGCTTTAACAACAATTCCAAAAAAATGACACTCTGGCTTATTCCATTTAAAATTGTTTGTTCATGTGGATAGATAGGAGTGTTCACTAATTGGATCTTTTGCTTGCGTAGAATATCGCTCTTCAAAGAAGTGTTCACTTGACTAGAGTTATGCGCATGCGTAAAGATATTCTTTTTCCTTCTAAAATGGGTGCGCATATGAACAGCGAATAGAGTTCAAAAATGGCATATGCGCATGCGTAGTTGATTAGTATTTCTCTCTCCTTAATTTTATTTGTTCAAATAGGAAAGAGGAAATTACTTAGTTCCGGACACTAATCCTTGAAGAGGCACCTTAATGAGGTACGTGCGCCAGGTTAGAATGTTAGTAAATAAAACATAACTTTTCAGGATCACGTATCTATAACACTGTCACTTGCGCAGACAGTGTAAGATTTCTAACGCTAGCCCGACGTTAAAAGAAAGCACTGTTACCTTTAGAAGGAACAATGCTCAATAATTTTTTATACGGCCGAAAAAACACACAACGCTGAAACGATGAACAGACCTCCAACACACCAACTTGCCAAGCGCAAAATATGTGACGCAGTTCATTAAATAAGAGTACTGTTCAAGAAATCCAAAAATAAAGTCTTTAAAGAACAAAACGAACTACTCTTTAAACAAAGAATAGGAAAACAGGATCTAGTTAATAAATTGTATAGAAATTTAACTCCTTCTTGAATTTCACAAAGTTCTGTAAAAAGATAATAAAGTCACTTAACTTGCTTCTTTCTGTCACCGGAACGTTTCTGAATTTCTTCTTAAATTCTCCAACACTTTCCTGATCCAAATAACAAATCCTAGGCACAAGGGCCTAGCTAAAGTTTCTAAATCTTAAGAGCTTCAAACATAAGACCTTCCAGCTGGGCTTCTGACAATGAAAGGTGGTTTAGAATGTTCCAACAATGCCTTTCTTTTACTTCTGACCAATCATTGATCCTTTTGGAAATCTCCATTTTGGCTTGGGAAGCTCTCCACACTCTGCACTAAAAGTTAAGGACCAAACCATACTTTATGTTAATCATGCACTCATTCCACCACATTCAACCAAACCCCATGAAACCTGACAGCCGTTAAGTGTTGGACTACTGGTCCCATTTCCCGTCTTTTTAGCAGGGTAGATTAGGCTAAATCTTGGTATAGTTGAACTTCCTGGCCATTCACTCGCATTGGGGTGGTGTACCTTGCTTTGCGCAGTATATGTTCCTTTTGAGTTGGCTTGGTATACATATGAAGCGCCGCTTATCTTCACCTGTGATTTGTCACCCTTTTTGACGTGCGTCTCCTGGTACATGACAATGTCTGCCTTCATTTTCCATGCTTGCCATTCCAATTTCATCCTTTTTGTTGGGGTGTTCATTCCTCTGATGTTATGCGACAGGATTCTTATCTGTTTCGTGGATTTCTTATCCATTGCTTCTCCCTTTGTTCTCCCTCTTCGCACGTCATTATCCTGTGTTGTGTACCCTCCCAGGTGAACAAAAGGCCAAATGGGAAAGTCCATTTGTATTTTATCTGGTTGGCCGTTAAGTGTTGGACTACTGGTCCTATTTTCCGTCTTTTTAGCAGGGTAGATTGGGCTAAATATTATGGTTGGACTTCCTGGCCATTCATTCGCTTTCGGGTGGTGTACCTTGCTTTGCGCAGTGTATGTTCCTTTTGAGTGTACGAGGACATTGCCGCTAGGATATCCCATGGTCTGTTCCCTTGTTCCACTGTTCTTTTGGAGCCCACTCTGTGCAGCCTATCAATTTTTATTTGTGGTTCCATGTCGTCCACCAGGATTTCTGCAAAGAGTTGGATGACTGTTCCCTGTAGATCTTTGTCTTCTACTGATTCTGGTAGATTCTTTATTCGGATGTTAGATCTCCGTGACATGTTTTCCGAATCCTCGTACTGGAGCTCGAGTGCAGTGGAAGCATGTGTCAATTGTTCTACTACTTCGTCTGTTTTCTGCGTGGCCTCTTCCACTTGTTGGACTTTTTTCTCTAGGACGTTGGTTCTTTCTTCCAGTTTTGCGACATCTATCCTGACCTCTTGCAGTGATTGTTTCATATCGTCATGTAATGTTTGGAATTGTTCTTGTGTAGAGAGCAGAAATTGGTTTTGCAATTCCTTGAAGCAGGTTTGCATTTCTGATTTCGTCATCATGTTGTCAACCATAGCAAGCAGGGGGGAGTCGCGTGCGTCCGCTGTTGCTGCGTCTCCTTCGTTCGTCAAGGTCGATCTTGCGCACTCCAAAGCTGTTTCAAGTTTCTATTTTGTTTCCTCTGAGGGGAGATTGCACGGGAATCTTAGCTCTGGATTTTGACATCAATGCTGTCGGCATGGGTCCTTTGTTAGCCTGCGGATAACATATGCTTGCTCTTGGTGATGGTGGATGTGGATATCTTGGTGTGGTTGGAGCGAGTGCGGCGGTAAGTCTGGTGGGCGTCATCCAGTTCCCTGGTTTACTGGAGGAGAGGGAGGGTCGCCATGGCTAATTTTGCGGGGGGTCTAGGTTGAAGATGTGGGTGGTGTCCTGCTGCTCCTATGCTGGTGCCTTCTTGAGGTGACAAAGTATTTCTGCCCTCTTGTTCCTTCATGCAGTTTTGTCTCTGTTTCAGTTATGGTTTTGCCTTGTGTTCCCCCGCTGGTCACTGATTCTTGAGTACCTATGAATTGTCTATCTTTCCTTGTAGGCCACCATTCAGGTTGAGAGATGCACCGGCCAGTCTTCCACCCCTCTCCAGGGCGTAATTTTAATCTTTGTGGTCTGTATGTAAAGCACTCCCCGTGATACAATTTAGGGTGTGTTGTGCAGGGACTTAACGGGCTGTTTGCTGTTGCTTCTGTGCTGAACCGAAGCGTTTCCCAGGACTATTGCGGTGTGTTGCTTGCTCTAAGTTCTGCTTGTGTTCTTCCTACGCGTTGCATGGGCCAGTGGAGCTTGTTTGCTTCTGCTGCTAGCTGAGCCGTGCCGTACCTATGCCAGAGGGTTGGCCGCCGGATTAGGTCGGGGGTTGTTGGTACTAACTGCAAGGACGTCAGGGCCGTACATGTGCACTGTGTCCCTTTCTTGCTGCTCCGATCTCATATCGGCCCACTTCCAACGTAGCGCAGCTTGCGTTGTGCATTCTGTCCCTGGGTTGCCTGAGCAACGTCTCTTAGCCGTCCTTGTTATGCTGCGTTTTATTTTCTGTCTTCAAGTATGGAGGGGTGCTTCCGCTGCGGCTGTTGCCTGTTCTGCCGTGTCGGTATGCTGATCCCAGACCCCCTAATGGGTGTCGACGGTGGTGTGTGGTCAGCCGCATGGGTCGGGGGGGACAGTTTGCTGCGTTTGCTGTCCCCGTGTCTTGGTGCAGGCTCGCTCTCTTGGCCGCTCGTGTCCTCCGCCTGGTCCCATGGATGCCGGGTCTGGCGTAGTGTGCTGTGAGGTGCTTCGACCTCTGGGCGGCTCTGGTGGCTCCAGGCCGGACAACCTGTCTGAGGTGTGCGGTACCGTAGCCGAGGGGGGTCCGGTGAGTCCTCGTCTTGCGCCACAGCTTCGGTCGTCCTGTTGGTCGTGGTGCCTTACGTTTGCTCCGAGGGTCATCTAGGTTCCACACGCCTTTTCTCCTGACACCACTTGCGGTTTATGTGCCGCTGCTTCTCCGGGCGTTTTATGCTGGTGTGCTAGTTATATTTATTAGTTCTTGGGCGTGGGCCAGCCTGGAACGCTTCTTTGATGAGCTTGTTGGTGCGGCCCGGCGGGGAGAGACACATAAGCATGTCCTCCGATGACGGCTGCCATCTTGGAATCTGTCGAGTCTTTTTAAGTGATTGGTTGATATATGTGTGAATGGTTTAAAGCAGGCAATGAGGGAGTGTTACAAACATAACAGTAAAAAGAATAGAAGGGCTGTCTTGTCTGATGGTGTACACGTGCAATGCGGATGTTCTAATAAGACATGGGCTAGACAGGGGAATGCAGAGACTGTTTATAGTCATAAAGGGCAATGGATTATGGTGTTTATTGTATACTAGAGAGACACATTTCAGACACAAAATTCTTTCTGTGCTTTTTTCTTATTCTCTAGTGTACAATTGTCCATCATTTCCATTAGCATAGTAGAAAATGTTGGTGGGAATGTTGCAGAATCTTATTGAATCTAACTACTTTACTGAAAAATGATGGAGTCTATGAGCTTATTTTTTTAGTTCTATTTTTTAACTGTGAAATGTGGTCCCTAAAGGAAACCTTTCTTAATGTTTTTTTTTTTTTTTTTTGCATGAGTCCAGAAAGTAAGGTAGGAAAGGGAACGAGGGAAGGGGCACCAACCACAGATATGGAGGGGCACGTGGACAGGGGAAGATGGTAGTTGGTGAGATTTTGTGTGCGACAGAAGTAGGCTGTGTGGTTACAGTATAGGTTGAGGAAGATGAGGTAGAGGAAGACGGCCTACTACTTCCTAAAAATTTAACATCCTTTCTGAGAGCATTGCAGTGGTTGGATTTGGTGTGGTGGCGCATGGAGGTGGTCCCGTAGATGTACTGACCAGGTTGTCCCGACTGAGTACAACGTTGCACTCAGTGCATTTCACTTTGGTATCTTTAGCCTTTGGAACATTCCCCACAATGGCAAAGAACTGCCACACCCATGATTCTCTCTGGGTGCTAGAGGTAGGGACTTCCTCTACCTCATCTTTCTGATCCTCGTCATTGGCTTTTGAAGTATTGCGCTTCTTTCGCTGTATAGGTCCTCTAGCTGGATATGGTGTTGGTGGCTCTTGGGGAGGAGGGATGGCAATAGCTGATGCCATTTTTAAGATAAACAGTAGTTTTGCTAGTATGTGCTGTGTGATAGATTGTTAATGGATAATGAGTAAGAATAGGTGTAGGAGCTGTACATTTTCAGGTAAAAAAATTTCCTAGATCAGATGGGAATGCAGTTTTGAGGTGGTTGTGAATCACGGACCTGTTTGCGAAGTGTGGACGTGTTCACGAACACGTCATCATGCCTCACACATGTGATCACGTGACACTGTCCGGATTGTCTGTGACAATGCCGGACGTTTGCGAACGTCAACAAACAAAGAAAACAGTGAAAAAAGTTGCAAAAAGTGTATAGAAGTGTTAGAAATGATGCCAGAAGGTGGGGAATGGCAGAGTTTTAGGTGAAACTTTCTAAATTGGACAAATGTTTTCCTATATTGGTAGAAGTATGACATTAATGAGTTTTAGCAAATTAGGGTGCACTGGTAAAAACCCATCAAATTAAATGAAAAACTTTGTTAATGGGATGTTATGGGTAAGTGCACTAATAGAAACCTATGAAATTCAATGAAAAACATTTTGTTAAAAGGACGTTATGGTTACAAGTAAAACCGAAAACCCCAGCTCTTCTCCAGTTATGGTAAACTAAGCAACCATGACTCGTGCCACCACTGTGCACTCCTAAGACAAACACCCAGTACATGAATGCGAAACCTGGATGGCAATTGAGTCACTGGCCATAGCCAGTGATTTTTTACCCCAATGCCACTATACTTATAAAAACTACACATACCCAGGGTTATCTGTAGTCTTTTGTAACCTCGGATACAGCTGCGAATATCAGCAAAACAGCTGAAAGAAATGCTTCTCTGCCCCCTCATCTGTGCCAGCTCCCCCCACTCCACAGATGGCCTCCTCACCTCCCCTCTCCTGGCCTCTACCTTTCACCCCAGAACACACCCTGCCTCTGTGATACAGTATTTGCAACTAAAGCTGAGGCTACAGAAAGCTTTGTGTTGCAAACTCAGTCCCTGGACCCACTCCAACACCCACACTTCACTCAGTGCTTTCTAGCCATCACCCCACCTTTACCCATATGGAATTTGTGGGTTTTTTGAGCTGCAAATAGCTTTTTACTGAATTTAATTTTCCCATGACCTCAGCTATAGCTGCAAATATCTCTCACATAGAGAGAAAAACAAGATGGAGGTCATTTCATTTCTGAAAACCATGATCCTGCAATGCACCATGGGAGATATAACTATAATTTTTGGGGAAGGGGCACGCCCTTCTCCGTCAAATGTTAAAATGACTACGGCACGTAATAACCTCAAACCACTCATGCATTGCGAGTCAATGCTTTGTGCCCAAGTTGTTTCACACCTGGTCCGAATCCGTCACACGGTTTAGGCTGTGCATTTTGCAAAAAATTGCCTTATTTTGTGTATGGGAAAATGAATGGAAAGTAGGCCGCACTTTTGGAAAATATTTTCTTTTTTTTATGCTTAATAACTTTTTTGTTTCTTAACAAATCTTCACAGACCGTCGCAGTCTGGGGGTGCCCGCAGACTTTTAATCACTTTTGGAATCCCGGCCAAATGTGTTACTCGAATGAAAAGTTATTAACAATAGAATTTTGAGGGGTACCTATGTGTCTTCGACTCACCTATAATATAATAGGCATAGGAAATAGACAAAACAGAGAGACTAACGCGCTCTGGGACCAAAAAGTAGTGGACACACCAACAGAAACACCAGACATGTCAGTTATTAATCTGTCCCAGTATCCCCTAACTACTCAAGAAATGAAAGTATTCCAATCGGGCCTCAACTTCTGCCCGTCGTCATCCTATATCTATGCAGATACTCGTATCGACTTCGACAGATACATGAGAAAAATAAAATTGAAAACATTCTTTGCAACCAACCCACAACCTAGAATGCCAGAAGATCTCACTTAAGGATCAACCAATATCTCCATTTTGGATATGCAGACACTACGGACCCTCGAACATCTGCAGTCTGGAAGTGATGAAAATATGGCTCAACTCAAGGCAAAATCAAGATTTAATCCTGTCTTCAATTCAGGGGGCCATGTGGAAGCCTTTCAAGATCTGGTGATCAGTGATCTCAAAAAAATAAGGCATAAGGGTCGCAAATCTGCCAACAATTTATCCCCAGTCCAACATAACACTATTCAACATTTGGAAGCACAGACTGATATCATTATCAAACCATCTGATAAATGTACTAATATAGTTGTTATGGACTGTGATGGCTATATCCAAGAGGCAGATAGACAACTACGTGACAGAAAATGCTATGCCTTATTAACTGAGAATCATTCTGCAAGCATGCATGAGAAACTTGGGAACCTGTGGTTAACATGGAAAGAGAAAAACCTCTTGGACGATGATGTGCGCAAATTTCTACATCCTAGATTCCCTATTTTCCCTACCATCTACTTTCTGCCTAAAGTGCACAAGAGCCTAAGCAGACCCCCAGGCAGACCAATAGTGACATTATGTGGGGCTCTGTTAGAAAACATTTCGAAATTCATTGATGAAACACTTATACCCTTTGTGATTGCACTACCCTCCTATCTGAGGGACACCAAATATTTTTTAAGTCGGTTGGAAGGGATACCTTGGGAATCAACCTACTTGCTCACAACATTGGACGTTGTTTCCCTGTACACATCGATAAAACATGCAGATGGACTCAAAGCATGCCAACACTTTCTTTACACCAGATTGATGAACTTTTTACAACATGGCCAAATGGTTTTAGAAATGATTAATCTTTGCGTAACCAACAACTGTTTTCTTTTTAACAAAGAATATTTCATCCAAGTGCAGGGGACTGCTATGGGCATGACATTCCCCCTTCCATATGCTAACCTCACCATGGGCTGGTGGGAGAAGTCTGTGGTGTGGTATCCCAGTAACAACAGATAAACGGCCAAAATTGTACTATGGCTACATTATATTGACAGCCTTTTTATTATCTGGGATGGTACTAGCATTGAGTTGCTGAACTTTGTTAAAATACTGAACCTCAATGAGTTAAACCTGAGTTTTACAGCAAGTCATAGCCAGACCAAAATTGCATTCTTAGGTTGTCCAAGTAATCGTATCTGATGGAGAACTTGCCACAGAGCTTTGCAGAAAACCCACAAGCTCTAACATTCCTCTACATGCTAATAGTAGCCACCTTACACCTCTAAAATGGAGTATTCCGTATGGGGAATTTATCCGCATACGTCGTAACTGCTCCAAGATTTAAACATTTGACATGGAATGCGCCATTATGGCGCAAAAGTTTAAATCCTGAGGCTATCCTAAAAAGGTGTTGGAAAGAGCTTATCTCAAAGCCAGAAATATGAAGCGCAGTACACTTTTGACAGAAAGCACTGCCTTGCGCAACATTTCTGACATCAAAAATGTGAGGCTCATTTTGACTTTTGGTCAAGAAGCATCCGACATAAGTAGGATTCTGCACAAGCATTGGCATGTGTTGAAGTTAGACCAACATTTAAGCACAATGCTAGGGGAACGGTTAACACCACGTTCAAGAGGTTTACCTCATTGAAAGACATGCTAGTACCCAGCTTTATGAGCCCACTATATAATACATCAGAGAATACATGGTTGAAAACCATAACTTCAGGATTTCACAAATGTCAGAAATGCAAAGCATGTTAATGTGCCATCAATACATCTGATTACCTACACCCTGTTCTCAACCAAAAAATGTACACTAAGACCTGCATAACTTGTGAGACAGAATTTGTAGTGTATGTATTTAACTGCCCATGCAAGAAATGGTATGGAGGAAGCACAAAGGGGAAACTTAAACTACGTATGCTCCAACATATCAGGGCAATAAAGAATGCTGATCCTACTTACCCCATGGCACTACATTTTCAAAGTGAGCATGGTGGCAAATTAGATGGCTTTTCATTTTTCTGCATACAAACAGTTCTCAAATCTCTGAGAGGAAGCAACCGGGAGCTCCTATTAAGACAATCAGAAAACCAAGACCATCTTGGATTTCGAGACTAAAAAGCCACAGAGCCACAACCTCGATGAAGAACTGTACACTTTTCTAGGCACTTGACAACACCTGATGATATCATTAACATATAAGTAGATATGCCTCAGTCATACCATCATCTTTTTTTAATATATTCTTTTGGTGTCTCTAATTATTGTGTAATATTATATTTGCACAGCTACCTTGTATTTTTTTAATGCTGACACATTTTACTGTTCTAGTTTGTTTTGATGCATTAAGTGAACTATTTGCCTTTTTCTATTTGTATTTAATTGTATTGTGGATTTTTAACAATATGGCTTTATAGCATTGGAACATAGGAATTGGTTTAATTGACAAAGATTTTATGGACTTTTACAACACATGATCGTTGAAAAATGGAACTCGTTGGATAGACATGTTGACTCACACAATTATTAATTTTATGCACTATTGTGGTTTTAACTTTTTGAATAATTGTTTGTGGCATTATTGGTAGGGCTGTGAGAGATCTAGAATGTATTAAGGCACTAGACACCTTACTGGCGTAAACTTGAATGCACTATGCACTTTGTTAGAAATGTACATAAGGCACTATGTACTTTATGCTGTTTACATTTTTGCTCATTTGCACAAGCATTTTTGCACAGATCAAGCATATTTGTACAAGTACTATACATCCTGGGAAATTCTAAGGACTGATCTCTATTTATTTATCACAGATTCAGTCAACTGTGTATATATATATATATATATGGGGGCGTGGCTAGAGGGCCATGGAGTAGGACGTGTCTTCCGAGCTGCTCCCGGCGATCTGATATGATCCTGCGTGAAAATAAGCTAAAAAAGGCATGATCGTCTTCAGAATTACACGATTGGTGTGTAAAGGCGAGGGGCAAGTTTGATGGAGAGCTGAGTCCTCGATGACTACAGGAAGACTGGCAAGGTCAACTGAAAGTTTGTGGTCGTGGTGCAACACCCTGACAAAATGGCCAGCGTGCTAGAACAAAGAAGGCCGAAGTAGGCCCAGCAGCCCCACGGCGGACAGAGGTTGGCAAGGAGAAGTGGAATGTGAAGCGGTGAGCAACTACAGCTGAGAGAACTGCACTGGTGATGTAGAAAGGTTTCACTGAAAGCGGTCCACAACACAGTGCACGTGCTGCTCCCGACGCGCGTGAGCCGTAATGGACTGCCTGCGAGAAGTGTAGCCCTCAAAAAGTGGTCTGGGACAAGGCACAAGAGACACACGGGCCTGGCGGTGCCACAGTGCGCTACAATCACGGATAAGGAGCAACAGGGATGTAGGCCCCGCACGCAACAGAAAAGCTGGGCCCCGGCACAAAGGCAGGACTGCACAATGTCGGTGAGAGGAGGCAAGAGTAAGCAACCCACTATGGACATTTTTGCCAAGCCGCAACAGACTCCAACCACCCTGATACAGGGTGCGGCGGCCGCAGAAATATCCCTGACAAAAGAGGATCACTTGATTCTAACAGCCATTACGGAGTTGAAAGCCTCATGGGGTAAAGCGATAGCGGACCTAAGAACCACTTTGGAAACCAAAATAGACGCGGTTGGGCTAGAGGTCAACCTGCTGCGACAAGATGTAAGAGCGCTGGCTGAAAGAACGAGTGGCCTAGAGAGTGCGATGAAAACCAACATGGAAACCAGCACAAGTAACGCAAAGGAAGTCCACATTCAGACACAGGTCGCCAACTTGGAGAACCGCGTGGAGGAGGCTGAAGGGAGAGCGATACGGAACAAAATACGGGTGGTCGGCCTAGCGTAGGGAGAGGAAGGTCAGGATCCCTCGGACTATAAGGAGAATTTGATCTTGCAAGAAATAGGACCTGACAAACTTTCACAAGGATTTGCTGTCGAACGGGCGCACAGGGCCCTGATGAGGAAGCCACGACCCCGAGCCCCCCTTCGGGCGCTAATAACAAAGATCTTGAACTATAAAGATAGGGAGAAGATCCTGGAGTACTTTCGCAAAGATGGAACGATCGAAAGGGCATCTACAAACATTACGGCATACCCTGACTACACCATGTTGCTACAGAGACAGCTTTATAACTATGTGGCGATCAATTGGAGAATGCGTACGGCTGGAATCAAGTACATGCTTTTGTATCCCACAAAGCTCAAGGTCCTGCACAAAAGTAAGGTGTACTTTTTGATACCCCGGAAGACGCGGCGGCATGGTTGGATATGCAGGGTTGTCCGGAACAAGGCGAGAAGCAAGGCCACGAGGATCACGATAAGTGAGGGGGTCACATTATGTAGAATGTAAAGATGGAGAAGTGGGGGCCATGGTGAAAAATGAAAGGATTGTCGCATGAGTAACAAGGGCAGGGCGAGGACAGATAACATTGAAAATTGCAATAAGAGACATTTGGACTTGTTGGACTAGAATATAAAATGTCAGTGTAAGTTGGGTAGTATTAAGCACGCTCACATGGAAGCAAACAGGAGTGGCAAGATGGAAGCGATCTACCCCCAGGACTTAGAGTAGTAGGGCTGCCACTAGGGCGACTTCACCCTGCTGAGCTGTGAGTAAAGGCAATTGCCAGAAAAGGGCTAGATGCGGGGGTGCCTGAGATCCAGGGATGGAGCTGGGCAACAGTTGGGTAGGGTGTTGGGGTGGGAGGAAATGGAGGGGAGTGAGTTGGGGCAGGGAAGGGAGGCGGGAGGGAGGGAGGTTGGGAAGTTTGGGGTGTTTGTTTGGGGAAGTTCATGTTGAGAGTCGAGCCTACATAGAATGGGAATGTATTTGGTCATGGACTGCACTTTTGGGGGAAGAAGAGGGACCCTGATATGCCATGGGGGATCTTAAAATAATTACTTGGAACGTCAGAGGGCTCAATAGTTATCTAAAGAGGAATAAGGTCATGCTATACGTACGCAGACAGAAAGTAGACATAGCCCTGCTGCAGGAGACCCATCTTACACAAGACAAAATGGAGATGATCCGGAAGAAATGGAAGGGGACTGTGGTGGGAGCATCATATTCGGCCTATGCCAGGGGGGTGATCATTTGGGTGGCGCCACATGTCCCGTTCCAACTGTTACAGTCCACGGTGGAGGCAGACGGGAGGATGGTCATGATGAGAGGGCTGGTGGAAAACAGGGAGATAAGCATTGTAGACATGTACACCCTGAACCAAAACACGGCAGCACATTTTAGAACCCTATGTAACAAACTTAGTACGTACTTAAGAGGGGCGGTGATCTGGGGAGGAGATTTCAACTGTGTGCTAAACCCTATGGTAAATAGGTCAGATGGAAAAATGGACAGACCTACCCCAGCCACTAGAGCACTGCATACGCTGTTAGATGATTTCGGGTTTGTGGATGTATGGAGGTCACACCACCCCCAGGAGAGGCAGTATTCGCACTACTCAGCCCCACACAACTTGCATATTAGATTGGATTACATGCTTGCCACGCAAGAGTTAATGATTGAGATAACGGAAACGGAATATAAAGCGAGGGTCCTCTCAGACCACTCGCCACTAATCCTGAGATGGCAATACCGACCCCCAAGAGCAAAGATCCCGACATGGTGCCTCAGAGCAGAGGTGCTGAAAGACACCATCTTCCAGGAGGACATGAGGGAGGAAATAATAAACTACTTTGAGATAAACACTGGCAGTGTAGAGACATCAGGTATGTTTTGGGAGGCCTTTAAAGTGGTAATGAGGGGGGGTAGCCATAGCTAATTCCAAAGGGCTACAAGGAGGGATCCAGGCTGAACTGCAAGATACGGAGAGGGAACTAGAAAGGCACTAAGGGAGGGAGGTAACACCAAGGAAGATAATGAAATAATACTTAATCTGTAGCAGAAATGTGTGGGCACTGGGAGAGATTGTGCAATCTTAACTATAAGAAGTATATGGAAAGACAGCATTCAGGGGGGGATAAACCAGGGAGGGTCATGTTATGGCTATACAGGAGTGAGACCCCCAGGCCCACAATCAGGACAATAATGAGGGAGGATGGGAGCTTGGTGGACACCCAAGAGGGAGTTAACCAAGAATTTGTGGAGTACTATCAACTCCTGTATCGAGATGATGAGGACAGTGACTGCACAGAAATAGCAGAAACACTGGAAGATATAGGACTGCCGCAGATCAGTGCCGAAGAGCGGGAGGAGTTGGAAGAAGTAGTGAGACACTTGCCTACTAGCAAGACCCCGGGGACTGATGGACTCCCAAGTGAATTTTATAAAACGTATAAGGATGAAGTGCTTCCTCCGCTTTTAGAAATGTTGAATGAAGCGTATGAAGTGGGCAGGCTGCCAGAGTCCCTCAGAGAAGTAACGATTATACCGTTGCCCAAACCTAATAAGCCCAGTCATAACTGTGGATCATACAGACCCCTGTCAATGCTCAATGAAGACAGCAAAATACTGACGGCTGTTTTGGCAAATAGAATGAGGAGGGTTATTGCTAAACTAATACATCCCGACCAGACTGGCTATGTTCCGAACAGGACCATATCCAACAATCTCAGGCGACTCCACTGAGTCGTTGAGCACGCAAATGAGGACGAAGGCGAACTGGCAATTGTATCGCTAGATGCAATAAAGGCCTTTGATTCAGTCAAATGGCCGTGGCTGTTGGAGGCCCTGGCTGGCTATGGAATAGGGCCAGGGTACTTACAGTGGGCCAAAATGCTATATAGCGTGCCGCTGGCTAGAGTTTAAACCGGGTCGTTGATGTCAGAGAGGGTGCAGCTTCGTAGAGGTACTAGGCAAGGATGCCCGTGGTCTCCTATGCTGTACATTCTTGCCCTGGAACCCTTGGCCATATACCTGAGGCAACAGTATGACCTGATAGGCATTGCTGTAGGAGGGGAACCGCATCTAATCTCTTTGTATGCGGATGACATGTTGTTGTACTTAAGGCACCCAGAAGAAAACCTGCAGTACATTCTGGAAGTGATGGAGAGATGTGCAATGCTGTCTGGCATAGCTGTGAACCCCCAAAAATCTAGTATATTTCCACTGGGCAGGTATAAAGGGACCCTGCTAGAACAGCTACCGGTTCTACAGATAACATGGGAGGTGCGCACGTTTCGATATCTTGGAATAGATATATACCATACGGTAGAAGAGGAACACCAGTATAACACGGAGGAGGCGATCAGGAAAATTGGAAATAGTATGAAGTTTTGGGTGAAACTACCTCTAGCGATGATGGGGCGAGGGGCAATGTTGGAAATGGTGGTCCTACCGAGACTCTTGCATTATTTTGGAAATATTCCATACCTTATAACAAGGCGGACCTTTGTTAAGTTAGAAAGCATGTGCAGGGACTTCCTCTGGCATGGGACGAGGAATAGAGTAGCCCTTTGGAAGCTACAAAACTAATACGAAAAAGGGGGCATAAAACTGCAGATCTACGAAATTTACTACCTAGCAAGCCAGCTGCAATACATAGCTAAATGGCTCTCTGAAGAGTCAACCTCAGAGTCCAGGCTATTCAGACAGGACTGTGCCCCATACTTCCTAAAGGAAATGATGTGGCTGCCTACGGCAGACATGGAAGGGCGCCCAAGGATGATGATACTGGGGTGGAAGATATGGCGCAGGGCCTGCCAGCTGATGGTGAATTTATTCCCGTGCTCCCAGCAGGTGCCACTAGTGGCGTTGACCAGCAAAGACAAGCAATTAAGGATGATGATTAGGAAACACTGGGAACTGGTTGGGATAGTAACCATGGGCGATATATGGCAGGAGGGGGACATAAGGGACTTTGCGGTACTGGAGGAAGAAACTGGGTTACATACGGGCCAGTATATTACATACCACAGGTGGTGCAGAAAATTAAGGAGACATGGTCCGAAGTAGCACTAGCAGAAGAACCGGACACTACCATAGACACAATATACAACGTCGCAGAGGGGGGACATGAGATATCTTGAATATATGAGCTGATGATGTCCAAGGTGGGGAGGAAGTGGCACAACTGAGATGGGACTGGGAAGAGGAAGTAGGGGCCCCAATGAGTGATGGGATATGGGAACGAGCCCAAGGGTACCACAAAAAAGTGTTGAGAAATGCAAGACTGCAACAAATACAACTGTACGTAACCCATAGGGCATATAAGACGCCCCAGAGAATAGCCAAATTCAAAAATGTAGGATGACAAGCATGCCCAAAATGTGATGAGGAAAATGCCAGAATGTTGCACATGTTTTGGTCATGCCCAGTCATTGAGCGTTTTTGGGGTGAGGTGGCGCACAAGTTGGCTGAAAAAGGAATCATAATTGTGGTGGATACGGTGTGGGCCTGTTTGATGGGGGGGGTTCCAAGACCGCGTAAACTCAAGCATGTGAGTAAATTAAAGGACTTAGCGTATGCACTTGCGAAGAGGAAAATTGCTATGGGGTGGAAGCCATGCCAGAGACCACGAATAGAAGTATGGTGGAAAGATCTGCAGAAATGGGCCGAAGCGGAAATTACGGTATGGCAGGTTGCAAGTAATGTCGGGGGGGAGGAAGAGGCTGATACCCTGATAGCCTGGAAACAATTAATAGCAGAGTTATTTGGGTTACCACGAGACCCAACAGAAAATATGGATGATGAATCCTTATCACAAGATGCAGAAACAGAACATGGTAGGGACTAGGCCCGTAAGGGGGGAGGGAAGGGGTGAAGCAGTGGACATGTTGAAGTGATGTATGTTTATAATGTTATTTTATGCACTGCAAGTTTGGTTTGTATGGTTTGTTATGATATTTATAACTATATGATATGATATGATATGGCACTTATAACACGCCTATACACAAGTGTTTCAAGGCGTAACGAGGCAAGGGGGGGGCAAAGGGAGGACAGACAAGGATCCTATTAGGCCAGGTGTCATTCAGATCGCGCAAGTGCATGGGAAGGGGGAAAGGAAAAGTGCACGGGGGGAAGAGAGAGGGGAAAGTGCAGTACATGGGAAAGTGGAATAAATAAGATAAATAAAACACATAAAACAGGCAGCTGGTGGCAAGTGCAAGGAAATGCAGACATAAGTGCTGGAAGGGGGACTGAAGGGATACAGAAAAAACGGTCCCCAAGTGCAGGGGTTGCCAGGGAGGCAGTGCAGGTGGGCAGTTGACGGTGTCTGGGCCAGAGATCAGAAAAGGGTGGCCAGGTAAGCATTGCAATTTCAGTCAGGAATTCAGCAAGGGAGGGGAGGAGAGAAAGCAGAAGCAAAGAGGAAAGTTTTGAGGTGTTTCCGGAACTGGAGAAGGTTCTACTCGAGTTTCAGGGAGGCAGGAAGGCTGTTCCAGAGAGAAGCCCCTGCCGAAGAGAGTGATCTGCCACCAACTCGTTGCTTGGAAAAGCGACTGACCCTGAGGGAGATGGAGGCAGATGAGCGAAGAGCTCGAGAAGGAAGATATTTAGGAAGAGAGAGTTGAAGGTATTGCGGCCCCAGGCCCCAGAGGGCCTTGTGTACAATGCAGAGGGTTTTGAATTTAATCCTCGCAGCCACTGGGAGCCAGTGCAGAGATTTCAGTCCTGGAGAGATACGATCCCTGGGCTTGAGGCCAAGGACAAGTCTCGCAGTCGTGTTCTGGGTAAGTTGCAGAGGGCAGAGAGTGGGGGCAGGAAGATTTAGAAAGAGGTTGTTAAAGTAGTCCAGCTTGGAGAGGAACAGGGCTCTGGAGACAGTGAGCTTCTGGGGGAAGGAGACATAAGGAAGAATACCTCTAAGGAGGTGCAGCTGGTAGTGTGACTTCTTAGAGACGTCAGAGATGTGAGGGGAGAAGGAGAGTGCAGAGTCGAAGATGACGTTGAGGTTTTTTTGCCTTGCAGGTGGGAGTGGGAGGAGGGCCAAGAGAGGGCTAATGTTGAAATAAAATTAATAAAATATATATTTTTTTTAAACGGTGTTTATATATATGCACAACATAGGCAGCTCATATTAGGACTTTACTATTCTGTATAATTGTCGCGCATGGCACCCCTTTCATAACCTTAGGTTATATATTATGAGATTTATCATTACATCTCTTAATCTAATTCATCAAACTGTATTTTTACAGAATATTAAGCTGCCTATTGTATGGGAGGATTGGTCCAAGAGACCTCCCTCCCCTGCAGCCTCTCCCCCTTGTGAAGTCCATGGCTTGTCAGGGGCTCCCCCTGCCACCAGGGCCCAGGTGGCGGGTGGACCACTGGCTGAAGACATTGACCAAACATGCTGTATTTAGCTAGGCCCTGGAAACCATTTTGTGAAATCAAAATGGTATGAGCCCTGGGCACCACAGCGCGGCCCCCACCCCTGGAGAGTCTCACTTGTCCCTGCGGCTGCAGCTCCCTGGCAGATCCGCTGAGAGCCCGTTCCCACGTACAGACGGACATGAGCTAGTGCTAGATGCAAACACTGTAACATTTCACCTTCCGCAGTGTATCACTGTTCCCAGTATGACCTGGCCAGCAAGGCCGGGGTGGAAAAGAACTGTAAAATGGTCCCCTGACATAAGCCGAGCCCCCAAATACTAATGAACAAACTACCTGTGATGAAACTCTCCTCTCCATGACTTTTCTGACTAAAAATATGTAACCTCCATGAAGATGGCAGAATGTGTGTTTATATGGCATTCTGGTTGAAGAACCCACATCCCTGTAGCTATGCGCAAATGGTAAAAGTGTCCTGGGGTTCCCATGTCATATGTTTCGCCGAGAAGACTGCACCCCAAGGTCCCATGCCATAACTGAACTAATGCTGCTAGAGTGCAAAGGAAGACAAATTCAACCCCAATGGGAGCTCATGTAAATGGTGCACGAAAATGCACAATATGTATGTCCAAGCTCACCATGTGTCACTGCCATCAGTCTAATTAGCCAGTTGTTCCTGCGTGCTCCACCAACCTTACTACTACCTCGCTTACCGCGCATGTATAGAAATGTAACAAAATGTTGTGGTTGTTAAATACTTAACATATAGGTAACACATTTGAAATGGCCATGTAGAAGGCACTAACAATGTAGAAAACATAAGCTTTGAAAAGACTCAATGAGTATTGTCTATTATATGAATGTTCATGCCTCTTCCACTTAACCTGCAACGCACGACGAAAACACCATTGTGGGCATATCCAAGGCCATTCCCCATTCCTCCCCATTGAAGCCTGCCAGACGGAAAGCAGAGGCCCGTGCTGCTCTGCTTCACCTCCCCCAATTCGGCTGGAGCCGCTTCAAACATTTACATTCCCCCGCAGCTCCCAGGGCCGCGGCCTGCCACCTGAATTATTTACAACCCAGCAGTAAACCCCAGCCATAAAACGCAGGCCCGAAGGCGCCCTTTCTTAGGCTCCACAACCCGCCGGCTCACCTTAGGTTAATGTTCCCTGTAAAATTAGGACACCCAATATTACAGCAACACTGCAGGAACACATTCATAATGACTTCTAACAGGACATGATAACTCGGACAGCTCGTCCCTTGCCCTGAGACCCAACCTCGCGACCTATGATACCCGGTCAACAGGACGATGGTAACCATGTATTGATGTATCAGCAAAAGGCCCCACTCTAGGTGCATTCCTCCTGTGTTGCATTAACTTGTAGAATAACCTATTTGAAGATTTACCGGGGAAGATAATATTGCAATATCGAATGAATGCGGTGTGCGTGGCCTTAGGGCAGAAAGCCAGGAAAGACGTTCATCACTGACACTGGTCACGGCTGGCACAACAACACTGTCCGGATGAGCCCAGCTGACCTACCCGGCCCGGCCCGGCCCACGTGGATAACCAGTGACGTCCACCAACCACGGCAAACCACATCATAGATGCACCTATAGTTAGTCGTGACCACCCAATCCCCACAAACTTGTGCCCCCTATAGTGTGTAGGTTCTCGTGACGATTTTTGTAAATATAAACGCCTGTCTTTGCTATTGTCAGACAGAGCGCTCTCTGAGTTTGCAGAGTTCTTTGCATGCCCTATTCTGATTTATAAACTCCCATTTAAGCTCACCCGCACTTTGTCTTAGCCTTATTCCCATCTTGGGAGAGTCCATTATTGTCTCTCATTGTGTGGAGGATCGTGCTATCTGGGGGACGCTCGCCTTCAGTGGTGCCCCCGACAGCGTGATGATTATTTTTCCTTAACATATATATCCCTACCGTCCCCTTTGGCATGAAAACCTCCGGTCGAAAAGGGATACGCACGGTGTGCCGGCTCTGGAAGGCTGCCCGGCAACGGCGACCGGTACGCTCAGAAGTGCGCACTCAACAGAGAGAGGGTACGGGATCCCGGTTGAAAAATCCCATTTGAGTACCGCTCGCCGGAGCCGGAGCTAACCGTTGAGCGCACGGCAACACTGCCTGGACGGGCCCAGTTCGGAGACTCTCGGTTCAATACGGGCACGTGAGTATTAAGTGCGAGTGACCATAAAGGGAGCAGGGGAGGAAAATAGGACAGAGAACGAGGTTGTTTGAAAGGGGACACTTTGGGACTACTAAAAACCACTCTAGACTTTCTTTACTTTTTCTTTGCATATGGCCATTAGGATTAAGAGGTGAAAAGAGATAAAGAGACGGGAACCTAGCTCCGCGAGGGGGTAGAAGGCGGCGCCACATAGTGCTATCTTGACTAGTACTGGGAATATATGAGGAAGTGAAAATAAGATAAAGGTGTCTGGTAAAAGGGAGACACAGTGAATATATTAGCGACTGCTATTCTTTCTATTCTTCTCTCCGGGTTCACAGGGAAAAAACAGGGTTAGTACAAAAAAAATATATAATAATAATGTAAGTAGAAAAAACAAGTGTATATCAAAACTACAAGACAAATTAATATTAGATTAAGAAAGGGACAGCTAGTAAGGGAGGAAAGAGATTATAAATTGAGCCGTGAGTAGAGTGTTGTCTAGGTGTGTGTACGCATCGCATGTGCCAGGACATATTTGTCATGTGAATGTATAAGAGTGGTCATGAGTGCGTAATTGTGGTGTGGTCATGGTAAGTGTGACCAGAAGAAATTTTACAAGGAAAAGCACAATGCAGTAAGGTGACTGTTTTTTCTTTGGATAAATTTGCTGAAGATATTGGTGGGGTACGAAGGGTGCTTTGCTTTTGTATGTGCCCCCTAAAAGTATTAAAAAAAAAAATAAAAGGGCTGTGCGCAGCAATTTTTAGATTGCTCAGGTGGCGGAAGCACACGCAGGTCCCCACACCCAGTGATACACATATACTGAGATATATCTGGTGACACATCCATATAAAGATATATATATATATATATAGCTATACATCCGTATCGATCAGCCACGAACTATGGGGACAGAAACACCATTAGCACATATTTGTAAGAATTTACCTGGGTATGCTGAACGCATTAAGAAATATCACGATCAGTGGATTACAGAGCTAAAGGGGGAAGGGTTAGCCCAAATATGGCCAGAAGGGGGATCGTTTGACAAGAGTGTCCTAGATATGGTAGGTAGCTACATGCATTTTTTGAAATACAAAGGGAAACAGCTACATAATAGGAGAGAAATATTAGACTTATGGAGATTGTTTGAAGAAGTACCCCCACCTAAGAAAAGGGAGTTAGGTACTGATCTGCCATCTACCACTGACAATCCATTACTGATACCAAAAGACGACAAGGTGTTGCCGGAAGGGGAGCCACCGGTAGAGGTAACTAGGTTGTACCCAATATTAAATAAGCCAGTGCACGCAGAAGGATACAGTGACCCGACATATGTACCCCCAACAACAGTCACTACGACTTGAGGGCCAACAGCACCCCCGCCGTATGAGAGTCATAGAGAGTGCGACCAGGTAAGTACACCAATAGTGAACATAGAGAAACTGACAGAAGACCTAGAGTCCAGGCTCTCTGTAGCAAAAGACAAGCTCTCGAGGATAAAAAGCATATGTGAACAGACTGCGACTAATGCCGCTAGGTCAGAGCTCACATCAAGAGCACAGAGTCATGATAAAACCATTGAGGAAGGATGGAAGAAGGGGGAGATATTGTTTGGGATACAAGAAGAACTGGCCCGAATAATTGAACTAGAGAAGAGGGAGGAGCGCACTGACGATGAGATAAGGACCACAGGAGGCAGAGAGGAGCTATTGTGTGATATAGAAGAGGACTTAGAGGAAAGTGAAAGATTAAGCATGGCAATGGGAGGAGGAAGTAAGGGGTTGGATGGCGCATGTTCAGGGAGAACCATGGAAGAAGAGTGGACAGGACGAATAAGGAATAGGTTGGGGAAAATGGCGCCACTAGGAAAGAACGGAATGAAGGTAAGTGCAGATAAGACAACAAAGGGGAGGTTACAACTCCCACTAATACACAGGGGAGGAGGGAGGCCGAATTACATACCCTGGGCTCAGATGGATAAGGCCAATCTGTTAAAGTTATTACCACCGCTATCAGGAGGGGCTAGCAAGTGGATATATGCATTTGAGAAACACACAGCCGGGGTACCTCTAGCAATAGGTGATTTGAAGAGTTTGCTAGTATCAGCGGTTGGGATCAGGCTGACAGAGTATGGATAAAGGCTGGTTTCCCGGGGGTAACGTTAGACTGCGATCGCCATGATGGCGCCTCTTTCAACACAGTACGTGCAAGGGTGTGGGACGCATTAAGAGAAACATTCCCAGACACCCCAGATTTGCAGTCCATCATGCAATGTACGATGAACGATGGGGAAGATGCTATGGATTACATTTTTCGGGTCCAGGAGATGTGGAGAGCGGAAACAGGCACGCCCTGGTATCAATCAACATCATTATTTTACTTCATAATAAAGAGGGGGCTGCCTAAAGAGGTACAAAAGGCACTTGACAAAATTACAGGTATTGAAGCAAAAGGGTGGCCCGAAATACAGAGCATAATAGTTCACCACTGTAAACGAATAAAAGAGAGGGAAAAGGAGATAGCGCAAAAAAGATTGGCAGACGAGGCAAAGTTAGTACAAATGAAACTGGTGAAGGTCGCTGCAGCAGTAGCCGCGCTCCCACACAGTAGGGAGGGAGAAGAGGAGGAGGAGGGGCTGGTAGCAATACAGGGGAGCATGGCAACGAATTGGGCAGGAGCAGGGCAACGACAGTGGAATGAGCAGGAGCAGAGTGGAGGTCCGCAGTGGCAAGATTAGGCCCCTCGAGGGGGACGAGGTGGGTACAGGGGTCGTAGAGGGGGTGGGCAAGGGTACGGGGGAATGGGAGGAAATGGATGGCAAGGTCCCAGAGGTGCGCAGGGAAGCTGTTGGAACTGCGGGAGGTGGGGGCACTTTTCCAGAGAATGCAGGAGTAGATCAAACAACGGATTTCCAGAGATAGAACACTATGGCAACCCTCACCCGGGAAGCCCATATGGTCTTCCAATGGGGCGACAACAGAGGGAACAAGAGCAGGGATACCCAGAGCAAAGGCAAGCGCATCACTACAGAACACAGAATCACCCACAAAACAATGACATTATGCACTACACCCCAGGCAACCCTTTCGCAACGAATGCAAATGGAGCACCAGCTCCAGCCCCCTATAGTGGTGTGTCAGTAGTTTCAGGAAGTGTCTTCAGCCAGGGGGGGGATGACGAGACAACCAGCATAGGACAGCCCACAGAGAACACTTGCGTGTCCTGTTCTATCTACAACCTGCGATGCAGCGGAGGAACCATTGGTAGGGGCGCAGATAGGAGACAAGCAGTTGATATTCATGGTGGATTCGGGAGCGGAGAAATCATGTATTCGTGAGGGCCGGTTTCCGTTATCTAACTGGACGTTAGAGACACAGGGGTTCTCTGGGGTTGTAATTGAAGTTCCTTACACAGAAGATTTGGATGTGACAGTGGGGGGTAAAACGGTAAAGACACCCTTACTGTATTATGAACAATCGCCAATAAACCTGCTCGGAAGGGACCTTCTTAGCAAGCTTAACATGGCAATATCATTTACAGAAAGAGGGATAGTATGCTTAACACCAGGAATATACCCATTACGTGTAATGCTGGTGGTGCAGGCTCGGACAAGGGCACCGGAAATGCGTGGCATGCCAGTGGATGAAAGAATGTTCATCGAAGGCTTAAAAACGCTAGCCCAAGTAGTTCCCGAGCTAAAAAAGTTAGAGTGAAGAATACCCACAGAATTTGTCTTCCGCCCAATAGTACGCCCAGATATAGCACCAGGGTCAGTGGTATCCTTAGACATGCATGCCGTACAGGTATCACAAAAAGGATTGCAGTGATTGGGATGGATATAGATGGGTGTGAATGGTTCACTGTACTGTGCATCAATGCTGATATTGCCCTACGAGACTTATCTGATGCGGATCTCTTCTCTGATGCGGAGAGTGATGGCGAGATAATAATGGAAATAGCAATGCCCTGTGACATTTTGATTCAGACAAGACAAGTTCCCGTCCAGTTGATGGCAGTGGTGGGAACGCCACCATCCTTTTTTGATGATGATATGCAACTGGTGCCAAGCAATTTGTGGACAACAGACCCCCATGATGTAGGGTTGTTGCATGGAGTGACACCAGTGATAATAAAACTCAAACCTGGGGCAATTGTGCCCCGAGTGAAACAATACCCCTTGTCCCGCGATGCTCAGGAGGGGATAAAAGAGACAATAAATGCATTGCTAGCACAGGGGATAATAGTGCCTTCAAACTCCCCATGTAACACCTGTATCTACCCGATCAAAAAAGCAAAGGGAGGTGCTTGAAGGATGATCCAAGATTTACGCCCACTAAATGACGTTATATAGAAAGAGTTCCCTTTGGTCCCGAACCCTGCTTCAATACTATGCAGCATCCCAAAAACGGCATCACATTTCACAGTGGTCGATTTGAAAAATGCATTCTTCTCCATCCCCTTGGCAGAAGAAAGCAGATACCTGACAGCATTCACATTAGGGGGAAAGAGATACGAGCATTGCAGGCTACCTCAGGGGTACTGTGAAAGTCCAAGCATATTCAACCGCATACTACACAAAGATCTGGGTAATTTATCAGTTGAAAGCACAATCATTCAGTACGTAGACGATTTGCTCGTCTGCGCACAGAGTGAAGAGACGTGCAGAAGAGGCTCAGTAACACTCTTGACGCTGCTAGCGAATAAAGGGTACAAGGTGGACAAGCGGAAGTTACAATACTGTCAGTCAGAAGTGCTATACCTGGGACAGCTGATATCAAAGGACGGGAAAAGAATAATACCTGACAGAGTAGAAGCAATAAGGTCAGTGAAAGAACCAACAACACTAAAGGAGATGCAGAAATTCTTGGGAATGTGTAACTATTGTAGAGCATGGATATTAGATTATGCAGCCTACACAAGGCCATTACTGCAAGCACTCAAAGAGGCCCAGCAAGAGAACAGGAAAATAGAGTGGTCAAAAGAAATGAGTGACTCTTTTGGGTCGCTAAAAGAGCTGATCTGGAGTGCTCCAGTACTCGCCAATCCTGATTATGAGCGCAAATTTTACCTGTTCTCACATTGTAAGGGAACTCTTATGACAGCTGTACTGACACAAAAGACTTCCCCAGGACACAAACCATTAGCTTACTATAGTGGCACGTTAGATGCAGTGATGCAAGGCCACTTCGCGTGCGAGCAGTCTCTCGCCGCCGCCGCGTTCGCCATTGAGAAAAGTGCCACAATAGTAATGGGGTGCCCTGTCACGTTGTTTGTGGAACACTCATTATTTGCAATACTTGAAAGATCAAAAAGCACACTGACCACACAGAGAGCAACTGCCTATGAGATAATATTGTCCAGCGCCAATATTCACGTGGTAAGGTGCAGGACAGTAAACCCGGCAACATTCATCACAGAACCATGCACACTAGAGGACATGCAAGAACACAATTGTGCAACTTACACAGGAGAAACAGGGGAGGGCACGGTGGTGTGCGAAAATGCCCTGAGTGAGGGAGAGGTGTACTTTGTGGATGGGTCAGCGTCGATTGACATGGACACAGGAGAGAAACATGTGGGACTGGCAGTAGTGAGGCTAGAAGAAGGTGAGTATGAAGTAGTAGTACAGTATCGCCTTCCGTCCCATTACTCAGCCCAAGCAGCAGAACTTATCGCCCTAATAGAAGCATTACATGCAGCTAAAGGATGTGCAGTAACAATATATACAGATTCAGCCTACATGACAACGACAGTACACGGAGGTCTAGCCCGGTGGGGGCGGAGAGGGTTTCGAAAGGCAGATGGGACCCCAGTGCAACAAGCTGAACTGCTGAAAGAATTGATTGAGGCCCTAAAAGATCCAACAGTGGTAGCAATAGTGAAGTGCCAAGCACATACGTCCAACACAGACGTTGTATCTTTGGGGAACGCGGCAGCAGACGCTGCTGCCAAGGAGGCTTCGTATTTTGAAAGACATGGAACAGGCGAGCACCTATTGCAGCACAAGACGAACGAAGAACTCCCAGAAGGCTACAATGCCATGCCCATATCACAAATACTAGAGTTGCAGGAAGGGGCCAGTTGTGATGAAAAGATGGTGTGGGAAAAAAGAGGGTGCAGCCAATCAGCAACAGACTTATTATGGCGCCAAAATAACTCAGGAAAAGTAGTAATGCCCATTAAACTGTTAGCGATAGCATTTCAGCAATTACACTTTCCAGCGCATAACACTAAACAACACATTGCAGCAGAGATACAAGAAGACTGGTTCGCGCCATGTCTCCAGGAACACATATCTAGATTGACAATGGAGTGCACAACGTGCCAAATATATAACTCTGGAATGACGCTACGAACACTCAGGGGGACAATTCCAAAACCCACAGGGCCCTTCAGAGAACTGCACATTGATTATGCAGACATGGGGGAGAGGCGTAATGGGGCACGCTACATGATAGTGGTTGTATGTCCATTTTCGAGGTGGGTGGAAGCAGGCCCATGCGCGCGACCTGATGCTAAAAGCGCTGCAAAGTTCCTAGTAAGGGAAGTGTTCCCGCATTGGGGAATTTGCGACGTAATTCGCTCAGACAACGGCACTCATTTTGTGAACGAGCTCTTCAAGGAAGTGACCGCGTTATTGGGAATAAAGCATAAACTATGCTCGATTTATCATCCTCAAAGTAATGGCGTTGTCGAAAAGATGAACGGACTGTTGAAAGGGAGACTGTCTAAATTGTGTTTTTCGTTGAAAAAATACTGGATCTACTGCTTACCCCTTGCACTGTTTGAGCTGAGGAATCAGCCGAGCAAGGACCACCATCTGTCCCCGCACAAAATTGTGACTGGGAGACAGATGCACACAGCACATTCCCCACTATGCCAAAACTCAGATCACACAGAAGCGCCACCATATTGGGAGATGTATTCACAGAATACCTGAAGAAGCTAACTAGGGCAGCACGTGCAATCTCAAGGCAGCTCTCACCACCATTCACAAGGGAAGAAGGGAACACAATGGTGCCCCTTGCGGAACATGAAACACAGATACAATTAATGCCAGGAGAGTTCATTTATGTCCGGAGCTTTGTGCGCCGGTGGAATGCCCCAAGGTTCCATGGGCCGTACGAAGTGGTATTTTGTACCCCTACAGCTCTAAAAGTAAAGGGGCTCAAGTACTGGATACATTTGACAGATGTGCGAAAGGCATATAATAGTGTGCAGGAAGAGGTGGATGGGGAGGCACAGACAACAGCAAACAAAAGTAATGAAAATGATGAGTGAATGTGAACAAGTGAATTGAGGAGTGTAACTGATACACAAAAATGTTAACAAAATAAATTCTATTACAGGTTATTGATCGAGATAAATGAAAAAAAAAAGTGTTTAAGCAAAGATAACAGTGTGAAAAACATGTATATTGCCTGTTCCCTTCTCTGTGCATTTCCCCTCCCCCCCCCCCAACCAAACCCATCTCCCTTTCACGACCTCCTGGTACATACAGTGCCTACAAGAATGTTTACATGCACACACTTAATGCACTTTTATATCTCAAACAGGAACTACCATAGCAACTAACGGGCAGCTCGCAACGGATAGATTCGTTAGATATAGAGAAGTTTTAGCTGAAAGATGTAGATATTTGTATGAGTGTGGATTGTCAGTATGCATTACATTATATTTTACAATACTGTTTGGCTTGGTTACATATTGGTTTATAGAGTTCATCTCTATCGAGATGAACGAGGGGGGAGGGAACAACGGGATTAATGCGACAAATCAAACCACAACTGTAAATACTAAAGAAGGTGATTTTTTGGTGTGGGATGGATCTAAACTTGTATGGGGATATTACACGACACCGCCCAATGTTGCTATCTCGCCAAATGAAAGACTGCAGGAAAAAATGCGAAACAGCACAACTTCCCCGCCAAAAGCATCTAATTACAATGCCCACAGTTTAAATGATCGCAACCCCTCTGTTATATCATGGTTGTACAACACCCCCACCAGCATGCCCACTCCCGCAACAGAAAACACACTGCTAGATAGTATAAAGAAAGCGAATGAAAAGATGACAGTGAGATACGAAGCATTATACAATGAATGGGGAAAGGGGGGCGAAGGGGAGAAAGGGGGGCCTACACTGTTCCTCGCCCATGAAACTGGGAGATATCTTAGAAATAACAGGAGGAAAAGGGAGGCGGGAAGGAGAAAATACGATGAGTATTACGGGTTGGGACTGGACAAAATGGAAGACCCACGACACCCCCACCAGACAAATAAATGGTATGCGGACATGAGTGCAACGGCTAAGCAAACAACAAATGAGAGCTGTTATGTCTGCTCCCTCATTCCCCATGCTTCAGGAACACCCAAAGTATTGCTGCCCAAAGAGTTGCCGATTGTCGATGCCCAGTGTCTCCTTCATCTCACGTTGTGCAGAATTAAGAACACCTTCCAGGCACATGAGGTAACTTTTAAAATGCTGCAGAATGAGAAGACATGTTATCCGAAGGCGGTAGAAGTGATATGTTTGGAAGAACCATTTTTCATTATACAAGGGACATTATTTTCAGAAGATAGGTGGAAAGATGAAGAAATAATGTGCAAGGCTGAAGCACTGCGAGGTGTGGCACCAGAAAAACTGCAGTGGATAGAAAAAACATGCACACCAGTATGGAAGGAGCACATCTCAAAATTGACTTGGGTGACGGCCATAGAAAAGCCCTTCAAGCTACAGAAAGAAATAAACTATGAACTGTGTTTCAAGGGAGACGGGAAAGTCATCATGGGGGTAAACAAAAATTTCAACAAGACCCTCACCATCCCAGATATGAGAAAGGGAACAGCGGCCCTTATGGACAACTATTGGGTGTATGGCAACCAGGCATACCTGCACCTCCCACAATCCTGGAGTGGCAGCTGCTCATTGGCCACCCTACATTCCGCACTAATGGTGATACCGGAAAGCCACGTAGATGGGAGCACGAAAATGCGAGAGACCCCCCTGCAGAATGAGGCCCAGCCAACTGCCGAGTCACAAGTATATGTCCTGTCTTCCGGTAACAAGGGGGAGATGCTGTCACGAAACAGACGATCATCGAACTACATATCAAAAGCATCATCAGAGCTACTGGCACAGATCCCGGACAGATATCGATTATTCAGCTCTGCAGAAACTTTCTTTGCCTCACTCATCCCTAGCATCCAGGCACAAGCAAATGCAAAATGGCTCCAAATTACACTGATCCAGCTGCCGAATGACACTGAAGAAGGATTTAACGTAATAAAGGTAGAATTGCAAGCACTACGACTAATGACCATGCAAAATAGGTATGTCTTGGACCTGTTGACAGCAATGGACGGAGGTGTTTGCCGAAAAATCGGAAGTGCCTGCTGCACTTTCGTACCTTCCGAAGACACAGATAATGGTTCCTTGTCCCACGTGATCGAAGCAGTGCATAACCTAGGAGAAAGAATGAAAATGGAAGGTGGAGCAGAAGCAAGCACATGGTTCGACAACATCTTCTCCTGGGCCCCATCATGGCTGGGAATGACTGTTAAATTTTTGATGCCGACAGTAGTGTTCCTCCTTTTTATTTTTTGTATGTGCCAGGTGGGCCTTCGATGTTGTGCAAACGCAGTACCAAACGGTGCAATGATGATGGTGACAATGGGCAATGCTCGCGGTACGGTACAACATATGCAGGAAGTAGAGGTACAAACAGGAACAAAAACACACCAAAATTCCAGATGGTGCCCAGGTACCACAGCGGAGATGTAGTAGACAGGCTGTGGCAAACTACAATTAAAGAGCCCTGTGTACTTGAATGGTACGAGGAGGTGTGGGTGGATTTGGACGGGGATGAAGGTTGTATATATCTGACCTGCACCCCGGACGAGTATGCTAGAAGGGGAGAAAGCCTGCGAGGAGTGTGTAGGGCATGGATCCCCATAAAAGGCACCCCTGCGTGGGATGAGGCTATAGCTGAAGAAGAGAACGCAAGAGGTTGAGGGAGTTACAGTATTTGTTACTTAAGTAACGAAAGGGGGGAACTGTATGGGAGGATTGGTCCAAGAGACCCCCCTCACCTGCAGCCTCTCCCCCTTGTGAAATCCATGGCTCGTCAGGGGCTCCCCCTGCCACCAGGGCCCAGGTGGCGGGTGGACCACTGGCTGAAGACATTGACCAAACATGCTGTATTTAGCTAGGCCCTGGAAACCATTTTGTGAAATCAAAATGGTATGAGCGCTGGGCACCACAGCGCGGCCCCCACCCCTGGAGAGTCTCACTTGTCCCTGCGGCCGCAGCTCCCTGGCAGATCCGCTGAGAGCCCGTTCCCACAGACAGACGGACATGAGCTAGTGCTAGATGCAAACACTGTAACATTTCACCTTCCGCAGTGTATCACTGTTCCCAGTATGACCCAGCCAGCAGGGCCGGGGTGGAAAAGAACTGTAAAATGGTCCCCTGACATAAGCAGAGCCCCCAAATACTAATGAACAAACTACCTGTGATGAAACTCTCCTCTCCATGACTTTTCTGACTAAAAATATGTAACCTCCATGAAGATGGCAGAATCTGTGTTTATATGGCATTCTGGTTGAAGTACCCACATCCCCGTAGCTATGCGCAAATGGTAAAAGTGTCCCGGGGTTCCCATGTTATATGTTTCGCCGAGAAGACTGCACCCCAAGGTCCCATGCCATAACTGAACTAATGCTGCTAGAGTGCAAAGGAAGACAAATTCAACCCCAATGGGAGCTCATGTAAATGGTGCAGGAAAATGCACAATATGTATGTCCAAGCTCAGCATGTGTCACTGCCATCAGTCTCATTAGCCAGTTGTTCCTGCGTGCTCCACCAACCTTACTACTACCTCGCTTACCGCGCATGTATAGAAATGTAACAAAATGTTGTGGTTGTTAAATACTTAACATATAGGTAACGCATTTGAAATGGCCATGTAGAAGGCACTAACAATGTAGAAAACATAAGCTTTGAAAAGACTCAATGAGTATTGTCTATTATATGAATGTTCATGCCTCTTCCACTTAACCTGCAACGCACGACGAAAACACCATTGTGGGCATATCCAAGGCCATTCCCCATTCCTCCCCATTGAAGCCTGGCAGACGGAAAGCAGAGGCCCGTGCTGCTCTGCTTCACCTCCCCCAATTCGGCTGGAGCCGCTTCAAACATTTGCATTCCCCCGCAGCTCCCAGGGCCGCGGCCTGCCACCTGAATTATTTACAACACAGCAGTAAACCCCGGCCATAAAACGCAGGCCCGAAGGTGCCCTTTCTTAGGCTCCACGACCCACCGGCTCACCTTAGGTTAATGGCCCCTGTAAAACTAGGACACCCAATATTACAGCAACACTGCAGGAACACATTCATAATGACTTCTAACAGGACATGAACACTCGGACAGCTCGTCCCTTGCCCTGAGACCCAACCTCGCGACCTATGATAACCGGTCAACAGGACGATGGTAACCATGTATTGATGTATCACCAAAAGGCCCCACTCTAGGTGCATTCCTCCTGTGTTGCATTAACCTGTAGAATAACCTATTGGAAGATTTACCGGGGAAGATAATATTGCAATATCGAATGAATGCGGTGTGCGTGGCCTTAGGGCAGAAAGCCAGGAAAGACGTTCATCACTGACACTGGTCACGGCTGGCACAACAACACCATCCGGATGAGCCCAGCTGACCTGACGGCCCGGCCCACGTGGATAACCAGTGACGTCCACCAAACACGGCAAACCACATCATAGATGCACCTATAGTTAGTCGTCGCCACCCAATCCCCACAAACTTGTGCCCCCTATAGTGTGTAGGTTCTCGTGACGATTTTTGTAAATATAAACGCCTGTCTTTGCTATTGTCAGACAGAGTGCTCTCGGAGTTTGCAGAGTTCTTTGCATGCCTTATTCTGATTTATAAACTCCCATTTAAGCTCACCCGTACTTTGTCTTAGCCTTATTCCCATCTTGGGAGAGTCCATTATTGTCTCTCATTGTGGGGAGGATCGTGCTATCTGGGGGATGCTCGCCTTCACTATATGTTTAGCTATCTTGTTTAGACTTTCCAAAATGGCTGATTTAAGAATGCAACAGGAACGTACCATAGAGTTGTTTTCATATTTATTGTTTGCGTCTCTATTGAACCACGTGATCAAGCGGTCAGAGCACCGTGAAACGCTTCGTCCTGTTCCATGGTTTTTCCTTTCAGCACATTGCTAATAAAATGTGGGTGCTAACTGGAGTTTGTTGTGCTGCTTCCTTGAATCTGCTGCAGAACACTTTCATTCTCTGGCTGCTCTGGAAGTGCAGTCCATCTGGCTATATGTACTTGCTACAGACAGCTTTTTTCAAAGATATATATATATATAAATATATATATATATATATATTTATTTATTTATTTATTTATTTAATATACATCAATCTCCACCTATTGATCACCTGCGTACATGTCTTCTCATGCTCGCCCCCTTCTTGTATTACACCATTTTCCGGTCAATGCATCCTAAGTAAAGTAAGGTCCTACTGTTCTTGCGTGGGACTTTACTCACCTTAACTCAGACAAGGTTTACCCATTTTTTAGACTACTGCGCTGGTTAGCTGGCTCAGTACAAAAACCTAATAATAATAATAATAATAATAATAATAATAATAATAATAATAATATCCACACAAAGGGAACAATGCATGTTGGCCAAGATTGCAAATGCTGATGACAAGTACCTCTATGTGCAATATTTATCAAACAAATCCAAAGATGAAAATCCATCTTAATAGCAATCACTCTCCTGAGTGTGGTGAATAACTGTGCTTGCATAATGTGACCATTTTATTACACGGCATACGCCAACCAGGGACTCCTTCCCCGACAATGAATGTGATGTACAATAAAACGCTTTTTTATTTTTAATAAACCAAAGGTTATTATTATTTTTTTTGTGTAGGCCTCCAACCCACCTTGCACCCAACCTCCACAAACACCTCCTGTCGCAATGAATCAGGAATCAGGACTGTTTCTATCAAGAAGATATTTATTAATGTATTATTTAGTGAAAAGGGAAAATCAAACAGTTTCACAGCCACCAATGTTGTGGCAACACAAAATGCACTAATCTCTACAAAACAATTAGGTTAAGAGATCCTATTACAATTCAGTCAGTCTTTAATGGCAGCATAGAAAAGGAACAATTTGATAAAGAGATGACACCAACCGTTTAGCACTCCCTCCTGCAACACTCACCCCCAAACATTGCCAGGCTGAGAGGTCCTGTGTCTGCGGAAGCTGCTGAACCCCCAAAAATCCCCCTGAAATGTAATTCCCAGAACTAGGTTTCAATTCATCTCTGTAAACTACACCCCAAAGGGAAAGGGGGAAGTGGATAACAAAACAACACCAGGCAGACTGTGTCAAGGCTAACCAGAGCTGAACCTGCAGAGGATATAAGAAAAGCAGATACAATTCCTTTATTTACTTACTTAACCTTAGGTATGGGAAATACTTTAAATCCTTAACTAATAATTAAGAATCATACCTGGCTCTTCTCTTGAAATTTCTTAGAGAAGCTTGTAAAGAAGCTGAAAATCTCTCTTACTTGAGACTCACAGCAACTTCTTACTTTGGGCAAATCTGGAAAGTTTAGTTCATTGTCTCTTTTCCAAAATGCACTAGATGTCCAGTTAAATTGTCTTTATTTATTCTTTCCTTTTCTTTCAAACTATTTACAATTCCATTGAGTTTGTGAATTCTCTGAAGAAACACGTGTTAATTCACACACGGGTTATTTCCATACAGATGAAGTTCACTTGAAAACTTCCTGCGTTGAAGAACACGCGCACAGAAAGCAAAATCCACGCGCAGATAACACACGCGCAAGCCAAAACACGTAAAGTAGAATTCACGCGCAAACGAGAACACGCGCAAAAAAACTCACGCGCTAAAAAATTTCCGTGTTGATGAACTTCCGCGCCTATACAAACGCGCCTAATAATCCATGCGCAATGAATTCACTCGCGATCGAATACACGCGTTTAAAAAGACACGCGCAAGAAACCACACGCGCAATTGAGTTCTAGTGCAGAAGCACACGCGCTTGAAATCACACGCGCTATAAATTCTCACGCGGCAATTAAATTTTCGCGTCCGGAAGCTCACGTGCTGGAAACACACACGCTTTAAAGTTCTCGCGCGACAAATGAATCTCACGCTAGGAACACCCGCACTGGAAAACAAACGCGCTCTTGAGTTCTCACGCGACAAACAAATTCTCGCGCTAAGGAGCACACACGCAGGCAAACACACGCGCTCTTGAATTCTCACGCGACGAACAGATTCTCGCGCTAAGGAGCACACGCGCTGGAAAACACACGCGCAGTTGAATACACTCGCACGCGCAAAGGTCCAACGATAATTTCAGATTACAAGTAGTACGCGTATTTTCAAATAGCGTTCAAGCGCACTCAGGAAGTTCAATAGTACAAAGATAACTTTTTACGAATTTTCAAGGAAATGTCATTAAAATGAACAGAGCTGCAGTACAAACAAAGTCACATATCTCCAGAGCGAATTCATAAGGATCTTCAGAGTTTCCTGTCTTCAAAAACGAATTCCTGACAACTGATAGCTTCTCCAGGAACCCCCAAGAAAGTAGCCGCTCAACTTCTAACGCCTGAAGGATAAAATCCACCAGGCCCAAGTCTAAAGCAGGAGCAGCCACTAAACACGTCCTATCAGCTGGGGTTTAGATGATGAAAGGCACAGAGTGACAGTTTAGAATGTTCATTGTTGTTCTGCAGTGTCTTCTAACCAATCAGAGCTGTCACTGTGAGACTACATTTTGCCTTGGGTCAGAACCAGGATTCTGAATCAGCAAGTTAAGGCCAAACCAACTACAATAGAAAACTTCCCACCCAATTAAGGCTAATCTAAAAAAGGATAATAAAGAGAAATAATGAGAAGGAAACTTGAATAAGGGAAAATAGCCTGAATAGGGGAAGGAAACCTGACAAACATCAGCAAACTTGATTCCTTTGAATGGAAGGCAGTGGCAAGGAGTAGCAATAGAGAGAGAAAATCTGATTCGGAGCAAAATGGCAGAAAGGGATTTTGATTATTACTCACAACTGCTAGATGACAGAATTAAAGGATTTCATATTGCTTATACTTGAGGAGCTAGGGAAGCTTAGATAATACTAATCAGCACACCAGGGCAAAGTAAGAATGAAATGGAAAAATTGCTTTTGGGAGAAATCAAGTGCAAAAGGGGAAATACAGTGGCAAATGGAAATTCGTTTTACGCTGGATTTACAATGACAGGCAGCTCAGGGAAAGGGGTTTTGCTTATAATAGGAAAATCAGTTTTCACGGACAGAGGCACATAACAGATAGACTTGTAGGAAAAAGGGATTACTCTCAATGAGACTACGATTTGGGGTTTTAATAGGACAGATGAAAATAGGAATTTGTGGGGTAATGCACACAATACACTGACAGATTTGGCTTTCAGTAACAAGGAGACTAATTGTTTTGAGGCAATACTTTAATGACTATAATAATTAAAGAAAGACACCAGGGACAAGAGAGTTAAATTTGAATTTTAACACTCTTGAACCGTGAATTTCAAATAGGGGAAATCAAGGATTTACACAGACACTGAGAGATTTACCAAAGAGAATATGCTAACAGACACAAGCTAAACACAGATTCTTCTATGGGAGGTGACTGAATTACATTGGCAATTTGGAGTTTTCAAGGGGGTTTAATTCTACAAAAAGGAAGATCTTATGCAGTTTAGGGCTGGGGTTATTTGTTACTTGTATACTCACCCTAGACCTACACTTTGGTTATTTTTGGTCTCGGGCGCTCTAAAGATAACCATTATATCACGTCACTACTCTTACTCTCTACTATACACCATTACTCAACTAGAACACAGTGTACCCCTGATTAATTCAGCCTAGCTGTCCACATACAAATACAACCTCATGAACACCTCATCACCCTAATAAAACGCAGCTAGGCGAGCACATTCCGGCCTAGTTGCTCACAAATGCGTCCTTCAGGCCTAACGCAGCCTGAGCGCAGTCTGGATGTCCACCCATCAGACTGCACACATTCAATTGATATCTTCAGCACCACACCTAATGTTAGGATGCAGCTACCATCCGACAATTACATCAGCTGCACACAAATCTGGTGCACCCACGCACTGTACAACACCATCTCTCTCTACTGACCAGAACTACGTTCCCGAGGGCGGTCAACCTTCCAGCGCTTTGAGGTCTTACTCATGATATATAGAGAGCTATCTAAATGCCAAATAACATAACATAACTTAACTTACAAAGTAAGCCTTGGTTTGGGATTCTGGAAAGCCAGCTGGATCTCAGGACAATCTGGACAGCTAGGCAATGGGTCTGGTCACTGCACTCATCCTTGGTTTGGGATTCTGGAAAGCCAGCTGGATCTCAGGACACTCTGGATAGCTAGGCAAGGGGTCTAGTCACTGCACTCTCAAAGATGGTATGGTACAGCCGCCTTCTCTCTGTCCTACTTCTCCCATCTCCCTGGATTTTGTGTGTCTCCTGACCTAGTACAGTCCCCGTTATATATCACAAATGACATCACTCACTTTACAATCTAGGGGGAGTACTCTGTAATTACCACACCCACTCGGATAGGACAGTTTACCATTCCTCTCTCCACCCCCTGGCATGATTGTTTCAAGGCAAGAGAGCACCATCGGTCCATTTGCATTTATTACTATCCTTTGTCATCCTTGCTACTTTTTGTAGCAATGCCTGGTGGCACATTTTTGTCCTTTTCACAAAATCTATAACAGTTACAACTCTGCAAATGATCAAGCATGTTCATGATTTCATTTTCCATCTTCCCACCAATTGTCATATTTGTCTCATTTTCGATCAGCCAGAAAACTATCTTAACTGGCCATTTCGGTCTCCAAAGTCCTAGGAAAATGCACTTTATCTCTTAAAAACCGCCTTAACAATTACATAAAAACATAGCATAAAATGAAATTATTTCTCATTCTAATTGCTGTGAAAATGCCTAAAAAATAAATCAGTCCTTTAATGTCAATTTTGAGGATCTGTCCCCCTCTGTGGGAGGGGCACTTCCTTCACCACAGCCAACTGTCTTTCCCTCGCTGAGCCGGTGACCAAAGATTTTATGACCCTCTTTGAAGTTGTCAGTTTGTTCTTTGTAGTAGGTGCAGGAAGGAGTTCACACCCCCTAGTCAAACTTTAGCCACACTTGCTTTCTTTGTAATCGCTGAGCTCCTGCCTTCAAGTTTGGCAGAGCAGAGAATTATGACACCCTCAGTATCCTCACATTTGACTGTGGAATGGTTCACTGGTAGGTGCGACTTCCAGTGGAGCAGGGCTTTTAATTGTGAAGTTTCCTGCCTTAGCCCCAAACTGGTTTTTCCAGTATTGTGTGCCTCTTCAAAGGTGACTGAAGTCTTGTGGGTGGAAACATAATGTAAATTACTTTAGTCAACCCCCCACAGCATATTTCCCTGACATATTTCTTGTACGAGCAGTGCTATCTTTTCACTGTGGCTTTTTAAAGTTATTTTTCACACGTGTACAAGCCGTTTTTGCGTCTAATGTTTGAAACCGTGTCTTGTAGGTCAGAGGATTCTTTAATTTCTCCTTTTTGAGTGAGTTTGCATTAGCTGTTAGTCCATTGCCAATGAGGGGTAGGCCCCCTTCCACATGGTTCTTTGATTTGACTTGAACAGGCGAAAAAGCTAATCCGTTTTTCGTTTGCAGTGTTTGAATGGCTGCTGTTCAAGTGAAATGGAAAGCAAAATCCGTTTAGTTGTAGTGTTGAAAGTATTGCCCCTCATGTGAATTAAAAGTAAAACAAGCACGTTTGTATATGCAATGTATACTTCTTGTCATTCAGGTGAAGTAAAGCACAGCAGGGCCGTTTTTGGGTTGCAGTGTTCAAACGCTTGCCACTCATGTAAAATAATTGCAAAGCAGGCCGTTTTTGGAGGCAATGTTTAAATGCAGTTTTTCAGGTGAAAGGGATTTCTGTTTAGGGCCTTTAAATGCACTCCACAATAAGATGTTTTAACTTTGCTATTGGCAGAACAAGGCTTAACCATGCCAGTCGCAATATGAAATGTCTGCCATACATGACCAAAATATTGAATTTGGGATATACTCAATGCCAATTGTTGCTGTTCTTATATTCCATGTTGGCTCATGCAGCATGCCATTCTAATTACTTGTATACCTTTAAGGCAAATAAAACATGAACATCTGTTTAACTAGGAAAGCAACAGCATGGCATTCTTTAAACAAGCATCACATTTTGCCCCCAGAAAATGATGCCAGTATCATCAAAGCCATGCCAGTGTTGCCCTAGTAGAACACACACATGATGATAGCTGCATTGCATCCAGATAATGATGGTGCTGGTGCAATAGAAATGCAAGTTCAGCGCAGTATGATGGAACACACTTATCAGCTCAGAGAGTAGCACTGTAAAAGGGGAAGGGCCCTTTTTGATATACGTGAAATTAAAGGCTTAATAAAACTAATCCATAAATGCTGGGGCACAGGTAAGTATAATCATGCATAGTGGTAGAATGAAACATGGTTAATAGGCCCTAAATGCTTGCTTCTGCTTTAAATGTGTGCACGCCATTTGTTAGCAGCAAAGGTTGCTGCAGCTGGTGAATTAGTGCAGAGTCTGCGATCCCAGGCCAACGTTAAGAGAAGTACACAAAGGTTGTTATTTTTCAAGATAAACAGATTTTTTCGCTCCCCGGTTCCGCCAGCGAAGAATGAATACATTCCCATTTTATTATTCAATATAATTTATGAAACGTGTTTTTCTAATGGAGCCGGCAAGAACCATGGCAGTTGCAAATCACCCCATAGAACTTTTTTCCTTGTAAAATGGTTAGAGTGTCCCCAACATGCAGCATTTGTGCAGCAGTATGTCCGTGGTTCAAGGCTCTGATGGTCACTTGGTGGGTAGCCGTTCTCATGTTAATCGGGATGAGGTGACCAAAGCAGATTATTAAAGTTCTGCTGGTCACCTCAAATGTTTCAATGACATAATTTTGTGCTGTGGAAATTGGGGGTGGGTTATGACATCACAGGGTATAATTGATGGTGGTGTGGGAAGGTCCGCGAACCCAATCATTGCTTGCAATGTATGCTTTTCTATACAGGTCAAAGTGCAAGATCCAATCAAACTTGTGTGGGGACATTTTTTCATGTAGCACCATCGCAAATGCTCATTATTTTGTTTTCTATAAAAGTTCTTAGTGTAGGGGCACTTCTTGGACAGCGCCTTTTCATGCAGTTCTGTTCTGCAATCTGTTTGAATTTGCTGTCCCAACTGCATCTGGGGCACTGAATAAAATTGTGTTACTTCTTGCACCGGCATACACACTTTTTGACAACTTTTGTAACTCACCACATAATTACAAAAGTAGTAAAAAAAGTGAGTAAACCAGAATAGCGGTGGCGAAAAGACGACAACATGGCAATCATGCAAAGCATGTATGCAAATGCTTCTTTTACAGAAAGCGAGGGGCAAGGTCCACTGTATACCATGACAGACAATGGACAGGGGCAATTTAGTTTACAGTTTAATGATAATAATAATTTAGCATTTATATAGTACTCTGAACCCTCAGCCATCTGAGCGCTGCTTATTATTACCCACGGTGTGTGGTGCTCATTTATCGACCTTGGAAGGATGGAAGGCCGAGTTTGGCCCTGCCGGGATTCGAACCTGCATCGGCAGGCTCTGCACAGATGTCAAAGCGAGCGCTCTACTCGCTGTGCTATCTGACCGAAGTTTACCTACATTAATGGTGGGGGTGAGGAAGTGGATTTGTTTTTGAGAAAGAGACAGCAGGAATCCAACTGGCCATAGGATACATACAATGTTTGTTGGCAATCTTGGTCGGGGACAGAAGTGACAAAATATGGCAACAGGCCGGATACTCCAGGATAAAATTAAGCTCTAATATACACGATAGAGCACACTTTAACAATTAACAAACACATGTTTGGAAGGCTCTAAGGCAGCTGTATCCAGACACGTCAGATATGGGGTGTATCTTGGCTCACAAAATGAAGCCTGACGAGGATCCCGCAGAATACATATGGTCCATACAGGAAATGTGGAAACAGGAAAATAAACAGTCATGGGAAGAAAAAGTACTTCTGCTTTACCACATCTTGGAGAGGGGGCTCCGTGCGGTTGTGCTGGTCCCTTTAGTAAAGATAGTGGGAATTGAGACAAAGGGGTGGGCGGAGATACAGGCGACTATTGTACACTATTGTAAAAGGAAGCAGGAGAAGGATAAGGAGACAGTCGATAATGCGACCAAAGCAGAAAACAAATTGGTTCTGAAAAAAATGGCTAAAATACACATGGAGGGAGCAGTACTCACAGGGCCAGTGGTCGTTCCACAAGCTCAGCAACGGGGGCTTACAGTGGCCACAGTAATGCAGACAGGAGGTTACACCCAGGTGCCACCCAACCAGCAATGGGGAACGGTACAGATGCAGCAGCAACCCACATTCATAAACGTGCAGCAGCCAGGGGTTATGCATGCAGCCGGAGGGAATGGGTACATCTGACAGTATCAGATGGGGAGAGGATACTACGCATGTGGAAGGGGAATGGGATACAGGAGAATGACTCCATGTTTCAGAGTACAGTGCTTCGCATGTGAGAATTTTGCACATTTTGCATGAACATGCCTGCTCATTGCACAGGTAGGATAGTCACAACAGACATACATACAGCAGACCTCTCAACAGGGGCAGCTCATGCCACAGAAACAACAGACATACATGCAGCAGACTCCACAGCAGGTGCAGGTAATGCTGCAGCAGTAGCAATTACAGATACAGCCCACACAGGTTTAGGGTATTACTACCCAGGGACAAGGGCAGGTACAACATGGGGAAATTACAGGACCTCAAGGCACAGTGAGCATACTTCAGGCACCAGCGCACACAGATAACAAAGGGGTTACAATCCTGGACAGAATACCATACCCCAATATACTGGAGTGACAATAGTGGGCAGTAACCCATTTGCGTCATCCACAAACACTTTTTAACAATAGGAGTGCCCACGGAGAGTGCTCATGTATCCTTTTCTAGCAATAACTGAAGACACAGGTTTGGACACACGAGGTTTTTTGGGGACAATTTTGAAAGTTCCACTGACAACAAATTTACCCCTGATGATAGGAATGCAGCATATTTTAGCACCTTTGCTGTATTCAAAAGATACTCCCATCAATAGTCTGGGGAGGGACCTACTCAGCAAATTGAATGCAACAATTTAATTCTCGGTGAAAGGGATGGTGTGCACCACACCCAGGATGTATCCAGCTCGGGTGGTAGCACTGATTCAGGCATATTATGCACACAGAACAATGAGAGGGGTACACACACACACACAGAGGTGATTGTGTATGTGTATGGGGTACACGTGTTGTTGTTGGGATGGGTGCCAGAGATTGAAGGGAAGCTGTTACTAATGTCAAAAACATTTTTTTTTCAGGCTTCACTGTCCCTCCTCAGTTAGCTCAGGCACACACACACTATTGTACTTGGAGGAAGTAGTGGTACAAAAGGACATCATGATGATACTAGTTGCCACTGATGAGAACACCATGGAGTGGCACTGAATAGTATGTATTGGCCCCTCACTGACATTAACAGGAGTAAGTGACACAGAGTTGTTTGCAATAAAAGACAATGAAGAAGGTAAGGTAGTGTTCAAACGGAGCCTACCTTGTACAGTACACATAACAGAAAGGGCAGTGCCCCAGATGACCCAGATACCAAAACAGAAAGCACAATATTTGCAGGAGGATTTGGAAAAAGTGCCCAAGAATCTGTGCACAACAGGACCCCATGATGTAGGAATGCTCAAAGGGGCAGGGGGTAGACATCAAGTTAAAAGAGGGAGTACTGTTGATATGAGTAAATCAGTATCCACTCTCACAAGAAGCAGATGAGGGCATATATGAGACACAGCATGCCCTATGGCAGCAAGGCAGAATACAGGTGAGCTCATCACCTTGAACACAGCTATCAGTGCTTATAGTGGGCCAGGGCCTGCCGGGGCCAGGACCCGGCAGTCTCCAAAAAGTGGGACTGAGCCGGGGCCCTGCCGGGGCACCCCATCCCACACAACATTGGCGGGATGCATTATCCCGCCGCGGCCGCAGCCGCGACGGGAGATGTGCCCACCAGTTTAATTTCAGGCGAGCTGACAGAAGTGCCAGCCAGGCACAGCGTCGCTGAGGCTGGCTGGCACTTCTGTCAGTCACGCCGACGTGAAAGTAAAAGTAATTTTCACCTCAGCAGCCATTTCGGTGAGTCTCCACCTTTCTCCCTCTCGATCTCCGGCTGTATGTCAAGCCGGAGATCGAGGGAGGTGTCGTTGGAAAGGGGAGATTCTCCCCTTTCCAACGACACCCTTTCTGACAGTATTGCTGCTCACGGATTGGGCGCAGGGCGCTCGATCCGTGGCAGCAATGCCCACTAGACACCAGGGATGTCTTTACAGTCCGGGGGAGGGGGGTCTGCTTACTAGGTAAGCGGCCCCCTCCCCCCGAGGCCCCAAAGCATGGGGGCACATATATAAAGACTCCTGGGGGCAGATAGGTGACCATCTGCCCCCCAGGGGTGGGGGCATAAAAAAAAGTGCAAATAAAAAAGAATACGTAATGGGAAGGGGGAGTGGGTTTAGGGACACTAGCCATCAGGGATTTTTTTCGGGAATGGTGTTGTTGAAAAGGGGAGATTCTCCCCTTTCCAATGATACCTTGTGTGACAGCATTGCTGCTCCCGGATCGGGCGCAGGGTGCTCGATCCGGGGGCAGCAATGCCCACTAGACACCAGGGATCTGTTACAGAGGCGGGGGAGGGGGGCAGCTTACGAGGTAAGCGCCCCCCTACCCCCGTGGCCCCAAAGCATGGGGCCACACGTATGGAGACCCCTGGGGACGGATGGGTGACCATCTGCCCCCAGGGGTGGGGGGCAAAAAAAAAAAAATCAGAAAATGAAGCATGGGAAGGGGGCAAGGGGGTGGGGACCCCTAGACACCTAGACACTGGGGATTCTTTTGGTTAGGGTGTCGTTGGAAAAGGGGAGATTCTCCCCTTTCCAACAACACCCTTTGTGTAAGCATTGCTGCTCATGGATTGGCGCAGGGCGCTCGGTCCGTGGGCAGCAATGTCAGTGGACCACCAGGGATCTGTTTGTGATGCAGGGGGGGCTGCTTACTAGGTAAGTGGCCTCCTCCCCCCTGTGGCCCCAAAACATGGGGCCACATTTATGGAGACCCCTGGGGGTGGATGGTTGACCATCTGCCCCCAGGGGTGAAAACAAAAAGGGAAATAAAAATACTATGGGAAGGGGGAGGGGGTTGGGCAACCCGTAGACACCAGGGATTTTTTTGGTTAGGGTGTTGTTGTAAAGGGGAGATTCTCCCATTTCCAAAGATACCTTTGCATAAGCATTGCTGCTCAGGGATTGGGCGCAGGGCGCTCGACCGTGGGCAGCAATGTCACTGGACCACCAGGGATCCATTTGTGATGCGGGGGGAGGGGGTGCTGCTTACTAGGTAAGCAGCCCCCTCCCCCCATGGCCCCAAAGAATGGGGCCACATGTATGGAGACCCCTGGGGACTGATGGGTGACCATCTGCCCCCAGGGGTGGGGGAAAAAACAAAAAAGCAATAGCATGGCTGGTGTTGGGGGGAGTGCCTCCCCCCACTGGACCACCAGGGATTTTTTTTTATATGGAAAGGGGTTGTCCCCCCCCCCACCCAAAATGGACATGGGGCCATGTCATGCAGCCCTCACAGGGTGCAGCTATCTGCTCTTAGGAAGGGGCATGTAACCCCAGGGAGAGCGGCATGAGAACCGCCCCTCTTATATGCCCCCAGGGAGGGTTGAATGAGATGCCCCCCTCCTGCATTTAGTGTGAGGGGAGAGGGTCAACCCCCGGTACATTAGAAAACTACCTGGCAGTGTAGGGTGCCCCTCATCCCCTCTAAAGGGCAGCCTGCCATTTTTAATTATTTTCTTTGTTTGCTAAACTTGCCTTGGCACAGAGGGGCACATTGGTGTGCCAACCTGGCGCGAGGGTGCCCAAACCTTACTACCCCACCCACTGTGGGGCCTGTCCAAAAGAGTGAGAGGGCCACCAGTGGGTGGGACAGTAAGGTTTGGGCACCCTGGGCCCAGATTGGCACACCAATGTGCCCCTCTGCGCCAAGGGGAGTTGGGCTACCAACGGAAAAAAGTGAAAATGGTGAAACGCATTTTAGGTGCGGCTTTGGGGCACCCCAAAGGGACGGGGAATTTTCTAATGGGACAGGGCGGTGACCCCTCCTCCCACCCACAATGGAGTGGGTGCCATGTCATGCAGCCCTCCCTGGTCCCAGATATCTGCTTCTAGGAAGGGACGCCTGATCTCAGGGAGGAGTGCAGGACAGCACCCCCCTTATCTGCCCCCAGGGAGGGCTACATGAGATGCGCTGCCCCTCCAAATGGGGTTGAGGTGGAGAGGTGCACCCCCCTTCACATTAGAACATTCCCCGGCGGTGTAGGGTGCCCTTCAGCCCCCCGAAAGGCCAGCCTGCCATTTTCAATTTCTGTCTTTGTTTACCAAACTTGCCTTGGCGCAGAGGGGCACATTGGTGTGCCAGTCTGGCCCTGGGGTGCCCAAACCTTAATGCCCCACCCACTGGGGGCTGTCCCACAATTTCTGGGGGCCTGTCAGGCTTTAGGTCCAGTAGATTGATTGTCCACGGAAGCTGCTGAACCCCCGTAGTCCCCCACGAATGCTTCCCTCTCAACTGATTAAATACAGTTAAGCTGACAGCACTCTCAAGGGAAAAGGGGAAATGGGACAAAATAATAAACAACAGGTCTGTCTGGAACTGCTCAGGCCTCCTTTAAACCTAAGAAAAGGAAAGTAGAATAACAACATCTGATCACTAACCTTAAAATCTGGAAGTCTCCTTCTTACTTAATAAGTTTAATTAACCGAATTCACCATACCTGGTCCTCCTCTACAAGAGCCTAGAGGAGTTAATACTTGCTGGATTCCTCTGGCAGAAGTAAGCTGCTAGGACTGATAAAAGTTCCTCAATGCAGTCTAAACTTTGCCAGCGGAAATTTTGAGTTTTTTAGATCCATAGATTAGATATTTTAAAGTTTATTTATCTTTTAGACATCCTGAGTTTGTCTGCATACAGAGTTTTGTGAAATGCTGCCAAATGCTAGTTTAATTATCCTTTGTAATATTCACGAGCTTGAATCGCTGTAACGCGCATGCGCAGAACGTATAGTGTTCAAGTTGAAGAAAAAACGCTGAGAAAATGAAAATGTACTTGAACCGCGCACGCGCAAAGAAATTAGTGCCTCCGACTCGCACACAAGTTCAGTTTAGAAAATAGTTCCGCACACACGCACAAGGTGAATAGTGTTCAAATAACAAACAGTTTATTCAGGTTAACCGCACTGAATTGAAGAAGCTTGCGCACCGAATTAAATCCAATTTTACACTGTCACTTGCACAGACAGTGCGAAATGTTCAGCACTCCGTGCCCAGAAACATGAGGACTAAATTAGTTCTCATTAATATTATTACTCGACACGTAACGCAGCATAAGTTTCAAACGCCTGTAACGTACGGAACTAAACGTTTGTGGATCTCCCTTGAAACAAGTTGACAGGTTGCTTAGCAACAGAAGGACTTCATAGAGATCAACAGTTACGGAAGGAAAGTGCTTTCCTGGCTAATGCACGGAGTGTATTGAAACATTAAAATGAAATAACAGTTCAATTTGGTTTTCACAGTCTTCCTGACCAAATTAACTAAAAAAAACTTTCTACTGAGTACAGTCTTCCTTTTAAAGAGGAAATAGGTAAATACAAATTTGAACTAGACAAGATAATTAAACTTCTCAAAGGAAACTTTAAAGTTTACACATCACTTAACTTGCTTCTTTCTTTAGGAGTAGATTTCTGGAATATTCTTCTGGCTCTCTCCTGTTCCAAATAACTTACATAGACTTAAGGCCCAGTTAAAGTCACAAAATTACCAGAGCTTCTAACATATGTCCTTCCTGCTGGGCTGCTGACAATGAAAGGCAGTTGAGAATGTTCAGTATGTGCCTTTCTTCCACTCGAGACCAATCGGAGAGCTTTTTTGGAATCTCCATCTTGGCTTGGGAATCTCTCCACAGTCTGTACAACAAAGTTAAGGCCCAAACCATTTTACATAGAACACACATCCACCCACAACCACCATTCAACCACAGTAATGAAACCTGACAGGGCCCTCTCCCCTCCACTCCAAATGGAGGGGGGTGTACCTCACGCAGCTGTTTGTAGGAGGCCCAGGGAGATCTGCATGAGGTGCCCCCGCCACCCATTTGGGGTGAGGGGAGAGAGGGCCACCAAAAATTGTGGGACAGGCCCCCCAGTGGGTGGGACAGTAAGGTTTGGGCACCCTGGGGCCAGATTGGCACACCAATGTGCCACTCTGCGCCAAGGGGAGTTGGGTTACCAAAGGAAAAAAGTGAAAATGGTGGAACAAATTTTAGGGGGGGCTGTGGGGCACCCCAAAGGGACGGGGAATTTTCTAATGGGACGGGGTGGTGACCATCTCCCCGCCACCCGGAATGGAGTGGGTGCCATGTCATGCAGCACTCCCTGCGCCCAGATATCTGCTCCTAGGAAGGGATGCCTGATCCCAGGGAGGAGTGCAGGACAGCCCCGACCCCTTATCTGCCCCCAGGGAGGGCTACATGAGATGCGCCGCCCCTCCAAATGGGGTGGGGGTGGAGAGGTGCACCCACCTTCACATTAGAAAGTTCCCCAGCGGTGTAGGGTGCCCTTCAGCCCCCCCTAAAGGGCAGCCTGCCATTTTCAATTTTTGTCTTTGTTTACCAAACTTGCCTTGGTGCAGATGGGCACATTGGTGTGCCAATCTGGCCTGGGGTGCCCAAACCTTACTGCCCTACCCAGTGGGGGGCCTGTCGCACAATTTCTGGGGGCCCTCTTCCCCCTCACCCAAAATAGGTGGCCAGGGTACCTCATGCAGGCCTCTCGGGAGGCAGATATCTGCCCGTAGGAAGGGTCAAATGGGTTTTCTGTCGGGGGATGGGGTTGAGTAGACCACCAGGGATGTCTTGCAAGGGGTGGGGCATGCTTGAAAATTATGTGTTTTTGCTGATGTGACCGTAGGTAACACATGTTTGTTTTGTTTACAGCTTTTTCTACGCTAGCAGCTGCAACGTTATGTGAGTACTGTTTTTTATTATTCTATGGTTAGGGCCCACTGTCAGTGGGTTGGGTGAGACTGGGGCTGGATTGTTGGTGGTGTGGGTGGCATTGGTCTATCTGGGCAGATATGTTGGTGGGCTGGGTCACATTTGCAAGGGCAGGCCACAAATTGCCTCCCATGCCAGCAGAAAATTGGTGTTTCCCTGGGAGCGGATACCTCCCATGTGGGTTGTCCATCTGCAAGCCCAGGCTCCACCTCTGGCTGTGCTACGTTACAGATGTCACCTCTGGGGAGGAATGGGGATCCTGCCGGGGCTCCCTGGAGCTGCTGCTGTGCTTACGGGATGGTACACCCACATGGTACATGGATGTCCAAGGCCAGGAACATCATCTCCAACCGTCCTGGAGTTGCGGCTGGGCTGCATTACAGCTTTTCCCTTCGGGGAGGTATTGGCACACTGCCGGGACTCCCCGGTGGGGAGAAGCTGTAACGCAGGGCAGCCAGGGCTCCAGCAAAGTCGGCGGTAATATCCCTGGCCTTGGGCACTCTTCTCCCATATGGGTCTTTGCCGAGGGTTCTGGGTAATACATTCTCAGCCGATTTGCGCAAGTCAGACCTCAGTGGATTCCCACGGGTGTCCTCTTTTGGGAAATGCATGGGGTTCCCTGTTTTCCTTGCTGGCTTCGACACCCCAGGCCCAAATCTGTAGGTTGCCCACATGAACAAAATGTGCTGTGCCGAAAGGCTTGGGGTTACCAGAGGGTTACCCTTTTCCTTTTATGCCCCCGGTAGGTGCACCCACACATGTGAGGTACCGTTTTCATCAGGACACATGTGGGGACGTGGGAAGGTAGGCCATGTGTTGTTGGCGGTGTGTTTCTGTGTGTGGCCAGAGGGAAATGTCTAAGAATTGTTTTTATTTCCAGCCAATTTCAGAGACATTTCCCTGTGTCCACTCACCAAAACACGTCGCCAATGACAGATGTCATAGATGAATGGGAAGGGCGTACACCATGGCACTGAGGAAGAGAATAATTAATTGACAGGCAATATCTAGTATGATGAAATGATGCATGTGGGAAGAGAGAGAGAGTAAATGGTTATGTTTGCTCTCTCATTCCACACGTAGTTGGAATGTCCAAAGTTCTCTTGCACAAGGCTGTGTCCTATGAGGAGGTGGGATAAGTAATGCACCTGCCGCTTTGTAGAACTCAAAGTTTATTTCAGGGGGAAAAGTTGCAGTTCACTGGGTGGATGAAGGGGAAATTGTATATGGAGACAACTATGTAAAATTAACACCAATGCTTCAAAGTCAGGAAACCAGGAATAAGATAATGGAGAATGTCACTGAAGGCCCTAAAGAGGGGAATTACAAATAAAAGACCATAAAAGATTGCAATGCACAACTAAAGAAGGGAAGAGTGTCCCCTGGTATCACACCAGGCTACTGATGAGAAAAGAGGGAGCAGTTTGGTATGGGGACAAATGGACGGGGGAACAATGCAGTGCCGTGCTGAAGGATTGGTGGGTTTCGACAAAACATGGTAGCCAAGGTTTATGACAACTGCCAAGCAACTTGGCGAAAGTATGTTCATGCCTTAACTGGTTACATGAAAAACATCAACCAGTTGACATAAGGAGCTTTACATGATTCCCTTTGTGTTTCAGGTCAAATTGGACAATTTTCCTGGGTACTAATTCAAGGTGATGCAGAATGCAGTGCTGACGCAGGCAACACCAGTGATAATCGATTTTTGTTGGGCTTGCGGATCGAAAGCATATGCTCAACTTCTGCCTGACTGGAATGGAATCTGTGCACTCATCACTTTGCACAGCCATGAACTCGTGGTGCCGCAAAATAGCACTGCCATGAAGATTGCACTGCAGGGAAAAATGGCACAGCAAAATGAGCATACCAAAACAGAAAGTTGATGCTGGAAGGTTTGAATTAATCATAACCACGGGCAAAGCTCTGGGCAACCCTCCAGACCATCGTTTTTCAGCCTGCCAAGCCATTACAGAAGGGGAAAAACCATATGCAAATCAGGCTTGGTCCTACCCCAAAAGGGGCAGTCCAGCCCGAACTGCTAGGTCACTTCCCATCTGCACGAGACCACAAGCATCCCCAGACATGTTTCAGCCTTGTTGGGCGTCATCAGTGAGGAGTAGCTTGGGTCTCTAGGCCCGGCAGACTCGGGACCCACATCTGGGCATACCCGTCCTACTCGGGGTGATTATACCAAAACAGAAAGTTGATGCTGGAAGGTTTGAATTAATCATAACCACGGGCAAAGCTCTGGGCAACCCTCCAGACCATCGTTTTTCAGCCTGCCAAGCCATTACAGAAGGGGAAAAACCATATGCAAATCAGGCTTGGTCCTACCCCAAAAGGGGCAGTCCAGCCCGAACTGCTAGGTCACTTCCCATCTGCACGAGACCACAAGCATCCCCAGACATGTTTCAGCCTTGTTGGGCGTCATCAGTGAGGAGTAGCTTGGGTCTCTAGGCCCGGCAGACTCGGGACCCACGTCTGGGCATACCCGTCCTACTCGGGGTGATTATACCAAAACAGAAAGTTGATGCTGGAAGGTTTGAATTAATCATAACCACGGGCAAAGCTCTGGGCAACCCTCCAGACCATCGTTTTTCAGCCTGCCAAGCCATTACAGAAGGGGAAAAACCATATGCAAATCAGGCTTGGTCCTACCCCAAAAGGGGCAGTCCAGCCCGAACTGCTAGGTCACTTCCCATCTGCACGAGACCACAAGCATCCCCAGACATGTTTCAGCCTTGTTGGGCATCATCGTGGGTCCCGTGCCTGCTGGGCCTAGAGACCCAAGCTACTCCTCACTGATGAGCCCCAACAAGGGCGAAACATGTTTGGGGATGCTTGTGGTCTCGTGCAGAAGGGATGTGGCCTAGCAGTTTGGGCTGGACTGCCCCTTTTGGGGTGGGGCCAAGCCTGATTTGCATATGGTCTTTCCCTTCTGTAATGGCTTGGCAGGTGAAGAATGGTGGTCTGGAGGGTTGCCCAGAGCATTGCCAGTGGTTAAGATTAATTCTAAACCTTCCAGCCATCACCTCTTTGTTTTTGCTATGTCACCCCGAGTGGGACGGGTATGCCCAGACGTGGGTCCCGTGCCTGCTGGGCCTAGAGACCCAAGCTACTCCTCACTGATGAGCCCCAACAAGGGCGAAACATGTTTGGGGATGCTTGTGGTCTCGTGCAGAAGGGATGTGGCCTAGCAGTTCGGGCTGAACTGCCCCTTTTGGGGTGGGGCCAAGCCTGATTTGCATATGGTCTTTCCCTTCTGTAATGGCTTGGCAGGTGAAGAACGGTGGTCTGGAGGGTTGCCCAGAGCATTGCCAGTGGTTAAGATTAATTCTAAACCTTCCAGCCATCACCTCTTTGCTTTTGCTATGTCACCCCGAGTGGGACGGGTATGCCCAGACGTGGGTCCCGTGCCTGCTGGGCCTAGAGACCCAAGCTACTCCTCACTGATGAGCCCCAACAAGGGCGAAACATGTTTGGGGATGCTTGTGGTCTCGTGCAGAAGGGATGTGGCCTAGCAGTTCGGGCTGGACTGCCCCTTTTGGGGTGGGGTAAAGCCTGATTTGCATATGGTCTTTCCCTTCTGTAATGGCTTGGCAGGTGAAGAACGGTGGTCTGGAGGGTTTCCCAGAGCATTGCCAGTGGTTAAGATTAATTCTAAACCTTCCAGCCATCACTTCTTTGTTTTTGCTATGTCACCCCGAGTGGGACGGGTATGCCCAGACGTGGGTCCCGTGCCTGCTGGGCCTAGAGACCCAAGCTACTCCTCACTGATGAGCCCCAACAAGGGCGAAACATGTTTGGGGATGCTTGTGGTCTCGTGCAGAAGGGATGTGGCCTAGCAGTTCGGGCTGGACTGCCCCTTTTGGGGTGGGGCCAAGCCTGATTTGCATATGGTCTTTCCCTTCTGTAATGGCTTGGCAGGTGAAGAACGGTGGTCTGGAGGGTTGCCCAGAGCATTGCCAGTGGTTAAGATTAATTCTAAACCTTCCAGCCATCACCTCTTTGTTTTTGCCACAGCAAAATGAGCAGCAACAGATAATTAGAAGGAGAAAGCAGGAAAATAATTATTTCTCAAGGAAAAGCACAAAGAACCTGGTGGCTATCCCAGTTGAGTTCTGACTGTTTTCCACAGCTGCTACATTTTTTACTTCTCTGTTGTTTCCAGGAGTAAAGTCTTCAGCCATTTCTAAATGGCTGCATTTAACCCGTCATGAGCTATTGCAACTGGCTAATTCAACAGCAAAAGTGTTGAATGCAATCAAGGAAGAAATGAGGGCTTTGCGCTTGGTGGCCATTCAAAAATGATTTGCTCTGGACCTCTTAAAACCCGTCGAGGAGGTGTCTATACAAAGTTCTGGGTCAAGCTGATGCACAGTAATTCCTGATGGTGATGCCTCCAATTGAACTCTAAGTGCTGCTATACAAGAGATACAGACACTCCAAGGAAATATTACAAGGAAGGTTAACGGAGTGCAAGCAAAAGACTAGCTGGACAGAGTAATTGCATGGGTGCCCACCTGGATTTTTGGATTGTTTCGAGTGACTGTCCCCGTGGTATTGATGATTCTCATCACCTTGTGCATTTTTAAGAACATTTTTAAAGTTTATTTTACCAGAACAAAAAGGACATTTCATGTTACTCCTGAGTGTGGATAAAAGTAATTTTGAAATGAAGAGCAGGAAGAAAATAATGGGGGAAAGTTAGGTAAAGCATCCTGATGGAATGGGTTTTTACACAGGCTGCTGATATCGGGAATTACAAGGAATTCTGGATACAATGCCTGAAAGATGGGACAGGGTGTATATGGGTTGGGAAATGGCTGGGAGGAGACTGGGGGATATGGGTGCATAAAGATGAAGTTGCTGAAAAGGAACTGGAGGCCCAAAAAGATTTAGTTATTAATAAATTAATAAAAGGGGGAATAATGTAATAAAAATGCAATTTCAGCGCGGTATGATGAAACGCATTTATCAGCTCAAATAGCACTGTAAATGGGGACGGGCCCTTTCTGATATGTGTGAAATTAAAGTCTTAATAAAACTAATCCATAAAGGCTGGGGCACAGGTAAGTATAATAATGCATAGTGGTAGAATAAAATGCGGTAAATAGGCCCCAAAAGCTTGCTTCTGCTTTAAATGTGTGCACGCATTTTGTTTGTGTCAAAGGCCGCTGCAGCTGGTAAATTAGTACAGATTCTGCAATCCTAGGCCAGCGTTAAGAGAAGTATGCAATGGTTGTTATTTTGTTAGGTCAACAGTTTATAGCTCCCTGGTTCCGCCAGCGAGGAATGAATATATGACCATTTTATAATTCAAAATCATTTATGAAATGCAATTTTCTAATGGAGCCGGCAAGAATCACAGCAGTTTCAAATCGCCCCATAGAATGTTTTTGTCAGGAGTCTTGAAAGATGATCTGCGGAAGCTGCTGAACCCCGACAGACCCCCAAAGGCATGGAGCCCTCAACCACCTAAATAACGGCTGAGCACACCACACCCCCGGGGGAAAAGGGAAGTGGATAAAATAACAAATCAGAGATTCATTCAGCGCCCTCAGGAGAATCTATAGCCGGAAAGGAAAAGAAGGGTTACAACTATTAGGCACATTTATTTCTTTTCTGTCCTAGCTTATTACTTATAATTTCAGAATAAGTACCTGTTATTCCTCTGCAGACACCCCAGAGGAAGTTTATGCATTCTTCATTCATTGCATGGAAAATGTTTTCACAAATTGCCTGTGCTTCATGCAACCTAGGAACTTCTTTTTCTATAAAACTTTAGAAAGATTTCATGTCTCTATACTGCTACACTTGGAGTGGTTCTACTCCTTTTAAAATGAAAGTCTCAATTTATATGGACCTTACTGCGTGCTCTCTGCCTTCTCAGATGAATGCCCTTATTAGTTCCACTTGACAGAATCTGGTTCTTAGGGTTAACCGCTTTGGAGTCAATTAAAGAGCACTAGTAGCATCCGCTCTTCAAGCTATTCAATCGCTGATCTGTACCGCGCTCCTGTCTCCATGGAAGATTAAAGGGAGTCGCTGCTCAAAAGATGAAGCTGAGGCTCTTTGAAGAGTCCTTTCATGCTTCAGTAGCAAAGCTCCGAATGCCCTGTCGCGCTTTCTTCCATGGCCCAAAGCGGAATTAAATTACATCAAACGCGCCGAACGCGAGGCAGCATTAAACAAATATGTAATGGACTTCCATGGTAGCCTTACAGCAAGGTCTTCACGGTATGAAATTACATCAAACGTGCCAACCGCGAGGCGGCGTTAAACAAATATGAAATGGACTTACATGGAAGTCTTACGGCAAGCTCTTCCTGGTTGCCGGCGCCAACTGCAAACTAAAAAATAATGCGCAAGGAAAATTCTACGTGTCTTGCACACGCGAGAAGGACAACAGCTTTGGCAGATCTCAAGCGCCGACAAGAAAAAAAGGATTTTGTCCTCCTTCCCAATACTATTGAGGATTTTTAATGATAAAACACCTTATTATGCTGGCATCAGCATTTACCCAGACCAGAAATTATATAATTCCAATAAAAACAAAGCAATTATGACATTGTAATGTGCTGTACTGGGTAAAAATTGGCATGTCATTTTTGAAAAACACATCATAAAATTGAGGGAGTGATGTAATATCTGTATTGCCCCATACAATTGTTGTGCCAGTCTAAAAATTGTCATCCCACTTTTGATCCAGAAAAACACACTCATACCATTGTCCACAGCGGATGGCCATCCCACCAAAGCCATGTTAGGTTTTACTTATAGGAGTCTAGGTTTCTATCTAGACTCCGCCCTCACCCTCAAAAAGCAAGTTAGCTCCCTCACTTCCTCAACAGCTTACACGTGCAAGCTAATCCGCGCTGCCAGACCTTTCCTCTCTAGTGCCAGCTGCACTACCCTGGCCAATGTATTAATTATGTCCAGACTAGATTATTGCAACGCCCTGTACTCTGGAGCTAACAAATATGTCACGGACAAACTACAACGACTGCAAAATAATGCCCTAAGGGCAGCACTGAATGTCCCAACCAGAGACCACATCTCTAAATTCAGGAAATAAACCCACTGGCTAAAAATAAAAGACAGAATTCTCCTCAAAACTATCTCCCTAACTTCCAAATGCCTAAACAACTTAGCTCCCTCATACCTAGCAGAAAAAATCCTTAGGAGAACTACAAGCCAACCTACCAGGTCCGCCAATTCATTCATGCTTGAAACCCCACGATTTAAGCAGTCTATGGCTGGAGGAACTACCTTCCCAGTCAAAGCTGCACAATATTGGAATACACTCCCAATTGACCTTAGACGTCCACTACCCATGTCACTTCATGTTAGGACCGTAAGTCTGCCTAGTGATGCTTATTACCCCAGAATTTCCCATGTCACAATTTGGGCCACCCTAGATTGTTCCATGCCACGTGAATTACCCCCAAAACAGTTGCTTGCTTATTCCCTTACCTCCATAAGTGCCATGTCATGCCCATCAACCCTGCAACTACCCGTCTCAGGTCCCATAGCTCAAAGGAATTGCCCATGTCTCAGACATCCTCTGCACACACTGAATACTCGCACACATGCACAAACCCCCCCACACACACACAAAACACACATATGCACTAAAACAATAGCTTACCTCCCCTACAACCCAATCCCTAATTTCAGCTCTTGGCTCCCATCTGATATGCAGAAACAGGAAGCGCGGACAATACCCATCAATTATGTCCCAGAGTACTGCATTCTCCATACAATAGAGACGGGCTGATGGGAGTGAACTTCACAGTCCCAAGCATGTGCAGTGTTTCACATGCTCAGGACTAGGCATCTATAGCACTCCCAGGACCTCATATAAGTGTGATCAAGAAATAATGTGTTGTATGATAGGCCCATGACCCTACAGGTGTCCATGAGTGGCTGGGCAGGGTATGCACCCCAAGCACATTGGATCATATGGGCATGAAAGGGACCTGGAGGTACAGCTTGTGCTGCCCTGCAGGGCATCTTGTTTAGGCAGCCCTGGCAGTTGCTCATTACAGCAGCTATCCGACCTGGCTGATGGAAATGCCCTTACTTCTCCTCTTGGCACTTCCTCAATGGGTAGCGAGACCCTGCCCCTTGAAATTGTGGACAGGCCAGCACAGCACAAGGTGTGATATTCATCCCTAGTAATTATGCAATTGCAGGACGTTGTATGTCTTAAAGAAAAGTATCAAAATTATGAAAAGCACTGTTTAACCAAATAGATATCTTATGATAGGGAAGGTTCACATGATGATGTTATATAGTTGAGGATTGAAAAATATCAAGAAGATTCCCATTTGATAAAAAAAGTGAATAAAATCTAAATAAATGGTGAGTAATATATTCAGGCTCCTGTTAAGCAACAAATCAAAAATATTATGGCATATTTGGTAAAAACAACAATGTAGAAGTGCTTTTTACCGTTATAGGTCTTGTCCATTTTTGACGTTGGTGTTGTAGTTATTATTCTTTTCCTCCATCTTGGAGTAGTGTTAGGCATGGAAGCTGGTTGTTCTGAAACAATATGTAAAAGTAAATTGTGTTGTTTAATAATGATGCACTAAATAAACTGTTGTGCTTTGTGGTGTTTAACACATTTTAATGACTATAGGGCCTAATTATTGAAGGCAATCTGGCAGAAAACCTGCCAAATTACCATCAAATCTGTTCATCATTGTCACCACTCGGTCCCATGGGCTTACCCCGGGATAACAAGTGGCCAAACACCGATTTAAATCTCCCATTTGGAGTCAATTGGACTCAAAGGTATTTTGGTGTAATTCCCAGAAGCAGGAATTCCACTGTCATAATGCTGCTGTTCTTTTTCTTCCTTAAAGTGGTCTTCAAGGTCAAATTCCGATTTCAGGGGTGTGCGTTAGAAATTGCACTAATTTCATTGCTACCAAAACAAGTGTCAGTAACAGAATTGCTGCAACTTCTTCACTGCACCGCCAAACCTGTAGGAGGCCCTATAAAGTAAACTTGTTGACAATTGCTTATATGACATTCTTACCACAGAATTTCAAATGCATGGGTGTATATATTAAGCATCAATGTAAGCATCAATGTAAGGACCAGAAATCAGGGTGGTCCAGCCTAAAAAAACTACTAACTTTGTTAACTACATATTCTTCCTATTTTGTATCTTATACCCTCCACTGGAAAATGTTCTCTGGACTATTGCCATCATTGTTTCCCCAGCGACAATAAGGGCATAGGGCCTCATTACGAGTATGACAGTAAATAGTAAAATTGGCTGTAACTCCCTTACTGTCAACTTTACCACTACGCCAAATTACGAGTGACCCAAAAATCAACAGTAATTACCTCCAGTGTTAAATCCACCAAGAATCAGCAGAAACAGCACCGGGGCTAATTCCTCTGACGGAATCACCACCAAATAACAGAAACCCCTTACCACAAGAAAAAACGGAGGTAATTCCGCCAAAAACACAGCACAATTACCTCCACAAAAAAGGTGGAGGTAAATGCATACAGGTGTCACAAATCAGAGCCCAGGTGCACCTGATCCACTCAGGTGGAGTGTAAAAGGCCCACCCCCAACACACATCCAAGCAACATGCAGCCACAAGCAGACGTGGATTACGGGCACCACAACCTGCTATTCTACATCGACCTACAGCAGCATGCTGGACCACAGCAGGGAAGGAGACGGGTGTAACCCAGGCATAGGAGACCCATGGTGTGGAGGGCACCCATACCACATGTCTGACAATCCCCATGGACACTCACAGACAGCCAATTAGTAACCTTGTACAGAGTGGACCATCCAACCATCACCAACCTGCTTACACTGACACAGGCCCAACCGCAGAGTGCCATTTCCATCAGAACAGCCACCACCCCCTGCTGAAGTTTGTGGAAGTCCTACATTTCTTTGGCATGGGTGCCTTCCAACATACAGTAGGGACACTGCATTGCATGTCCCAGTCCAAATTCTCCAAGGTGCTGGACCAAGTCATTGATGTCCTTATGATGCACACACATCTGCACATCTCCATGCCCATCAGCCAGGCACAGGTGCACGCAGCCAAGCCAAGGTTCTACAGCATTGCCCTTTTCCCCCAACACCATTGCGGCATTGGATTGCACCCATGTGGCGTTGGTACCACTCCAGGCAGCAGAACAGGCATACCGCAACCAGAAACAATATCACTCGATGAATGTGCAGATGACCTGCGATGCTGACCTCAACATCAGTCACTGCTGTGTGCGTTATCCTAGGATCACACATGATTTACTGATTCTGCACAACAGCACCCGCCCTACATACATGGAGAAGCACAGACAACAGCACACCTGGCTCATGGGTAAGTAGCACTCAAACCTGACCGCCAAAAGCACTGACACACACCTGGGGCACGTTAGCAGTAGTAAAGTGAATGAACCACAAGTCCTATGATGCAACAACACTAATGCACAGAATAAGCTAGGCACCCTGACTGACCCACCCCAGGACACAGACTTGAACCATGTGATGACACAGGGCATCCAGGCATACAAGGCAGCACCATGCAATCAGGGCAACGTACAACCCATGTAAGCATTGCCATGTACCCTACATGTTATGTTATGTTATTTTCCATTTATATAGCGCCTTATATACCATTGGTATGGTCTGAAAGCGCTGGTAGGTTGAACGCCCTTGGGAACCGAAGTTCAGATCAGTAGAGAGAGTAGAGAGAGTCAAAGGTGCATGTGTGCACCGGGTATGTGTGCAGCTCGTGCGATATCCGTGTAGAAGCTGCTTCTTAGCGGTAGGTGTGGTGGTTGAGAGGTCAGGAGAATGTGTTCGTTCAGGCAGGTTTTATCCAGAACGGCTGCGGCTGCGTTAGGCCTGAGGAGAACGCCTGGCTGGGGGGGTGTGAGACCAGCAGTGTCAACTTAGAATGATGTGGAGTGAGCAGCGGATGCTGGTATGAGAACAGATATACCGAATGGTGTCATAGTATCTCTGTGTTCTAGTTGAGTGGTGATGTAAAGGAGAGAGTAAGCATAGTGGTGTGATATGATGAGTTATATGCTCTTTCAAACGTTCTTTGCATTCTAAACCATACTATATACGTCACGCAATTTTATGCGTTCCAGTCCGTCCCGTGGACACCAATCCATTCGATGCACTCCAGACTGGTTCAATACACTCTGGTTCGCCCTGCGCAGTCTAGTCTGCTCCGCGCATGCGCTCTTGTCCGCCACACGACTGTCCACTTGTCCGCACCACGCATGCCCTCTTGTCTGCCTCATGCATGCACTCCTGACTGCTTCATGCTCTACGCATTCAGTAGCTCAACGTACTCATCCATTCTACGCACTCATCAGTACTGGGTGCGTCCGTGCTCATTCGTTCTATGTACTCGTCGGCTCTACGCGATGCATCAGTTCACTCTGGGCACTCGATCGCTCCAGGCACTCGTTCGCTCCAGGTACTCATCCGCTTTATGCTCTCACGCGTGCTATGCGTTTACCTGTTTTACGCACTTACCCCCTCTACGCACTCATCCCTCTACGCACTCACCCCTCTATGCATGCACCCCCTCTACGCACTAACCCCTCTACTGCCACACCATAGTTGACCAGTGCATTGCCAATGTCACAGCAGTCACAGACACCACATGACTGCTCACTCCCACAACGTGTATAACTGTAAAGGAGCCATGTAGCCCATGTCCCAACAACCCGATGCACACAAGGTGCACTGTGCCCATCCACTGAGTCATGCATACAGGGGTATACACATCAGGACCATTAACTTGCTCCCAGGCCCACACACTTCCATGTCTCACACAGTCCAATCATGTTTTGCAGGTGATGCTGGATACCCGCAGTTGCCATGGCTAATGATCCCCGTGAGAAGCCCTGCAACACCACACGAGATGGCCTATAATGAGGTGCAGAGGAGAACAAGATCATGTATCAAACTACATTTGGCCTTCTGAAATCCAGGTTCAGGTGCCTACATCACATAGGCGGTGCACTGATGTACAGCCCTGAAAAAGTAGGGGACAACACAGCAGAGTCCCGCTGCACAAAATGTGCATACACGGGAATGTTAAAATGCTCGCAGATGAGGACAATGACCCCCCCCAACTATGATGAGGAAGAGGCTGGAAGAGGGAGAGGGAACAGGGCACCACAGACCATACGTGGGGAAGTAAGGGAAGGTTGGAGGGTCCACCAGGAGCTCATGAACATTTTTGCAATGAATGCATATGTATAAATTGCATTTAATGAAAACCGTCAAACTGATTAAGATTGAAGTGTGTTTATTACTGGCAACAAGGTAACCCCATCCCCAACACCAACTCCCATGCTTCACCCCCATCCCCAACTTCCACCCCCAAACCCATCCCCAACACCAAGTACTACTCCCATTAGCGCTTGCACTTATCCCCCTTGTCCCTAGCCCTAGCATCATCTGAAGCATGCCGTTGTGAGTGCCTGGACGGGGTGCTCATCAATGACCCCTCAGTAGAGGTAGCGGACTGTGAGCTCCCCTGCACGCTCCCAAGTAGGTAGTCCATGCTGAGATGTATGGCTCTGGCCATGGTCTCGTGATGAGGACATTTGTTCAGCCAGCTCCCGCACCTTCTGGCTTGGGACGCACAGGCTTGCATTGCATGTCACTGTGCTCCTGCAGAGACAGTTGATTGACCTCAGCAACTGTCTAGAAGTTCCCTGGATGCAGTCATGCATGGCCTCAGCATGCCCTCTTTGTTCCGGTGAAATGGTGCGCAATTCCACCTACCTCTCTTCTATCCAGTCCAGGCAGTCCCAGATGGCCTGGAGTGTGTGGACAGGCACTGGCCGTGGTGATTGACCTTTGTCATGGTCCTCACGCTGGCCATGATGGCGGCATTCCTGGCCTGCTCATCAGATTAGTCCTCTGCATAGCACAGGGCACGGCAGGAATCATGCTGGGATGGTGCTGTGTGCAGTGGGGAGAGGCTGCGCAGGGGGGAGGACTCAGGAGAAAAATGGTAGACAGGGGAATGTAGGTTGCTGGATGCCGGGGAGGCACCCTCATACTGCTCGACAACCATGCCTGCAGTGGCCTTCTCTAATTGCAGGTTGTCATCCCCACTCTGACCCACCTGTGCATCCGCAGTTGGACCCGATGTGCTCTTGTCCTGGCTTGTTTCTGGTGGCACAGATTGCACACTTGAAGTCTGTGGTGGCCCCATGGGTATGTCCATCTGGAAGGCTGGAGTGTCTGTAGGTAACCTGATGGCCTGGTGCTTCTTTTTGGGTGGCACACTCCCACTCCCTGAGCTGCCTTGGCCTGGCTTCTTGCTGGCAGTGGTTGATGCTGGTGTCTTGGAGGGGCCAGCCTGCTCAGCCCTTTCCTGGGTGTCTTGCATTCCTGTTGTGACAAATTGACATGTGCGTTACCACATCGGTGCTGAAGTTCTTAGCAAATCAACATTCACTGTCACTTGTACTATGTCGTGACTGTGTGTTAGGCCTCGTGGTGGGGTGGGCATCATATGTCAGACACTGTGTACACGGCACACATTGTGTCTGGAGGGCCAGGTGTGGGTTGGCCAGCTTAATTCGGTGATGAATCCCTGGGATGTGTTGGGCTGCAGGTTGTCCTTTCAAGTGGTGCGCCAGGACTGTTGGTGGCAGGTATCCAGTGGTGCAGTCACGTGGGTGCAGTGCATTTGGTTGTGTGTGAGTCAGGTGGCCATGTTGTCAGATGTGTACTCCCCAAATGTGTATGTACATAGGGCATTGTAGTTTAGGGGCCAGTTGCTGCAACGCAACTTTCCACAGTTGTACATCCATGGGCAAGGACAAGTTGCATGGTTGCATGGTGGCTGTGTAAACTGTGCATGGGTGTCATGTCAGGGGGGTCCAGTGGCCACCGGCTACCGGCATTGTGGCCTGATGCCTCACATGGGTGGTGATTCCTTGCTGGGGTCCACGTTGCTTGCATGACAGTGTGGGTGTTAATGGATGCCTGCAGTGTTGTCCATTTATAGGTGAATATGTGACTGTGGAACTCACCAGATTCAGCTTGGCTGCTGGATCCTAGCTCTGCTGTGCCCACGCCCTTGATCCTGACCATGTGCAGGATCCAACAGACCATGTCCTCCCACGATGTCAGTTGCAAGGGTTCCACTAACCCACCCCCAGTGGCAGCTGTCTCCCGGCAGTGGATGGAGATGAGGCTCCTGGCCTTGAGGTAATTCCAACTCTTCTTCATGTCCTCAACCTCATGTCGGACATGCCCTACGGCCACCACCTTGTTCCTGATTTCTATCCATATATTGTTTTTTCGCTGTTGGCTGGTCTTCCTGAGTGATGCCCCATACAGCTCCTCAGAGTGGGCAACCATTTCCTCTGAAACACTGTGAACTCCTGCTCTGTGAAGTTGGGCTGCTGCTGCATCATATTGGGCACCCTGCCTTTTGCTCTTTTCTGAGGACCTGTTTGGCCTTATCTGGGTGTCTGGATGGCACTCCTATCTCAAAATATTCAATGGATTGTGATTTCCAAAATGGCCGCTGTGGTGCTTCTGTATATAGCGATGACGAATTTCCATTGGCGGAATTTCCGCTAGTGGAAATGATAATGGTAATTCTGCCATTTTTGGGCAGAATTTTGTTTTACCACAGGTTGTTCGGCGGTAACTCTGTGCAGAATTACTGTTACCGCCATTGGTGTGTGCGCACACCCGCCAGGTTGTAATTTGCGGAAATTCCGCTGCTACACACGGCAGTAAGCTGATTCCGCCATGGCAGAGTTACCACCTGAATATCTCTAAACTCGTAATGAGGCACATAGACTTTGCATATTTATTCTGATAATAAATGATTGTTCTGCAAAAGTATGGGCAGGCATATGTGCCATAAATTAAACATATGAAACCGTATTGACTTTCAAAGACATTTCTAGCTGGACCAATAAAACACCTAGGAATAGTTTACACAGGAGCCTCAAAGGGAGTCTGGCTTTGAAGCGGCATCAGCCCGGATCTCTTTTGATTGCAAAATTCCACAATACCTCTCTCTCAAAACCTTTGTGCAGAAATGATGACCTCTGAGTGATGCATAGGGATACAAAGGGATGTAGGCAAAAGCTATGGAGAGCAAACAGTTTTCCTAAGAAACATATCTAAATATGGCCCTTGAAGAAGGACATCTTGAAGAGTAGACTTGTAGCTGCAGTCAAAGGGAATTTTGCCCTTTTCACGAATGGTGTGCAGTGTTTTGTGGAAAAATGCATGGGGTTTATGCTCACAAAACTCTCAGTCCAGAGGCTTACTGGCAGGCCTTCTGTGAGACCCTGTGCAGGAATGAGGCCAGAGGAGCACTTTTCTCCTATCCCTAAATCAGCACTTCACTCTGGATTCGTCTTAATTCTAGTCTCTTTTTGGAACAGAACACTTTGGGAATTTACTCACCCGCTCCAGGACTGTGTTGCTATTCCAAGTAGGATGTAAAATCTATGTATTTTTATTAAAGTTGTTTTTTTTTTCATAATATCAGCTAAACAAATGTTCAGCTATTATCAATGACATGCAAAGATATACTGACGGCTAGTAGAAGCAATCTCAAGGTAAGATGAAGTTCCCCACTGTGGGCAACCTTGTCATAAGTTATTCTGGTGAATGCAATGAACCATTTGACAACCCTTTCCAGATAAAAGATAGAGAGTGATCTTCTTGAGATTAAGGTTGAACAAACTGTAAACTTTAGAAGTTACATGCCAACTTCGGGGCATCCCGAGAGAACTTCGAAGATGCTGTTTTTGTAAGAGAGATGGGGCACTTGAAACTTGGAAGCATTTGTTTATGTACTGTAAAGAAACCAGAGTTTACTGTGTACATTTATTAGGGATTTTAGGTACTGTACATTTCCTTGTATTGCATATGTCCTTTTAGATGAACATTTACATTTCTATTTTTGATAATGTTTTGAAGGGATCATATGAAATTATGAGTATAGCGGTTTATTGTAAACCATACATACTTAATAATAAATGACTAAATAATTCAATAAACAAACCACTCACTCTGGATTGGCCTTAATGTTAGTCTCTATTTGGAACAGAATACTTTGGAAATGTGTCCACACACTCCAAGACTGTGATGTCATTCCAGGCTCTGTCCCTTCAAATGTGAGCTAAGTAGGATGTGAAATCTATGTATTTTATTAGAGATGTCTTTTTATGCTATCAACTAAACTCATATTTAGCTATTATCAATGACATGCAAAGATATACTCACGGCTCGGAGAAGCAATCTCAAGGTAAGGTAAAGTTCTCCACTGTGGGCAACCTTATCATAAGGTATTCTGGTGTATGCAATAAACCATTAGACAGCCCTTAGGACATATATAAGTTGGGGGACGGGGTATTTGTGTAATGCCCATGTCACAGGGACAGCAATCAAAATATATATTTTTTGTATGCTGCAGTCTAGGCTCACAGCGGACATGGGCAGTGAAAGGTTTAATCATATGTAACATTCTGTTAGTGGTTTTGACTATACGAGGGCTTGTGGAAAGACAACATAATCCCAGGTCGCCCTTGCTCATTCAGAACTTTAAAGACAACATCTTCTCTGTCATCTCTTCTCTTCTTAGGCTGACCACTCCTTTGCCTCTGGCTCTTTCCCACAACCCCTCAAGCACTCTCTTGTGCACCCTCTTCTAAAAAATCTGTCTGCAGACCCTTCATGCCCAGCCAACTATCGCCCTATCTCTATCACCCCTTTCTTGGGCAAATTCATGGAGAAGTTGGTCATCCCGCAACTGACCCACCACACTGAATTGGCTGGCTGTTTCCAAGACCACCAGTCTGGCTTCAGAGCATCCAGAGGCACAGAAACTGCTCTGCTGAACAACCGTGAATACTTTCTCTCAAACCTTGGCTCTAACTCTCCCTCTGTTCTGATCCTCCTCCATCTCTCTTCGGCCTTCAACATGGTCAATCATGCTATCCTCATAAATCGTCTCTGTGATACCTGAAAGTGAGAGGCCCCCAAGGCTTGCTGGTAAATAGCCCAACAGAGTCAATAAAGGTACATCCCAGGAGGGAATATGACCAAGACCAAGTGAGAGTACGGTTAAAGGCTGTTTATCTAACGTTAGGGCAAACAGAATCTACTCTGCTCATGCCGAGAGCGTGCTGCAGAAAACATGTTACAATTCATTTTTATACAAATGTTAGGTCATCAGCAAGGGGAAGGCCTAAGGGGCACATGGTTGATCGGGATTGGTCACTAAGAGGAAGCACCTATGGTTGCTATATGGTCGGTGATGGCTGATTGGTCCACGGGCACATGATGAGATGATGTGATACATGGGGTCAAACGTTCAGCTGGGCTCATCAGTACGACATCCGATGGATTGATACATTGATATTCTACCTCTGTAACATTTGCCCTTGTGGCCACACATTCTCATCCATTCATACGTTTGACCGGTTCATCCGGCGGCAAGGCCAACAGTTTGCACGTGTAAAAACAAGGCATGCTTATTCATAACTGAACATCAATTATATGTTTCTATCAAGGATATCACTCTCTTCTTCAAGCATATTCGAATATTGAGTTGGGGTGGGGGTTGTAGGGTCGATGAATGTTCGGGGGGATTCATTCAATATTGAAAAGGGGAAGTTTGGGGTATATGGTTGCTGTGACTGGATTACAAAAAATACATTTCATCTTAGACATGCACTTCCTTAGAGGGGCTTCGGTGACTAGGTGTCCAAACAACAGAACTCTTTATGAGGACAGGGCGAAAAGAGATGGGCTTAGGCCCCCCTTTCATGGCTATTGGTCGCACACCACGTAATGATTGGAGGCCTTTATATTTACACATAACGGGTTACGTCTCATATATATTTGGCTGGTTTATTATTTGAGTGAAATACACTTATGACATCTTCTAACTCCATACAATTTGGGCAATGTCGTAACACTATAACAGGTGATGGTAAGAGAGAATTTTCTGACAAATAATCACACAACAAGGGCAGTCGAGAGCGACTAAGGTTCATATGAGGTTTTCTAAAGGCATGCATACAATTACATTCTGCATTATCAACAGTGAGGTAGCATTGTGTGAGCTTGCACAGATCTAAGGTTTGTTACTTGTTATGAAATTACAATTAGTCGTGTACATATTTCAACATTATAAGTCAACATTTATTCTACCTTCAATATAACAGGTTAGCATAGGAACTTTCAGTGGCACACGTATATGTATTTACATTGTTTACTCAGTTTTTTTTAAGGTATCAGCAGGTTCATATGAACTCCACACACAATGAGAAGGCTTCCTTTCGCTCATGTAGGTCAGACGGGAAAATACGTTCACTGATTTAAGGGTCTCTTTTGGTTGTCGATTTTGCTCTGGGGTACACAGGGATTAGGTTTTTATGGCCAGGGTCTGTGGGGTGCAGGGCAGGTTTGCATAGACAGATAGCCCTGGCTCTCACCTTCTCCCCCCTGGGCTGCATCTGAATCACTAGAGGCAGATGGACAGCAAGTGATACAGTGTGGATTTTGTTGCATTCCTGCTGCCAGCCTTCTCATGGGAACCAGGCAGTTATGTGGATGGCGGAGAGGAGGTGGTGGGAGGAAAGCCACGCTGGCTGTGCACTTGACAGATATGGCTGCAGACTGGGGTGAAATCTGAATGGCCTTTTGCTATTTGCAAATGGAGTCTGCATATTACAAAATGGAGTCCTGCTTTTGCTGTACAAGGGTATGCACGGGAATATGGCAGCACCCATGGATGTACTTGTACGAAAGGGGTGATGGTTCCCATAGGTGTTCCCCATGAGTGCCGCAGGACCTGGACCTGAAGCAGCCATGACTGGGCCCACTCGGGAAGTATGGGAATAAGGGGGGGGGGGGTCCTAAGTGTCCCCTCCTTCCACTCATTACCCCCCTTTCGTTACTTAAGTAACGAATAATGTAACTGCCCCAACCTTTTATGTTCTTCCTCCTCCGCCACTGCCTCGTCCCATGCTGGGGTCCCCTTAATTGGCATCCATGCCCTGCATACCGCTCTAAGGCTGTGTCCCCTCCTAGCATATTCATCGGGGGTGCAACTCATATATATACACCCCCTGTCACCTTCTAAGTCCACCCATACTTCCTTGTACCAACACAATTTGTGGGGTTCTTTTACAGTTGTGTGGTATAAGCTATCAACTATATGCCCTGTATTATATATTGCAGTCATTCTGTATTTGGGGCCTGTACTTCCGCCTCATGTTTTATCTATGCCACACCATTTGCACGTCCCATTGTCACCATCATTAGCGTGCCATTTGGTACTGCATTTGTGCAGCATCGAAGTCCCAGTTGGCGCACACAGAAAATCAGGAGTAAAAAGACGATGAGGGGTATGAGGAGTTTAACAGTCATTCCAAGCCAGGAGGGTACCCACGAGAACAGATTGTCAAACCAGGTGCTGGCCCGTGCCCCTCCTTCATCCTTCATTCGCTCGCCAAGGTTGTGTACCGCGGCTATCTTGTGTGAGAGTGAGCCATTCTCCGCGTCTGCAGAAGGTACAAATGTGCAGCATGTGCTCCCGATTTTTCGGCAAACACCTCCATCGATTGCTGTCAATAAATCCAATATATATCGGTTCTGCATCGTCATCAATCGCAATGCTCGAAGTTCTACCTTGATGACGTTGAACCTTTCTTCAGTGTCGTTGGCCAATTGAATGAGCTTCCATCTGGTGATTTGCAGCCATTTGGCATTTGCTCTTGCCTGGATGCTCGGAAAGAGGCATGCAAAAAATGTCTCTACTGAGCTGAATAGTCTATATTTATGGGCCAGCAGTTCAGATGACTTGGTGGAGATATAGTTGGACGACCTTCTCCTGTATGTGCCTTGCACTCCTTCCTCATTTAAGGCATCTGCTGGCGCTGTCTCGAGTGGTGCTGGGGAAGGTGCATCTTTGTTCGCTGCAAGTTTGCGTTTCCCGTTAATGTGGCTCTCTGGAATTACCATTCGTGCGGAGTGCAGTGTTGCCAGAGAGCATGTTCCCTTCCATGACTGCGGAAGATGCAGGTAGGCCATCTTGCCGCAAACCCAGTAAGTGTCCATTGCTGCAGTTTTCGTTTCTTCCCATGTCTCTCTTTCCTTCTCCATGGAAGCATAGTTCATAAGAAATGTTTTTCTGTAACTTGAAGGGCTTCTCGATGGTGGTGACCCATGTGAGTTTGCTTATGTGTTCAGTCCATATGGGAGCGCATGTTCTCTGTACCCATGAGAGTTTATCTTCAGCGAAGCCTAGGAGTGCTTCTGCTTTACACAGGATCTCTTCCTTCTGCCACTCATTGTCAGCATGCAACGTACCCTTTATTGCCAAAAAAGGTTCCTTCACGCAAATTCCTCCTTGCGGCTGGGAGTAGCATGTGTGTTCATTCTGTAATAATTCAAAAGAGACTGTGTGTGCTTGAAACGTATTTTTGATTCGGCACAGCGTAAGATGTACAAGACATTGGGCCTCTGCAACTGGTATTTCTTGTGGCAATAACACCTTGAGGGTGCCTGAGGCGTGAGGTATGAAGGAGCAGACATAGCTGCTCTCATTAGTTGTTTGTTGGGCCGTGTGGCTCCTATCGGCATACCATTTATTTGTTTGATGGGGGTGCTGAGGGTTGTCAACTGTATCTAAGCCAAACTTGTATTCTTCTTCCCAATCATCTATCTCTGCTTCCCTCTGTTTCCTTTTTAACCCGTCTCCTTCAGCTCTCACCCCTGTTCCTTTACTACAACAACATGAAAGTTGTCATTAGTATTTGATATCGTTCTGTCTTCATTACCCCCTCCTCCAATAGTTGGGCCAGGGTGTCTGTTCATTTCTTGTATTGCCACACAAGGGTGGATATGGATGGTTCTGCACCCATGTGAGTTCTGAGGGCGTTTTATCGTTCATTGTATATACGCTAAAATGGGCATCATCCACCTTTTGGGGCGATGTTGTGGCCTGCGTTGTTGTGTTGTGCGTTACATTTAAATTAACAGTATCGTTCTGTTCCTTTTCTGGAGTCCAATGACCCCATATTAACCTTGCCCCATCCCAAATCAGGTGGGTCCCTTCCTTTATTGTCTCCCTGCCCGTGCCCCCCTGGCCAGCATCAATTGAAATATACACTATGATCCAATACAAAAACAGACCAAATAATACTGAAAAGAACACTACTGCACACAAAAACAATACACATTCATACGAATAGCTAGGATACACATCTCTCCTCCGTCTACCCCTATCTACACTACTACTATTTGCCATTGGAGGCTCGTCCATGCCCAGTGATATTCCTAATAAATGAGACACAAGCACTTGTTAATCATGCATAGCATTGTATACGTTATTCACAACCATAAGTTGTTCACTTTGACTCTCTTCTCTAGTGACATTACTTCACATATAACTTTTTTCGTTATTATAATTACATTTTATAGATCCATTGTCCATACCATGTCCTTCCGTCTCTCTTCCCCACTCGTACGTCTGGGGAGGTGAAAGGGAGGGAGGTGCATGGGGATACTTGTGCCATCTTATTACTAAAGGAGAAAAAGTGTTATTTATACATCGTTATTGTATACCATAATTAAGGCCACAAGATGTCCGATGAGGCCATTTTCATTAACCTTTTCTCGTTGTTTCATCATCAAAAATTGTTACCACATTTACACAAATATTTACATATCTTATCCCTGAGGTTCCTGTAATATTCAATGTGATACCAGTTTCTTACCCCATCCCAAGTATTATGTTTGAGTGCTCCCCTCTCCTACACTTGGGCGTCCTGATCGTTTATGTTTCCACGGGCCCTGCGTACATCTGTCAAATGCACCCAGTATCGCAGACCCTCTACTTTAACAGCTGTGGGTGTACAAAAGATCACTTTATATGGGCCATGGAACCTTGGCCCGTTCCATCTCCTCACAAAACCTCTGACGTATACCATGTCACCTGTCATCAGCTGGCAGTCTGTGTTTTCTGCGGTGGGGGTTGCTGTGTCTGTTGGCGTATCTTGTGTGAAGGTGGGTGCTATTTGTTTTGCTATTGCGCATGCTGCTTTTGTCAAGTTTTTGAGGTATTCATGGAATTCTTCACCTATAGCAGTGGTGCTCTGATGGGCGTTTGACTGTCTGCGCAGGGGTGAGTGGGCTGTATGCATTCTCCTACCGGTCACAATTTAATGCAGTGACAGGTGGTGGTCCTTGCTGGGTTGATTCCTCATTTCAAAAAGCGCTAGGGGGAAGCAATACACCCAGTTCTTCTTGAATGTGTGGCACAGTTTAGACAGTCTACCCTTGAGCAATCTGTTCATTTTTTCTACAACGCCATTCGATTGCGAATGATAAATCATGCAGAGCGTGTGTATTATGCGCAACATTGCGGTAATATGTTTGAACATGTCATTTACAAAGTGCCTTCCGTTGTCGGAATGTATGACATCACAAATGCCCCAGCGAGGAAACACCTCTCTCACTAGGAACCTAGCTGCACATCGTGCGTCGGGGTGGGCACAGGGTTCCGCCTCCACCTACCGGGAGAATAGGCACACAACAACGATCAAGTATCTGGCCCCATTAAATCACTCCCCATGTCGGCATAATCTATATGCAGCTCTCTAAAGGGCCCTTCAGGCTTTGGTAATGTTCCTCTGAGCGTCCATATTGTCATACCAGAATTGTATGTTTGACAGGTAATACATTCTACTATTAGCTTTGTGACATGTTCCTATAGTTCAGGGGCGAACCAATTTTCCTGGATGTCTGTAATTATGTGCTGTTTTGCGTTGTGGTCTGGAAAATGCAACTGCTTAAATGCTACTTCTAGCAATTTTGTTGGCATCACTACTTTGCCTGTGATGTTTTGTCTCCATAGTAAATCAGTGGTGGACTGACTGCACCCCCTCTTTACCCACATCTCCTTTTCCTCGCCAGATGCATCATGTTGGAGCTCAATTATTTGCGAAATTGGCAATGAGTTAAAGCTCTCGGGCTGTGTCTCTTCTACTGCCTTTTGCAATATGTACTCACCTGCCGGGCTCTTGGGTAGGTAGGAGGCTTATTTGGCAGCAGCGTCCGCTGCCGCATTCCATAATGAGATGACGTCATCACCTCGAGTATGGGCCTGACATTTCACGACCGCGATGAGTGTGGGTTCCTTCAGGGCATCGCTCAAGTCTCCCAATAATGCTGCATGTTGTACTGGGGACCCATCAGTTCTCCGGAATCCTCTTCTCCACCGTGCTTGTCCCCTGTGTACCGTGGTTGCCATGTATGCGGAGTCTGTGTAAATGGTGACCATATATCCTTTTGCTGCGTGGAGTGCTTCTATTAGTGCTACTAGTTCTGCTGCTTGGTCTGGAAAATGTGGGGGCAACCGTTTTTGCACTATTACTTCAAACTCCCCATCTTCTACCCACACTACTGCTGCTCCTACGTGCATTTCTCCTGTTTCACAATCTATGGAGGCAGACCCGTCCAAGAAGTCAACTTCTCCTTCTGACAATGCAGTTTGATGTGCTTTTTGTGTGTCTTCGTCATTCCCTGTGTATGTGGCGCAATCATGCTGTTGCATGCCTTCTACCGTGCATGCCTCTGTAATGAATGTGGCTGGGTTTACACTCTTACACCGCACTATGTGAATATTGGCGCTGGAAATTATTAGTTCATATGCTGTGGCCCTTTGGGTGGTCAACGTACTCTATGATCTCTCGAGTATGGCAAACAGGGAGTGTTCTATGTACAGCGTGATGGAGCATCCCATCACGATGGTAGAGCTCTTTTCTATTGCGAACGCGGCAGCTGTGAGAGCCTGTTCGCATGCAAAGTGTCCTTGCATTACTGCATCAAGTGTTACACTGTAGAATGCCAAAGGTTTGTGGCCCAGGGATGTCTTTTGTGTCAGCACGGCTGTCATGAGTGTGCTGTTGCAGTGCGAAAAAAGATAAAATTCCTGCTCATAGTTTGGGATCGTGAGAACCGGTGCAGTAGATATCAGCTCCTTGAGTGTGTCAAAAGCCGTGTGCATTTCTTGTGTCCATTGCAACTTAGTGTTCTTCCTCTGTGCTTCTTTGAGTGCCTGTAGCAGGGTCCGTGTGTATGATGCGTACTCTAGTATCCATGCACGGCAGTAATTACACATGCCGAGGAACTTCTGCATTTCCTTTACCACACTAGGCTCTTTTACTGCTTTTATTGCTGCTGCTCTGTCTGGGAGGATTCTTTTACCGTCTTTGGAAATCAGTTGCCCTAGATACAGTACTTTTGTTAGACAATATTGCAGCTTCTGCCTGTCTACCTTGTACCCCTTCTGAGCACGATGTGTCAGTAGGATGATTGAATCTTCTCTGCATTCATTCTCATTTTTCCCGCAGACCAACAGATTGTCTACGTACTGAATTATGGGGCTTGCTGTGTGTATGTTCCCGAGGTCTTTGTGCAGTATTCTATTAAAAATGCTAGGGCTCTCGCAATATCCTTGAGGCAGCCTGCAATGTTCATTACCTTTTTCCCCCTAACGTGAATGCTGTCAAGTACCAAGAACCTCGATAGAGTGGAATTGAAAAGAACGCATTCTTCAGGTCCACCACAGAGAAGTCGGTGGCTTCTGTCGGAATGCTGCATAGTATTGAGGCAGGATTTGGAACAAGAGGGAACTCTTTTTGTACTACGTCATTGAGGGGGCATAAATCATCCTCCATGCTCCTCCCTTTGCTTTTTTAATCAGGTAAATGTAGGTGTTACAAGGTGAGCTTGAAGGAACTATTATGCCCTGTACTATTAGTGCATAAATTGTATCTTTTATCCCCTCATCAGCTTTCCTGGATATAGGGTATTGTTTCACCCGGGGTAGAATAGCCCCAGGTTTGAGTTTAACCTTCACTATTGTCACTTCATGTAGCAGGCCTACATCATGTGGGCCTGTGGTCCACAGTTGTTGCGGCACTACGGACATGTCTTCTTCAAAGTAAGCTGGTGGGGCTTTGATCATTGCTACAAGGGGCAACTGTACCTCTCTTCTTTGAATCATGACGTCACAAGGGATTGCAATTTCCATTACTATTTCCCCGGCGTCTTCTGTGTCACCAAAAAGTTCTTCATCAGTTAAATCTTGCAGGTCGATGTGATTAGTGTCGATGCACAGAACTGTTCTCCACTGGCATCCCTGCATGTCCATTGCTATCACTGCTATCCTCTGTGCTGATACCTGCACGGCGTGTATGTCTAGGGACACGATGGATCCTGGCACTATTTCTGGGTCTGCTACTGGGCGAAAGATGAACTCCGAAGGCACTCTCCATTTGTTATTCTTCAATTCCGGCACTACTCGTGTTAGTATTCTCAGCCCTTGTATGAACATGTCAGGATTCATTGCTATGCCTCGTGTCTGCGGGAATTATGCCTGTGTGTGTATCACTAACATTGCACAAATTGTACATATGCCTGGCGTGGAGCACACTATCTCTCTCTCTGTAAATGAGATGGACGTATTGAGTTTGCTGAGAAGGTCCCTTCCCAGCAGGTTGATGGGTGATTCCTCGTAATACAGCAGGGGGGCACGTACAGTTTCCCCCCACCGTTCTGTCTAGCTCTTCTGTGTATGGACCCTTGATCACCGCCCAGAGAACCCCTGCACTTCCAAAGTCTGATTAGAAAGCGGGAATCTGTCTTCCTTGAGGCATGATTTTTCCGCTCCTGAATCTACCATGAAAAAATATTGTTTGTTTCCTATCGCTGCCCCTACTGTCTGGTTCCTCTGCTGCATCGCGGGTTATCGATAGTACTGGACACGCAAGTGCTCTCTGTGGGCTGTTCTATGCTGAGTGCCACAGGAGTTTATCTACGTCAAAAACATTCCCTGTTACCACTGCAGTTTCCCTGCATGATGCCGCTGGGGCTCCGTTGGCAGTAGTGGCATAAGTCTGGTTACGCACGTGGGTGACATGATTATGACACTGGGGGTGTGAGGACGTGTCCTGAGGGGGCATGGGATGCTCGTTCATGTACCAAGGGCCGGGTTGGCTATCTCTCCTACCGCCGCCCATCGGCGGCCCGTAAGGGCTTCCTGGGTGCGGATGTCCATTTGTGTATGAATTGTTTGGCCTGCTTTGACATTCTCGCATAAAATGACCCCACCTCCCGCACGGCCAACATTGTCCTTGCATTCACCCTCGTGGCCCTCCATACCCTGCATCTCCTCTTCTCAACCCCGTAAATATTCCTCTGTTGCCTCGCCCCCCTCTCGATGGCCACTGCTGGCCCTCATATGGTTTTCTCCTGCCCACTGCTCCTGACCGGACCTGTCCAATTGGCCACCATCTGCATTGGTATTCCCATCTGTCTGTCTTCTTCTTCCCGGGCATTTCCTGCCGTGCTGGAAGCTACCACTGCACTGACCTTCAGCAACTTGCTCTGTACTAATTTAGCTTTGTCTGCCAACCGCCGCTGCGCTATCTCCTTCTTCTCTTTGATCCTCTTTCAGTGGTGCACTATGATACTTTGGATTTCAGGCCACCCCATGGCTTCTATCCCAGCTATTTTATCAAGGGCCTTCTGCACTTCTTTTGGGAGCCCCCTTTTTATAATGAAGTAAAACAGAGACATTGATTGGTCCCAGGCCGTATCCGTTTCTGCTCTCCACATGTCCTGCACCCGGAGAATGAAAGACATCGCATCTTCTTCATCGTTCATGGAACATTGCATCACTCACTGCAAATCGGGAGTGTCTGGCAATGTTTGCCTCAGCGCATCCCACACGTGCACTCGTACTGTGTTGAACGAAGCCCCATCCTGGCGGTCACAATCTAATGTTATTCCTGGGAACCCCGCCTTTTCCCAGACCCTGTTAGCCTGATCTCCCACTGCAGACACAAGCAAGCTTTTAACATCCCCTACTGCCAAGGGCACTCCTGTCGTGTGTGTTTTGAACGCATATATCCACTTGAGGCGCCTCCGGAGAGTGGGGGTAACTGTTTAAGCAAGTTGGCCTTGTCCATTTGAGCCCATGGTATGTAGTTTGGCCTTCCCGCCCCCGTTGTATCAGGGGCAGCTGTACATTTTTCCCCCCTTTTTGGTACTCTCCTTCTTTCCTTTCTTTCCAACCACTGCCATACGTCCTGCCCTGTTTCTCAGCCTACCTGTCCATTCTTCTACAGGAGACAACCCTTCTCCAAATGTTCGCTGTCTGCAGTATTTATTTCTATTATTCTATTATGTCATTTATTCTGAACAAGATCTCTCCCTTTTTCCATCCCTCTTCCCCTGTTCCCACACTCAGCGGGGGAGTATCGTCTCAATCTGCTCGTGGGGTGGACGTCCCTCCCCCTTCCCCCAGTGCCCTTATACGGGACAGTTCTGTGCGGGCCATTGTGAGCTGTGATTCCAAATCTTGTGCTAGTTTTCCAATATCAACTGTTGAGGTGTCTAGGGCTCTTGTTATGCTTTGGCTCTCGTAGGGAGTGGTGCAGTGGTGGATGGCTTGTGTATAGGCGGGGCTGTGGGCTGTTCTACATACACGGGGTCACTATACCCTTCTGCAGGCACTGGTTTTGACAATAAGGGATAGACACGTGTGACCTCTATGTCCTTTTCATCTTGAGTGGGTGCCCTTTGCTGCCAGCTGTTGTCAGGGGAGATGCATTCTGCTCGCTATCTTTACCTGGGGGCAAATCCTCGAGCAGACCCCACAGATCCAGTATTTCTCTCCTATTGTGCAGCTGCTTCCCCTTGTACTTAATAAACAAACAAGTGGCAACCATATCTAACACTTCCTTGTTGAAGGATCCCCCTTCAGGCCATACTTGGGGTACTCCTTCCCCCTTCAACTCTGTGACCCACTGCTCGTGGTATTTCATTATCTTTTCCGCATACCCAGGTAGCGTTGTGCAAATATGAGCGAGGGGTGTTTCTGCACCCATTGTACTTCACTCTCACTACACCTTACCTGACGGTTCTGCTCTGTACCTTTTCACTTCTCATACACAGGATTTGACCTGTTACAATTTTCATGAACCAGGATTGACTGTCTAGTCAACTTTCTGTATTTTTGCGCTGTGTTATTTAACAGACAACTCTCCTTAAAAATCACCAAGTCTGCTTTTCACTTTATGTACCACAAATAGTTATTTCACATGAAAAATAGAGGTTTAACATTTCAAATAGACAATAGAAAACATAGACACAAACATAATACTCCCCACTGTCCCCAATATTCCTCTACTTCCACCCTCTCCCTTGTTCTTCTCCATGATTTACCCTCTCCCTCTACCTTGCACCAGTTCACCCACTTCGGAGGGACAAAGAGAGAACAAGTAAGATAAAGATCAGAAAAAGCATTTCTAACAAATTCTCCGGGTCTACCTTTTGACCCCTTCAATGCCTTTTTTCACTTCAATTTCTTACACCCCTATATCCTGTACTAGTCGAGAACCCCTTTTATCCCCCTTTGGATTCACCTTTACACACCCTCGGTGTCACCCGAACTATGTTCTTTTGTCCCAAGACTTCCTAATCTGACTCCCGTCTGTGCCTTTAATATCACTTGCACTTAATACTCATGTGTCCGTCTTGTTCCGAGACCCTCTGGACCGATCGTCAGGGCGCTGCTCCTCGCTCAAAGACCACACCCGGCTTCTGCGAGTTGTACGTATGGGTTTTGTTAAGAGGGATCCCGTTCCCGCTCGCCCTACTGCGTGAGGACGTCTAGGTGTACCGGTTGCCGTTGACGGGTAGCTCTTGAGGGAGAGCATTCAGGGTCAAAAGCAGGGGGGCATCTCGTGCCAGAAGGACGGGAAAGAACGCTATCGCGTCAGGGTCACCAATAAAAGTGAGAGACCCCGAAGGCTTGCAGGTAAATCGCCCAACAGAGTCAATAAAGGTACATCCCAGGAGGGAATAAGACCAAGACCAAGTGAGAGTACGGTTAAAGGCTGTTTATCTAACGTTAGGGCAAACAGAATCTACTCTGCTCATGCCGAGAGCGTGCTGCAGAAAACATGTTACAATTCATTTTTATACAAATGTTAGGTCATCAGCAAGGGGAAGGCCTAAGGGGCACATGGTTGATCGGGATTGGTCACTAAGAGGAGGCACCTATGGTTGCTATATGGTCGGTGATGTCTGATTGGTCCACGGACACGTGACGAGATGATGTGATACGTGGGGTCAAACGTTCAGCTGGGCTCATTAATTCGACATCCGATGGATTGACACATTGATATTCTACCTCTGTAACATTTGCCCTTGTGCCACACATTCTCATCCATTCATACGTTTGACCGGTTCATCCGGCGGCAAGGCCAACAGTTTGCACGTGTAAAAACAAGGCATGCTTATTCATTACTGAACATCAATTATATGTTTCTATCAAGGATATCACTCTCTTGTTCAAGCATATTCGAATATTGAGTTGGGGTGGGGCTTGTAGGGTCAATGTTTGGTCGGGGGTATTCATTCAATATTGACAAGGGGAAGGTTGGGGTATATGGTTGCTGTGACTGGATTACAAAAAATACATTTCATCTTAGACGTGCACTTCCTTAGAGGGCTTTGGTGACTAGGTGTCCAAACAACATAACTCTTTATGAGGCCAGGGCGATCAGAGATGGGTGTAGGCCCCCCTTTCATGGCTTTTGGTCTCACACCACATACTGACTGGAGGCCTTTATATTTACACATAACGGGTTACCGTCTCATATATATTTGGCTGGTTTATTATTTGAGTGAAATACACTTATGACATCTTCTAACTCCATGCAATTTGTGCAATGTCGTAACACTATAACACTATAACAGGGGATGGTAACAGAGAAATTGCTGACAAATAATCACACAACAAGGGCAGTCGAGAGCGACTAAGGTTCATATGAGGTTTTCTAAAGGCATGCATACAATTACATTCTGCATTATCAACAGTGAGGTAGCATTGTGTGAGCTTGCACAGATCTAAGGTTTGTTACTTGTTATGAAATTACAATTAGTTGTGTACATATTTCAACATTATAAGTCAACATTTATTCTACCTTCAATATAACAGGTTAGCATAGGAACTTTCAGTGGCACACGTATATGTTTACTCATTAGCTTTTTTTTAAGGTATCAGCAGGTTCATATGAACTCCACACACAATGAGAAGGCATCCTTTCACTCATGTAGGTCAGAAGGGAAAATACGTTCACTGATTTAAGGGTCTCTTTTGGTTGTTGACTTTGCTCTGGGGTACACGGGGATTAGGTTTTTATGGCCAGGGTCTGTGGGGTGCAAGGCAGGTTTACAGAGACAGATAGCCCTGGCTCTCGCCTTCTCCCCCTGCAATGCATCTGAATCGCTAGAGGGAGTTGGATGGCAAGTGATACAGTGTGGATTTTGTTGCATTCCTGCTGCCAGCCTTCTCATGGGAACCAGGCAGTTATGTGGACGGTGAAGAGGAGCTGGTTGGGGCGGAAAGCCGCGCTGGCTGTGCACTTGACAGAGATGGCTGCAGACTGGGGTGAAATCTGAATGGCCTTTTGCTATTTGCAAATGGAGTCTGTATGTTACAAAAAATGGAGTCCTGGTTTTGCTGTACAAGGGTATGCACAGGAATATGGCAGCACCCATGGATGTACTTGTACGAAAGGGGTGATGGTTCCCAGAGGTGTTCCCGCATGAGTGCCCCAGGGCCGGGGCCCTGGACCTGAAGCAACCATGACTGGGCCCACTCGGGAAGCATGGGAATAAGGGGGGGTTCTTAAGTGACCCCTCCTTCCACTCATACCCTAGGCATCACAGACTAGGCACTCACGTGGCTGATCTCCATCCATTCTAACCGACCCTCCCAAGTGAAATTGGGCCCTTTTATCTCCCCCACCTCACTCTCTACACGTGGCATCCCTCAGGACTCTATGCTAACGCCATGGCTCTTCAACATCTACCTTGACCCCCTGGCCCACCAGATCTCCACCTCCTCTCACCACTTCCAGTGTTAAACTGTCAACACTTAGCTTTACTTTAAGCTTCCATCCTCTACCTCTTCCCCGTCCTCGCTCCCTCCCTCCCTCATCCCCAACTTCCTGACTGCTATTCAGGTGTGGTGCTCTGCTAACAATCGCTGCCTTAATGCCAGTAAAACAGTGATCCTACTCATAGGGACACCTGCCCCCTGTTTCCTACCCACTCTCTGGCCACCCTCCTTGGGTCCCCTCCTCACCCTCTTGTGAGAGACAAAATACTTGGGGTCATCTTTGACTCTTTTGTCTACTTTTCTCCACACATCATGGACCTTGCCAAGAAGTCCAACTTTCAGCTCCACGCACTCCGAGGCCTCATCCCTTTCCTCACCTTCCCCCAGAAGCTCAATGTCTCCAGAGCTCAGGTTCACTCTAGGCTGGACTACTGCAACAGCCTCTTCCTCAATCTGCCTCTTTCTTCCCTTCGCCCTCTCCAACTAATTCAGAACAGGGCTGAAAGATTTATCCTTGGCCTCAAGCCCAGGGAGTGCATCTCTCCAGCTCTAAAATGTCTCCACTGCCTCTGTTGACCGCAAGGATCAAATTGAAGACTCTTTGCATCATCCACAATCCTGTCTCAGCCCTGGGACCTCTCTACATCCAGCTTTCTCTCCCTAAATAGCTCCCTGGTAGAGCTCTTCGGTCATCAAGCTCCAACTCTCTGCAGGTCAAATGATTCTCCAAGCAGAGAGTGGGAGATAGACCCCTTTCCTCTGCAGGAGCCTCTCTCTGCAATGGCCTCCATGCCATCTCAAACCCGAGCCGGATCGCCTTAAGTTCTGGAAACTTCACAAGACTTTCCTTTTTTGCTCCTCCTTCTTCCCCCTCCCTTGCTAATGCGCCTCTGTTGCTACAACTGACTACCTGGTCCCTTATAAGTCTTACAGGGTCTAGGCCTTCCTTAACCAGTCCCCCCCCCAGTTTTCCCTTCCAGCACTTGCCTCCGGGTACCACTCCCAGTGAGCCTGAATCTGGTCCACCCCTCCTTCAGACTTCTCCCTCTCCCACCTGCTCTGCACTTGCCTGTCTTGTGTCCCCCCGTCCCCTCTTTTTTGTCTTGTGGTGCCTGGAAACACTTGTGTATAGGCGCCATACAAATGTCCAATAAATAAAAATAAATACCCCTCAAAGGGGAAATTTGTAACTGCATGGAACATATTTATCTCATGCAGTTTGTGATCTTTAATGATTGGGGGTTTACCATCACAAGAAAAAGAAAAGAAAATCAATGGAAGGAAGAATAGGACGACTACAAATTCGGATTTGCAGTTACCAGGAACATTGTAACTGCTCATCAGAGAGGAAGGACCACATGTTGTAACCAGAACTGAGTGGTAGCCTGCAATCAGCATTACCAGTGCCCTGAAAAAGTAGAAGATGATATGAAAAGTAAAATGACGTTCTTCAAACTACAAAAAATACACAGGAACTGTGGCAATAGATGATCCAACAATGTGATGCTCCACACGATATGACAAGGGTACCATACTAAGCCTGGTATTGTTCTAGTTATATTCTGTAGCCTCTCCCCTGTGTTGGCCCGCCTCCGGTCACTGGGGCGGGCCACAGAAGATGTCGGGGCACCCAACACAGCACCAGGATGCACCAGGGATCACCCTGCCCAGTCCGGATCACCGGCGTCAGCGTCACTGGCGTCAGCGATCCCAGCTGGGGGCACCCAGCTGAGTTCAGCCGTGGCGTGGGGGCACCCAGGCCAAGGCACACAGCCTATGCCACGATCACGTGGCAAGGCCTACTGTCCACATAGATACACAGACACGAGTTGCCGCTTCCTGGGGCTCTGCTGCACTGCCCTCCTCATGCCAGCAGAGCCCCTTTTATTAGGGGAGCGTCATGACACAGTCATGACGCTCACGTAGAATGAAACACTAGACCAACACACAACATCCCTCCTTTATTATAAACAAACAAAAACCCAACCCCACTGCAAACGGGAACCCTATACTGGGTTACAACTGGTGCATTCTAGTCCGCGCACCCACTGTGTTCCTACATCATCACAGCAAACAATGGGTGCATTCCAGTTCGAGCAACACCTAACGGCTACTACAAACTTAAACATTTAGCACTGTAAACAAACAGGTGTGTTCCAGCCCGCACACCACAGGGCCCAACGGCGGGCTGCCTGGGCTTAGAAGATTCTGGGATCAAACTGGCCACTGGAGCTGCTGCAGGATAGGAAGAATACATTTTCTTCATCTTCCTCCTCTCCGACATCATAAGGTATTCCTCTGGGACCCCCCCCACCTGGAATGCCGCCACTCTGGGGGTCTTCCTCCCCTTCGACTCACTCCCCCCTGATGCCCCCGCCATGCTGGCTGGAGTTGGGGCGAGGCACACCCGTGCAAAGTGATCTACTTTCCCGCACCTTCCACAGATGTGTCCTTTCGCTGGGCAGTCCTGCGGGTGCGGAAGATCCCACCTGCACTGATAGAATATTGTGGCATTGGGGTCTCTCCTTGGCCAGTCTCCCTTCCTCATCGGTTTTTCTCCTTGCCACTTGCCGACAGCTGCCACCTCCTCAACCTTTACTCACTGCATGGGGGCCTCCAACTTGAGGTGGTGTCTGGATGAGTCCATGACTGAGGCCTGCACCTCCGCCAGCTCCTGGGCTTGGCCGAGATCTAGTATTCGATCGAGGGTGAGCGTCGGGTCCCTCAGGACTTGTTTACGTAGCTTCGAGGAGCTGCAGCCATAGATGATCTGCTCTCTGTTCTCATCCCCCTCAAAGTTTCCCAGGTCGCAGGACAGTGCAATGCCGCACAGCTTCCCATGGAATGCATTGAGGCTCTCCCCTTCCTCCTGCCTCGCACACCTCATCCTGAACCGTTCATAGTCCCTGTTGACCATGGGTCAGAAGTACTCATTCAGGGCTGCGATGGCTGCACCGTATGACTGATCTCTGGGGCTTACTGTCTTGAATAGCCTCTGAACGGCCAGCCCGGCGGAGTACAGGAGTGTTGGGTATTTTGCTGCTTCTTTGATCTCCATCGCCTCAAAGTATAGCTCTATGTTTTCCACCCAGGCTGTCCACCAGGGTCCCAGACTGGCGGCGAGCCCATCACGTCAAAGTGGTGCAGAGGTGCAAGCTGTCCTCGACATAGCCCCTCATTGTCGTCTTCTGCCATGGTGGCTGCTGGGCGGGCACACTGTGGTTACAGGAGGCAAGTCTTGGGGCACCTCTCCCTCTCTGGATGTCCTGGAGGGCGCACGAGCGCTCCGTGGGGAGCCACTACCCTATGGATGTGGTAATTTGGTAGTGCGGATGGCGCACTCCCTGTTCCTTGGCTTTCCTATGCCTGGACCCCAGAGGGTGCATGAGCACTCCAGTTGGAGCCGCTACCCTCGGGCTTTGCACGGATGTGGCCTGTGGAGGGATTAATGTTCTGTTTTCTAGCCCCTCCCCGCCCACGGACAGTTTTCATCTTTTATTCATGTCCGGCTGCTGCTGAGCGAGGTAGGCTATCTCCCTTTTGTGGGCCGCTTGGCCAGCCTCGAGACCCACTTTTTGAACAATAATATATATTTTTTTCTTAGGCCCGGATATTGATGGGCCTTCCTTTCCTGGTGGCCGGTCTGTTCCCTGCTGTGGCCCGGGTGTGGGAGTCTTACTTTCCGCCCCTGCGGGTGAGGCGGGAAGTTGGCACTGCCTCGTTTCCTTTGTTGGCCGCTGGGCCACGCCCCTTTTCTTTTGTCCTGGCACGATGGCACTGCCACGGCCTGTGTGTGGGAGTTGCTGTTCTCCCGTACGTGGCCGTGACGGAAGGCAAGGCCCCGCCCACTTCCATTGTTCGGGGCCAGGGAGGCCTCTCACCCTCCACGCAGCCACAGCGCCGACATCACCGCACTGCTGTTCGCGCCAGGCGACCCGCGCCTTTCACCTGCATGGGGTCCCTGGGTGTGCGGTGCGGGCTGTGCCTCCTCGACTCCTGCGGCCGATGCCGCACTGCAACGGAGGGCTAGCCACGCCTCCTTCCTTTGATCAGGGGTGGGCACGCTACCTCCACACGCCCTCCAAGCACGTGGGTTTGTCAAGAAAGGGCCCCGGAGGCCCACTCACATCCGAGTGAGCAGGGCCCCTGGAGTCCTCGTCGCCAATGTGGTAGCCCGCCTCCGGTCACTGGGGCGGGCCACAGAAGATGTCGGGGCACCCAACACAGCACCAGGACGCTGCATGCACACAGTGTGTGAGGGGCAGGGATCACCCTGCCCAGTCCAGATCACCAGCGTCAGCGATCCCAGCTGGGGGTACCCAGCTGAGATCAGCCGTGGAGTGGGGGCACCCAGGCCAAGGCACACAGCCTAAGCCACGATCACATGGCAAGGCCTACTGTCCACAAAGATGCACAGACACGAGTTGCCGCTATCAGGGTCTCTGCTGCACTGCCCTCCGCGTGCCAGCAGAGCCCCTTTTATTAGGGGAGCGTCATGACACAGTCGTGACGCACACGTAGAATGAAACTCTAGACCAACACACAACATCCCCATGGATAAAAGTCAGTAGAAGACCCAGCCAGAAACGAATAAGGACTTTCCTTTAGATGTTTTTTTTACAAGTTCTAACTCAGCAGATTGATTCTGACAATGACAGCTTTATGATGATGATGATAACGATTCCCTACTCTTTATCGCCAAGTTCATGGTGAATTTGTTTCAAAACATTCACTGTCGTTCAACTTTTGTATCATTGTTTGATACGCATGGTTTACACTTATTTGCACATTAGATCATGTTTTAAACATAATGAATTGGTAGATTTAGATTGATGGATTTAATGATGTGTATAGAATATAAATTATATTTATGATGTGAATTTTTGTAGAGAGTGCTCTATGCATTTGAACATCTATTTATATACCTTTTTTAATTGTTTTTCAATAAAATTCAATTGTACTTCTCTTCCCCCTTTAGGTTTAGTCTATAAACAGCTGTGGATTTTGTCCAATGTTGATTTGGTTCAATTGTGTTATACTCATTTATCCCATGAGGAGAGCTTGTTTAGATTATTGAGATGGAACTTTAGTATTGACGGAGGGGCTGTTTCTAAAAAGTCAGCCTCTGTAAACTGAAGCACAGTGTTCCATATTCCACTACCTCTAAAGGAGAAAGGAATACAATCAGGGGTGTTGCTAGGTCTGGAAAAGATCTGGGGGTACCCTAATGTCGGGACTGCCGGGTTCGGGGCTAACTATAGCCGTTTGGTTGTAGCCCCTGAGCTTCAATCCGGGGCTACAACCAAAAGACCCGGTGCTATATAGCCCCCTCAGCCCCCCATGGCAACGCCTCTGAATACAATCAGCTCTGGAAATGATCACAGCCAGGTAATAGAGAACTACAGATTTTTTTTTCAGTAGAAGTTTTGTTCTTCTTGTTGAGCACAATCCAAGTTTTGATATCTTTTATTGTACTAAATGAAATTATTATGCCAAATGGGAGTTGCATTAGCTTTGGGAGCACCAAATAGTTCTTAATCATATGGCAGTGACACGATAAAAAAAAGTTCTTGTTTTATTCAAATAATGTTGTGTCAGCTTCTATATCATTGGAAAGCAACTTCAAACATATCTATTGGAAAAGCTTTATTGATTGAACTTTTCTGAATGGAGTTTTTCCTCTCCTAATCATTGCCTTTTGCCCTTTCAGAGATTAAAACTGTTGCCTGTCGGCAAAACAATAATTTATTTAGAGGCAATCCCTCGTAGTCTCAGCATGTATTTTTCACCACAGTGTGCAGCCACTGCAGAGAGCTTATTGTGCGAATGATGCAGCAACGAGTTGTATGCTTTCTAGCTTCAGTTTTGGAAATCCACATTGTCTCAGGTTGCACACTAGACAACAGCAGTGCCCAGACTAAATTCTAAAGTCTACATCATGCTGCATATGGACAAGATGTCAAGTCACCGTAGGTAAATTATGATGTAAAGGTGCAATTCAAAGTAGCGAATGAAAACCAGGGATTTCGGGTATGTTACAGGAAAATAAATACAATGCTCCAGTCAAACAGAAGAGTTTCCCAAGGGTGACCATTGGTGCTAGCTCCTTTTAGTCTTTTCCCCTCTGCAGTGCCACCCATAATGAATACAGGAATACAGGTACTGTATGGGACCTCTTACTCATCAGCCGCTTTGTGCAGATGAGGCCACTTGTCTGAAGTTACTGCTATGAGCTTGCAGTTACGGGTCAGACTTCACTAATAATAACCACTTCGCAAAGTTAGAGTCGTTTTCACGCCTTAGGGTCAAAGCTATTTTTCCACAGTGGACGCTCAGTTGCAGCAATCAGCTGGTGCCCAAGAATGTTTCTGTTACTTACCTGTAATCTTCCTCATCCCAGAACAAAGGGCCTTATCACGTGTTGAGCGGTAGCCCTTAAATGCGACAGTAATGCTATTACTGCTGCATTTAAGAGTCCGCCCAATCTCGACTATGGTCACATTTACCTCCAGCTCAGAGCTGGAGGTTACTGCACCAGCAGAAGGAGCTATTAGCGCCCCCAGCTCCATTGGGTCCAGAGGACCCAGTGGCAAATGGGCAATAACCGTTACCCCGCTTCTCGTGATCCAGCGCAAATAGCGACGGACCGAGTAGTGGTAACACTATTTGCCCTGGCGGTATTGTTATTGATATTGATATTTTATTTGTATTGCGCTCATACACAAGTGTTTAAGAGCGCGACGATGCAAGGGAGGGGAACAAGGGAGAACAAAAACAATGATCTTACTAGGCCCAGTGACAGTGCGAATGCGCAGGTGCAGGGTAAAGGGAAGGGGGAAAGTGCATAAGAGAAGAAGTGGAAAGTGCTGAGCAAAGGAATAAAAAACAACAACAGTGGTAGTGCAGCCAGCAAGTGGCAAGTGCTTTGTTTAAGGCACAGACAGGTGGTGTCTGATAAGTGCAGAAAAAAACGGTGGACTGTAGGGTTACAGATACAAACCCAAGTGCAATGGTTGCCAGGAGGCAATGCGGGTGCTTGGCAGGGTGAGGAAGTACCTGGGTCTGAAATCAGAGGGTAACCAGGTGCACGATGCCGGAGCAAAACAGATCAGCAGGGGAGAAGAGGAGCGAAGGCAGAAGCAAAGAGGAAGGTCTTGAGGGACTTCCTGAACCGGAGATGGTTCTCCTCACGGGTGTTGCTAGGTCTGGAAGAGACCCGAGGCTAAGCTGATGTCAGAACTGTTGGGACTGGGGGCTAGCTAGTCTTTTGGCTGAAGCTCCTGAGATTCTATCCGGGGCTACAACCAAAAGATCAGGGGCTATAGCCCCCTCAGCCCCCCCCTAGCAAAGCCCCTGGTTCTCCTAAAGTTTCAGAGTGGTAGGGAGGCTGTTCCAGAGGTAGGCCCCAGCCGAAAAAAGAAATCTACCCCCAGCTTGTGTCTTTGAGAAACGACTGATCCTGAGGGAGTTGGAGGTGGAGGAGCAAAGAGCTCAAAGGGAAGGTATTTATGGAGGGAGAGTTGAAGGTATTTTGGACCCAGGCCTCAGAAAGCCTTGTAGATAATGCAAAGGGTCTTGAATGTAATCCTTGCAGCCACTAGGAGCCAGTGAAAAGATTTCAGGGATGGAGAGATTTGATCCCAGGGCTTGAGGCCAAGGACAAGTCTCGCAGTCCTGTTCTGGATGAGTTGCAAAGGGAGGAGAATAGAAGCAGGTAGATTTAGAAAGAGGCTGTTGCAATAATCCAACCTAGAGAGGACCAGGGCTAGAGAGACAGTGACCTTCTCGGGGAAGGAGAGGAAAGGCAGAATACCTCTGAGGTGGTGCAGTAGGAAGTTTTACTTTTTGGAGACATCGGAGATGTGGGCAGAAAAGGAAAGTGTGGAGTCAAAGATGGCCTCAAGGTTCTTAGCCTCACAGGTGGGGGTAGGAGGAGGGCCAAGGGAGGCCAGCCAGAGAATGAGAGGAAAGGAGTGTGAAGGTGTGCTGATGAGGAGGATCTCTGTCTTGCTGGCAGAGATCGCTGGCGGCACACGCCTCCTGAATAGCAGACAGGCAATCAGAGATGAGAGCAGGAGAAGAAGTGGCCAAGGGAAGCCTGAAAATGAGTTGAGTGTCTTCCGCATAGCACTGAAAATTGTAGCAGAAACGGCAATGCGATGGGCGAGAGTTGCCAGGTATTGGTTGAAAAGCTAGGGTGAGAGGTTAAACCCCTGGGGAACACCACAGGTAGAGAGGGGGATAGAGGAAAGGAAGGACCCAAGTTGGACCTGGGAACATCGATCAGAGAGGAAAGAAGTCAGCCAGGCCAGAGCCTTATCAGTGATACCCAGGTTGTCACAGAGACGGTTGAGCAGGATGGTATGGTTGACCGTGTCGAAGGCAGAAGAGAGGTCAAGTAGGATGAGGACAGAGAGGACGTTAGAGTCAAGGTTGGAGAGCAGATCGTCACGGATGTTCAGGAGGCAGTTTCCATGCTTCTGGCAGCTCTAAGGCCAGACTGATGGTCGTGGAGACAACCAACAGAATCAGAGTGAAGATTAAGCTGGGAGATGGCCAGATTTTCCAAGAGTTAGCCCAGGAAAGTAGTGATGGAGACCAGGCGATAGTTTGCTAGGCAGGCATGGTCAGTTGTGGGTTTTTTGAGAAGCGGGTGCACAAGAGAGTGCTTAAGAGGGGAGGGGAAGGCTTCCGAGGCAAAGGAGAGGTTGCAAAAATGGCCAGTGAAAGAGCAAGGGTGTCAATCTGGTCCTTGATGGTTTTGGAGGAACAGGGAAGAACCTGTTTTTATGAGATTTTCATACATCAGACTTGTCTAAAGACCTTGTCGGGGGAGAAAAGAGGAAAGGACGAGAAAGAGGGTGGGGGAGGCTACAGGTGGGCCAGAGTTCACAGAAGGAGAAGGGAGAAAAGGGGGAGGGGACCAGAGGGTGGACAGGATGTCCTGTTTTTTTAGACAAAGTGAGAGGCAAGGGCCGTGTAAAGGGCCTGGCGAGCGACAGGAGAGCTAGAGACTGCAGCAGGGTTGGCCAGGTCCATGCAGATTTTAAAAAATTTGGCCAAGTTGTTAGATGCCGCAGAGACATGGGCTTGGAAGTGGGCTCTCTTTTTAGTATGGACAGAGAGTCATTATTGCCTTTGGAGCAGGCGACAGGACAGTTTGTCAGAGGATGAACAAGAAGCCCTCCATTTCCTCTCAGCCACCCTGCACTTATGTTTAAGGGTAGCTTGGTCAGAGTCGTACCAAGAATTGCACTTGGCTTCGGATTACAAATGGATCCTCATGACCGGGGCAAGAGCATCAAAAGTATCAGAGATGGAAGAGTAGAGCATGGAAAGGGCTGTGTCAGGATGTGAGTCAGCCAGAGGCGGGGGAAGGGGAGGTAGGAGCAAAAGCCTCAACTGACACTCTTCATGGGCCGTATGTCTGAGAAGGTAGGTGGCAGCGTTGGGGTTGGCATAGCCTGGGGATAGAGAGGGAGAGATGGGAGGGGAGGAGGTAGTGGTTGCTCCAGGAGAGAGGAGTGATCAGAGGGATGGAGAGTGGGAGGTCAGAGGAGATCAAAACATAAAGCGTGTGCCTTGCAGAGTGAGCCGGCCCAGAGGGGAGGATAGAAAAGGAGAGGGAATCGCAGAGGTCACGGAAGAAAACAGAGGAACACAGAGTGTCTAGATGGATGTTAAGGTCACCAAGAAGGAGGATTTGAGTGGTCGAGGCCAGGAGGGAGGAGGGGAGGTCTGCCCACTCAGAGAGAAATGAGGTGATCACACCAGGAGGTCGATAGATAATAGCCACAGTAAGAGAGTGGCCAGGAGAGAGAGAAAGCCTGCAGACAAGGCATTCAAAAGAGAAGTATGTCTGCATGGGAATAATAAAGGCAGGAATCCACTCAGGGAAGATCAGGGCTACATCCACTCCAGACCGGGTGGATCTGGGTGCGCAGAGGATCTTATAGCCATCAGGGAGGAGAGTGTCAGGGCTCGGGGAAAGAGCTGGCTGTGAACCATGTCTCAGTGAGACCGAGGACATTGAGGTGAAGTTCTTCCAGGAGGTGACAGGTATAAAAGGAGTGTGGGGTACATTTACCCACCCAGCAGAATTCCCCTCCATCACCAATCTGCACTTCAGCAGTTACCAGCAGAATGGCCGCGCTGGATCTGCAGAGCGCCAGTCCCTTGCATCAAAACTGCATTTTGCAGCTACAAAAATGATGGCTGCGCTGTCTTTGACAAGCACATATGGGGCTAGATGGAACATGGAACACACTGAGAAAGGCTGTCAGTGTGTTCCTTATGTGCACCAAAGAAAAGAATTGAAAAGCAGCGTTGCTCTGCTGCTAGCTCAATATTTCCCATTGAAAAAGGAAATATTTTGAATTTAAAATGATGGCACCCTGATGCCTTTTTCCACCGTTTCATCAATACACAGTTGGTTCCAGTGAGACCCAGCTATGCCCGGTTATATTCAGGTTGTGCTCCAGCAAAAGAAAGCACTTCTCACTGAATGACAGGCTGTGTCAGGCAAGATCTGTGAAATAACAAAGAAACTTCACTATCAGCTGTGCGGAAATATGCTTGACTTTTTACAAAATATCACAGATAAACTCTTCAAAAGAAGCCCTGTCTCTCTGTGCTTATTTTAGTTTCAGTGCACTTTTGACTTAAACAGATTTCAGAGTATGAGAAAATGACGAGGGCTACAAATAATGTTAGAATCTAGATGTAAGAGAAAAACCACATTTGAAAGTGAATTCACCACATGTAAAAAGGGTTGCTTTTTGCAGACAAGAAAAATATCTGTTTAAAAGTGAAATATTGAATTAGGCCTTGTCCTTGCATAGACATGTGAGGGAGGGTTTGTTTGAAAACATATGTAGGGCACACTGAGCAGTACTGGGTGGAGACCACAGTGGCATGTGCCGACCAACTTTCCCTGGGCTGGTGTGATGTGGCTCGCGGGTGAGTTTTTGGGTGAGGGGGTAGCAGGCGAGTGCTGGGGGTTAAGGTCATGGCAGTGGCAGATGGGCTGAAGGGCACGGGCATGAGTGACAAGGTTACGGGCTTCTTGCAGAACCACGGCAGTGAGTGCTTGAGTCAAGGGCAACGGGGTGAGTGCTTGGGTGAAAAGCAGCCACATTGGCTGGTGCTGAGATGCAGGCGGCTGGCGTGAAATTCCTGAGGGATGCACACAGTGGTGAGTGTTGGCTGAGTGCTGCGGCTCACATGGGTTAGGATGCTGAAGGTGAGCCAGGTAATGACATGTATCGGTTGGGAGGGCACAGACATGTGTGCTCTGGGCACTGGTGTGTGGACACGAGTGCTTGGGTTAGTGCTCAGCCACATTGGCCGGCACTGAGATGCAGGCGGCTGGCGTGAAATTCCTGAGAGATGCACCAGGTGGTGAGTGCTGGCTGAGTGCAGCTTCTCACAGGGGTGAGGATGCTGAAGGCGAGCCGGGTAATGCCATGTATCGGTATGGAGGGCACAGACATGTGTGCTTTGGGCAGTGGTGTGTGGACGCAAGCACCAGTGGCAAGTGCTGGGGTGAATTAGAGCGCACGGAGTGTGCAAGAGAGGGAAACGGCGGCGAGTGCTGGGATTAGAGGGCCACAGACAGCAGTCAGTATTACAGTGATGGTCATTGCTGCTAGTTGTGGAGCTGGACGTTGTTATTCATGCCGACTGTTGGGTTAAGGGAGACCGGGGTGAGTGACTGGGTGACTGCTGGCTCCAGGGGATCATGACGCCCTCTTTGGTGAAGGGGACAGTTGCTAGTGCATGAGAGTGAGGCTGAGTGCAAGGCCACAGTGACGAGGACACACAAGAAGTGCGCTTTGGGGCTGAAAGACCACAGCTGAGTGACAGGGGGGTGACCGTGACAGCCACATTTGCGAGGTTCTTGGTGAAGTGGCACAGGGGCACGTGCACTAATGTGGGGCACAGTGGTCTGAGCTTCTTGTTGACGGGCTCAGTGAATGCTGCGTACAGTAGTGAGTGCTGAAGAAAGAGTCATGGGAGGTGCGCCCACTGGGCTGCAAGGGCTAGGTGATCAGGTTAGGCAGGGGTACTAGTAGAAGGTTTGCTAGTGAGACCTGGGACAGCTCAGGGCTGGTTTGAATCGACAGAGCATGCCCTTGGGCTAAAAGCCGAGTGTCTGCTTAGCTGTGAGCTCTGAGTGAGTCGCTGTCAAGGTGCCAGTGGAAGCCCAGGGTTCAACTATGTTAGGCTGTTGCATTAATGTTCATTGACTGGTTGGTGGGAGGCCACAAACGCCAGGGACATTGTTCGCAGCAGTAATAGGTTGACAAGCCAGCCTATCCAAGGAGTGGAACCCCTCTACCCCAACCCACTCAAATCAGACTAAACAGAAAGTGTGATTGGCACTGTGCTGAAAAATAAAATACAATATTAATTCAATATTGAAAATGTCTTTGGTTCCGAAGCATTCTGAGGCTGCTAATGGAATATTTGCTTGACAAACTCCTTTGATTCCACACAAATCTTTAAACTCTGAAAGGGATCACTGAAGTCATTCTCCCTAATCAACTCTGGAGGTTCTATATTCAAATTAGGATCTGGGCTAACAGGGTTCCTGAGCTTGTAAAATGTTTATCTTCTACCCTAGCACGGTCACCTGTTCCCACAAAGCAGTATTCTCACTCCTCATTTCTCGTAATTCCTGTCTTAAGTCCTTTAACACTTCTGCCAACAAGCCTAAATAAAATCAGGTGGGCCCATGACAGCTCAAACGGATCATTTAGTTTAGGCCTCTCATACACTCAGGTCCATTCCATGTGCTCCATGGAAGCTCCTAGACCCAAGTTTCCACCCCGTATCACTCTCATCCCAGAGAATTGTACACCTACTCAGTCCAGGGAAACCGAAAGTGGACAAAATAATAAACAGCACAGCATCTCTCCTTTTCTTCTTACTTGAAGATCTTCTAAAAACAAATGACACTCCAATCATTTCTCTTGACTAATGCTGTTATAACCACCTCCTCTTCTCTTCTGAACTCTAGTTACACATACCTGTGACCCCCTCAGCTATTGCCTTGAGGAGATGTTTGATTATCTGAATTATTTTAATACATTCCCAGAGTACTTCAGTATTTCTTTTTTTCTATGGACGTCTTATGCAGTTTGACAAGTATGAACTCTCCAAACTCTCTGTTTTAACTTGTGTATGAAACTGCTAATTATCTTATGAAATAATTGATCTATTTCTATTGTTCCGCTGCTTTATTTCAATTATTTCCATCATTAAAGCACACACACAAGTTAAAATAAAACATCCTAGAGCACTCAAAACATAACATAGTTAAATACAGTATCCATAACACAATTACAATCTTACTTTTACAAAATAGTGAAAAAATAAAATCCATTTCAGATCAATCACCAGGTTTTTGCTCAAAATCTTAAAATGCAATCCACAATTCGTCCTTGATGTCAGCAACTCATTTATCACAGAATAAAACTTATCATTAAACATCTGTGATCTATTGGACTAAAAGTAAAGACCTTGGTAATAAGGTACATTAGTGAATACACAATATATCTGTGCACAGTGGCAAGTATACCACAAAACAACTGTAAGTAGAATTCACAGTTTAGAGGTCATTTCACTTCTACCTTATTATAGCTACAGATGGTCTTACTTTACAATAGCTGGCATCACCACCAAAGTGCAAGTGCATCGAAAGTACATAATAAATGTGGGACACTACCAAGCGCCTCCAGAAAATGCACAAAACAGGGCAAATGTAAAAAGCTCCCACTTATCTGAGTTTAGTTAACCTTTGCCTCCATGCTCTACTGAGATAATTGCATGCTGAAGGAACTGCAACAATATCTCCTGACTGGCGGCATGGTAGCATAGATTGGGATGTCATGCAAATAGATCTAACCAAGAGTAATGGTTTCAGGTAAATCTTCCTGATATTGAGGTACTGTGGACAAATCAGCAAAAAGTGAATAACACTCTCGGGCAAGTTACTGCAAAATGGGCAAGTATCTGATTAATTGCTGTTCCACTGCTTACATAAGCACCTTACAGGTAAAATACCTAATCACAGTTTGATGAACAACATTCTCACAAATTCAGGGCTTACTTGATCCAGATACCCCTCGTATCTGAGTGCTAGCTTGCATTCCTAATATGTTCTCAGACTAGGTGTCTGGCTAACCAGACTCATAACATTGGTCTCTGACTTCTCCTTAAGTGCATTGTCCATAACTTAGCCCAATAGAACACTGCTTTCGACTTGCAGAATGAATCAATCCTCTGCAGGTCTAACTCCAAGTAAAGAGGCAGCTTAGGCGTCCTAATAGGCAGGCCCAGTATAGTCTAAAAACATTTATTTGTAATCACTGTTAGACTGCCGCGAAACCCTTTAAGTGCCAAGGACGAGGTATCTCGTCCTTGGGATTACCTCCCAGTGCCAAGGACGAGATAGCTCGTCCTTGGCACTTAAGGGGAAAAAATGTTAGAAGGCTTTGCATGGTGAAATACTGAAATCACCAAAAAAGGCCTTGGCACTGGGGGGGGGGGGGGGGACCCATGGCAGTTAATTGCCCTAATTGGTATCTCTTCTCCTGGTCGTAACGTTTGTATTTACATTAACTGGTGATCCCACTCAGCAGTCTGTGTTAACATTTTCTTCCATTGCTAAACAAAAGGCAATTCTAACGAGTTCAGTTTATAACTGGATGCAGCACGTGTTGCAGAGACACGGTCACGCTTATTCATGAATGCCCACTGGTTCTGCTAAATCCTTAGTTCACTCTGCCTTACATTGTCAGTTCTAGGAATGAGCACCTATTTGCCACCATTGGGTGTATGTATAATTTTAGTTCGCCAAGAAAGCGCCAGCGTGAGACTGTAAATAATTGAAACTGTCTATTTGTTTTTCCCTAACACTCCATTTCGGAAACATTAAATAGAGCTGAAGTGCACAAGTGTGCTGAGCGCAAGAAGTCTTTTGTGGTCCCAGTACCGAAGGCAGAGCGGGACGCAAACCTTACTGTGGGAGAGAAGCGGTGCTCGTGTGCGAAGTGCGCGAGAAGGCGGTCACGTGCCCAAACATTGAAGAAGAGCAGGTCGTGAGGGTATATGTGGGCATGAAACTGTGCGGAGCGTTCTCTTCAATGAGAGCGAGTGAGGAGGCGTGTAAATTACTTTGCCCATTGCGTAGAAGCAGAAAAAGGACAAGATCCAAATCAGTCCTTCACGAGGAAGGATTTCAGATTTTCATCAGGTGCACATGCGCAGTAAAGAAGTTTGACAATTTACTAGATTGAATGTGGATTACACAAAAATCATCTACCTCGGCACATTGTTTTATTTGGAAAAAGAACACAATTGCTTACAGCAGTAAATTTTGGACCATACTGTAAGGAACTAATTCTTTAGTCAGAATTTAAGAAAGAAAAGAAGAAGAAAAATAAATCTTGAACTCAAGTATTTGTGTTATTTTAGTATTAAGGATTAGAATAGTTAGGGATAGTTAGAATAGCCTTCAGGAAAACATAAGAAATTAGAAGACTTTTAAAGATCAAAGATTGTTTGGCAAGGTAGAAAGCATCAATTCATCCCAAGTAAAATCTCTCAGCTACAAGCAGAGGTTAAGCAGGTACAAGAGAAGCAACAGAAGTATTAAAATAATTTTGAACATAGGTGACTAGGTAGAAGAGAAAATAATCATGTGTTATTTAGTGACAAGTGTCTTTAGTTTGTTATTGTATCCATCACCCCTTTCCCCTTCCTGGGCTTCCTGACTCAGCTGTAGAATCTGTAGTTGAGTTGGGAACGTCCGGTGACGGTCTGTGGGATCAGCAACATTTCCTGTGGATTTCGACAAGCTGGAACTGCCACTTGTCAGTTGCTCCACCAGTTGCCCTAATGTACCAGAAAATCATGAAATGAAACTGCAATAATAGCTGGCCACACCAAGAAAGGCATCAAGATCCTTCTTCATAGTTGGTGGGAGAATCTTCTAGACTGCCTCCAACTTCTACAGTGGTTGGACGATGCCTTTCTCAATTTGGAGAGCCCATATATTTCATGGTCAACTGGGCCAGGTAACACTTTCCTAGGTTAGCTTTCAAGCCTTCCTTTCTCAATGTTTTGGTCACTGTATGGAGATCTTGCATATGTTCGTCCCAAGTTCGACTGTGGATCACAATGTAATGTAATTAATCTCCATAATATGGCATGTGCGGTTATAGCACTTAGTCCGAACCTTAGGTAATCCAGGCCCTGGAAGTGCCAGATAACAAGCCAAAATCAATGTACTGGTTGTGACATCCTCCGTTCATTGGCAATTCATAGTAACAAATGAATGTGTGACAATCCAATAAAACTACTCTCAACCTCAGACCTATTACACTCCCAGCTTTCCCACAGACAAGGCGGTGCTGTTCAAAAAGACAGGATTCAGATCAAGGGCATCTTTCTGCTTGTCAGTCATCACAATATAAACACACTGTCATATAAAGCAATCAATTTTGAACATATTTAAAGGCATCATTCCCAAAGACCTGCAATGCCCATTTTCAGCCGGCATACATGTTTTCTATATAGTGAAGAATCGGCCCGAAAACCGTTTTGCTAAATAATACAATAAGCAACCCCAAGCAGCTAATTTGCAGACAGGATTTAATTCTATGCATCTGTGCAGAAATGGACAGGGAAACTGACAAAAGTAACCCCGTTCAAAAAGTGTCCTCTCATGAGCACCAAAACCTCATGGTTTGTATGACGTCTTATTCTAGGAGCCTCTTACTGAAAACTTTGTGAGATTAATTTTGTCAGTTACATTCACCATGTCCTTCCAAACAGAACATCCTCTGGTTTTGTAGCACCATGCAAGATATTATGGGCCTCATTACACGTTAGGCGGTAAGGGTTTACTGGTACCGGTAAGGGCACCGGTACCGGTAAACCCTTACTGCCTTACTACGAGGTCCCTTTATGGGTCCTCCCTTAACGCCTGGTTTTTCCAGGCGTTAAGGACGGGACCCGCAAAGGGACCTCGGAGCTAATTACGGTACTGCAATTTGCGGTACCGTAATTAGCACCTTCCCCATTCCCATTATGCCCTATGGGGGCAAAAATGGGAATGGGGAAGGGCCTTGGTGAATGGGGAATTACCGCCCCCGCTCACCTTGGAGTAGGGCGGTAATTCTGCCATCCACCAAGGCGGGCTCGGTACGGTACCGGCGGCAACCATGGCGCTAATAGCGCCATGGTTACCGCCTACCGTGTAATGAGGCCCTATGATTCCAATTGGCCTGGTCATGTGGCAGAGAACACTGCCTTAAGCCGATCCTTTCATTACACATAAGAAGATCTGATCCAGGGTCCAGCGCACATGTGATCACTGTTCTGGATCTCTGGTGATAAAATATGCCCTCGTTGGTGAGGTTTAGCATGTCACTTGGAGGATCTGTACCATAGGCAGAGGCTAACATTATACCAGCACAGCCTAATGGGCTTCTATATGCATGTCAACCAATCAGACTTATAACCATGCCTGTGTTTAACGCATCATCCTCCCCACCATGGCTGTGGTTCTGCTGCTCTGCCCCAAGCTCATGTACATCCAGGACCTCTCAGGAATAAAAACCTGTCAATTTACAGTTTTTGGAAAAATATTTTATTTCATCATGTTGCCTATATTCAGTTTGTCTTCTTACTATGTCCTACACAAGTGTAATTGTACCTTTCCTTCCCTAATACTGACTATGAATTTTGTGTTTTTAGTATACTTCAGTGTTATACACATTTGTAATCCAGGTACACTATTGAAATAATTTGGTTCAATTCATCATAATCTTTATTCTCGTCAACTAATACAATTTCTATGCCATATACTAACATGACAACCTGCATTCAGTTTGAACGAGTAAAGTTCTTTAGATTATTGCTGCAGCAGTAGCACCAAAGGTGAGAAAATAAGGGTAGTAATTATGATTACTATAATAAATGTTATCCATTCATAGGAATGGAAACTACATGTGTTTATAGCTAAGTAAGAATGTTTAGGATGCAAAGAAAGATTGAATGGCTAAGGTTCTGTTTGTTTTTATCCTATGTCTTTGCAAGGAGCTACAGAAAAGGGGAAAGGATTAGTTGATATAACACTCAATCTGTCTGTTTGTCTATCTTTGCTAGATCTCCTGACTTAATCTCCTTGATAGTGTACCAGAGAATAGTGTAAGGAATGGATGGAATGAATGGAGACTGACAAAATGCAATGACCACAGAGTCTGAAGATGATTGTCGTTTACTGAAAGAATGATGGATGCCAAGATTTGTGACACTGAATATGGAGACAAGTAGATGACAGGGGCCTCGATGCTTAAAAAAGAATAGTCTGTCAGAACCTTCACATCGAAGAGGGAGAGCTTAGGGCGGTAGAAAAATCAATACATGCGATAACTATCCCATATTAAGTGTAATACTTAAATCTGTAAGTAAAAAACATGTACAAATAAAATATCACTCTATCTTCCAATCTCCCAGATACCCTCAAATGAAAATGATAAGTTATAGAGAAAGGGGAAAACAAATGGAACTAGAACCTATCCTGAAATTGATTTTTTACCCAATACAGCTAGCCGAGGAGAGAGTGGGGTGAAGGACATTGATTGAGTGGTAAGGGTTTGTGTATTCGACATGTTATCAACGAGTTACATTTACTCGTACATCGACTGATTTGATGAATGGCAGTTTCAATGTTTTTGTCGAAAGGTTTAAAATGCTAGCAACATTTTGAGAGTCTTGATATGGAAGAAAATGCTGGTCTTGTATTTCATCTTATATTTTGCAATTTTTCCAAAAAAAAGGGCAGGAAAAATATGTAAGGAGAAAAGACAAAAGATGAAGTGGGATAAAAAATAAAAAAAAAAGACCTGACACATTGGTCAATGAGGCATAGACAATGTGTGAGGATTGTTAACATTGCTCAAAAATGCATTTTCCTAGATGATTCATTTTTGCAAATGTCAGAGCTTCGTATAGCAAAAGAAACACAGTGGGCTGAGTGCTCATGGAAAACTGTGAGGGTTAAAGGCATAAGTAAATAAATTAGCTGAGGTGGATACAGCTTACAGAAGAGATTGTTTGACCGGGATGTCAAAGGTGGAGACCGCTTGTCAATATGCAGCCGGCTTGAATGGATCTTCAGCAGCAGTTTGACTGTTAATTTGAAGGAATCCTGACTGCCTTAGCTCTCAGGAGCTGTGAGTTCCCCTCCAAGGTCTCATTGACAAGATGTGTTCTTTTCCTGGGCTCCCAGCACAGGACAGGCTTGCACACATCTTACAGAGATCTTTCAGTGTGGTGAGATAAGGTTGTAGGTCAAAGTTTCAAAAACAAAAGGATCGAATGCCTTTTGTTTGACAGTCAAAGGACCAAAAAAAGCGTCAAATTATTTTTAAAATTTTTTTTTTATGGAGGGGGGGTTCCCCCCAACCCCTGTTTTCTTTATTAAAAACACTTTTTTTACCAACCCAAACTAAAAAAATATATAAATAAATAGATTAAAAAAAATCGACCCTTTTTTTTTCGTTCCTTTTGTATTCGAACAAAAGGTCATTCGATCCTTTATTTTCGATCCTTTGACTGGACACCGATGATGGGCAGCAGTGTTGCTGGCAGATTTGCAGGTCTTGTTCCAGCAGCAGGTTAACTCTGAGTAGTCCTTGGGGATGGTTAGGGGACTGAGCTCACCTATACCCTGGAACACCTGTCTTTACCTCACAACTGGAGGACTTTGGAAAAGACTGTTCTCCCAACAGGGTCCAATAAAATCTTCTTCAAGGGTTGAAGTCCAAACAATGATTTAAAGATGTGGTGGGAGACCCCTTCTTTTAAAGGCAAAATCCTACAGGTTATTGGACTAAATCTAGCCTACAGGTGATTGGACTAAATCTGGACTTAATTGAGTCCGTGTTCTAGGTACAAGTGGACTTTGCCTTCTGACATCACACCAAAAGTGCTTTGTGCTACTGGAAGTGGAGGGGACAGGAACAATATATGCAGAGAGAAACAAGATGGTGGAATATTCATTCAGATATGAAGAGCTCACTCTGTCTACACTAACCCCGCCCCTCCCCCTCTCAATAGGATGAAAGGTATTTTGACATGCAGCACACTGGTGTGAGGCCAAATGTTTTGTGAATGAGTTGCCCTCTGATTCCTGTTAATACGGCAGCTTCCTGTGGAGTGGCGTTCTCTCTGGGGATGAATTACCTGCCCTCACAAAGGAACAAAGAGATGCAAACCTGAAGGCTGTAGTCCTGCCATCAGTGGCGTGAGCAGCCTTTCTGGGGAGAATACACATAATCCTTTCACAGCTGAGCTGGGCTCACACGCCTGACACATGTGTAATATCAAATTGCTGAGGCTGTAATAATGATGAGAAATACCATTCACCATACCATAATTCAGGTATGGCTTATATTTAAAGATAATTCTGCCACCAGGACTATATCCTCATAATTATGGAGTTTTGGCACATGGGTGCATACCTTCAATGCAGTCCCCGTTCTGCAGATACTTGGCTGTTACTGCAGCTGTCAAATGGGCACGTGTTTCCTCTGAAACTACTCTGTGCCACTGGTAGAAAAGGTACTGCAGATCAGGATACTGATGCAGCAGGCCACACATGGCAATTCCTCACAATTATGGACAAGTGAGACATTGAAACCATGCTCACATGCTCACTGAAAGGTTAACATTTAGCAATATGAATGTTCTGATTTCAAATGTAAATATAGATATTAAATAAAAAAGCAAAATGCATTTGGTGCTATTAACGATCAGCAGGTTTTACTAATGTCTCTTAGTACACACATTGCATGGGTATTGGCAAATTGCTTAAAAAGGAAATGTTCTAAATTATTTCTTAGATTTTCAGAGCCTTGAATTGCCAAAGAAATACAGTGGTCTGTGTGGGCATGGAAAGGTATGTGAGGGTTAACTGCAGAAATAAATAAATTAGCAGAGGTGGATACAGCTAACAAAAGAGACAAAGCTTTAGTGTAAGTACGGTGGTGCGGATTAAAAAGGTGATAAAATGGTTCAATCTGGGTCAGATACACGTTAAATGGAAATCTGCATACCTGCTACTCTGGTTGCTGTTTGACATCGCATTGGGGGTAGGAATTGGGTTACACTTAGATTTGGCGGTAGGAAAGGTGTTGCACTTGTATTGATTTGGGGGTAGAAGATATTGGGTAGGTTAACACATGTTTTGCACTTAGAAGAAAATGTGTAGGTTAGCAGATGCATTGCATTTGAGGATCTGTGAAGGCTAACACATGTACTGCTCTAGAAAAAATTGGGAAGGTAGCACATTTATCGCACTCAGAAGATCGGCAAAGGCTAAACGGATTTGAGGGTGGGCAGTGTGCTGCACTTGGGAGTGGGCACTTGTGTTGCACTTTATAACGTTAGCCTGTCCATTGCGCTCAAAGATATATGACTATCACGTATCCATTGCACTTAGAAGATCAATAAGTTAGCCATTGGAACACACAAAGATCTATGCAAGAATCATTGACATTTAATTTAAAGGATGCTGAAGGTATTTCAATATAGAACTTAGAAGATAGCTAGTAAGACTATAAGGGTAACCTATAAGGAAGTGTATTTTGGATATGTATTTTGATATGAAATGTGCTTAAAGTTTTAATGAATTAAACTAATTCCACAATAAAAAAATAAAGCAATAACGCTAGCCTGTCCATTGCATTTAGAGATTCCTATGATCCCAAGATCTTATGATAGCCCATCTGTCATGCCTAGAAGATGTACAATGTTAGCTGGTCTAGTGCGCTTAGAAGACTTTGAGGGTAGCCAGAAGAGCCTAGGAGGGATCCTTCTCTTTTCACACAATCTGAACAAACAGCAAGAACATGGATAAACTCCATCTGAGCTTAAGGTACGTATAACTCAACAATTTGGTGGCCATCTGCCACCAGGCATGGCTATACATCCACTCACATTAGACTGCAGTTATGACTTTGACAAATTCAGTCTAGATGAACACTTACGTCTTCACCTCCTTACATTTTAGACCTGCCTCGACACTTCTGCCATTAGAACACAGGGACAACCTATGACAAATTCATTCTAGCTGGACACATAACATGTCTCTTGCACAAGTACTCTGTCATGACCTCCCTCAGCACCCCTCCACATACCTGACCTCTTGGGTTGCTTATTGGAGCCCACCCAATTCCTAATATTGGCCAAATGCACAAACACATTCTAAGCCCTTTCTGAGAATGCTCACATACCTTGGACTTTGGTCATTGATAGCGTTCCTAACAGAAAGGGTGTTGAGGCCATTGTGATGCTGGAAATGCATCAGAGGGACAGGCCTCCGTATCCTTGTCCTTTACTGCTTTTTATCGTGTGTTCTGTCGTGTTTTCCACGCTGGAGTTCATGTGGGACTCCTGGCGGTGCAGCTCTCTCTTTTGGTTTGGTGAACAGACCCATGGGATACCCTTATGGCACCCATGAGTGGGGGTACAACCCTGTGCCCCTAGTGTATGTTTTTGGGCACCCATGGGTGACCCACAGAGCAGGGTACGGGCTGGTGGCAGCTCCATGCTGAAATGACTGGTGCCCTGAGTGTCCTCCATTTTGGGATGCCCAGGCCCTGTCATTGGAATCGGTAGATTCCTGATGGAGACAAGATGGCCCCAGTGGCCTCTTGCCTTCCATCGCCTGTTACCATGATCTTCCTGAAGTCCCGGGAAGCCCTGACTCTGTCCCTTCCCCCTGACTGGCAGTTGGGTGGAAGTTCCATATATGGTAGAGTGGGGAAGTGCCGACCAGACTGGCTGGAGCCTTCCCAATTACCGTATGTTGTGGTTACACCTGTGTGTGGAACCTGGGTGAATAGAGTGTGTAACGAATATGCACTTCTTGTTGTGGATGTCTGCTATCTAGTGTTTGACAGAATGACTGAGACAGCCCTGCCCGAAACTGGTGTGAATGCAGTGTCTAGTGTTGTACTTGTCCCAGTACACATAACTTGTTGTGAGTGTGTGGAGAGAAGTGAATGGCCTGAATGCAATGTACGCCTGATTGGCTGACAGACTGCTGAATGCCCTTCGTAGTGATTGGATGCTTGAGTGTGACCCAGCGGAATGAATGGGAGATCAACAGTATATCTGGGGACCTCTCACTGCTAGGAATCGTGTTCAGAAGTGTTTTCAGAGCTGAAGTCCAAACTACTAAGAGTAACTGGAGTGAAACTGATGCTTGACCTTGAAGCCCTGCTGGAATAGAAGAATTGCTGTTGCTCTCCTTCATCAATCTGAAAGCTGCTGTGTGTCCAAAGACTGACCCAGAGAGGACCTGGTAAGGTGCCCTCTTCCCGAGCTATGAGGCACCATTGTGCACCTGCTGATCTTTTCCAAAGCTCCCTGGTGGACAGACCTACGACAGGCTACCGACCGGAGATGGATGAATCCCAAAGAGAAGCGCCCCGACTGTTGCCCGCCACCGTCGACGACCGCCATCGCTGACCGGAGCTGCTGTGCTCCCGTTTGCCTAAGAACCATTCATTCAAGGATGCTCTCGTCCGCATTGTTGCCCGCTTTATCCCGTTGGAGAAGGCCAGACGTCGACGCGGCAAGGAGTATCCACCGGTGGGTTTCCCGCCACCCAAAGACCACAGAGACGCCGACGACTCGACGCCCTTGCTGGGCCACAGTTCTTCAGGACCTTTACGCTTCCCCGTCGACGAGCACCACTAGGAAAGAAGCTGCCACTTCACCGCCGTAGTTCACCCTGTTCTCTGTCGGACGTTCGACGACCCATGACTCCTGCCTTAAAGGGAGGGCACTCAAGAAGGGCCGTTGATTCCCCGACGAAAAAAAGCTACTGTCATGACCGCAGCCTCCAAGGAGTCAGGTTTAGCCCAACTGCCTCGGAAGCTGGGTCACAACTTCATTTCCAGGCACCCATCGGCTCCCATAGGGGCCTTATGGACCTTGTCCTGGCGCCAGTGGCGCCAGGCTCATAAGGGGACTCAGTCCCGGCACAGAACGTGCCGGGCTCATGATGTAAGGAATGGTGCTTGGGTGGACCTACCTGCTGCAGACCATGCTGCTCACTCACCTGCAGGATGAAATCCTCATCCATCCATGGCTGGAACTACTTTACCTCTGGGTGTGGCCAACACCACTCCCTGGGACTGGATACTGGAACTATTCTGGAAGCTGGGACTTCTTACCTGGGCGAGGCTGCTGTGGAAGGAGACACCTAAGCACTCCAGTAAGCTATTTAAGCCACGCCCGATCAGAGCAACGTGCTTCGCGTTATTCTGTAATAGCAGCAGGACGCTCACCGTGTCAGCTCCAGAGAATCTTCAACTTCTGCATCTGGGGAAGAAAAATCCGCAATCTTACCTTCCGAAATACCATCTTCGTCTTCAGCAGCATCTGAAAAGGGAAAAGAACACCAGGTTAGCACGAGATAAAAACCAGCGCAGCACTTACCCAGTCCATCGGTGCATCTCAAGCCACGGGCTGCAGCTTTCCATTTTTTCCGGCACCCTGTGGAAGCAAAGACATTGGTTAGTAAACCTCTGTGAAACTTTCCTTACCTGCGCTGCATTCTTCTCGCCTCCGCCGACGCTGCTACTCGCATCTGCAAAACAAAAGGACATCATTAAGAAATACAAAACTCCATCTATACGCACGTGTTTTGGGCAGCGCTCATCTTTCGCACTCCTCGGTGCATTCCTCGACATCCATTTTTCTACCCAGCTGCTTCTGCGACCTGAAAAAGGAAAAGAGACATTAAGAAGTACTTTTAACTTCGAATTGACATTTTCTACTTACTTGCCTGCAATACCTTCGCCATTCCATCGCTCTCCGGACCTCCATATTCAAGCAACCGCCGTTCGTGCTGCTAACAACGGCCTAGCTCCAAATCTTCATCCTCTGCAACCAAGAGGCTGGACAATTAACCAGTGAAGTAACTGGCTTCGGCGCCCCTGCACAGACGCAGGATGGAGAGCTCCGCTTTCACCTACATAAGGTGAGCACATTTAGCCTACAAACTACTTGGGAGTACCAGGAAGGGGAGGCAGCTTACCCAGTCAGGCTTATATATCCATATTAACCCCTTGCTCTCATAATTGCAGACACCTCACCCTTCAGATCAAGATCTCAGTGAGGAAAGGGCCTTTCCAGGGTGGCATTCGAGGCCTGCGCGTGACCCTAGAAGACTCCGAGAACCCCCAGCCCAGACCTGCGCCTCCGAGGGATTCAGGTGAGCATTACAGAACGCGAAGCCTACCGCAATTTTCCCACCCAGGCGCAATGGAAACCTCGGACACAGATCAACTGGCTCAATTGCTTGGGGAACTAAGGGCAGAAGTACACGCATCTCGCCAAGAAACAAACGCTTTACGAAGGGAGTTGATCATTGCCAAGGAACGGACGGATGATCTGGCCAGACAGTTGCTACAGGCTCAAGCGGGACAGACGCCACTGCCTCCCTATGGAGGGGGCGGCACTCCTACAACCTCAAGTAATCCGGTGCAAATTAATCTGCCTGGGAATGTGCCTTTGGCCCCGCCCAAACGTTTTTCCGGTGATCCAAAGCGATATGCAGTATTCATCAATCAATGCCGCTTGCACTTTCTGTGTAGACCCGCCGCATTCCCAACGGACCAAGCCAAGGTAGCGTTTGTACTTTCCTATCTTAGCAGTAGTGCTGCAGATTGGTCCATTCCTCTCGTGACACAGGATGACCCGCTCCTCTATAACTTTCAAGACTTTCAGACCAGTATGGAAAAGTTGTTCGCAAGACATTCACAGGGGCAGGCCTTGGACAATGAACTCCTGTCACTCAGACAAGGTAATCAGGATCTCCTGGCTTACATAGCGTCCTTTAATAGACTGGTGGTTGAGACCAGGTGGCCTGAAGATAAGAGAATCACGCTCTTCTACAGAGGTCTACGTGGGGGACTTAAAGACGTTTTAGCACAGATGGTTAATCCGCCGCAGAACTGTTCAGACTATATCGACCTAGTAGTCCAATTAGATCATCGGCTACAGAACAGGAAGACCGATCGATCCAGATTTGAAACCCGGGTACTTTCAAGACCTCAGAGCTCCGCTAAAGGGGATGACTCCGTGGAACCAATGCAAATAGGAGTAGTAAAAGGACCATTAACTCAGAAAGAACGGGAAAGAAGAAGGCAATTACAGCTGTGCCTATACTGTGGGAATTCTGGACATTTCCTTCGTGATTGCTCAGTGAAACCGGTCAAGAAGACCGTAGGAGTTTCTGATAAAAATGCTGAGAAACTGGAATCGGGAAACGACCTCGCCCGACAAGCGTAGAGGTCCGCTTGCCGAGCGTTAAAACCAGTTCCTTGACCTCGCATTTGGTAATGCCTATGGTCCTCATAAGTCCCAATCGACCAGATCGCATGCATGCTATCAAAGTATACATTGATAGCGGAGCAATCGGTAATTATGTGGACCAAGACTTGGCTATCAGGATGGATCTTCCCCTACGTCCCAAGATGGTAAAGGACGTAATCACTACAGTGGATGGTACTGAAATAGCTTCCGGACCAGTTTCTCATACCACCATGGAGGTAACGTTGTTATGTCAAGACGGACATCGGGAGAAGATCGTGTTTGATGTAATCAAGGCCCCGCAGTTTCAGGTGATTCTGGGAATGCCTTGGTTGGAAAAGCACAATCCTCAGATAGACTGGCGAGCCAAGGTAATTCGGTTTCCAGAATGCGCTTCAACCTGTTATCCTCAGCCCGAAATCAAGCTAGCAGCCATCACTTCCGAGGAGCCTCGATTACCTCTGGAATACCAAAAGTTCAGTGACGTCTTTCAGAAAGATCAAGCCAACACCCTGCCTCCGCATAGGTCATACGACTGCCAGATAGACCTAATACCTGGGTCCACCCCTCCGTGCAGTAGAATATATGCCCTCACTGAACCAGAAAACCTCCATCTCAGGCAATACTTGGACCAGTACTTGGCTAACGGATTCATCCGCCCCTCGAAATCCCCGGCTTCCTCAGCTTTGTTCTTCGTCCCGAAAAAGGAAGGTGACCTAAGAACTTGTATCGATTATCGCGCCCTGAACCAGATTACAGTCAAAAACCGATACCCGTTGCCCTTGATTCCTGAATTATTGGACCAGGTAAAAGGCGCCTGCATATACACAAAGTTAGACCTCAGAGGAGCTTACCATTTGGTACGCATTAAGGAGGGCGACGAATGGAAGACGGCCTTTCGCACTAAATATGGATTATTTGAGTATCAAGTAATGCCCTTCGGACTATGTAACGCACCGGCCGCTTTCCAGTTTTTCATGAATGATGTCCTCAGAGAACTTATTGATGTGTGCGTAGTCGTTTATATTGACGACATCCTGGTATACTCAGCCTCAGAAACTGATCATCGTAGACACGTCACAGCGGTTTTACAGAGACTTCGCCAACACCGCTTGTTTGCTAAACTGGAGAAGTGCACCTTTCACGCAAAGGAAGTGGAATTTTTAGGGTTCATCTTGTCACCCAACGGAGTTCACATGGACTCAAGAAAAGTGGATGCTATCACCAAATGGCCTTCCCCAACTTCCGTGAAAGGTGTACAGAGCATGCTGGGCTTTGCTAATTTTTACCGAAGGTTCATTCCTGAATTCTCTCGGGTAGTCCAACCTATCACGGCTCTTCTGAAAAAGAATAAAAAATTCGAGTGGACTCCAGAAGCCGAACAAGCCTTCCAAGAATTAAAAGCCAAATTTATCTCTGCTCCAGTCTTAAGGCATCCCCGTCCAGAACTTCCCTACATCGTCGAGACAGACGCTTCCAGTCTTGCAATGGGGGCGGTGCTGTCACAAAGAGACCCCGAAACGCACCAGTTACACCCTGTAGCCTTTTGGTCTCGCACATTTTCAGCTCCTGAGATCAACTACACAATTACGGACAAAGAACTCTTGGCAATTAAGTCCGCCTTTAAGGCCTGGCGGCATTATCTTTTAGGAGCCCGGCACACAGTAACTGTAATCACGGATCACCGTAACCTCCAGTACCTGAAGTCAGCTAAAGCTCAATCTTCGAGGCAACTACGCTGGGCTTTATTCTTCGCAGAATTCGATTTTGTAATCACATATCGACCAGGCGTTAGGAAAGGAAAAGCAGACGCCCTTTCCCGGATAGAGGTAGACGAACTTACAGCTAATCCGGAGCCGGTGCCAATAATTCCTGAACAAAAGATACTAGGAGCAATCAACACACTATCCCTCGAAGAGATTAAAGCAAGGGTCAATCAACTCATAACTCCCGAAGATTCATCGAATTGGCAATTGAAAGGAAAGGATTTTACAATAGATCAGAACCTATTGTATTTCCAAGGAAGACTATTCTTACCCTGCGTTGACTTACAAAAACAGGTCATCACCTGCTACCATGATTCTCTAATGGAAGGACATCCTGGAGTTGCCAAAACCTCAGAGAAAATTAAAAGGCATTTTTGGTGGCCATCTTGGAGGAAAGATGTTAAAAAGTTTGTGGCTTCTTGTGGTATCTGCGCACAAAACAAGAGTCAGAAGGAAAAACCAGCAGGATTACTACGTCCAATAGACATTCCACCAGGCCCTTGGCACACGCTCTCGATGGATTTTATCACGGATTTACCCCCTTGCTCCGGATACAACACAATTCTAGTAATCGTGGACCTTTTTTCAAAAATGGCTCATTTTATCCCACTGAAGGGTTTACCTACAGCTTCCATTCTAGCCCGAGAATTTCTTGAAAACATTGTCCGGTTGCACGGTTTCCCTTCAGTACTAATCTCTGACCGAGGGAGCCAATTTATTTCCCATTTTTGGCGGAGTTGTTGTCGTTTAGCACAAATTGATGTACGACTTTCCACCAGCCATCACCCTCAAACCGACGGGCAGACTGAGAGAACTAACCAAACTTTAGAACAATATCTGCGCTGCATGTTGCATCAATCCGAGGGTACTTGGAAGGATGTCCTTTGGATTGCTGAATACGCTTACAATAATTCAATCCATTCTGGGACGGGAAAAACCCCTTTTTTCCTGCTGTATGGAAGTCATCCTCGAACCTCAAATCTGGACCCACCTCAAGCTCTCGGAACACCTGCTGTTGACCATCTGCATTCGACGATAACTCAAGCATTTAAAGAAGCCACAGCTCATCTTCAACGAGCTAAAGAATCATACAAAAAAGGAGCAGACCAACATCGAAAAGAGGCTCCTCAATATCAAAAAGGAGATCAAGTCTGGCTGTCCACTAAACATTTATCTTTAAAAGGGCCACGCACCTTCAACCCAAGATATTTAGGACCCTACTCGATCACGGCCGTGATTAACCCAGTGGCTGTCAAACTAGAATTACCTACTCGAATGAAGATACATCCTGTCTTCCATGTTTCTCTCCTGAAACCTGTGCAACCCGGAACCCGTTTGACTAAACCTCCTGAGCCAATCCAAGTTGACGGAGAATCCGAATTTGAAATTCGAGACATCTTGGACTCCAAAATTTCCAAATCAAAACTCTACTACTTGATTGATTGGAAGGGATATGGACCCCAGGAGAGATCTTGGGAACCCTCAGAATATGTACATGCACCTCGTCTAGTCCGAAAATTTCATCGGGCTTTTCCCAACAAGCCAAAACCTCTGGAAAAGACAAGCTTGGGAGGGGCCTTGAGGGGGGGTGCTGTCATGACCGCAGCCTCCAAGGAGTCAGGTTTAGCCCAACTGCCTCGGAAGCTGGGTCACAACTTCATTTCCAGGCACCCATCGGCTCCCATAGGGGCCTTATGGACCTTGTCCTGGCGCCAGTGGCGCCAGGCTCATAAGGGGACTCAGTCCCGGCACAGAACGTGCCGGGCTCATGATGTAAGGAATGGTGCTTGGGTGGACCTACCTGCTGCAGACCATGCTGCTCACTCACCTGCAGGATGAAATCCTCATCCATCCATGGCTGGAACTACTTTACCTCTGGGTGTGGCCAGCACCACTCCCTGGGACTGGATACTGGAACTATTCTGGAAGCTGGGACTTCTTACCTGGGCGAGGCTGCTGTGGAAGGAGACACCTAAGCACTCCAGTAAGCTATTTAAGCCACGCCCGATCAGAGCAACGTGCTTCGCGTTATTCTGCAATAGCAGCAGGACGCTCACCGTGTCAGCTCCAGAGAATCTTCAACTTCTGCATCTGGGGAAGAAAAATCCGCAATCTTACCTTCCGAAATACCATCTTCGTCTTCAGCAGCATCTGAAAAGGGAAAAGAACACCAGGTTAGCACGAGATAAAAACCAGCGCAGCACTTACCCAGTCCATCGGTGCATCTCAAGCCACGGGCTGCAGCTTTCCATTTTTTCCGGCACCCTGTGGAAGCAAAGACATTGGTTAGTAAACCTCTGTGAAACTTTCCTTACCTGCGCTGCATTCTTCTCGCCTCCGCCGACGCTGCTACTCGCATCTGCAAAACAAAAGGACATCATTAAGAAATACAAAACTCCATCTATACGCACGTGTTTTGGGCAGCGCTCATCTTTCGCACTCCTCGGTGCATTCCTCGACATCCATTTTTCTACCCAGCTGCTTCTGCGACCTGAAAAAGGAAAAGAGACATTAAGAAGTGCTTTTAACTTCGAATTGACATTTTCTACTTACTTGCCTGCAATACCTTCGCCATTCCATCGCTCTCCGGACCTCCATATTCAAGCAACCGCCGTTCGTGCTGCTAACAACGGCCTAGCTCCAAATCTTCATCCTCTGCAACCAAGAGGCTGGACAATTAACCAGTGAAGTAACTGGCTTCGGCGCCCCTGCACAGACGCAGGATGGAGAGCTCCGCTTTCACCTACATAAGGTGAGCACATTTAGCCTACGAACTACTTGGGAGTACCAGGAAGGGGAGGCAGCTTACCCAGTCAGGCTTATATATCCATATTAACCCCTTGCTCTCATAATTGCAGACACCTCACCCTTCAGATCAAGATCTCAGTGAGGAAAGGGCCTTTCCAGGGTGGCATTCGAGGCCTGCGCGTGACCCTAGAAGACTCCGAGAACCCCCAGCCCAGACCTGCGCCTCAGAGGGATTCAGGTGAGCGTTACAGCTACAACACCAGGTACTTTGGGGTTGCAGAACTATTGTAAAGTCTTGTGGGACCAATATATGGACTGGGCTTGTGATATATCTTTATTATACAGGTTGCCCAGGTGGGGGGATCTCCACACAGAACTCTGTCTAGGTATCGGGGCCAGTATTCTGCCAATTGTTCTAACCAACTGCTTTCCTCTTATATCTATTGTTGGTTTCCTTTACAAACTGATTTGTGTGACATTTAACCGTACAATTGATGCACTTTAAAGAGATCGAATAGTAATTGTGGTAACACGTAGAACTATATATTTGCCATTATAGATAACTGAGTACAAAGTGAGTTATCGTGATATTGTACATAACCTTGAATATTAATCATATAAAGATTGTGTTTTAACTAATACAGTGTGTGGACATTCCTTTGTGGATGCTTGGGGACTACACTGTACTTAAGAACCAGCCTGCATCACCTCCTGAGAAGCTAGGCCTTGATTGCTCGACCACGTACCAATAATAGAGAATCTTGGCTGGGGTCCTCTGTGCCTCTCTTCTGCCATATAGAGAGCGGAAGTACAGACACCCCCCTCCAGTCTTTACAGCCATGCCAATGGGAAAAGGTGCTATATAAATGACTACAACTACTACTACTGCCACTACTACTACTACTACTACATGGTGAGCACAAGTAGCTGGCTCTGCCCTCTGCTGTACATTCAGACTTTTTCCACATTCAACTGTTGACAGACCAAACAATGGCAGCATAACTATGTCTCCACCTGCAAAAACCATGGGGCATACCATTCCTTTCATATCTGAGCCGCAATTTCCCTCTTTGGCAATGTGTGCAACCCCACAAGGACAAGTGCAAAATAATACAAAATTGCCCTGGAAACTCCAAATTGCTTACTGCTGTGAAAGGTAACCCTTTCTCTGTTTGACACATTTTTTTTCAGTATCTAGATCAATTCCTGTATATCTGCTGGGTCATCAAGTGTGAAACAAGGTAAAATAATGGACTGTGCTGGTCTTTGTGGCATCATTTTCTCTGGCAAGGTAGCATAGGAAATGGCAAATTCTCTCAATGCTTGTTGGGGGGCATTTCCTCACTGACATCATCTCTTGCGGCATGGTGTGCTACGCAGTTTACTATCACTAACTGTTTGGGTAACACTAAAAGTTCTAGAAGGGCATTCACTGTAAAGGATTCCAACAGGGCGTCACACACCAGACCAGGACCTTCGCCCTTAGCCTTAGATGTAGCGCGCAATGTGAAGGCTTTTTCTTGATTTTCTACGAATTCGAATTGAGCTGATACCAACCCGTCTCACGCCCCCTTTTACAAGTACCCCGGGTCACAATGGATCATGAACCAGGCCGGTGGGTGATAACACAATATTTATTTATTTTAATTTCAAAGAAAATCACACAATTTTTATATTGGGCAGCAATCACCAATGGGGTGATAATTACAATGAAAATCATTGAAATACACCTGGGTAACCTTCTACAAGAACATATCCAAATCACAAATGAATAGGAACACTTTTTCAATTAGGATAGATAGCACCCGAGTTAAGGTTTCCCCCTGCAATGTTCCCTCAAATCCCAATTAATCGAATTCTGAGTTGATAGAAAGAAGCAGCAGGGAATCAGGAATATGAGGTAGCAAACAGAATCAAATCCGACCTTCCCTTACAAAATAAGAGGCAAAAAGGTTGTGAGCAAAAGGCTGGTCTGGTCACAGGATGCTCCCAACGGTAGCACAGCTTTTCCCCTTTGCTATTGGGATTTTTGTGGGGTTTTCTGGATAATTGGCCTTGCTTGGATTGGGTCAGTTATGCTTTGGCCTAGCAGTAGAGTCTGGAATCTTGCAAAGGTGGATCTGGAATGTCTGGATACGCAGGCACTGGAAATTCAGGAGAGAGCATCTGTCCCTGTGAGCTCCCACCCTTTATATAAAAGTGGGTGACATCACTGGGTTTATTGTTGGGCAGAACTGAGCTAGACTCAGTTTAGGGGGTTGTGTTTTATGAGATGCAAAGCCTTCCCACAGTCCTTTTTGCCAAAAATCAATCTTAACATAAATTACACATTTGTACAGTTGTGGCACTTTCACAAGTTACATAGGCAGATTACATATTTCACGCAGAGCATGGCAGTCCAATTCTCACGTTTGTAGGACTTTGTTTTGTTTGTCTAATACATTTTCATCCTTTTCAGTGAGAAATATCATACCTAAAATTCACACGTGTACACATTATCATAAGGCATGTTAATCTTGAATTTCAAAGTGGCACCATATACACTTTCCTCAGAATATCCAATTCTCTGCCATTTCTGTCCCTTATATGTCGAAGAAGGCTACCACGTCTTGCATTACAGCCATCAAAATTGCATCTAGGTTGTAAAACCTTCGCATTTCTGCGTTGTCCAATTGCGGAGAAAAAAGTCTCAAAGTTTTATCAATAAACTATTCTTTAGAGCCAAAATGGGCGGCCTTTTTCCCCCACTGGGTCCATTTTTTTCTTCAGGCTACCACCAAATGTCAGTTCACCCCAGGAGTTTCCCCAGCTTGAGTGACTGGTGCTTGTCACTTCCACAAGCTGCACGTATGTGTCCCTGTTCTATTGCCTCAAGCTGAAGCCCAGACAGAAGTCTGCCGAGCGTGTGATGTTTCTTTCTCTTGGTCCATTCAAAGTTTTCAAGGGCGGCAGTTAACAGGTAGGTATCCCAGAATCTAGTGTGGCTTATTTTGGGGGAAGGCCTCTCCTGTTGCTAGCAACCCCTAAAGATGAAAACCTGTTTGGCTAGTTCCACAATGCAGCCAATGCCTTTACTTAGTTATGTTATTTTTCTGCATCAGAATCATGTCTGTTGAAACAAAACATCCCATCTAGGTTTTCACACAACACCCCCACTCCTGACATTCCTAGACAAGGAAAGAGCTTTATTCAACATTGCATTTTTAAAACAGACATTTTTCTTGGTTCCCAAAACACATTTTGACACGTGGTGAATGCTGCTGGGATTTCCCTTTCAAATTCGTCTTTTCTCTCTCATCTGGATTCCAAACATTGTTTTGGAGCCCTATAGTCAGTTTCACTTATACAGCAATCTGTTTAAGACACAGGTCCACTGAAATTGACATATGCCCTTAGAGCTAGGGTTTCTTTTGAAGCAGTGATTTTTGACAACTTGTAGCCCAAAAGTCAAGCATTTTGCTGTGCGGTTGAAAGTATAGCTTCTGTTGATTTCTCAGACTTGGTCTGACACAGCCTGCCATCCAGGAATAAGGGTCTCTTCTGCTGGAGCACGATCTGAATATGGAGGGGCATGGCAGGGCCTCTCTGATAAAAGCAGAGTAATGTAGAACAGATCAAAGGAGCATCAGAGCGGCATCATTTAAAATGTAAAATATTCCCTTTTCATGGGAACTTCTTAACAAGCAGCTGAGTAGCGCTGCATTTCACTTCACTTCTTTAGTGCACACAAGCAAACACACTGGCGGCCTTTCTTGGTATGCTCCCGGATCCAACTTGCCCAATGGTGCTTGGCAAAACAGTTCAGCCATCCTTTTGTAGCTGCAAAACACAGTTTTGATGTGAGGCAGTTGTGCTCACAGGAGCCAGCACAGCCATTCTGTTGTTAACTGCTGAAGTGCAGCTTGGTTATGTGGGGAACTACTGCTGAGTGGGTAAATATATGCCACATCACATAATGTGCATTTTAATAGGTGTGCCTACTGCAGTTAGGAAACCTGTCACCTTCCGTAATATTCCATAGTCATGCACAATTCCAAACATAGAGAGGAATCATTAAAAATGGTATCCCGCTTAATCTTTGCTACAGTCTAGCCACATGTTAATGCCCCAAGCCCTGCTACCTGTGCAGAGAAAGCATTTTTGGAAGTGGTACAATCCCTTGCAAGAGCACAGACTCTTGGGTTGCCTGGTTATATAAAATCATGTATCCTCTATTGTTATTCAAGAGAAAGACAGATGTACAATAGCATTGGATTGGACAAATTCCTTCTAGCTTCTACAACTGAATCATTGATGCACTACAGCCTACTGATAAATCGTTATCCAAATAGATGTTTTCCTTGCACAATTGTAATTTTAGTTAGGATGAGCTGTGCCCTTTTAATGTCAAAGCAGTTAGCGGAATCATCAGAGCCAGCAGGTCTTTCTTACATGTCTTGTATGAAGGTGATGTAAGAGGTCCAAGTATTGCATTAGCACAGAACCCCATGAAAATTGAATATCTTTTTAAATATTTGTGAAATGAGGGTCTGATTTTCTGTGTAACCCTGTGGGAGGCATGCGCACATATCTCCAGTCCAGAATGAGTAATGTCGAATAAATAATGACTATCTGGATGTATGGGGATGAAGAAGAATGCAGAACATACTTCAACATCTTAAAAGCATGCAGCTGTTGCTCGGATGCATGATAATATTTTTGTTGGGCTTTGAACCATTGGAAATGTAGGTAAAACTACTGCAGATACTGTGCTTAAATCCTGCACAAATTGGTACACACTTCTTGTTTCCCAACAGTTAAAATTGGGGTGTAACACGAACTTGTGGTTGGAATAATACATTACTAATCTAGCAGTGATTTACACACTGATGGGATATCTTCCTCAACTTCTAGCTTTAAAGGATATTGGGCTTTCATGACATTGGTTTAGTGAAGTCTACCTGAATGTGTAATGAGTTAGCATTTTGTATCAGCCCCACCTCATTTGCATGTTGTGACCACAATTATTTTGGCACCTTTGACAGTAATTCCTTACTTTATTCTTCTGGTCCCCTACAGGTTTGGCTTGCAACATTGTGATTAACTCGGTTCATAGTGATAATACCGAATCAAAAAATCTCAAAAACAAAAATCTCGAATACAAAAGGCCGAAAAAAAAAATATGGAATTTTTTTTTCAATGTGTTTTTTTCCAAAATGGGGGGGGGTTCCCCCCAACCCCCCTTTTTTTCATTTTTTTTTTATTTTACCCCTTTTTTTTACTTACCTGACCCCAAAAACATATATAAATAAATAAATAAAAAATTCGATATTTTTTTTTTCGAGATTTTTGTTTCGGGCTTTTTGTCATTCGAGATTTTGTTTTCGAGATTTTGACTGACCACGGATTAACTCACCCTCTTGTTCATTTGGGATATGTAAGACAACTACATCCAGAGGACAATAGATCATACACCCCAATTCACACAAGTATCATACTAAATAAAGTTACTGGTGAGAATGTTCTTAAAGGGAATGCATGTTTTTCTGACGTCAGGTCAACGGACACAGCTAAGGGTTTGGTCACGGAATGAGACACATGATTATTCAAAATAGCCACAGATACCCACAGCTCGCACATCAACTGTTATCAATGTGCATGATGATTTCACTTTCTCCTTTACTCTGCTAACTATTTATGATTTGTTGCTGACAACCTTTTACGTTCACATGTGGAAAAGAAGGGGCGTAGGGCATAGTTACTCCCATGGCGTGGAGTTGAGGCCGATTTTTAGTACCCACATTTCCATTGCCCCTGTTGTTTGCAATAGTGACATGCAGTATTACTTGGCTCAAATGTATTTGAATTACCCTGTGGGTCAGGGGCACCACTTCGTTGACCTCTAACCCATCCCCGAAGTTCTCATGTTCTTCTTGCAACTGCTGGCCCCTATCACCCATGTTCTAATACAAAACCCACACTGCCTTTGCTACTCTTTTTGCTGCAAATTCTGGATTTGAATACATTAATTAGCATTCACTCAATCATTTCTTTTATTCTTTAAAAGAAACACAATGATTTGCCACTGACACTAGTTCCATAAGGGACTTCAATTACCACCCCATACATGTGCTGTTCAACTGTGATAGTCTTTTGGCGGGAACCCCTGAATAGACATCAAAGCTTCAGCTTCCGGTGCCATCTTGGCAGGCTAAGGTATACGAGAATGGTGTGTAACTATCCTTCAACTTTCTTTGTTTTACTTACAATTATACATGTTTGCCCAATCTGGTTTTCATGGACACATTACATCAATGTTTTTCTAATTATTTCATGGTTTATTCTACCTCTGTTCCCATATCCTCAGTGGACCAGACAATCTTGAGTCAAACGCTGTTACACCGCAGAGTGTGTTATTACCCTCATGAGCTGATCCATATCAGCCCTGAAGTGGTTGTAACACTGTATTACTGTTTTCTACTCTTCAGTGAACTTCTGCAGGTCTGTGTGAGGTGAGTTTACAGTAGTAGATGCAGAAGCTCTATGTACTTGCCCAGCCTCGGCTTGCATTCACATCTGTATTCATGAACTTAAAGCAAACATGCTTTGGGGCTGTGCTGTGCTTGCTGTGCACCTTAGGGCTGAGCTTGTGCCACTGCAGCTGACGTATGATATGATATGATAGGTTATTTATAATGCGCTTAATACCCAGAGGTTTTTAAGTGCGGACCCGGGGATCGAACCTGTGTTGCTCCGTGTTGTCTTGCTTCCAGGGCGAGCACGTTGCTGCTATGCTATCCTCCCAAGACCGATTACAATAGCAATTCAAGTTTGCAGCACCTAACACCTCAATAACATCCTCCCTTCTTCATCTCTATCTTCCTCTTTTCTCTCAGCAGCCCACTATGGATATACTGACATCATCGGCTTCCTGGAGCAGGTGAATCTGGCCCTACCCTTTTCTCCCATCCTCTCTTATGTGTCTTTATTTTCTGTAGCTCCCTTCTCAGCTTCTCGTTTGTATCCTTCAGTCCCCTCATTCCTAATTTTCCAACTTGCTTTGAGCTTTCCCTGAACCAATTGAAAGACATGTCCTATTCTGATGGCGTCATCTTCGCTTTCTTATCCTTTAACGAATTACATGTATACGCTTTGCTAAGTAAAGGTACCCTCCATATGGAATTATCTACATTTATCTGTGTGTTACCTATTCTTTGTGTGCACACAGGGTCTCAATTCCCATTGCTGTCTCTGCTGGGCATGCCGTTTATGAAGCATGGCAGCACCAATGGTAGAACCCAGCTGAAAACCAATCACCAAGTAAGCCAATAAGTAACCCCAGGCAGCAAAGGTGAAGACAGGATTTATTTCCATTCAGCTTTGCAGAAATGGAAAAGGAAATAAGCAGAGTGTCCCTGTCCCAAAATTGTCGCCACCAACTAAAGAAACCTTGGGAACGTCACAAAAAGGGCATCATGCACAAAAGTCAGTAAGATCCATTTCATTGGTTAAATAACAATGAGCATCCTAACACTAAATCATCTCACCTTGGGCGTCACAGATGTACAGCATTATGCAAGACCTATACAATGCTGCTTGGCCTACCCAGACTAGCACCTTCAGTATCTTTCCATTACATGTAATAAGACATAATCCAGCATCCAAGGCCCAGTTAATCACTGTGCTGATTCTCGGGCAGTAAAACATGACTTTGATGGTGACATTTAGCACATCACTGGAAATACCTACTTCCAAGCATAGGCTAACGTTATACTCAGACAGCCTTCTATGTGCATACCAACCAATCAGACTTCTAACCACACCACCTTTCCAAACATGGCTGCCCCTACAGTGTCATCCACCCAGCCTTAGCTGCAGTTCTGCTCCTTCCATGGCCTCTCAGATATAAAATGGCACCAGCCTCGACAATAGGGTCTCAGTGTATTTGCTAGTCACAATGGTGAGTCAGGAAAATGTATAGCATGAAGGATGAACGAGGTTTCAAAATACTTAAGATCCACACGGGATAGTCACACCGTAGAAACATAATGTCGTCATCATCTATCAGACCTTGTCGTAACCACAGATCAACTTTGAGATTATACTCATCCTAAAACTGTACGAGTGTATCAGGAGTCATTACATCATAACATGCTTGATCTCCTAGTTGTTTCAATGCTTCCTACAAATATAATGATCTTTGCCAGAGCACAATCCCCAGCCCCTTATCAGCAGGTCTAATGACAATGCTTTCGTCCTTTTGCAGACTTTCGAGGGCCAGGGACTGGAGGTGGCTCAAATTGGATTTGGAAAAGGCCCGTCTAGAGCATTCTTTAAAATTGGCTTAGGCCATCTACTCAAAAACATCTATAGCACTATGTGCCAACATAGGACAGAACTTGGATTTGACTCGTAAATTCACATTGGTGGTGAGGTCAGTAGGAATATCAAAATGCGAAGAGATGTCTACACCAGTGAGGTTATTACCCACTTCAATTTTGTTCCCCAGCACTATAGCTTTATAGACCTGCAGCGAGGGCTGTACCGGGCGTTATGGGCCCTGAAGACCGAGTTAATGGCCAGTGCGAAGCAATGGCCCTTAATGAGGTATGAGGGACCATAACGCCCGGTACGGCCGAGCTGCAGGTCTATAAAGCTATTAGAATACCCTCAGGGCCCGATTCTGAACTTGCGCAGCGAATGTGCTAAAGAGCAGGATGCGCCAAATCAGTACACCCAGGCTCCACCAGTTTTTTCAAGTGGGCCTGGGCGTCCTCGTAGTGCACAACAGTGCACCTTCAGGATTGCGCCTGTTTGTCATAACAGGAGCAATCCTGAAATCTTAGCAGCATTTTTGTAAAATAACGACATATTCGTTATTTTACAAAAATGCTGCTGAGAACATGGGTGTATATGAACACATTCATACAAAACCAAAGTAAGCAGCTTCAACGTTGCAGAATACAACGTTGAAGCTGCTTGCTTTGATGTATGTGAAAGTGTTCATAGATGTTGTGTACATGGTACACGAAGCGCGCATGCGCGGCCCAGCGGGCCGGCGCATGCGCGCCAGTTAATAAAGGCGGTGCCCGGGGCAGTTCGCGCCGGAGCGCCGGAACAAGCAGACGTCTCCGGCGTGTGTTCTTGCGCGCCGCATACGCGCGCTGGTGTCCTGATCCAGGGAGGCCCGCTCACCACCACAGGGCTTTCCCCAGGGCACAACACTGGCGACGAGGAGGTACGGTCGGCTTACGTGCCCCGACAACCTCGGAGAGACGGAAAGTCTTCCGTATTACGGACCCGCGGAGCGCCGGCGGCCATCTTCTTTTCACTCGCTCCCCCTCACACGTGGCGGCAGTGGTTGCGGCCCGAAAGGGTGCTTGTGCGCCACTCGCCAGCTGTATTGAAGGACACAGACAATTTTTGGAAAGCCCACAGTCCTGCAGGCGCAGGGCTGTGGCAATTAAGAAGAAAGAAGTGGGTTGTACACCCCAACACTACCACGAGACCAGGACAAGCCGCCCTTATCTCAAGACAGACAACTGTGAGTACGTGGCGCAGAAATGGGTGAAGAGGCTGACGATGAGGGTGCCGCCGCCCCAATCCCCCGCAGAGCTCGCAATTCCCTAGCCCCCATGCCGGAATTCGATACTACTGGCCCCCCTTCCAAGCTGGGCCCGAAGTGGCTATTGTGGGTCAAAAGACTAGATATGTTCTTCAGGGCATCTGGGGTGGACGATGATGACACCAAAATTGTGACCATGATCTACTCGGCAGGCGCAGAAGTCCACAAGATCTACGACTCCCTCGTCATCCCCGTGGCCACGTATGACGCAGTCAAGCAGGCACTCAAAGACTATTTTCTCCCCATGGCTAACGTGGATTTTGATAGGTTTGTCATGGGCGCTGAAAGACAATTGGACGACGAGCCCCTAGACAAATTTTGCGCCCGCCTGAGACACCTGGCGACCTCCTGCAGATGGGTCAACGAGGAAGAAATGGTCCGCAACCAATTACTGCAGGGGTGCAGCTCCGGTAAACTTCGAAGGCAGGTATTGAGAGAACCTGGCCTGACCCTCCAGCAAATTTTGGACCTGGGTAGAGCACATGAGCTGGCGGAAGCCAGAGGTGCGAAAATGGACGCGGCCACGCGGCCAAAGAATGACGAGGATGCATTTGCAGTGGGACGGTCGGCAGCGGGAAGGTCAAGATGGGCGCCGAGAAGGCCCGATACCACGCCCACACCAGGCAACGCCCCGTCGTGCTCGTACTGTGGGTATGACCTCCCCCACAGTGGGGACTGCCCGGCAAAGTCGAGAACATGCGCCCGGTGTGGCACACCGCGGCACTATGCCAGGATGTGCCGAGCTGCCTCCCCCATTGAAGCAGGAAGGGGACCGGAGAGAGTTGGACGAGGAGGCGCTCGCAGAGTGAGAGGCATCTCCTCGATCGATCAGGGCCTGCAGGACCTAGACATCGCAGAAGAAGAAGAGGAGGAGGAAGAGGTTTTCTTCATCTCTGGCATCGCAAAAGGTCCTGGCACGAGGCGCCTACCCACATGCACTGTCAACATCGGTGACGTTCCCACCCCCATTCTCATCGACACTGGGGCTTCGGTCTGCATGCTAGCCACCAAACATTATGAGGCCCTGGCAGGCCCACCGGAACTGTCAGCGTCCATGGCACGAATTTATGCATTCGGGGGGGAAACACCCCTACCCATCCAAGGTGTGTTCGTTGCCCCAGTTTCCCATGGACAAAACACCATCAAAGCAAGGTTCTTTGTCACCAGCGTCAGCCCACATTCCCTGTTGAGCTGTGCGGCGTCAGAGGCACTCGACATTGTCCATTTCACGTTTGGGGTATACCACGCCGATCTGAAAAGCATGCTACACAGGTTTGAAACTCTCTTCAAGGGCATTGGCAAACTGAACGCCGAGCCCATTCGCCTACATATCGACAAGTCCGTGAGGCCGACAGCCCTCAAACACCGCCGGATTCCTTTTCACTTAAGAGCCCAAGTGGAGGAGGAGCTGCAACAGCTAGTCGACCGGGATATCATTGAAAGAGTGGAAAGCCCCACCCCTTGGGTTTCGCCCATCGTAGTAGCCCCAAAGCCGAAACAGCCGGGGGCAGTACGCATCTGCGTGGACATGAGGCTCCCAAATGCCGCCATCAAAAGGGAGCGTCACCTCACACCCACTCTAGATGACATCGTCGGAGAACTTCAAGGCGCCAAAGTCTTCTCCAAACTGGACCTCAGGTCTGGGTACCACCAGTTGGAACTGCACCCCGAGTCGAGGTACATTACGACATTCACTACTCACGAGGGGTTGTACCAGTACAAGAGACTTAACTTTGGAATCTCGTCCGCGGCAGAGGTCTTCCAGAATGCCATCAGAGGAGCCCTGTCCGGTCTGAAAGGTGTCATTAACATGTCCGACGACATCTTGGTCTTCGCCCGGTCGGAAAGTGAACAGCTTAAACGGCTGGAGAACACGTTTGAGAGACTACAGGCGGTAGGCCTAACCCTGCACCAAGAAAAGTGCGAATTCCTCAAAGACCGGCTGGAATTCTTTGGGTTCACCTTCCATGCGGGGGGCATATCCCCGGACCCTGGGAAAGTGAAGGACATAAGGGATGTGCCTCCACCCACATCACCGGCGGAGGTTCGGAGCTTCTTAGGGATGGTCAACTACTGCGGCCGCTTCATCAAAGACCTGGCCTCTCTGTCGGAGCCACTGAGGGCACTTACGAGAAATGACGTGGCTTGGCAGTGGACTGAGATTGAACAACGATCCTTCAACGCCATCAAGGAAGCCCTGTCAGAGCAGGAGACAATGGCCTACTTCAACCCCAGCCGGGAATCGGAGATTGTGGTCGATGCCAGCCCGGTGGGACTGGGGGCAGTCCTCATGCAGGCAGACGAACTAGGGGTCATGAGGCCCATAGCATATGCCAGCAAAGCCCTCACCGACACGGAAAGGCGGTACTCCCAGATAGAAAGGGAAGCCCTTGCCATTCTGTGGGGTGCAAACACTTTAGAATTTACATCCTCGGCAAGCCCGTCGTCGTGGTTACGGACCATAAACCCCTGATTCCTATCCTGTCCGGAACGTCTTCCAAGCCGCCTCCCCGCATCGAAAGATGGATGCTGTCCCTCATTGAATACGGCGTCAAGCTCGTATACCACCCAGGCACTCATAACCCCGCCGACTACCTTTCTCGCCACCCAGGCACGGGGAACGCCCAGAGTCCCGTAGAGATGACAGACGCTGGGGACGCTGTGCATCTCGTCATTGAATCAGCCCTGCCAGTAGCCTTGTCGAGAGAGGACATTGCGGACGACTCGAACTCTGACGAGGCATTCCTAAGAGTGAAAAGGGCGGTGGCCACAGGAGAGTGGCGGGACATCCTCCTAAACAATGCCAGGAGGAACCCAGAGGTACAAAGGGACCTACAACTGCTGTGGAAAGTTCGACACGAGCTCTCGGTGTCATCGGACGGCCTGTTGCTGCGAGGGAACCAGATCGTGATCCCCAGGTCGTTGGTCATGAGAGTCCTCCAGTTGGCCCACACAGGGCACCAAGGCATGGCGAGGATGAAGGCGCGCCTCAGGCTGAAGGTCTGGTTCCCCGATCTGGAACAGAGGGTAGCCGAATTTGTGAGGACCTGCATCCCCTGCCAGGCCACGTGTCCTGCGGAGAGGGGTCCACCCATTCAGGCCATGGAACGGAGCGACGTGCCATGGGGAACAGTGCACGCAGATTTCGGCTCGACCGGAAGAGGTCTATTTTTCTTGGTGGTCACGGACCAGTGGTCGAGGTACCCGGAAGTGGAACTCGTGGAATCCACCACCAGCGATCACACCATCCTGGCCATGGACAAAATCTTCGCCACCCATGGGTTCCCACTCGAGATCTGCTCAGACAATGGAGCGCCGTTCCAAGGGCAGCGGTTTGCCAGATACTGCGCGGAACGAGGCATCAAGCACCGGAAGGTGACCCCGCTGTGGCCGAGGGCCAATGGAGAGGTTGAGCGTTTCATGCGGACGCTTAACAAAATTTTTCGTATTTCTGTCAATGGAGGGGAGGACCTGCGACACAACCTAATCGACTTCCTCCGAGAATACCGGTCCACCCCACATCGGTCCACCGGAATCGCACCCGCCGAGGTGCTGTTCAGGCGAATACCCAGAGGGCTGATACCCGAAGCGGGAGACCGACGCCCAGGAGTGATCGATAGCGCACAGGTGACAGCAGACAGAGCCGCGAGAAACGAGAGCGAAACAACAAGGCGGAGGCTGCAGGAGAAAGAGATAGCAGTAGGAGACACCGTCCTTGTCCGGAACAGGAAACCGGAAGGAAAACTCTCGATGACTTACGAAACCCAACCAATGGGAGTAACTCATGTCAAAGGTTCAATGGTCACAGCTGCGAACGCGCGAGGAACGGTGACCAGAAACGTGTCCTTCTTCAAGTGCATAGGACCCGTGGCAGCGGAGGAAGAAACTGATACTGACCAAGGACAAGCAGCAGAGGCGCCGCAGGAAGGCGGTGAACCGCCCGAAGACCCTGGGGGACCAGAGAACCTCGAGAGAGGCTCGCCCAGGTACCCGCGGAGGGAGGGGCGCCGCCCTCCGCAAAGGTTCCAAGATTTCATCATGGACTCGGCAGCCTGAGTAACTAAGTCTGTTAAGTACCGTTTGTTTTGAGCCATGTTGGCTCCCCATGTTTAATGTGTTTGTTGTTTGAGGGGGAAAAGGAGGGATGTTGTGTACATGGTACACGAAGCGCGCATGCGCGGCCCAGCGGGCCGGCGCATGCGCGCCAGTTAATAAAGGCGGTGCCCGGGGCAGTTCACGCCGGAGCGCCGGAACAAGCAGACGTCTCCGGCGTGTGTTCTTGCGCGCCGCATACGCGCGCTGGTGTCCTGATCCAGGGAGGCCCGCTCACCACCACAGGGCTTTCCCCAGGGCACAACAATATACACCCATGTGGTGTATATATACACCAAAGGAAGGAAGCAGCTTCCACATTGTATCCTGCAACGTTGAAGCTGCTTACTTTGGTGTGTATGAAAGTGTTCATCTACACACGCGGTGCATATGAACACTTTCATACACACCAAAGTAAGCAGCTTCAACGTTGCAGGATAGAACGCGGACTCTGCTTGCTTTGGTGTATATGAAGGTGTTCATATACACCACTGTATATGAACACTTTCACATACACCAAAGCAAGCAGCTTCCACGTTGTATTCTGCAACGTTGAATCTGCTTACTTTGGTGTGTATGAAAGTGGTCATATGCACCGCTGGTGTATATGACCACTTTACACCAAAGCAAGCAGCTTCAACGTTGCAGAATACAACGTTGAAGCTGCTTGCTTTGCAAACACCCGATATGCAGACTGTAATCAATTTGCAGGCTATATCAGTGCGTATAGCCCGCAGATTGACCAATCAGCTTCCCAGAAGCACCACTAGGGTGTTCTAATTATGCTTTTAGACTGGGTAATGCCGAATTACGAGCAGCTGGTTTCTATACTAAGAACTAGAGAAAGGTATATATTAAACACCATTTCAAGATGCCTCTCCAATTTTGGAGCAGTAACCTGCTTTTGGTGTACCAGTCCACTTTCTATGTTATTGTGAATTAGCACGCTGATTTCCCTCACAGTCTTTAAATGGAGCACTTGAACTTTTCCATGTAAAGTGGCTGCTCACTCCATCATATTCCTCGTCACCACATTTTTTGCATAATATTAAAAAGGATAGACCGAAAAAATGTAACTAGCGTGTTTCACCCTATCCGGGATCCTTCGGCGAAGAGTGGAGTTACTGAACACAAAGGGCGAGTACAATACAGGTCATTTAAAAGTTCATGAAATTTACTCGGATACAAATATTTTATATTGGTATAATAGAGTACGTAGCTACACTTTATAGTGTGCCTGTAAACTGATAGTGTATTGCTACAAATATTCTCTTTACAGAATTCGAGATGGCCCTTGCTTGCAGAAATAAATATTTAAGTAAGATGTTGCAAAGTGTCTGATATAGTTTGCTTGCACCACTTCGGGTCTAGGTTGTACAAAAGAAGCATGAATGCTTATTTCTCATGGATACATTTGTGCTATGCAGTTTACAAATACAATATCAAATCGTGCAGTTTTTCATGATACCACTCGATGGCAGTGTAAGCCCATTTAGAACATAAACTTGTTGAAACGTTATTTTCAATGCAAGCTGAAATCATTTCATTTGCTTAGCAGTTTCAAACGAATGGTGCTCACATTTGTTTTCTGTGTCTGTTGTGTGTTTCAATTACACCGACCAAGGCAATTTTCTGTGCTATTTGCATCATTTTGGATTCCGTCTTTGGACCTGATTCAGAGCTTGTTCTAATTGTAGTGTGAAAAGCCGACATTCTCCCCTCCTGTTTCCAACACCATAATTCTGAGATGGGTGGACATATTGGAGAGGAAATGTGCTTTCCAGCAGCAAAAGCTGCTAAAATCAGCCCACTGTCACCATTTTATCATATGTAAAGCTCTGAATAGGCTGCTGTGCTGTCATTTCATTGGGCGCTTTTGTGGATAATTTAGCATGAACACTATTCTGATGAAACAAAATGAAGTCTTATTTAAGCAATAGGCCCCGAGTGGCGGGGGCATTACCGACTTAGGTAATGCCCCGGGGACCATAGTTATCGAAGGCCCTGGGGCATTACCTGAGTCGGTAATGCCCCTGCCACGAGGGGCACAATGCTATTAGTACCCCTGCCCGCAATATCTGCGTGACCGGGGCACTAAAACCATTTTTTTCTGTCCCGAAACGCAGGAGCGTTTCGAAAAAAAAAAAAATGACCAAGAAAATGGCCACCGGGAAAGGGAAAACGGAGTCCGTTTTCCCTTTCCATGGCGGCCATCGGGAGCGGGCGCGCTGAGAACAGAAGTGTTCCCAGCACGTCTGCTCCCGAAAAAAGGGAGCAGAAGGTAAGTGGGGTCGAGGGGGCGGGAGTGGAAGCAAAAAAGTTTTATTTTAAACGTACTTGCGTCCCCGGCGGGGGGAAGTTAGTAGCAGTGACAAAATGGAAATAGATAAATGTCAAAACAAGCCAAATGAAAACAATCAATCCTGAGGTGACATTTGGTTCGTATCTAGTTATCCTCCAGTTTTCTCATTAAAACCTTTAAAAAAGTATATAGGAATAAAATCAAACTCTGTCTGTTTCCCCACATCAACTAAACCCATAACATATCGGTCAACTGCGCTAACCCCAAAAATCGAATTTGTTGGTCTCTGAATGCCTTACAGTCAACCACCAAGTGTTTTAGGGTTTCAGTGGAGCAAGAATCACTACAAAATCTACAATGCATGTCCGTAATTGACCTGTCCCATTTGCTCTTACTTTCCAGGGTATAAAGTTGGTTTAGTCAAAATCTCAGATATACCGCCTGGTATTTTGGGGCAAGGGAAGATACCAATGTAGCGCAGCGTATATGCTCCTTTTTCCTGGGAATTTAGCATACTCCTTGTAGAGCGAGTATGATAGCAGTAAGTCAGTTGTTGCTGCCCAGTCATACGTAACCATTTTATTTTTACTTTACTCATGCTGTTAGTTCTTCAGTAGAGGACACAATGTTTGATAGAATGGTTATCATTTTTATTTAAATTTGTTGATACCAATTGCTGAGTCCCAAAGTTGCTCCCCACCCAAACTTTGGTAAAGTTGTTAGGGGGACTCAGGATTTGGCAAACTCTGCTAGTTTCCTTCAGGAAGCTCTTGTAGCCAATGAGATAAGGCCATACTCATGCCTTACAACAACATTGTGAATGGAGTTCGCCAAACCCAAAGTTCTCTTCCACAACACGCCCTGCAAGGAATCTAGATGTTGTCCCAAGTCTATCAGTGAGATGTCCAACCTATATAAGAGCATGGGCTCTGCTTTAAGTAAGTAATGCTGGACGAGTGATTTAAGGGAAAAGCAACACAATTGAGAATAGATTGTCTTCATTTTTGTTACGAGAGGGACACATTTGCCTTTTGAGGAAAGATTTTCCGACCTCCCTTGAAGTACTATTGGATACGCTGTACCCCAAGTACCTCAGAGACTTTACTCTTTGCAAGGTGTGGTTTCCGACCCTGCAGTTGAAAGTTAAAGGGTGCTTTTTGGTGGTAAAGATGATGATTTTAGAGTTTTGATCGTTTACCTTGAGGTTATTGCCGTCAGCATACTGGTGGAAGAGTGTGAGATTTCTGTGCAGCCCGACAGGAGTCCTGTCAAACAGAACAATGTAGCGGCGAAAGCAAGCCAGTCGATCATCACTGTGCCCATCCTGACTGGTTCAGTCACCCCTGCATTCCACAGTCAGCCCAGATCCGCTGGATAGAGGTTGAAAAGGGTGGGCGCAAAAACACAGACCTTATGTAATCCCACAAACGTAGGTTCCGGGTTGGATAAAGCACCCTCCCTTCTCAACCTCACCCTCAAGGAGGTGTTAGTGTGAAACAACACCAGGAGCTGTACAATGTTCAGGGGAACCTTCCAGGCCATAAGCTTGTTCCACAGGATGTTTCTGCTCACAGTGTCAAATGCATTTGACAAGTCAATGGAAGCCATATACGTAGTTCCTACAATGCCCCTTTTCACAGCTAGAATTATCTGGGACATAATTGTGGCGTTTAGCAATGTTCCCATGCCGGTCCAAAAGCCCACCTGACAAGTTGAGAGCAGGCTTAAGAAATGGACATCGGACATGGAGCATAAGGTCCCTCAAAAGTAAAGTCGCAAATATTTTACTAGAGGTGTCCAGCAGAGCAACAGGTTGGAAACCTTTCAGATCTGTGCTGTTGCCTTGTTTGAATATAGGAATAATTATGATTTTCCTCCAGGTGTGGGGGACCCTGTCAGACGAATAAACTTGTTTGAATAAGGCACTGAGGCGGCCAAGGCAGACCTCTGCAGCTTCCTTTATTAGCACAGGTGGAATACCATCAGGGCCCGGAGCCCTTGAGGTTTTGGCCGTGCCAATTGCCCAAAGAATGTCATCACCCTCCCACGGGCATATGGCACAGTACTGTCTCCCATATGGGACAAAGCATGAAACTTTGGCTTACGGTATTTGTCTCAGAAGTATGTAAGCCAAACTTATTCCTTAATTGAGCACTCCACTTTCATGGCTGACCCTGAAAGTTTGTTGTTTAGTAATGACCAAAATTCGAAATTATCGCTTCCGTTCAAGGTTTTCAGGATCGCTTGGTTTTCCCTAACATGAGTGTCTCTTTTAAGAACTATCGGAAAGATCTTATGTTTTGTGTTGATTTGTCTCTTAGCCAGTGAGAAACCCGTCTCTATTAGTGATGACTTTACCAGGTCTCTCAAGGACTTCCTTTTTGCTCTCTTCGAATCTCTCACCCGCCTTTTGTAGGAGTGTGGGTTTGATGATCCGTTGTAAAATGTACCCTTGTTTACAAATTGTTTCAGACAATATGACAAAGTTTGATTGAAGTTATCTCTGGAAAAAAGTTCTGCAATATTCCCAGCCTTCATGAACAAGCGGCCCAGGATGGCAATAAAGGACTGACAAGCCCTAGAGTTCCATCTTACCATTTTGCCTCCCCTAACGGCAGTCACAAAAGCCCTACAAGGATCAAAACATTTAGTGGTGGGTGAAAAACGCACGGTCAACAACAAGGGAAAATGATCACTGCCTGTCCGCATCTTCACCTTTAGGAAAAGGTTCACATAACAGACCTAAGTCAGAGGAAACATGAAAGTGGTCAATCCAGGACTTTTCAGAGCCTCTACACCAAGTGAAAAACCCAGTTCAATTTCCTTCTCATTGGGCATGCAGATGTTGTTACCCCAGTTCCTTAAGAATTGATCACACATAAAGCCTGTTGAAGCACCCTTGGGTCAGGGGAGTAAGTGATCTGTTATTAAGGTTTTGTCATCTACACCCTCTGAACAAGATGTGTGTAAGTCCCCCCAGCATAATAAAACCATTTTCTCCTTTAACCAGCCATTCCGTGAATAGTTTGTCCAGTTCACCATGGATGTCCACAAGGGCAAGGTTAGTAACATTCCAGTAAATCTTTACAAGCAGAAACTCGACATTAAATATCAATATTAACTGCAAGTAGATTGTTTACCCTGGTTGGAACCTCGTTATGAGTACAACCCATGTTAAGGCCGACTGCAATAGCCAATCCCCCTTTCGGCCGTCCCTTTGTGACTTTCGTGGCTTTCTTACAATAAGTATGGTAATCTTCCAGTTCAAAGATAGTTACACACATAGATTCCTGTAAGAGAATGACATTAGCTGCATTCATACAGCAATTAGAGTAGTCAGACAATTTTGAAAAGCTGCACACATTCCAGGAAGCCACCCTTAATGACCCAATATTAAAGACAGTTATTTTAGGGTTTAGACTTGTTGAACATTGCAATTGTGGCTCCAGCCAGCTGCAGTCTTCCGGAACTGTAGTTTGGCCTTTCTCTACTCCAGCCTGGGTTGGAGTGGTGTTTTCTGTTTGTTGCGACTGTGGAGTTTCCGCTTAGAATTCAGCAATTTCGCTTGTAGATTGTAGTTCATATAACTCATATCATAGTGATCCAAGCGTCTCACAGTCATTCCAAATTATCTCTGCTATCAAGTTGGATGCAAAGTGGCAGACAGACCTCTCAGCTCCTTTTCTAGGAAAAGCCACTCTCTGAATGTCATCTGATCATATGGCGCCTAAGGTTGGTATAGCCTGGAACCTGGCACTTCTTCCCCACCGCATTGCCGCTCTCTGCCCAACTTCCAGTACTATGCGGATGACACTCAGCTCATTTTCAGGCTCCCTTCTGCCACACCTCTTCTCCATCTCTCATCTTTGACTCTCTGTCTGCTATCCAGAAGTGGTGTGCCATCAATGAGCTCTACCTTAATGCCAGTAAAACAGAGATTCTCCTCATTGGCCCACCCGCTCCCTCCTTTCCTGTCTCTCTCTGGCCCGCCTCCCTTGTCCCTCTTTCTGCTCATACCTGTGAGGCTAAAAACCTCAGGGTCATCTTCGACTCCACGCTCTCTTTCTCTCCTAGCATCTCTGACGTCTCTAAGAAGGCACACTACCAGCTGCACCTCCTAAGAGGTATTCTTCCTTTTCTCTCCTTACCAGAGTAGCTCACTGAGCTCTGGTTCTCTCTAGGCTGGACTACTGCAACAGCCTCTTTCTAAATCTGCCTTCCTCTACTCTCCGCTCTCTGCAACTCATCCAAAACAGGACTGCGAAACTTGTCCTCGGCCTCAAGCCCAGGGATCTTATCTCTCCAGGACTGACATCTCTGCACTCTCTCCCAGTGGAGGCGAGGATTAAGTTCAAAACCCTCTGCATTGTTCACAAGGCCTTCTGGGGCCTTGGGCCTCAATACCTTCAACTCTCTCTTCCTAAATATCTTCCTTCTCAAGCTCTTTGCTCATCCGCCTCCAACTCCCTCAGGGTCAGTCGCTTCTCCAAGCAACGAGTTGGTGGTAGATCTCTTTCTACAGCTGGGGCCTCCCTCTGGAACAGCCTCCCTGCCTCTCTGAAAATTGAGGAGAACCATCTCTGGTTCTGGAAGCACCTCAAGACCTTCCTCTTTGCTTCTGCTTTCTCTCCTCCTATCCCCTGCTGAACTCCTGGATGAAACTGAAACTGCACTGGACACTTGGCTACCCTCTGTTCCTGGGCCCAGGTCCCTCCCTGTCAGTTGCACACCTGCCCTGCCCCCGCGCTGGCAAACCGTGCACTCTGGGGCTGTTTCTGTATCCCTATAGCCCCCTACCAGCACTCGACATCTGATGTCTGCACTTACCTTTGCACCTGCCATTTATTGTTTTTATTTATTTACTGTTATCCTATGTACTGCACTTCCCCTCCCCACCTCTCCTGCACTTGTGCGATCTCATTGTCACCTGACCTAGTAAGAGCGTTGTCTCTGTCTTCCCTCTGTTCCCCTCCCTTGGCTCGTCGCACCTTGAAACACTTGTGTATAGGCGTGTTATAAATGCCATATCATATCATATCATAACCCTTTCAGGATTTGGCCCCTGTTCATGTACAGTGTTTCACTCGACTCCAAATTCATTGCCCAGCCCATAGAGGACCCTATGAATTTAGCATTGGTTGCCTTTTCAATAGTTTCAGCCCGGTCCTGTGGCTGCAAACTTGGTGCAACACCCCTTTCTCCTCCTAGGTTGTGTGATACCAGAGAGAACAAGTCAACTGCATCATTTGTGGCCTCATCTGCTGAAACCGTAGACTGTACCTCATTTAATGACACCTCCTGTGAGCTCGCACAGGTTTTTCTAAGAATGTGGTTATTTTGTTTTGCTTTTTTTCTGCTTCAGGGCTTTTCCAGTACAATCAGCGGCCCTCTCCAGATCATCCCACGTTTGCTGGTTTGAGGCCAAATCTATTACTGTGTCATTCCCAGACAGTGCATAGATGAAGAGCTTTTTCTTTTGTTCGAGTTTTGTGCTGGGCAATTCTTGGTCTTCTTCTGCTGCAAATTGTTTTTTTGGTTTTATTACCCACTCCCATGGACGTTATCTGTTCAGCACCCATTTGTATTTGGTCTTCTTGTCTCCCCACTATTTCAACTTGTCTCAAGAGAATAGCTCAATGGCAACGTGCTCGCCTTGGAAGCAAGACGACACAAAGCAACACAGGTTCGATCCCCAGGTCTGCGCTTAGAAACCTCTGGGTATTAAGCATGTTATAAATAACCTATCATATCATATAACTATGTCATCCTCACCTTGAGGGCTATCCACCCCTCGGTGCACCATATTGTTGTTGAGTTGACACTCAACAAGTGGTGAGGGACTATCATCCATATTGCTCTGCCCCACTGAAATACACTCCAGTTGCTCCCCCTGTGAATTTTCTTCACCAGCAGGGTCTAGAGCCTTAGCCTGAGTGAGTGAGCTGTTGTGATGTCTAACACATTTATTGTTCATTATTCAGCAAGTTTGTCCATTAGGAGCTTGAGTCCACAGTGGTCAGTTTGTTTGATATTGTCATGTAATCTGATCAATGATTCCAAGACGAGATGGAGAGCAGATATAGAAGCCGGCCCCAACTTGTCCAATTGCAGCAGTATGTTTCAGTCACGGCACATGTTGATATTTTTTGGGGTGAAATAATCTTCGTTGAGGGGTTGCTTCAGAATTGGCCTGAGCCTGCCAAAAGATGGTGTTAGCTGGTGTCATGACAGGGACAGTGGATGCCGTTCCAGGATTTAACTCTGTTTTGTTCAGCCAGTAATCACAATTTATGATTCCCTGCATATTATGGCAGGGACTTTCACATGAGTAGTCAAGCACCATTGAATCTTCAATCGGGATGTGCTGTCCCCCCTTATCTCCCTTTGCCTCCACACCAACTGTCACCCCAACAACTTCCGCCCTTGGAGTGAGGGCTTTATCATGTGTCCTTTTTGGAGATTTGTCCACAATCAAAGACCTTGTAGCTGAGTTGGACAAGTCTTTGGGTTTGGCGGTGTTCATCCAACTTGGTTTGGGCGTGATGAGGATCCCATGTTTGGTGACAATTTGGTTGTCGTTGGTGGACTGTAGACTGTCCAGAGGGGGAAGGCTCGGTGGCGGGAAGAAGGTGTTCATCACCACTTCACATGGAAGATGGAGGCTGAGCTGTATAGTTGCCCCCTCTCACTGAGGTTCTCGCATCACTGGGTGCTGCGGGGGGGGGGGGCGTTTGACCGTGTTGATGAGTGTTTCCCTCTCATGGCAGGGGGTCTGTGTCCATGAGCTCGCAACCCTCTCCTCTTGAGCTTTCAGGGTGGCCAGACCATTTTCTGTGATCACCAGTCTGCTGCTCCTTAGCTTTGACATGATGTACGACTGAGTGCCTGTGGGGGGTGCAAACGAGTTGGTCCAAGTACAATTTCAGTAAACAATGGAAGAAGCCTTACCACAAAATTGGCTCCTCTCCCCTCGATGCCCAAGTCCCACAAGACAACTTCCCAGTCCACTTAGAAGTCCACGCTGCGCTCTGAGCGGAACTACTGTGTTAGTAGAATGAGCTGTTAGGAACAGCAGCAGGCTCCTCCCAAGTAATAAAGAGCAGTGTTGAAAGACACACACAAAGCAGCCACAAGCCACCCATAAGACCATTTCCCTATCCAATTTGCGCAGGGCTCTGTGCTGGACTGCCATATTAATAGGATGAGCTGTTAGCAACAGCAGCAGGCTCCTCCCAAGCAATAATGAGCAGTGTAGAAAGACACACAGAAAGCAGTCACAAGCAACCCATAAGACCACTTCCCAGTTCACTTGCAGTCCACGCAACGCTCTGCTCTGGACTACTGTGTTAGTAGAATTAGCTGTTAGCAACAGCAGCAGGCTCCTCCCAAGCAATAATGAGCAGTGTAGAAAGACACAGAGAAAGCAGCCACACGCAGCGCACAAGACCACTTCCCAGTCCACTTACAGTCCACCAGGCAAGCAGCTAAAACTGGTTGAGTATGGGCACTATCTGAATAATAACGTTTTTAACTTATTTTTGAAGATTTCCATGGATTTTATTTCCCTAACATCCGGCAGTAGCCAGTTCCATGCGCTTGCGGCTGCCGCAAAGGCCCCTTTTTCCGCCAGTGTTAGTTTACATCTGGGCACTTTCAGGGCTGTTTGATCGAAGATCTTGACTGTATACATTGCTCTTTAATCCTTCGGATAGGTGTAACAGTTTATTCAATGTCACACACTCTTGTAATTGCTATTGATTTACTTTGTGACAGAGGTATTACATATTTAATTAACTTTGGTGAGATTTTTTATAATTATTACATAAAGTGCTTTCAAATATATGAAGTCTAAGATGTATTTATTTTATTAATCTCATGCCTTAACTGCCAAAGATATTGTCAGGTTTCATGGGGTTTGGTTGAATGTGGTGGAATGAGTGTATGATTAACACAAATTATGGTTTGGCCCTACACTTTTAGTGCAGAGTGTGGAGATCCCAAGCCAAAATGGAGACTTCAAAAAGGATCAGTGATTGGTCGGATGTAAAAGAAAGGCATTGTTCGAACATTCTAAACTGCCTTTCATTGTCAGCAGCCCAGCAGGAAGGTCTTATGTTTGAAGCTCTGAAGATTTAGAAACTTTAACTGGGCCCTTGAGCCTAGGATTTGTTATTTGGATCAGGAAAGTGTTGGAGAATTCAAGAAGAAAGTCAGAAATGTTCTGGTAAAAGAAAGAAGCAAGTTTAGTGACTTTATAATTTTTAACTGAACTTTGTTAAATTCAGGAAGGAGTTATATTTCTATACAATTTATTAACCAGTTCCTGTTTGCTTATTTTTTGTTTAAAGAGTTAGTTAATTTTGTTCTTTAAAGACATTATTTTTGGATTTCTTGAACAGTACTCTCATTTAATGAACTGCGCAACATATTTAGCGCATGGCAAGTTGGTGTGTGGAAGCCTGTTCATTTTTTCAGCGTTGTGTGTTTTTCGGCCATATAAAAAGTATTGAGCACTGTTCCTTCTTACGGTAACAGTGCTTTCTTTTAACGTCGGGTTAACGCTAGAAATCTTACACTGTCTGCGCAAGTGACAGTGTTATAGATACGCGAACCTGAAACGTTATGTTTTAGTTACTAACATTTTAACCTGCCGCGCTTACCTCATTAAGCTGCCTCTTCAAGGATCAGTGTCCGGAGCTCAGTAATTTCCTCTTTTCTACTTGAACAAATTAAATTAAGGAGGGAAAAATACTTAACTACTATGCATGCGCTTTTTCCTTTTTTCGAACTCTCTTCTCTGTTCCTATGCGCACACCATTTCAGAAGGAAACGGGATATCTTCACGCATGCGCATAACTCCAGTCAAGTGAACGTTTCCTTGAAGAGCGATATTTAACCGCAAGCAAAAGATCCAATTAGGGAACACTGCTTTCTTTCCACATGTACAAACAATTCTAAAAGGAAGAAGCAAGAGTTTCATATTTGGAATTTGTGTTAAAGCTAGAGATTCACACAAAAACTGACCTAGCATTTTCAGATGGGCGTGTTGTGTTTTGGAATTTGAACTGCTAGAAAACTAATTCATGGAACTTAGAGAGTGAGTTAAAGACAGCAGTTAAAGAGATAGTAAGAGCATCAGAGACACTACTTTTTCTTCAGTAATAAAACAAACACTTCCTCTAAGTTATCAAAAGAGGATATGGTGGTGTGTTTATTTATTCAATTCGATAAAGAGAAGTCCGAGCCTAGAAAAAGAAAGGTTAGTGACTAAAGTTTATTTGTTGTTATTTTATCTACAGGTTAAGAGATATTAAGAAGCTGAGCCAAACCTGAAGTTTATTAATTTGTCCCATTTTCCCCCTTTCCCTTGGGAATGCTCTCAGCTGAACTGTTTGTTACCAGTTAGGAGGTTAGCATCCAAAGGGGACTGCGGGGGTTCAGCAGCTTCCGCGGACAACATCCTGATTGAAGATAAAGCCTGACAGATATGTTCCCTAATCTGAATGACAGTGGAACGTCTAATAATTCATGGTTGGTGTCCCAGAAAAGCAATTAAGACAAGAGAGAGTGGAAGACGCAAACACTCCTCCATAACCTATTGGATATTGTTCGGGCTGTCAATCTGTATTTAGGCAGGATTGTTCTTTTTAGATCCTATGACTGTTTTGTTTGTGGCATTTGGTGGTGGTCATATGGGTAAAAACCAACTTACAGCCACATTGAGTAAGTTGGTGAGGCGAACAATTGTGACTGGTTTGAGCAACAATGGGTTGCATTGCTAAAAGTGATAAAAGGTAGATTTGCCAGACGAATGGCTGAATCCCGGGCAAACATTGGTGTGCGTCCATGTGTAAGAAATTGTCAGGCAGCCATGTGGATAGCCCCTGCCAACTAATACATTACATGCTTGGGGTCGTGGCCTCCAGTCTAGAAAATGATTGCATGGCTAAGTTGGAATCTGCTGTTTGATTTTCCTGTTCATTTGTTCGGTAGTAGTGTTCAGCATCACTCCTTCCCATTTTAGTTAGTCCAGATCAGTCTGGGGTTTTCAAACACAGGAATGCTTTTGATAACCTACAAAGGATTTTACATGTGATAAACAAATCATCATAAAATGCACACCTGACATTCTTGCTAACTCTGGAAGCTGAGAAACATTTGGCCAAGTTGATTGGGCCTTTTATTTAAGATGATATAGAAAGTAGGGTTTGGTTGAAACATGATAAATATGATCAGAACAAATTATAGGGAACTCAAAGTGAGAGCAGGAGTGAATGGCATACTCACTTACACTTTTCAGATACATAGGGGCACAAAACAGTGGTGCCCACTTTCACCCCTGGTGTTTGCGTTAGTAATGGAGTCATCTGCACATAAAATTAAGAGGTTACCCATGATTAAGGGAGTTACATGGGCATAGCTCAGCACAAGATCAGCTTATTCGCATCTGACTTTCCTTGGTTTCAGAACCTTTGTCCCCTCTCCCAGGGCTAATGCAGTAGATAGACAAATATTCAAAAGGCTCAGGCTTTCAAGTTAATTATCAAAATCCAAAAGATTAGTCCTAACCACCTCCAGGGAAATGAAAGAAGAATTAAAACAGGTGATTCCATTACAAAAGGCACATACATCTATTCAATATGTAGAAATATATATCCAAAGTAAAATTGACTAATTGTATAATGCCAACTACCCCAATGACAGATACGGAGTGACTTGGCTTGATGCAGGAGAATACAGGCATCGTGGCTAGGCAGAGTGACATTTGTTATGATGAACATATTACCAATGCTGCTATATGTCTTCCAGACATTACCAATACCAAAAGGGGAGGGACTTGCCAGGCATGCAGAATGATCTACTATCTTTTGTATGGAAAGGGGGCAGACGTAGAAAAACCAGGATAAATGTATATAAAACTAAAGAGAAAGGGGATATTGGTTGTCCTCATCTGTTCAATTACTATCAGGCTGCACACATACGAGTTTAGTAGAATGGTTCAAGATGGAGAACAACATTAGGTGCTTATAGAGGAGGCAATAGCAGATGAAAACATTTCAAAGCAGCCCTGCATCGCGGGAACGTCTAGATCAAACGCATCCAAAGCCAGCACTTTCATTGTTAGGTCCCGAGCTGACGACCCTCAGGGGCAGGATTGTGTTACCCACAAGGTGGGAGAATGTTTTTCATCAAAGGGCTACAGAAGAATTTAGGAATGGAAGGTTACTGTTTTAGGAATAGGTAGGAAGTTTGGCATTTGAGTTGTTTGCTGTTGCTGTTTGTTTTCCTTAGCCATATTTCGTGATCAGAAAGGCAGAATTATCTCTTTCCAAGATGTAGGTGGAACAGCTGGAAAATTGTTGGTTGAGAATTCTGTCTGAGGAAGAATGGAACCATCTATGGAATTCTAAACATGATCGACAAACTAGCAGGTGACAGTTTCTTTCAGCGTAGTAAAACAGTTACATTGTGGGTGTTAGTTTAACAGAACTTCACGTTTTCGCAGATATTTGTGGGACATGAAGCTGATCACTGGTGGGATATTGGGTCAATTTTTAGGCACTGCAAATAGTTTCATTTTAACAACGTTTGCAAGATGTATGCTATTTGGGTGTAAGAAGAGAGTTGTTCAGCCTGAGAAGCAAAGAGTACCATTGCAGCAGGAACAGCTTTGGATATAGTTATATGATTGTAGAAAACGTACTATTCTGGCCATCATTGCTCAGGGTCTCGTTTGTGCACGTGAGCGGCGGGTGCTTCAATAGGTGAATGTTCAGACTCAAATTCAAGCTATCATGTGATCCCTCTCGGATTCACTGTACAGGCACATGGCATCTGGGGGAAAGGTTTGTAAGCAACAGCGCATGTAAAACAAGCTGGGAAGCTGCTGGAAAGTACCCATCAACGCAAAGAGGGTGTGATGTTGGCAAAGCACAACTCATTCTCTTCAGAGCACCGTGACAGGAAAAAGTCTTTGAACATCTAATGCAGAGCATTCAGCATTACCAACAAATTGATTTCTCTTGTCGGAGTGAATACTCGGGCAGCAACTTGTTTCCCTTTCGGTGGAGACCCTGCCAGATGAGGAGCGGGTAAGGCTGAGCAGGGAATTGAGGACCTGTTTACTTCCAAAAAGGTAGCAAAAAATTAAATAAACTAGTCAACACTGAAAGTTGAGAACGTCTTCTTTAAAAATGGAAAGAACATTTGTATATAGTAAAACAGCCTTTCAGCTCATGGCAAAGGCTTACAGGTAAAGGGGGTAACCATTTAAGATCTGTAATAGGGAGGAAATGAGTTATGGTGATTATATGATTTGCAGTTATTAAATGTAATGCTTTTGTATTTGTATTATAGAAACCTGAGCGGCACTAACCAAAATATTCACTCGCCCACGCATAGCAAAGGGCGCATCCTCGACTGGGTAGCCGACCACAACTGTGATATTGACATCAGTTCTATCACCCCCACCCCTTGGTCCGACCATCTTCTCACACACCTCTTCATCTCCACCGCTACCACTAATACGAAAAAACCCAACCCAATCCCCACAGCCTTGGCAAGAAGGGCAAAAAACCTCACCAAAGAAAGGATTTTACCTGACCTCTGCACCCTCACCGCCAACCTTGAGTCCTCTGATCCGTCGGTGTTAGCAGATATATACAAATCTACTATTGCTCCTCTCCAGAAGAAAAAAGCCAAAAAGTGAAACACTCCAACACCTGGTTCTCCACTGCACTAAAAGAGCTCCGCTCTCAGACACGCAAAGCGTTGAACATCTGGCAGAGCTCACCTGCCACGCTATCCTCATACAAAAACTTTCCACACAATACAAAAAAGCCATAGTCACAGCCAAATCGCAGCCTATAATGAAAGGATTACAAATACCAGCTCCAAATCTAAAAAGCTTTTCGCAATCTTTAAAGAACTGACAACACCAGCCGTAAATCCCAAGATATCGTCAAAGATCAAAACTGGTATAACACAATACAAACTGCCCTACTAAACAAAATTGAACTCCTGCAAAAAAAAAAGAAAGCTAGCACAGAGCAAGTGATCAGCACTAGCGCAGAGCCTGTGACCACTAAAGACCCCATAACACTTTAAATTCAGGGAAGTTACGGAACTCAAAGTAATTGAGATAGTGAACAAAATCAGGCAGGCCCTCCAACTGCAAAGGAGACGCCTGCCCAGCCAAACTAGTCAAAGACTATGCAGAAATACTTGCACTGTTTCTGAAGTCGTTCATCAACGCCTCCTTCAATTCTAACACTGTTCCAGACAGCTTAAAAGAAGCCTGGGGGTGCCCACTTCTAAAAAAACCTACCCTGGATGCTGAATTTGCCAATAGCTATAGGCCCATTACCACCGTCCCTTTTCTGCTCAAGATACTGGACAACGTCACCTACACGCAAATCCAGCACTATCTAGAAGTAAACCACATCCTAGGCAAAAGACAGTCAGGCTTCCATCCAGGACACAGGACTGAGTCTGCCCTACTCGATCTTAAAATACAACTCAGTGACATCATGGACAAAGGCAAACCGGCACTTCTCCTCCTCCTGGATCTGCCCGCTGCCTTTGATCTTGTCATCCACGATATCTTAGGAATGCATTTAAAAATGAGGCCCACTTCTCACCAGAAGCTATCGCCTGGGTGTCCTCCTTCCTAAATGGAAGACTCATGAAAGTCTTCTCAGACACTGCATGCACCTTTCCCACCATCATCCACTGCGACGTCCCGCAGGGTTCTTACATTGCCCCCACACTCTACAATATATTCACCCTCCCGGTCTTCAACGATCTGGACTGTCGCAACATAGCATATTCCAATTACACTGTCGATACTCAGTGATACTACTCCCACTATCTGGTACTTATGAAGAAGACGCTGCAGCCCTAATCAAATCTACTCACCTATCCAGACATGGATGGCTGCCAGTGGCCTCTGCCTAAACGGGGACAAAACAGAGATCCTCATAGAAACTCTCAACAAGCTCCCACCACAATATAAAACCTTCAACATTGGCAACTCCCCCATCACAGTATCAACAGCAGTAAAAACCCTAGGAGTCTACCTGGACTCCTCACTATCCATGTCCCGCCAGGTCAATGCCATAGCTTCCTCTGCCGCACTCACCACCAAGGTGATCAATGCGGTTAAGCCTTTCCTCTCTACTAAAAATTGCCTATCTATCGGCAGAGCTACAGTAGGCACCAAATTGAAATACTGTAATGCCCTATTCCTGGGCATCTCGGCAAAAAACCTCAACAAACTTCAAGTCACACAAAATAATGGCCTTAGGGCAGTTCTGAGGATTCCCAAAAGGGAACGCATCTCTCAAGCGAGGAAAGATGCCCACTGGCTACCAGTAAAGGAACGTATACTCTTCAAATCACTGGCCATTACATACAAGTGCTTCTCTTCCGATGCCCCACCCTACCTATCAGAAAGAATTGCCCTCAACTCCTCAAATAGACCCACCAGATCCCACCTGTCCAATCAGATCTACGTGCCCACCTTCAAAAGAACCAAGGGTTCAGCTTTCAACATCTGACACCAAAAAACTGGAATGCATTGCCCACCACTCTAAGGAATGAAAGATCGTACACTACCTTCCGCAAAATGCTAAAAACTATACTGTTCTGCTAGACCTAACCAATATGTATGATATGATATGGTATTTGTAACGCGCCTATACACAAGTGTTTCAAGGCGCGACGAGGCAGGGAGGGAGGGAAACAAGGGGAAGACAGACAAACGATCCTACTAGGCCAGGTGTCATTCAGATCGCGCAAGTGCAGAGGTAGGGGGAAAAGGAGAAAGTGCAGGGGGAGGAGGTGGGGGGGGGAAAGTGCAGTACACGGTAAGTAGCGTAATAAAATAATAAATAATAAATAATAAATAAAAGGGCCAGCTGGTGGCAAGTGCGAGGTAAGTGCAGAGCAAGTGCTAGGAAGGGGGCTGTAGGGATACAGTGACAGTCCCACAGTGCAGGGGGAGCCAGGGAGGCAGTGCAAGTGGAGAGTGGCTGGGCCCTGGACCGAGGTCGCTGAGAGTGGCCAAGATGCAGGTTTAGTGCAGAATTTCAGTGGGGAGTTAAGCAGGTTTAGCAGGGGAGAGGGAGAGAAAAGGCAGAAGCGAAGAGGAAGGTTTTGAGGTGCTTCCGGAACCGGAGATGGTTCTCCTCAAGTTTCAGGGAGGCAGGAAGGCTGTTCCAGAGGGAGGCCCCTGCTGCGGAGAGAGATCTACCCCCAGCTCGTTGCTTCGAGAAGCGGCTGACCATGAGGGAGTTGGAGACGGATGAGCGAAACACGCTGTTCAACTGTAACCTAAGCACAGCATCACACACATATGTTACCTCTGTTCTTTTCTACTGTACCTGTCCTTATAATGTCATCCTTGTCTGTGACTGTTTCCGAGTTAAGTACCTTTAACAGCGCCATGATGACCCAGGGCCGCTGTGCGCTCTATAAATGCAAACAAATAAATGAAGATCCTGAAATGAGAGGGAGTGAGGCAGGGTCTGGTCGTTTATTATTTCTTACACCCCCCCCCCCTTTCCCTTGCGAGTTGTGGCAAATGTAACTGGGTATAGTCATTAGCAGACTGAACAGTTCTAGAGAGTTATGGGAGTTCAGCAACCACCGCAGCATTACCAACTAGGGTAATGGCTTGATAATTATCCAGCTCACGCTTAAGGTATGGGATCAGGCACACAAAATGAACATGGCTTGACATCCTACCCATCTCTGCTCACCCCTCTGCTACAGAATCTGTCCTTCAGACCTGGTTGTGTTAGGTAAGATTTTCATATTAATGACACATCCTCCTGAACTGTATCAATCCCCAAACTTGTTACTTTACTGGTGGATTATTTGTCTTTATACCTCAGTGAGTGGGAACCTTTTTTCCACACTCACAGATTCTGTCATTCTTTTTATGGGTGTCATTTTTTTAGACTGTACATAGTGTCTTTTTAATTCTATCCTCTTTGATAATTTTTGGCACATAATGCCTATTGTTGCTGGGTTGCCCTTTGGGCTCCCCTTTTAACTTTCCCTGGCTAGCCTTGTGAGAACTACAGTTCCCATGGGTAGAAAGGATCTTTGGATCCCTTTTACATTTTATTTGGTGAAACCAGCACACCCCACCTTATGTGGAGTGCTGGGGAGATACAATATATCCCCTTTCACACTAAAACTGTAACAATTATGTTACATGCACAAGCTTACCTTTAATGGCTGGTGGCAGTGATACATTTTACTAATTCTGTGCACCTTTACCGCAGGCTGTGTTCACAGCTGCAGTAAGGACGCCCAAGGGTGCTCATGTTACCAAAATGGCCCTGTCTTGTTTTTTCACAATTTTAGTGTTTCTTGTCCTTCCTTCCCCTGACATCCAGAGTGGGAAATTGTGTGATTTTTATTTTCAGCGGGAGTCACCTGGACTCCCCGCACAGGCTCCAGTTTGTCTGTGTAGGCAGGAACCGAGGGAGGAGTCCAGCACTACACAGCCCTTTCTCTTCCTCCTTGCCTGAATGGGGACAAATCCCAGTGGGGGACTGGCTGTCCTAATTGGACAACCAGACCGCCCCTTGTAAAATGCAGGGAGAGAATGCAGAAGTTGTACTGTAGTTCCTGTTAAATACTGCGAACCTGGAAGCTGAAGGCAAGTCACCCACTGGAACCAAAACTGAAGAGGATGAGGAAGGAACTGCAGCTGAGATGATTTCCAGTGACCGGAGAGCCTGCTGTGCAACCTGAGCCTACTGTAGCCCTTCCTTCCAATCAACCTTGGGACTCAGAAAATGACCCTGACCAAGAGCATGGTAACACCCAGTAGACTTGAGATTACCTGCATTTTGTGCCATCCCACGCCATGCTGCGACCTTGCGGTGCTGCAATACCCCAATACCCTGGGAACTCGAGTCATTGTGCGGTGCACGGTCTTCCGAATTGCGATTCACACTGAAACTTCGTGGGCATCCTGCTGGATCTCCAGAGGCACGATTCAAGTGTGAAAAGTCCCCTCACTGGAGTGCTGGGCCTTTGTAATGACGAGAATCGAACCAGCGATATTCTGTCTTCTTCTGTGCTCCTGAAAAGGCACCTAATCCACAGAGCCGCATCCAAATCTTGCCTAGAGCCTTCCCCGTTGATCCATTGATCCAAGGCCCTGTTTTCAGTCACCATGACAGGGAATACGTCGACCAGGTTTTTGGCTGCAGATGCTGAAGTCCTCCTGCTGCAAAATCTTCTTCTGTGCTGAGGTACTGTGCTAGCTTGGGTATTTACTTTAAGTCTCTTGTGATTCCTATATAGTTTTGGGGTGTTTTATGTGATTGGAAAGGCTTTTGTCTAGTTCACCCAGGCTCACTGCTGGAATCCTCCAAGGGTGTCTTCTGTGAAGCCCCTGGACCCTCAACTAACTCTAAAGTAAAAGAACTCACCTGTTTGAACAGTCTTCCTTAGGAACTCCTGGCTTTTGCTACTTAAGAACCTATCCTGACTCTGCCTGTTGGACACTAGACCCCAGTGACCTCTCTTCTGCCACTGAGAACACTCATGCTCCAAGAATAAGGGAACGACTTTTAAAAGATTGGGCCTTTTGCCTAGAAAAGAGAATACGTGTTTAAAAGTTACTTGCAAAAGAATTTAGTAGGTAACTGTAACTCTGAGAGTGAACAGTTACACAAGATATTACATAGCTTAGAAATGCTCTGCTATTCTGAAAAGTATATCTAAAGTTGTTTTACTTATCTTAGAAATGTTGTGCCATTCTGAAAAGTATATGTAAGATCTTTCTTTCCTTAGAAACTGTTTGCCATTCTAGCAGAAAGTAGATGTAAGGGTATAATATTCACCTGTGATTTGGTTGTGCCTCTTCCCAAAAGTAATGCTGTTGGTTTCACTTCACTATTCCTGTTAGTATAAATGTATGAGTGTTCCCCAACTGGTTCTTGCTTCCACTGACTTGCTGTTAGCCTATCCAGAATGCGTCTGCATTAGGTTTTACCTACCTAGATTAACCTTCTGTCATTTATAAAAAGTAACACTGGGTTTTGCTTTCCATGTTGTGTTTTAGACAGGCACAAAAACAGTCTTAGGTTTATACCTTCCCCAAGTTGCTGATAGTTCCTTGAAAGAATATATAGGTTTTACTTACCTTGAGTTAGCTGTGTGCCATCCTAAAATAAGTTACAAGAGTTAATGCTTATCTCAATCTGTGTTTCACTGATCTCAAAAGCACCTGTAATTGAGTATTACATCCTTAGGTTTTGTATAACTGTGTGTCATCACAAATGTAGTTATAGGTTTTTACTGTACCTAGAATAAGTGTTCCACTATTCACAATAGTTGTCCAGTTGACTGATTATGTGATTTCTTGCTGAGCATCACAGTACAACTATTAGGGTCTACTACCCTGCTATTACTGAATGTAATCTGAAAATAACCATTGGTTTTACTCCCCAAGAATAGGTGGGTCCCATACTGAATATGCTTAAAAAGGTTTGCCTTCCCTAGAAGGCAAACCTTCTAGGGAAGGCAATAGGTGTCTCAAATAAGGTTACATGCTTTGGTCTGTGTATATTCAAGACTTAACTTGGCATAATTGTATTTAAAAATAAACCTTTATTTGTTATAATACTTCTGCCAGTGTTTCTAATGATTCATGTGTGTGTTATAGATTCGTTGTACTGGTCTACAGCCCTCTCTCCCTCCTAAGATAAGCCTGGCTGCTCTGTCTACGCTACCAACAAACTCAGGAGGTACAGCCTTATACTGAGAGTGGAGTCTTGTACTGCCTCAGTTGAATGGTTTTGATTAAGTTGGGTAGAACTTCTGACAAACTTCTCCTACACTGGTTGGGATAAGGGACAATTTGACTGATGGATTCCAAGTGGGTCACTATGACTAGGGGATATGTACTGCAATGGAGAAATCAAATATTTTCAGACTTGTAAAGAAGGGTGGGGCTTGGAGGAGAGGGATATAGATTCATATTGCCAGGTCAGGCACTGGGCACAGAATACAACGATTATGATTTAGGGATCGAGGAAGCTGTATCCATTCAAAATAATCATTTTTAGTAAGGGGATTTGAAAGAGATCATTTCTTAAAAGTATCAAATAATACCAGATAAGCCACAATCCTCTATCTCAATCTATAGGTCCTAACAAGCTGAAGAATTAGGTAGACAATTTTCAGATGAGGAATGGAATCAGGCTCTCATGTCAGCATTTGTTTCATTGAGAAGCATACAGAGCCAAGAATTACAATAGAAATGTAACCATTGGTGGCATTAAAATACACTAGCATTAGACAAGACTGATAGGTGTTTGAGTGTTTGCAGGCAACTGGGAACTACCCTTCATATTTGGTGGAACTGTCCACAGTTTAGAAAGCATTGCTTTGATGTGAAGACTAGTATGAAGGGAATTCTGTGACTAGCAATATCAGATGATCAATTTGCCATTCTATTTCAGATCCAATGAGGAGACAGAGGAAAGATGAAAGTGGGATGTATATGTTGTTCATGCAATTACTCCTAAGTGCTAAAAGGTGTATAGTGTCATGATTCGCCATTTCAGCCCCTTCCTGACTACGTGGTCCATAAGGCATTGCTACATTCCCTCTAAGGCACACTCAACATGGCCGACGTTAGTGCGCGAGTACGGCGCTAGCGTTTCCAGGAGTTCGCCAGTCCCTTGAAAAAGGACACGCCCCGCGGCACTTCGCGTCTCAATGCTAGACATCCGAACTTCGGCAAGCGTGCTCGTATTTTCCTGTGCTCTTACCCTCTGTCCAGGATCTTGGAGCTTCTCTTTCCTAGTCTCCTTCAGCGCTCCCCTTTATCGAGGGCCTTTGCCATAGCGCTCGCTCTTTCCCTTGATTCTCCTGGTTCCTTCCTGGTCTCCTTCCTTCCGGGACGTTAGTTGCTTGTACTCCTTCCTGGAATTGAACGCAGACTCCTTCAGTCAGAATAATCTACACGCTGGCGACGGAGGATACTCGCCCGTGTCTTTACAAGTCCCGAGCTGTCCGGAAAAAGGAAAAGAACCAGTCCAAGACTTCGAAAGACAAACAGGTGAGATTTCAGGCTAAGTGTGACATATAGTGAGACAATGCACAAAAGAAGAAACCCTACCAGACATTGGGCCTCATTAGGACCCAGGCGGTAAGGGGTTTACGGCGGAGTAAACAGCGCCGACCCTTACCGCCTGATTCCGAGGTCCCTTAGCGCCATGGATTTTAACACCTGCTAAAAGCAGGTGTTAAAACCTCCATGGCGCTAAGGGACCTTGTTGTTAATTACGCCACCGTAATTTACGGTGGCGTAATTAACGCCTTCCCCACTCCCATTATGCCCTATGGGGCAAAAATGGGAATGGGGAAGGGTAAATGGGTTAATGGGGACTTACCGCCCCACTCACCTCGGAATGGGGCGGTAAGTCCGCCAACCACCATGGCGTAAACATAGTTTACGCCATGGTGGTAAAGGTACGACCCAGGCGGTAACTTACCGCCTGGGTCGTAATGAGGCCCATTAAGTGTTACCAGAAGGTTTGGGATCTCCCCAGCTTAGAATGGATGCTGGCACTGACTCCATGAAAGATGTCAGTCAATGGAGTTTGAAAACCTTCCATATCCTATGCGAAGGGAGACTGTCAAGAAGTATATATCCCAAAAAAGGCTTGAAATGCTCGACCTGCTTACAGACAGACATGTGTTTGATTTCGGACATGTGAAAAACCAATGATGGTGGTTTGGGTTAGGGGCTATCAAAAATGATAAAAGTGTGAAAGATCGGAATAAGAGCAAAAGATTCTTTAGCATTGCTTACTTAGGCAAACGGTTATAAACAATTTTTTAATTGAACCATTATCAAATTCCTAGTGTAAAACATGGCATTGTATGATTCTAAACAGACAAATAAAGAAATCCTGTTGCAAAAGTAAAGAAGTGTTCAGCATACAGATGTCTCAGTCTTTATGCTCAAACTTTGAAATCAAACAAGCACGAGAAAGAGGGATGAGTGGGTCATTCTATGTTTAGGTGTGGGAATGTTCATGTCTCCTACTATTCCTCGCCTCTCGGTATTCTTCCCAGCCTCCCTCCTCTAACACCTCCAGACATTGTTCTGATATGTATGTTCTATTTGCATGAGACCTGATAGAAATAGGATTACATATATCTCTTGGGGTAGAGGTACCCCTAAGGTGGACTTTTTTAAATTACAATTGGATTTCATTTCTGCTTGGCAGTTGTTACAGGGAAGCATGATGCCTCATGTTCTTAAGGACAGAAATGAGGAAGAGTAGAACTTAGAATAAAGACAATCCGCTTTAAGTAACTCAGGGTATCACAATCACTGCTATGTAATGGAAAGCAACATTTAACTGTAAAGACTTGCAAGAGCATCTTTCAAAGGTCAAAATAAACATAGTTGTAGCCCAAGTTTGCTTATTGTTTGCCGTATCTTACAAGGCACTATGGGTGCAACATATCCATAATATCTACATTTTACGTAGACTCAAATAAAACACAACTTGCACATTAGAATGCCCTTGTTTTAATAAACTAATAGAAAGCAAATCATTAACATTGGTCAATTCGTACCCAGAGGGTTGTGTCTGGCCTATCAGGAAAGCAGGTGGAATCTGTCAGGTCGCTGCCATTCTATTCACTCCCTGTGGGGAATTGCCATCTGGCAAGAATTTAGAAGTTCTGGCTCTGCTAACCAGACCGCCTTTCCCTAAGCTCAAGGTCAAAAGCATAATGACAGCTGTCCCCTGCTTGCTGAAACAGTCTTCTGATCTGCAGCATCTTTTCTCCAGTATCACAGAGCAGGTTCAATGGTAGCTGGCACATTGTTGACAGCTGCAGTGACTGCTAAGCCACTGATTTACCAAAGCCGCATTTAAAATCTGCACCTGTGTTCCAAAATAACATAATTATGATGAATTATCATCCTGATGGCAGTTTAATCTTTAAACATAAGCCACACCCAAGTTCGGTATGGTGGCTGGTAATTTGTATACTAATTAAAGCCACATCTTATCTGTATCATACATATGTCAACACTGTGAGCCCAAACCTGTCATGGGCATGCTGTGTGCATTTTGTCTAGACTGGATGTCTCTGCTGCAACCAGGAGGACAATAGCCATAAGGAGCTGTCCCTCTTTTAGTACTTTGTGTGGTCAGGTAACACCTCTTTGGAACAGGACAGAGCTCAGCAGGAGTTGTCTTGGGAAGCAGCATTCAAAGGGCACTGAGGAAGTGCGTGGAAGGGCTGTCTTGCTGTCGTATACTCTGTTCCTCCTCACTGCCACTGCTGCTTTATCATGTGGAGAACGGCATCAGTTTCAATTGCATGATCGGAAGCCCGCCCCCTGCCTGCATCACTGTCTTTAAAATACAGCAGTCACGTGCACCGAGGAAGTGCACTGAAGTACTGTCTTGCTGTCGGATACTCTGTTCCTCCTCGCTGCCGCTGCTTCTTTATTAAGTGGAGAACGTGCAGTAGTTTGAACTGCATGGTTGGTCCCCCCCTGCTGCTCACCCTGAACTGTATTTAAGAAGAATAGTTAATTGGACTTTATGACCACCCTGAAACATTAAAACATCTCACGTTATATTGCCCTGGACTAACAGATCTGAGAACTGTGCATCTGAGCAAAGTAATTAACCAATACGCAACACTATCAGGAGAAGAGCTTTGGTTGAAATTTGCAAATCCACTACAGAAAGACGTTTTTGGCCTGACAAATGTCCTACAAAAATTGGAAATCTTGTTATCAATGGAAAATTGAGAGATATTACCTCAGGAATCGGAAACTACAAAGGGGCAGAGATGTCGAAACAGCAACCTGAGAGACTAACTGAAACAACATCAACTGATGAGCATACAGTAGCTGTGACCAACATGGATTGGACTTTATTCCACCGTGAATAGCCTTTCTTTTTAGTCTGTTCTCCACACCTTTCTATGTGATGAATGGAACAAACTGTGCTAACTTGGGCCAATAGGGCTGTTTGCGAAATCTCTGCCTTTTGTAAATGTGTATAGAAGGGAAAATGTTTCAAAAAGTTTGTATAAACTAAATGAAATAAAATAAAAAAATTAAAAAATAGTTAATTGGACTTTATAAACATTTTTGTTTTGTTTATAGATATCCTTTATTTGTCTTTTTTCTTAATAGATCGGATGGCCACCACCCGCCCACATCATTGCCTTTAAAATACAGCAGTCGCACGCACCAGCACGCGCGCACTGAGGAAGTGTACAGAAGTGCTGTCTTGCTGTTGGATACTCTGTTCCTCCTGGCTACTGCTACTGCTTTATCAAGTGGAGAACATGCAGCATTATGAATTGCATGGTTAGTCCACCCTGCTGCTCACCCTGAACTTTATTTAAGAAGAATAGTTCATTGGACTTTATAATCATTTTAGTTTTGCTTATAGATATCCGTTATTTGTCTTTTTTCTTAATAGATCGGAAGCCACACCCCCTGAATGCATCACCGCCTTTAAAATACAGCAGTTGCATGCACCAGCGTATGCGCACCGAGGAAGTGCACAGAAGTGCTGTCTTGCTGTCGGATACTCTGTTCCTCCTTGCTGCCACTGTTGCTTTATCAAGTGGAGAACGTGCAGCAGTTTTAATTGAATGGTTGGTCTCCCCTGCTGTTCACCCTGACCTTTATTTAAGAAATATAGTTAATTGGACTTTATAATCGTTTTAGTTTTGCTTATAGGTATCTGTTATTTGTCTTTTTTCTTAATAGATTGGAAAGCCCCACCCCCTGCCAGCATCACTGCCTTTAAAATATAGCAGTCGCGCGCACAGAGGAAGTACATGGAAGTGCTGTCTTGTTGTCGGATACTCTGTGCCTCCTCACTGCCGTAGATGCTTTATCAAGTGGAGAACATGTAGCAGTTTGAATTGCATGGTTTGTCCCCCCTGCTGCTCACCCTGAACTTTATTTAAGAAGAATAGTTAATTGGACTTTATAATCATTTCATTTTTCTTATAAATATCTATTATTTGTCTTTTTTCTTAACAGTTTAGAAGCTCCACTCCTTGCCTGCATCACCGCCTTTAAAATACAGCAGTCGCGCGCACCAGAGCGTGCACACTGAAGAAGTGTACATAAGTACTGTCTTGCTGCCGGATACTTTGTTCCTCCTCGCTGCCACTGCTGCTTTTTCAAGTGGAGAACATGCAGCAGTTTGAATTGCATGATCGGAAGCCCGCCACCTGCCCGCATCACCACCTTTAAAATACAGCAGTCGAGTGCACCGAGGAAGTGCACAGAAGTAGTGTGTTGCTGTCGGATACTGTATTCCTCCTCGCTGCCGCTGCTGCTTTATCAAGTGGAGAACGTGCAGCAGTTTGAATTGCATGGTTGGTCCCCATGCTGCTCATCCTGAATTTTATTTAAGAAGAATAGTTAATTGGACTTTATAATCATTTTAGTTGTGCTTATCGGAAGCCCTGCCCCTACCCACATCACCGCCTTTAAAATACAGCAGTCGTGCGCACAGCAGAGTGTTTACTTTAGTAACCTCCATCATATCCTTTAGTACTCCCTTAGTACTCTTATCGATTGAACATATACTGAATATGCTGAATAGAGCCACCGAGTGAATAGCTCTGCCGGCACACAAGCAGAGAACTACAGACGTGTAATACGGTGCTGCATATCCCTCTGTAGTATATTACTAGGTAACACAGTAATGCTGATAATCTTTATTATTTTGTCTGAAAATGTCCGAATGAGTTGAATAGTGTTGGGCTGGGAGGCCCACTGTTACAACACGTTTACTTCCATGGCAGTATATCTTATCTAAACTCATCTGCGTGTGCAGCGCCTTTCTTGCCTTATCGGTAGTGGAATTGGCTACACGTATTCGAAGTCATACACCAGTAACATAGTAGGTACTGCACAATAGCACCTTCTGAACTATTGTAATCTGTTGTTTAGTGTAATTGTTGTCCTGCTGGAATATTACACACACTCACTCAGTGGCGCCAACACTGAGATAGTAGAAGAATGACTTGGGGTTCTCCAATAAGTTGTTTAATGCTTTTTTCTCCAATAGTATTGTTTAGCAAACAGAAGGTGTCTGACAATTGTTGTAGTGTATGAGTGATAGTCTTTAGAGTGTATTCCTTGGTATCTGGATCTGTCTTTGTACTCCTGTTTTAAAAGCAATAATTTTGTAGAAACACTAGCTTAATTCCTCTGTTATGATGGTGCCTGAGATGTGAGAACATCGAACATAGAAACATTGTCGACATAATTTTCAACATAGCATTAGTAGTGTACACGTGCTAAGTACAAAGCTGACCAGTCTATCTCTAGTCACTGACTTCCCTAAACTAGGGAAGCTGTAGCAATATCTAATATTGCCTGCAATGTAGGGAATATAACTGAAAACATCATAGAATCACCTGAGCATGATTCCCAAGTGCCAAGAAAAGTTCCAGAGAACAATTTGATGATTGATAATCAACTTCCAGATACCTCCATTAGAACAGTCAGCAACAATGGTGGATTTCACTGGGTGCAACATAACTAAGCAGGCAAAAATGACAACTGATCCTATAAGCATGTCCCTGTTAACTTCACCTAGTCAACACTATCCACATCGTGGAAATCGGACCTGCATTCCTTAGGCAATCACAACAACTGGTTTGCATAAAAAACTAGGGTCAGGGAGTGAAAAAGAGACAAGAAAAGCAATTAGTGGAGCGACACACACACACACACACACACACACACACACACAGAGAATGTGCCTAATAAATTGAGTCTAATGACAAACAATTTTCCTAAGAAAGCCCAGAGCATACTGCTAAACGAGAATGACAAATTAGGCAAAAGACCTATCCTGCATGAAGTAAATGAAAGCGATATCTTGACAACTAAAGAACTAGAAATAGCCACCAGAGAGATTGAGCATGAACTCAAGAGGTGGTTACCTTGTTTGACAAGCAAGCTAATAGAGAACATCCTTCATATCTCCGCTGAGACATACAAAGAGGATGTACCACTTAGCTTGGTCCACCAGAGAACTCATAGTCTTTCCAACAATGTAGCTACACTACTACAAATTAATGGTCAATCCATGTTAACTACTATGCCCCCTTCAACTGGTAACATTACGACCAGTTTGCCAATGAATGAGACGATAAATCTAGAAGTAAATAGCAACCTTAACAATGCTGACATTAGTGACATGCCAATCCCACATCCGTTAGACAGTTGTGAGGTGGCTAGTAAGGATGAGAATGTTTATGACGCCTCTGATGACATAGATCAATCCAAGAATGCATATTCATTAGGTAAACCAACAAAAATTTTGTCAGAGCAACTGACTATAAATCTAGATGTATCAAGTAACAGAGTAGCCAGTAATGCTTCAAACGCTATTTCTGAAATCGTAGAAAATCATATATACTGATTAAATGGAACATTTGAAAGTTTAGAAAAGAAAATTGATGTGCAATCATTATTGCACAAAAGTATCAATCGATCTATACGAGTATGTAAAGATGCTGCATCAAATACAGAAGCAAATTTGGATGAAATTGGGTCGGTCCCCATAGCGAGTCCTCTGACCAAAACATGTCAAAAGACGAAGCCTAAACCTAAGATTGAAAAGAAAGTGCTATCTCCCAAGCATGTATGTTCTAAAAAAAAAAGCTAGGGAAAAAGAAAATACTTGTATACTCAAAGAAAAATCGAATGAGGCAATCTTGACGCCAATAAGTGGAAGTGGTAATGCTAGCAAACCTAATGATGAAGCTAAAAGGAGTAATCCTGATGGAAGTCTTGCTATTGGTACCTGGGCTGATCAAGAGGCTAGCAACTCTCCATGAGACCCCCTTAAAGTAATATTAAATCAGAATGACATCCGTAACGATTTACGAGAACTAATTAAAGAATCTTAGATAGATAGATCTAGCCACAGTGTGAAACAAGATAAAGTGGATGTGGTCCCTGTCATCGAGATGACCAGTTCAGGTGATGGTAGCTTATCCAACGCTGGTAATTGTAATCAAATGGGTAGCACTGGGCACATAGCAGCATGCTGCGCAGTGAGCGCTACAAAGCTCAACGATGATACCGCGAATGCAACTTGTGCCTTGCTGGAAATCAACAATACCGCACTGGATTTCCAAGATGTAAGTAAGACTGGAATTAACATCCAATTGGACACTGTAAAGGCATTAGAAATTAAGTTTGACTCAGGAATTGACAGTCATCCCGCATTAAATAGAACCACTCTTATGAGAATTATGAATACTATAATATCACTAAGAATGATCACACCCGATGATATCTTAATTGTGGAGCAGCTTAAAGACAGACATCAAGTAACATATCATGTATGGTTCAAATCTAATCTGACCATAGCCTATGTGTTAAATTATGAGAATTAACATTTTAAATTAGGTTTTAGTTGTAAAGAAATCGACATGAAGAAAAGCAAATATCCAAAAGTAAGTATGAAACCACAGAATCAAATAGCTCCTTCTACCATAATAGTAGATAAGAACTTAACTATTCTTTCCCCTCTGCCTCAAAGAATTACACCAATAGACAGATCTGAAGCTAGAGTAATCAACAAAGTAACACAAGTGGATGAACATTATAATAAAACTGGGTATGGTTACCCACTATTTTTAAAATTCACTTTGCAGGCACGCCACCATAATCACTGCCTAATGTGCTTATGGAAAACCAGAGGCTTCAACCATCTGTCGGCGAATGATGGGCTACTAGATCATATCGACCTCTTTCAAATAATAGCATTACAGGAAACATGGTTTACGGAATTGTGTGAGATTGATTGGTGCAGTACTCTCCAAGTGCTAGCCACTATAGGCGAAAAAAGTTGACTGCGAGGTGGCTTACTTATTTCTGTACACCATCCCTGGAGGTTGAGAGCAAAACACTCCTCTGCCATGGTACAAGCTGTTTTTAGTAAAAACAGAGAACATAATCTCCACTGAGATTATGATAATTAGCATTTATGCTCCTCCCAATAGAGTTGCCACTAAATCTAACTATAGACTTGTGAGGCAAATACTTGAATCAAATAGGCCGAACATTCCTGTGTTTACAGTAGGATATTTTAATGCAAAGATATATGATAACATCCTCTCCCCTCTCCATCAGTTGGACTCTGGCCCTTTGTCCAAAATGGAAATTGATTTGCATGGGTAGGCGTGTTTCAAACTGTTCACCAGTCTCAACTTCACCATGCTCAATGGTAATTGTAGTGGAAACTCTGGTAGATCATATACTAGAATCAGTGGTAAGAGTGCTTCCACAATTGATTATGTTTTTACCAACAAACTTGCCAAGATAATAACTACTGATATGTCTGTTATACATCGCGAGGAAAGCGACCATCTTCCTCTATGTGTTAAGCTAGATGTGGTGGTCAAAGATGCCAAAATCCTCAAGACAGGTGAGGCTGTTCTAAATCCCGGTAAAAATAGAATCAGCTGGAACTCAACTAACCTTGAAGTGGCAAACAACATTGCAACCAAAGAGCTCCATCTCTTTGTTATTAAATATTAGGCATCATATACTAACTGTACACTAACATGTATTTAATGACTCGAATTAGCGATGCTACTAAAAAAAAACTAAACATAATAATCCATGTGAACGATGGAACATGTCAGCAACAAAATATCTGAGATATGACCATAACATCCAAATAGCGAAAAATGAGATGAGAAAAGAAATAGCACAAGTCATAAATAAAAAAACGATCTAATTTCCTGTGTTATGATGTCCCGACAATGGTGAAAGATATACAAATTTGTTTCTGAAGCTTCCTAAGAAGATAGAAAAAGAAGCAACAATATCAATAATGGCTAACATTGGCATCTCATGCAAAAATAATAATAGCATGGGTATCTGGTCTACTCTCAGAGAGGCAACAAAAAATGTTTTATGATTAATAGTGTCCCTGATGAAAGCTGGCGAACCCATATCCAGAATTCCTTGGGAGCCACATCTCCTAGCAATGAACATCACACACAGCTGGAAGCCTCATGGTCCTGTAGTCAGCCAATTGAACAGATCTTCCTCATGATAGCCAAACTGCCATTGTCACGAGCAATAGGTCCTGACAGGTCCTGTAACACTCTGCTCAAGTTGTCGACTGATGTTTGGGCAAAAGCTCTGTTTCCACTATTTAATGCAATAGGTAGTAGTGGCCAAATATCTGGGACTTGGACAGAAAACATTGTACTTCCAGTTTTCAAAAAAGGCATATGGAAACTACCTACCAACTACAGATAGCTAGAAATGCTCGATATTTCTGCTAAAATGTTCGCATGTATTCTATTAAATGAGCTGAATCAATAGATTGATCATAATCAGATCCTGCGTACTAATTAGACAGGCTTTAGGATGAAACCCCAACACTAGCCATAATTTGATTTGTTTGGTATCAACCATTGCGTATGCTTAAGAGTGTCGTCAATTGCCAGTTTATGCACCCTTTATTGATTTGTAGCACAGCATTTGACACAGTCATGAGGAATAAGCTATGGAACAAGCTAGTGCAGTGGGATGTTCCTCATAGCCTGTTAAAAATGATTCAGCTGCTATATTCTGACACCAAGGTTCGAGTGAGAACCAACAATATAGGCCATGTTACTGATCCATTTCCAACAGTGCGTAGAGTCAAACAGGAATGTATATTGGCAGCAACACGTTTTAACTTATATCTAAACAATCTAGCAATATCTCTGAATCTCCCAGAGGCCCGTCCCGTTAAATTTGGCCCATTGAATTACAGCTGGTTAAGTTACGCAGATGACGTTTTGGTAGCGGACTACACACCTAAGGGCCTTTAGGTGCTCCTGGATGCCCTGAGTGAGTATGCGTCTATCAATGGTCTTTAATATTGAGAAAACCAAGATTGTGGTATATCAGGGTAAAAATAGGACTATGAAATAACTGAGTGCTATGTGGCAAATAGATGGGAAAGAAATATAACAGGTGAAATGCTACAGATACTTAGGCATCATAATAGACGAGAGGCTGAGCTGGGAACAACAATGGAAGGCTAACGAAACCAAATGTATGACTATAGCATAAGCTTCGAGCAATTTCATCGGCCGTCAAAGTGGTATTTCCATTAAGACAGTACTACTGCTGTACACCGCTAAGGTGGTGCCGTGCATGCTATATGGTGTCGAAGTATGTGGGTGCAAATTGATATGTGAACTAGGGAAACTTGAAGCTAAGATCTTTATACTACTGTTGCTTATTCCTACATCTCTCTGCATTGAATTTCTCCTGCTAGAATTTACAATTGTTAAAATCGCAGGAGTGTTTGTACATAGGTTAGCCATGATTTATGAGAAATTGGTACGACTCAGTAATGGAACTATTACGTGTGCCCTCATGCAATCCTTTGCTACGATGGAAAATCAGGCGCAGATAGGGACACTTGGCCGACTATATGTGAAGCACAAGACATGGATAAAAGAAAATGTGACCATAAAATCCCCCGTGTCCTTACTCCAGATAAAACACTGTTGTAATGAAACAATAAAATATCATTATAGAGAAAGAGAGGTGGTGAATCTAGCATCATTGGTAAATGGTGGTCCTTTCATGGCCTACTGGTTTGAAAGATCCAACCGAGGCACATACATTGATGCATATATCAATAGGGAAAGTTTAAGAAATTATCCGCTGTGCAAATTCAATTGTGTAGAAGTGCTGGAAATAATAGGGGCACGTATGCATCTAAAGCGCAAGGAGCAAAAATGTCGGTTATGTGGAAACAACACAATTGAATCAATAGAACATATATTGTGCAGATGTGAGTTTAAATACACTGAGACTGAGAACAATGCGAGCACATTCGAATAAGGGTATGGAGCTTTCTTTGACAGCGATATGGGTTGACCTGATTGAAGGAAATTATGCTAACTTAATCATGTGATGATATTTTATAAGGATAATATGAACATTTTTAAATTGTTTACTGAGTAATGTAATAGAATGATGGCAGGTGACGCTAGAAATAGGTTAGTCTCAATACATTTTTTGTGACATGTTACGATTATGTGTTGATGTACTATGCCACATGTTTTACTGTATGTGTTGTTTTTGTGGCTATATGCATTAAAAAGAAAAAAGAAACAAATAAGGGCATATCTGAAAAAAGGACGAGCCTTAAACCAGGGTGTAGCATCCGAAAGGAACTTTGATGTAATAGATCGAAGAAAGGGGCAGGGTTAGTGTAGCTAGAGAGAGCAGAGCACAGTTGGGGAAGGAATTCACCATCTTACTTTTCTCTGTACTTCTCATTCCTTCCTGGCTGCTATAGTACAAAGCACGTTGGGTATGAATCAACTAGGCAAAGACTACTGTCACATGGTCAAGGATTGAACCCATTAAAGCAGGCTTGCTTTCCCCCAATCCCATGGGGCCTTTTCCCTATAAAATACAAGGTATCCTACCCCTTCTTTGATTAATGTTTGGATTATCCAGGACTTGAGGAAGACCTCCTTTGGACCTCTTTTAGGAGAGTTGATCTTTCCAAAGCCCTCAGCCATTGTTGTGAAGGAGTGCTCCAAATCAGAGGCAAGCTCTGCTCCCTACCCACTCTCAGGGTACATTCAGGGTGTCTCTTGCTGGGGACCAAGGCCTGCCACTCTGTTTGCAAACCTCTCTATGACAGGGGAGGAGAGCCTGAAAGAATTAACCTTGTCCTAGAGCTCCCCACATTGGGTCTCACAGCAACCTGAGAGCCAGAACGACCATTATTCCTGCTTTCATTGCATCAACTGAATCAACCCATAGTTCAGCCGTGTTAACTGCACTCTAACCAGAAGGTTCCATCTGTGCTGCTTTAGGTACTCACTTGAACTACAAACTGCTGCTGCCGCACCTTCAAAACAGCTCGCCTCTGCATTACACCAGGTAGAGCATGTCACCTGCTCAGCTGAAACAACCAGCTTGCCACTGCAGATGACGATCCACTACGGCTTGACCATTGCATCAGGCCATCATGCTTACAGCTTCAAACCGCCGGAACCTCAACTCAAACTGCTGGAGCATTGCATCATTCATAGACCTGCTTGGCATTTGGACAAATACAACTCACCGCACACAAACCTGGTTAAACCCACATCTGCAGTATCTTGAAGCCTGGTTGACAACAACCTACATTGGAATCAGACCCTTTGAATTCAACCTGTCCTCCTGGTCCCTCAGTTCGTGCCCTAGAGACTTGTTAAATCCTCTTCGCACATGTGTACCACAAAATATATAATTTTTGAATTCTGTATTGCATTACTTGACTGTTTTCATCCCTGCTAAGTATCCAGATTGCTCCATCATTACATTCTGCAATTCCATGTCCGGATTTTACAAGGCTGGTTTTCATAGTGTTTTGGCAGTAAAGTGTACAATTGATTTGTGTAATAAAATTATACATTATGCATTTGTATAGATTAAACAAGGGTAGTGAGAACAAACATGGGTCGAATAGCCTGTTCTATGGAATTTCTCCAACTCAGGAGTGCCTACAACCACGTTTAAGCCCACTGCACCCTTCACAGAGGAGAAATATTCATTTGCATATCAGTCTGGCCCCAGCCACAAGGGCAGTCCAGCACCAAAATTCGAAGCAATACTCCTCACAACAAGAGTACCATCAGCAACCTCAGACAGGTGTTTCAGCCGTGTTGGGCCTCCTCAATGAGGTGATGCTGAGCCTCTCTAAGGCACAGTGAACGAGAGGTCCACGTCTGGATTACCCTGAGTTACTTAGAGGGCTCTTCACACAGGTGGCCCGCACTCCCTTACCGTTGCAGCCTCCATGGAAATAGAAAAGGGTCTTACTCTTGATTCCTTTTCTCATGCCTGCAGCCATCTTTTATTTTTATGGCAAATTCAGCAAAGCTAATATACCTAAAGCCCATCTCCCAGAAAGAAAAAATTATAAATGTATTTGCACCATGGAGAGAACCCCAGGATGCAAATATCAATCGCGTTTAGGAACAGACTGGCTGGCAATGGTACATTAGGCTTCAGCTGGTATCTTGGGGGGGAGGGGCAGCCTCCCAGCCAATGAGGAGATTCGGAACAGGCGCATTAACAGATGGTAATCCTGCCGCCCTATATCTCCTCAGGGTTGGAGGCCACCATCTTCCCTGCAGGGGAACAAGGTAAGTGCTCCCCCTCCTAATCCACACATTTACCTCCCTCACTACTCCCTCAATTACCTTCTTTTGGATCCTTTTTGGGTGCGCAAGCATTGGGAACAATTCTGTCCCCATCACGTCCGCTCCCGATCTGTGACACGCCGCCATGGATAGCGAGAACGGACTACATGTTACTCCCTTCACCCCTTCCTTGGTGGCCATTGGGCATTACTGAGTCAGGTAATGTCCCTGGGCCTTCATTAAAGCCCGAGCGTATGGTACCCAGGGCATTACCTGACTCAGTAATGCCCCTCCGGCTCAAGGCTTATTGCTTAAATAACCCATATTCAGTTGTATGCGCTATCAAAGGAAGCCAGCATATAGCCCATAACTTGTATTTATATTTATTGGTCTGGTCCAAAATGTGCTGCAACCAGAAACATCTGCAGAAGATGCAAACAGTAATCATGGCACTCTTGCAACTAGGTGCCTTTCATACCACAATTTGTTAGGAGGAAGAAAAAGTTGTATGGGAAGGAAAAATATAACATACAATAGGAACAATAAAACATCAAAACTGACACTAGGCATGGGGAAATAGAGAACTATGACAGTACAGTATTTGTGGAGGGCAATCAGCCTTGAAAGAGAGTTTGAATTCTCGAGGAATGGTAGTGTATAAGTCCTGCCTTGAAAGTGATGATGTTGGTGTTTTTATTTTATTTTAGGGGTATAGAGTTCCAGTGGTGAGGGCCAATTAGGGAGCAGAACCAGAAACAGGTGGCAGCAGTGGGTAGGCAAGTAATAGAAAGGTTGACAGTGTTTCTGGTGTATAAGTGTTGCATAGAGTTGGAGAATGAGATGAGTAAGTACAGGTTAGGGAGGTTACTCAATGCATCAATTTAATTAGAAGAACTTGAAGAATGATTTGTGCATTGAGAGCCAGTCGGTGGAAAGACTGTGGGAATATTTAGGAGGAGCATGGAAGGTTGTAGAGGGTGCATGTCATGTAAGTGACTTTATCTATTTTGCATATTAGTTAAGCAGAGCAATATCATCTGATCTATCACTCCATACCATGGCAATCACACCCCAAATGTCTAGGACAAGAAATAGGATGCTTTTAATTTGAATATTCTGCTGGGAAAATCACCCCCAATATTACATACAAATACAGGCAGCTTCTATACATAAAAGAAGGAAAAACAACCTGCCGGCTATTGTCTGAATAATATTCATATCCACAATAGACACAAACTTCATTTCATATAAAAACACATTTGAATAACTATTCTAGATAATATATATACAAATATATATATCTATATACACAAGACCAATAAAGTTATGGTGGGTTTAAAAAGGTTTGAAAAAAACCTTTAACCTGAAATGTGAAAGTAGGAATGTCCATTTGAGCCACGTCACACATTCCACAACGCCACCTGGTAGCCATCACTGGAAGTTCACCGCCAGTTCTGAGAGTCACAAAAGCAAAGCATGGTGGGTATGCAAATTAGCCCAAATGCAAACCTTTTCTCCAGGAAATTGTCTTTGTCTTTGTCTAAGAGAGCAGTACTACTTGATACATAGCTTAATCAACTCAAGACCACAAGGCAGTCAGGACAACTCCATGCCTGGTTTCACCCTTATTAGGGAGCATCAGTGCAGTGTAGTCCTGACAGCCTTGTGGTTGGAGCATTTGGCCATGTTTTCGCAACACCAGGAATGTTATCGTGGGTTTAAAAAGGTTTGGAAATACCCCTTCCACCTGTAATGTGAAAGTAGGAAAGTCATTTGAGCCAAGTCCCACATTCCACAACTCCACCTAGTAGGCATCGCTGGAAGTTCACCTCCAGTTCTGAATGTGTGAACAAGTGCTCGGTGGAGGCACAAAGTGCAGAGTTGTGTAATCTTTATGTATGGACATTGGTCTGAATTAAACATTTTTATCAGACTAAATGTATCTGTGATCGTGCTGACGTGTGTGTTGTGCGACCCAGGCATCTTTGGATGTCAGGTTCTGGGTTTTTGCATATATATATATATATATATTCATTGAAACACTTTTTTAAAGCAATGCTATGGTTAAGTTGCACTAATAAAAGCCTATCAAATTCAGGGTAAAAACGTTGTTAAGAGACGTTACGGTTACAAGTAAAATTGAAAAACCCAAGAAATGTGCCAGTTATGGCAATCTATTCAACCATAGCTCGCGCTACCACCATCAACTGCTAAGACAAACACCCAGGTCATCAAAGATGACATCGCAAATGGCTGATATGAAAAGAGATATTGTCTGGAAAAGTTTCAGATGTGTTTTACTAAGCTTGTCTATCTCACTTTAGAGAACATTATAAGACGTTTGGTTGTTTCACTAACATAAAGACTAATATCATGTAGCACTATGATTTCAGAATATGCTTATTTTGCTGTCCCACAAAATGGATTATTAAACTTTTCTTTTTTAATAAATGGATATAGCTTGAAAGGCATTTCAACATAGCAGTACATACATGGTTAAAAGAAATAAATGTAGATACCAACCAGTTGGTGCATCAAAGCTTGATTCCTCTGCGATCTTCACTTTCATATTAGTGGCATTTAATGCAGGTGATGGTTTATTTGGGATAAATGATTTCTGACGAGTGTTCCTCACAGCACTTTTCAGAGCAGGATTATAGTAAGGATTTGGAACTGTCTTGTTTTGATCGTTTCTTTCTTCAAATCTATGGCTACCTGCTTTACCTTTGGAGTTTCGGATAAGCACGTCTATAAGAAACATTCAATTATAGTGTGTCAATTGAAAATTTAAGCAAGTTCCACACTTGTTTGAAAGATTCAGATTAAATGTAACAGATTTACCATTGAAGATGTTAGTTCACTTGACAACCAGGGGTCAAGTCCTAAAATAAAAAGTGGGGGGACTCATTAACATACCAATTGAATGTGGCTTCACCAGAAATTACCATATCAAGGTGCCCTCTGAAAAAAGTGGGAGGACTCCTGAAAAAAGTGGTGCGAGTCCGTCCACCCATGTGCCCCCTCGACTTGAGCCCTGTCGACAACTCAACCAATTTAAAAGCATCTTCCATATTTTTTGGGGTATTACAATTGTCTTGTTCCTTGTATTAAATATGCCAATAAATAGTAAAAAGGATGTGAAAAAATGTAGGTAGGAAGGGAAGTAAGGATAGTAGAGTTGTGGGGAAAAGAAGAGTTATGACATTGCATAGGAGAAGGAGGAATACAAATGTAATTCAGCAAAAGAGTTGAGTCTAGGTTCATGCCACCAACAGGTAGGTTATGAGTCCAAGAGACTCTAATAATTCCAATGCATTAATATTTAGCCTTTTGTCTAGAAAGCAAGTCTAGTTTGAATGTCCAATTTTTTACATGCAATGTGGTGGCGACTGAGCATGTAATCAATCATTTAATTTCAATATGCTTTTATTTAGCAAAATGTCTAACAAGTAGTAAAAAGATACAATCAAATACAATAAATACATAAAATATCTTCAAGTACAAATTACAGACTATTAAACACCAGACACTACACATTCAAGGTGTCCAGACTTGTGCAAATAGGTAATGACAACAAAAGTCACAATGAAATCATTGCAAATTACAGACCTTAAAATTGGATACTTCAGGATAAAAGAAGCTTTATCCTATGGTATGAATTCCCATACAAATAATTAGTACCCGGCGAGGGTGCAATCAGAATGAAACAACCATTCTGATTGGCCCTCGCCGAGGTATTACCCGGCCGGAAATCCCTCAGTGGGATTCCACGGCCATTGTACCCGGTGGGGGGCGTGGCAGCCCCTCAGCCAATGAGGAGGCTTGAAGTGAGGCCTTCCCCGCTCTGAGCCTCACCACGGCTGAGAGGCTGCCTTCGCCCCCCGCCGGGGACTCAGGTAAGGATTTTTTATTTCCCTTTCCTCCCTCCTCCCTGCCCTCCCCACCCCACTTACCTTCTGCCTCCTTTGTCCCCGGTCCACGCCCTGCTCTGCGTCTCCACATGGCTGGAGGCTTCCATCGTCCCCCGCTGGGGACGCAGTTACTTTTTTACTTTTTTCTCGCCGTACTCCCTCTCAACCCCACTTACCTTCTTCTCCTTTTTTTTCAGGAGCGGGCGCGCTGGGAACGCTTCTGTTTCCAGTGCGTCCACTCCCGATCGCCGACATGGAAAGGGAAAACAGACTCTGTTTTCCCTTTCACTGCGGCCATTTTATTGGTTGTTTTTTTTATGTCCCGAAACATTTCGGGACAGAGAAAAATGCTTTTAGTGCCCCAGTCACACAAATCTTGTGGGCCGGGGTACTAAAAGCAATATGACCCTCGCGGCGGGGGCATTACCGACTCAGGTAATGCCCCGGGGCCCATAGTTATAGGCCCGAGCAAAGCAACCTGCTAAGGTCATATTGCTTAATTAGTAATAGCAAAAGTCGCAATTAATTAGTTTGCAGGTTCAGACATTTGTTCGGCATCCAACAAGGTACTGATAACCAAATCATTCAACACCAATCAACACCAGTTTCTGATTAATTTTCCTATTGTTCCACTATTATGGTTAAAGAAGCAGAGAATGTTGAACAATTTCTATCGATGTTTCAAATTTGGGAGAGAACCTTTTTTGCTGAATACCATGAATTCATCAAGCCTCTTAGCAGAAGAATACATATTCTCAACTAATGTACAAAGAACATGCATACTGTTACTCATTTTTGTCAAGGTAATCTTCATATCCTCGATTTCCTCTGTGAAGAAAGTATGAGTGTGCCAGTGAGCTACCTTTTCACACGTCATTTATAGTTTTGGTCACTTTTGATTTGTGCCTGTCTTTTATCAACCTCTTTGCGTGAAGGGTTATACTATAAGAGTTGTATTCTAGTCCCCTCAGGCCAAATCCTCCCTAGTTATTGTTTTCATGTTTAAACCAAGCAAGGGAACTCAAAGGATATCACCCAATACTTCTATATTTATTTAAACGTAAACGTGGTTGAAGACTCTCCTGAGTGGTGGTAATTCCATAGAACAGCTTATTTAACCCACATTATTTCTCAGTAGACGGGCTCCCACAATCTTGTTGCAATTGCAAAAATGTGGTCTTTCATCCTAAATCGAGGGTGGTAATCCAGAGGTGGAGCCCTTGTTCCATGTGTCTTAGAGAGGCTCAGCTTCATCTCACTGTCGATTCCCAGTCAGAATCATGCAGAGGTTGCTGGACCTCACAGACCCCTCCAGAAGTGTGCAGTGTGCAACTGCTTATTTTCAGCTACACTCATCACACATCCTAGGAGAAAGGAGAGTGAATAACAACCCTCACCACACAACCCTCTTCCCAGGCCTGTCTGCCAAGGGGCGGTTTGAAACTGGTCTCCCCCCGTGACGCTCCTTCAATTTACCAATGGTTATTAAATATCTTCCTTTCCCAACGAGGGCTCCAGCAGTCTGGCTCACTCACCTAGAAAGTATCGGCTGGACCCATCTCTCAGCGACTAGAGTCTCCTGGGAAGGGTCGGTTTACAACATTTCTCCAGCATGCTGTGAAGACTGAGTGGTTGAGAAATTCTTGTTTGCCCCGAAATACAGGGTCCATCAGTGTGCGATTTCAAAGGGTTACTTACCTGTGGCCGGTGGCCTATATATCATTATCGCTGTTGTATGGCTCACATTATATTGTGTCTTGCCTGCTAACCATTACCCCTGTCCTAGGGTCTCTGTCCCCCTAGTTCACCCCAGGGTGCCCACGCCCCAACTTTATCCCGCAAACTCCTCAAGCTGCAGCTGCACATGCGGTACATGGTGCCGCTATCAATGGTGTTTCGCCCTCTAGGTATGCTTATGTGGTAAAAGTTCAGCATAGTTAAAAGGCTCAAACTTATCATCTGCGGGAGTAGCACTCTGAATGGGGAGGGGGTTTCCTTGATAGCTACACAGTCATTTGAACTAGGCTGAAGAATGCCCTAAATAACAGTAATTCACATTAAAGAAACATAGATAATAAAGATGGGTCACAAGTAAGTATACAAGGTTTAGCATTAGAATGTGGCTGTGCAAGTAGACATCAATGTGTGCTTTTTAGAAACAAGTGTTAATTTCCTGAATTTTCTTAGAAGCTCAGCGGCTGGTAGCACATCGCAAATCCCACGATCCCAGGATCGCACGGTAGGAAGCAAACAATATTTGTTACTTTAGAGGTCATAAAACAGAGCTCATGGGTGCCGCGGAAAGGCAATGAATGCACAATCATTTTATATAGTGAGGGTGGGGTTGTAATGATATCAACTTTTGAGGCCCTGCGACCAATCAATACACGTACACGAAACCGATGTCAAAAGGAAGTACCCCTAATACCTCTTCAGGGAGTTCAGATGTTGAATCGGAAAGCGAGAAGGGAACACCAGGAGAAGGAGAAAGGGATAAGGAGCATTTTGGATTTATTAATCAGATCCCCAGGTATAAAAGAGGTATCAGAAATAAACAAGTATAAAAACAAGTCAGTTTTCAGCTACCCACCAAGCCGGACAGGGGTCAACCTACATCAGGAGGAGATGAAGGAGGGGGCGAGGTCAACTCAGGAAACCCCAGTGCACTAGAAGATTACAGGAGACTTACGAGGGCAGGCGCAAGAGAGGTGGCCAGGATGAGCAAATGAATAATCTTGTTATGAGCTTATAAGACAGAACTCTAACTGCAGATGAATATTCACTTTTGAACAAATGGTTGTCATTTGCAGCTACATCCAGGTACGACAACATAGAGATTCAAACAGACCTATTCAAATTTGTATGCAAGCTAAAACGGAAACAATTCTTTGAGACACAAGTATCAAGAACTTTTAACCCCACAGCTCAAATCTACAGAATTTTAATATCCATTGAGGACTTTGAAAATATTCATTTACTTACATCTTTGGAGGAATCAGACACATTTGAAATGAGAAATACTCTACAGGAATTAGGAATAGCACCTGATAGTATGTAAGGAAGAACTTAAATCCAAATCCAGGGGTATACCTCAGCTGCCACCCGAAACATGATAGATGCATTCTACAAAGCTGTAACAAGGGAAATCAATACCATATCAGACAAACATAAGAATAACACAAACAGGATATTAAATGGCAACCTTACAGAAAAAGGAAAACCAGGCACTGTCATCAAAGAGGCATACAAAGGTGGGAACACTGTAATAATAAATAGAAGTGATTACATTGTAATGGCAAATAACCATCTTGATATTCCACAGTGCTATGAGAAATTACGTAACAACCCGAGGGAGGAGATAATCCAACAACTGGAGGAATTCATTAATTACTGGGATAGGAAAGGGTTGATATCAGATGACGAAAAAACATACCTCTACATTAAACAACCAGTCATACCAGCAATGTATTTCCTTCCAAAAGTGCACAAACCATTTGATCGTATCCCAGAAGGGAGGTCCAAATTAAGTGGCATTGGATGGGCCAATGAGAGGATCTCGGAATACATTGATAATATCCTGCGACCCAAATTAGTGAAACTAAAAGCCTACCTGAAAGTCACAACAGATATGATTAGAGCCATAAAGCAGATTAAATGGCATTAAAATTTCCTTTTGGCCACTCTTGATCTGTATGCACTTTACACGTCTATCAGGCATGACCTGGCAATACAAACTATTGATTACATGGTCAAAGGGGATTCAGCCTCTTACTATCACTATGTGACGATGTTGAAAGAGATGCTCAAGGCAACCCTTGATAATAGTATATTTATCTTTGATAACACATTCTAGAAACAAAAGAAGGGAGTGGCGATGGGCACCAAATATGCCCCACCATTGGCTAACCTCTTTATGGGGATGTGTGAGGACTCAACAGTATATACAGATGAAGCTTTTGAAGAAAAGGTGATTCTTTGGGCACGCTACATTGATGATGTCCTGTTAATCTGGAATGGGACACCAGAGGAAATTCAGGAATTTATGAACAGGCTTAATGGCAATGATGTTGGAATCAAATTCACTGGGATGAGCAATAAAAGCAGTATCAACTTTTTGGATCTAACAATCTATGCAGTGGATGATCTCCTTCAAATGCAATCATGTCGAAAGGAGACGGAAGCTAATTCTACCCTATATGCAACTAGCTGCCATCATGAACCAGTAAAAAGAAATACACCAACTGGCGAGTTTATAAAAGCACACAGAAATTGTTACAACTCAACAGAATTTGATGAAGAATGTGACCTGCTATCTACAAGGTTTAAGCAAAGAGAATACCCTTGGAAATGTATTCAAAGGGCAAGAGAGCAAACACTGATTCAAAAAGAACGGTCAAAAACCAAGGAACAGGGGAAGGTTAATTTTATAACTAAGTTCTGCTCTAACAACTACGAGATACAGAATATTCTGAATAAACATTGGCACCTTTTTGAAATTTGACCCACGTATATCCAAATTTGTGGAAGAACGCCCAACGATAATTTATAGAAAGGCTAAAACACTGAAAAATAATCTGAGTCCATCGCTACTACCTGAGGAACAGAGTAAAACAAAGCAGACTTGGCTGGGATTTGACACTATTGGGTTTAGGAAATGTGGTACCCTGTACACTATGCAAATTTGCCCATAAAAGAACATGGATGTTCCAAGACAGTAAAGGCAATAAAATCAAAATCCAGGAGAATATTAGCTGCAGGACCAAATATGTGGTGTACACAATTATTTGTGTATGTAAACTGATCTACATTGGAAGTATGATACGAGAGCTGAGGATATGGATAAGGGAACATCTGTCTGGAATTGGCAGCCAAGACTCCACATTGCCACTTGCTCAGCACTGGCAGAACAAATGCCAGATGGATTTAAAGCAGGATATTAGGTTCATTGGACTGCAAAAAGTGACACTTGGCAGAAGGGGTGGAAATAGAGAAGTACTATTAAGACAAGCAGCAGCAAGGCTGATATGTAAATTTAGAACATTGGAACTTGCGCTGAATAGAGACAGTGAGATGGTATAATTTCTGTAGACCCCTAATAGGGGTTGTGAAAGAACAAATCATATTTTGAAAGATACCTGCTAATTATCAAATGAAATGCAATGTGAGCTGGTTGGAATGAATGAGTATCAGACATGGTCACCTCCTTGTTAATTTGCATTTTTAAGTAACTTTGGGTCTCACCCTAGTTACTAGGGGAATCCAGACGTGGACCCCTTGGTCACTACTCTTAGAGAGGCACAGCTCCTCCCTACTGATGAGGTCCAACCAGACTGAAACACGTGTCTGGGGATGCTGTTGGTACTCTTGTTCAGAGGAGAATTGCCTAGCATTTCAGTGCTGGACTGCCCCAGGGCAGGACAAAGACTGATATGTTTGGGATATTTCTTCTCTGTGAAAGATAGTGAGCTAAAGACTCTGGGTAAGTCTCTCGTAACCAGGACTAATGTCTGGCAGAGGGACTCCCAAGACCCCCCTTGTTAATTTGTATTAGACATGGTCACATCATGCTAGATAATTTGAGACATGTATTGTTTGATCAATGATATTAGAACTATCAGTGCCTGCAACAACTGGGGTTCTATGCTCAGAGGGTTTGAATCACTGAATAACCCACCCCTTATTTTTTTAAAGCATTCAGCGGTTTACATGAATATGGTATAGCTTATCTAGGATTGGCTTTTTGCCATAAAACTACTACAACAGATCCATTGTGTGTAAAACATGGTGTGAAGAATGTGCCTTATTGTCTATTCACGATCTTTGATTTTGTATTTATACTGTGAACTAGGCGGAAGTAGGATCCCCCCTCATGTTTATTTATTTATTTGCATTAGCTTGGAACAAGTATGAATGTTTTTGTTCTGAGATCCGGTTCGAAGATATAGAGGACGGAAACAATCCCATCTGCTATCAGCAGTAACATTAGCTCTCTCTCAAAACATGGCGCCCGTCAATAGGAGGGAGGGTTATGGAAACAGAAAAAGGTTGCACACTGGTAACTAAAGTAACCAACATACACAACAAAAATAATGCTACTGTAAGGAATAGGGAAAAGGTACGCGGCCAGGAAAATGTAATATTGTGAGCCTTAATGCTTCAAGGCAGTCTACCACTTACATTTTTGTTTAACAATCTGTCAGTGACCACATGATTTCATGAAGTATATTTGTTTCATGAATGGGTCGATCGTTTACATTTCTGTTTAGCCCCCTGTCGGTGGCTACGGGACCCTACGAGTTATATGTGTGTAAAAATAAAGTAATTATTAAATGACATTGGGAATGAGGAAGCAGACTACCGTTACCAGGACATATTGGTCTCCCAAAGTATGGCGTGTCCATTGCTTGGGTAACTGAAAGCAATGAAGGACTGACACAGTAACCATGGGAACCCACATACACTTCAGAGACATGAGCGGACGCCTCGAGTTTGTTTCAGAGCCGACGCGCGGGGACAGGAGAATAGCATCTCTAGGAGCGGCATCTGATTTTGAGATGCACAAATCTATGGTGACTATTTACATGAAAGAATGATTATGTGGAAAGGAAAAGTGTTAATTTAAATATACAACAGATGTTACATAGTTTAACCCAGTAAAGTACATGGCATATTTTTAGGTGTGAGCCGGTTGAAGTCATAGCTTGCATGATGAGAGAATGAGTATGAAAAAAAGTAAAAATACGTGGTTAAAATATACAGTAGATGTATGGCAAAGAGGCATGGCATATTTTTTAAGGCACAAGCCAGTTGAAGCCAATAGAATTATAACAGTGGGATTGTGTGGTGCCACTGACCCCTATCATTTGTAATAGGAAGACGGAAAGTATAATATTGCTATTACACAAAGTTGAAGTGGTTAACTTGATACGTACCGAGGCGCAAACAGAGATCCTTAGAGAAGTTCTCAAAAGTAATGAAGGGAGCAATTGAAATGGGCTAGTGAATGTGTTGACTGAATGTTTACAAGTGAAGAAACTATAACAAATTAAGTCTATTTCAATGAGGAAGAACACTAACCTTTTGCAGGAGGGATTTAACCCGTGAACCTATGCAGAAGAAATGTAAATGAAAATTTATGGTAAGATGCACATGTTTATTTATGTTATAATTTTTTCTATCAAAGAAAGTACACAATGGTGATTTTGCTGCAAAGTGCATAATGGCAAGATGACAGCAAAGATACTAGGTCATTTAACATTTGGGAAAGCATACTTTGCAGAGGGTTAATATATAAAAATGATGGGATTGTACAAATATATATTCCTTAGACCTTGAAACCGTACCATTTGAGAATGCTATCGCAATCAAAAGATTGTAAATTAAAGAGATGAGGAAGAGGCAGAATGTAAATAACTGACAATGTTATATGCATATATTTATGGAGAAGTAGATGTTCATTTTTTCTTTTTTCAGTTTTTTTCTTTTGCATCTTCATTGTTTGTCATCTCTACCAATGCAACCCTAAAGAATCCTGCCCTTCATCATCCCCTTATCTCTGTCATGTTTTAAATGTACATCGTATATTTATGGTTTTTTCTTATTTTCTTTTTTGTGGAACGAAGCAATAAATGTTTGTAATTCAATAACTGCCCAGAACAAAAGGCACATGGTATGCCGAAACACGTGTCATCGTAAGGGCACTCCCACGGGAGGATAATTCAGATTAAAATAACCAGTCTAGTATTGAATGAAATCTGTAGCGCAGTCATTTTGTGAGAGACCGTGCTTCTTACAATCATTTTATAATTCGGCATAGTAATTTAACAAGCCTGATCTATTGACAGTTTCAGAAAACCCATTGCGGTTTCAAATTGCCCCTGAGTATATCTCTGCCTGGGAAGAAGATCGAAGAGTTCCTAATGTGCAACATTAATACGGTAACTTGTTCTTGGTTCATGGCTTTGACAGTGTCATGGCAGAAGACTTTTTCATGAGAACGTAGATGAGAGGACCGGGGCAGATCAGCTGGTCATCTCAAATGTTTCAATGAATTGGCATTATGATGTGGGTTAGATCGTGACATCACAACGGTAAACTAGGGGTGGTGTGGTAAGGTTTGCGGGACCCAATCATAGAAGATAATGTATTCCCTTATATAAGGGTATATGATTTCACCAATCAGCTTCTTGTGGGGAGACATTTTAATTTTGCAAAGTGACTGATGCTAATTGGATCTTAATGTTATAAAAGCTTTTGTTTTGGGGGTGTATCTTTGACAGCACATTTCATGCAGTTTTTTTCAGTATTCTGTTTGAATTTCACTTTCCCAGCTACGACTGGGCCCAGATTAAAGTTGTCTTAGTTCTTGCCTTGTGTACACTCTTTTTTGATTACTTTTGTAATTTTTACTAGTGAGTTTCGAGGTAACCCTCTGAACACCTCCATCCCCTTGCCTATCATTCCCACAACTGATAGGCGTGCCCCCTTGACAGTGCTGTATTCACACCTTTACTGCATTCCCCCCTTCGATCACTCTATCGATTGATACAATTTGACCCATCAACCTCCTACTTAACTTCTGGGGACCCACAACCTTGTCACCCTGCTCATGTCCCCTCCTTCTTCCTCATATGTCCCCAGTGATGATCACAGGAATATACACTCTTGTCCTCTAAGTTCTGATCCTTTTGTCCTCATCAAAGGCCTTGTGTGGCATCACGGAATGTCATGACCTGTTAAATGTTTGCACTGTACTCTCTTGCGATTGGTGAACAACTGCTCTACTTTCCTCGCACCTTCTTGTATATATTCCATTATGCGGTTAGTAGCATCTTTTGTGGCCATCCTGTCTAGCTGTATATAGTTGTCAGCATATACCTTATCCTTTTCAGCTATACAATGAAACATCACAGAGTGGCCCTGAAAGAGACCCAGCATTCTACACAATGACAGGTGCATTAAGCATCCCTCTTTGCGAAATGGTACCTCTTGTGGCAGAAAGTATTTGGGCCCCTGTGACGTATGGGATGAGAGAGCACACATAACAAATGTCATTAGCCCTCTCTCTCCCCACATGCCGTATATCATTGTACCAGACATTGCCAGATGCTGTGTCTTGCCTGCCCCCAACTGCATTGTAGGATATATTATTAAATTGTATGCACTCCATTTTGCTCTCGTGTTTTTGTCATTATTTGTTTGAGTGCTATCAGTCCTTTTGTTAATAAAAAACCAGAGAAGAGAGAGCAAGAGAGAGAGGAGAGACAGGAAAAAGCCCAAACAATCCATAACACATTTCTTTTTTGTTTGCATATATTGCTACCATTAGTTCGAGGCAATTCTACTTCCTCCTCCACAGGCCTCCTGTAAAATTTCAAAGACAACGGATTAATACTCCCCATCAAGTTGCCGTGCCCTTCTCCTCTTCTCCCAGGGAGCCAGTGCAGTTGATGCTGTTGTGGCTGTTGGTTCCACTTTTATGTGGTGACGGTGATGTACACTGTAACGTGCAGCCCCTTATACCTAGACTCCTTCAAGTTCCTGATGACTTTTCTTATGTATACCTTGTCACCGGAATAGAGGGGTGCAGCTGGTGGTAAGACGTCCTCTTCTTGTGTGTTTTCAGGTGATGTGTCGATGGCCAGCTTGATCATGTGTGTACCTGACGGGATACATAGGCTATTGCTTTTGTGAGTACAGTCAAGTATGTTTTGAAATTCTTGCCCCAGTACCTGTGATGAGCTGTGAGAATGCAAAATTGTACGTGCAGGAGAGAAAGGTGCATGCATTCTCCTCCAAGTAACCATTTTATGCAGAGTCGAATGGTGATCGATGCCAGCGAGTTATGTAATGCAAAAATTGCATGGGGGTGGAGATATAGACAGTTTTAGCGAAGTGTAGTGGTTAGCTTTTCCAAGCGCTCTTTAAGTAGGCCATTTAGTCTTTGAAGAACGCTCTTTGCATGAAGACGGACAACTGAGTATAGGCAGTGCTTTATTCTCAGGAGGACTGTGACCTCCTTGAACAGATCATTCACAAAATGTTGCACATTGTCTGATCTTAATTCATCGCATATACCCCATCTTGGAAATACCTCCCTCACTAGAAATGTAGCTGCCCATTTGGTATCATTGTGTGCACAGGGTCCTGCCTAAAGCCAACATGAAAAAGAACAGATAACAACAAGTATGAACCTGTAAGAGGTACATCTGTCTTGCATGTCGACATAGTAAATATGCAAGTTCTGGAAGGGCCTTTCTGGTCCCTGTAGTCTTGCTTTTACTGTTATCAATGTGTGCTCCACCAGATATTTTTGCCATGTAATGCAGTTTCCTGTAAATTGAGCCACTAGTTCATGCACTTTTGGAACAAACCATCTTTCACTTCTTTCTACAGCCATGTGTTCTTTTGACACATTGGCCGGGAAATGGAGCTTCTCTAATGCTGCTGTAAGCACAATCTACTCGCTTTCCTGTGCTTTTCTGTCTCCAACAGAGGTCAGTAAGAGAAAGACAACGCCCTCTCTGTATCCATAGCTGCTTCTCTTTCTGGGGTGCTTCTCCCTGCAGTTCAATCAATTATACAACGGGCAGTGCATTGAATAGTTCTGTAGCATCTATGTTCACAATTTATTTTGACCCTTGTACCATCATGGGGACCTTTTCTTTTGTACCTATACATTTCTTTGTAGTACCTTAGGGCAGGTATACTGCTTCTTTGGCTATACTGTCGGACTTATCATTCCCTTGGAAATGAGGGGCGGATCACTTTATTATTGCTACTTCTAATGGGACAGAGAATACCCTAATTAACTGCTTCAATAACTCTGCACGCTGGACCGGGGACCCACTGCTCCTCCTGAACCTACTCCTTTCCCATCGAGCTAGCTCTGAGAGTATAGTAGCCGCGAGTCAGAGAACACGTTGACCATGTGTCCTTCTGACATGTTTATTGCTCTTATGAGGGACAATAATTCTGCTGCTTGTGCAGAGTAGTACGCCGGCAATCGTTAATGCAAGCAAATGCAAAAATATCCCCTTATGTGCCCCACCACCCGCAGCACCCATATGACTGCTTCCAGTGTTCAAATCTTTTATTGATGACCTATCAATGAAGATCATGTCCTCTGCCTCTATTGCTTCCTACTTCACCTGGGGGTTCCCTTCTAATCTGTCCATGTAAGACGCGCAATCATGAACATATTTTCCTTGCTCAGGCTCAGCAGGCTCTGATATAAATTCTGCTGGGTTCACCATGTAACACCTAACAATATCAATTGCAGGGTTTGTCAGTATTATCTCCTATCCTGAGGCCCTTTGAGTAGTCCATATGGATTTTGATATCTCCAATATGGTGAAAAGCAAGTGATGCACGTACAGAACTACAGGGCACCCCATGGTAATTGCTGCTGCCTTCTCTATTGCGAATGCTGCAGCCACAAATGATTGCTCAAATTACCCTGCATCACTGGGTCTAACAGTCCGCTGTAGTACGCCAGGGGCTTGTGTCCCTGTGGTTTCTTCTGAGTGAGGGCAGCCATCATCACTGTGCCTTCAGAATGGGAGAACACAAACGTATGCAGTCCATTTTATGTGTCCCTTTACCTTCTGTGCTTCCTTTAGTTACTGAAGAAAGGGCTTGGTAAATGTTGATTAGTCAAACACCCATACCCTACAGTTTTTGTAAAACATTTTGGGATTATGCATCTCCTTTACCGTTCTGGGGGGCAAGGTCTTGTGTATTGCTGTATTAGGCCCTGTTGCCATAACATGTGGAGCATGTCATAAATGTCTCCATCTGCTTTACAGGAGAGGGAGTACTGTTTTGCATGGGGCAGCAGCACCCCTTCTTTCAATTTTATACGGACAGCCCATGCTACTTTGAGCACTGCCACGTCATGGGGCCCCTTTGTCCAAAATCTTTCTGGGACCTTATTTAAGTGTCCTTGAGTGTATGAGTGTAATGTCCCTATTTTTGACAAGCTGTGTCATCTGCAGTATCACCCTTTCTATCACTCTTATAGGACATGGGATGTGTTGTTGAAACACCACTTCTCCCTCCTCTTCTTCTTCCCCATTGCAAAGTCACAGTTTGCGTGGCCTGCAGAGATTGAAGATGTATCCACAGACCACTACTGGGCTGTACTGACTGAGGATTTTGAAATCAACTTCAGACTGGACACCCGGGGTTTGGGGCGCAAGGGGAATTGGACAAAATAACAAACTTGCAAACTTCAGCTCTACCCTCAGACTCTGCGCTCTGGGATTTCTCACTGGGTGTCTGCTAATCTATGAAAACACAAATACACCTTTAGTGTCCGCTCTGTATTTCTAGAAACCCAACTTCTTTCCCGCTTCCCTAACCTTTGTTTACCTGGATGCCTTTGCTAAGTGCCTGAAGGCTGGTCAAACTTCTGTTGTCTCATTATGGACTACTGCCCAAAGGAGTATCAGATTAGACTGTCTACCGATGCTGTTGAAGTTTGTTTTTTCAGAGAATTGCCTCTTTTCTTGCTTAAAAGGATTTGTCTTATAAGGAGTACATCCAAATATCTCTTTCCTTCTTTTCAAACTGCTATTGACAAATGTCATCTTTCGTCTCTTTCATTGCTGTTTTAAAGGAATTGTCCTAATAAGTCTCTTACTTAAACTGATATTGAGTGTGGTGGAAGCGAGTTGGAATGAGTTACTCGCAGTCGCTCCAGGAGTCTTTGCAGGTCACTGGCTTTTCGTGATCTTTTACTGCCTGCTTCTGAACTCTACAAGCTGGGACTGCCTACAGCTATCAAAAGTGCACAACAGCGTGCAAGTGGCGGAAGTGAGTTGGAAAGAATTACTCGCAGTCAGTGAGTGAAATAATCCTGTTTGAGTATACTTTGCATTTCAACTGTGGCTTATTAACCCAGCTAAGCAAATCCTATTACACTTTAACATGATTGTGACTGCTTCAAGAAAATTAAGGTTAAGGACGGCTAAACCTCCTTTGCCACGCCCCTATGCCTTAAGGAACAAACTTAGCTTTAATGTCACCATTTCAAGAAATTGAAGAGCGGCCGGTTATAGGGCTGCAAAAAAATGTGCCCTTGTACATCATCCAACCTGCTCACTAGAGATTATAAATAGCTCCCTTGCTGCTCCTACAACTGCAGCAGTGAGCACTGACATTTCTAAAGAAAGGCACCAAGTTGCCTTTCTAAAATTACCAACTTCTTAATGGGTGTCACAAAAAGCACGAACAAAAAAGTTGATCATGAAATTTTGACCTAGCCTACTCCACCTTTAATCGGAAGCTCCCCTTCAATTACAGCAGAGCTGGACAACAACAAGTTGCTGCTAAATTGTTGCTTGTGTCTGCAGACAGATTCAAAGAAAACAAATACTGCACCACCTGCTCATGACCCACCTAACATCATTGATTTATCCTGTGTTCCATGGACTAATTCGTCAATTAACCCTAATCTTCTCAAAATTGCGTCTCGATTTGCAGAAGAAGCGGATACCAGCAGCCGCTCGTTCATTTCCACAATCGGTGACACAGCATCGGAACACGATAATCTGACCTATAATGCCAACCTCAATGCATTGCCAGCTACGCCGAATGCAATCTTTGGGATGGTCTCGACGCTGGTACATGAACAGCACACTATCAAACAGACCTTAGACCTAGTGGTGGATATAATTTTACTAAACAGTGTCCTGTTGCAAAATCCAAATGAAACGGGCAGTGAAGATGAACAGTTTACTGTTATGTCTGATATTAGAGACACAGAACCAACTGATGCCATTGTTTTGGTGTGCACAACGGTGGACCCGTTTCTTCGAACTCCCTTCATGCACACAGCCCTACAAACAGACGACACCGGACCCAAGAAGCCAACAACCTTCGTTATTGCCCTTTCCAAACTTCTGTGTCTGGGCTCTAGTAGCTCCTTTCCTTTGTGCCCACACCCCTCAAGTCCTCCATGCTTTTTCCCTTCCCTTAAGGTTGTTCCCGAGTAAAGGTGGCCTCCTTGTAATTCTCTCCACAAAATGTCCCCCCTATTTATCATCGAGCTGCTTCCTCTCCACTCTGCTCAGGCGTGGGGGAAAAGTCATCCGGTGGCGCAGACAACTTCTCCCACTGGTCGGAACCTCTTTCTTTAGCACCATTCTCGCAGTCAGTGAGTGAAACTTCTCCCACTGGTCGGAACCTCTTTCTTTAGCACCATTCTCGCAGTCAGTGAGTGAAATAATCCTGTTTGAGACAACTTCTCCCACTGGTTGGAACCTCTTTCTTTAGCACCATTCTCTCCCGTATCTTGCTTGTTCGCTCAGTGGCCAAGGGTGACCCCTGTTGTCTTCATCTGGTGGATCTTCCTTCCTTCTGTCCTCCCACCAGTGAAAGTCTTCCTTTGCTCTACCCAATCTTCTCTGAGGGCTTGCCATCTCTTTTGGTGGGAAGGGAACTGTTCCCTGCACACCCGTTCGAAGTAATGACTCATCCCGCATCTGGCACATTGATGCCCTATCGCCGGGCATGGTCCGCTGTGGGGAAACCGCATCCCACACCAATAGCACATGCTGTCTTCTCCCCCAAGCTGAGAGGTGGGGTGTTGCAGTGTTCTGTAGTGTCTGTATTGTGCTTGTGGCCACCTCGTTTGATGAGCGTGCATGGCAGCTACATGCCCCTTCTCGTTCCGCTTTTCCATTTTGCTGAATTGTATGTCCACCCTTTCATAGAGACAGGCCAGTTCTAAGACCTCTGCAAGTGGGAGGGGCTCCTTTAGGAGATACGTTTTTAATATAGGTGATGTACACCCCTCTATTATCCATAGATATATCGCATCCTCATCTGTGAAGTGTGCAAAGTCGCAATGCAAACTCATCTTTTGCAGCCAGATGACAAAGTCTCCTATATTTTCCTGAGGTAGCTGCTGACAATTGTTGAACAGATACTGTTCAAAGTCCTTGTTCAGTTTGGTCAGTAGCTTCTTGTTGAGTGTGGTAATGGCCATTCTGTACATCGCTCTCTCTTGTGGCAGGATTGTTTTAGGATCCCCTTTATCTCTCTCCCCATGATGTTTGTGAACAAACACCACCAGGAGCCTTGCTGGATCATCCTCCCCATGTGCTCTCACCTAATCAGTAAATTCCTTGAGACAATAATCCGACCTGGGCCCTCTATCCTCCTGAGGCTGCAGTTAAAGCAGTTGGGGACACCTGATGAATGCTGACTTTGCTGTACCCGTCACACTGCTCAGTCTTGGAACAGCCTGCTACTCCCCCATTCTGTGCTACCATCTGACCTCCTGGTTTCAACAGTGTCCCCACGGTGATCCTTCACTTTCTCTGCTCCTGACTGCTTTTGGTGCTGCTGGCTTTGCTGCTGCCCGCAGTACCCTTCTCTGTGTGTGGCAGCACCCCTGGCAGTGTTCCATCGTGGTCCTTTCCTGTGGACAGATCGCCCCACACCCCTCTGTGTTATCCCGGGACGGCTGTGTGGTGGGTAGCCCTCCTCGCTGTGGGCAGGTTGTCCTGTCATTATCCTCTGAACCACAGGAAGGTGGCCTTCTAAAGGAAGTGCCGGGCCCCTATCACCAAGTCCCTGGAGTGGAATGCCCTCTCACATGGCGTCCATGTCAGGGTCAGGCTTGACTGAATTCCACAGGAGCTGATGCTGGCCCCACAGACCCTCACCAGGAGTTCACCTCTCAACCCTTAAGTATAAGCTGAGCTGAGAACCCCAAGAAAGGGAAAGGGGAATTTGGAGAAAACAACAACGGAGACACTGCAGCCCTGCAACCTTCTGATAGGCTCTGGTATCTGTAGTAAACAAATACACTTGGTTACTTATATGTTAATATAATTTTTTTTTTTTTAAATTATTCTAAAACAAACTCTAACTTCCTTACCTCTTAAACCTCAGTAAAAGACTTAGAGGCTTATTATCTGTGTGGAATATCTTGTAAATTATTATCTTGCTTTGTTCATATAGTTTCAAGCCATTCAAGTCTCTTTAGAATCCTAAAGTAATGACCCTTGCAAGCCTTACAGACTTAGATATTCTTCTTGCTTTTTAAGTTCATTTAACTTAATGAAGTTTGAGTTTTAAATGCTTTTGTAAAATGCAGTCTTTCTCTGAAGACGTGAACAATTGTCCTCGGATTTAAAATACACACGCGCATCTTAACAAAACACGCGCGCGTGAAAATACGAGTACGCGCTAAAAAACAACTCGCGGTAGTTAAAATGGACTTGCGCTCTATCACTACCGAACACACGCGGTTATATGAAACGTAAATCACGTAAAAATAGTACACGCATTCAAAACAACTCGCACTTAGTTAAAAATGGACTCGCGCTCTATCGCAACCCAAAACGCGCTTTATTACGCAACGTCTCTCACGTTAAAATTGTGCACGCGCTAAAATCCACTCGCGCATTTCATTTGGACACACGCTCTATCGCTCTGAATACCCGCGCACTCCCATAAAAATTTTAACGATGTCACGCGAACTCGCGCACGCCTTAAACAGTCTTGAAATACATTACACGTAGTTAACAAACTTTTAACTTGAGCGCACAGTCTTCAAACTTGTTTCCTTAAAGAAACTTAACTGTAAAATGTCTTTTTTCTCAATAAACTTTAAAACTTGTTAACTCTTTAAGTTTTCTTATGAAAAATGAAAGTTCACTGTGAAAATCGTAAAGCCTTTAAAAAGAACGATCCCACCTGATGTCTTCTTGTTCACTCTGGCTCAGCAAACGATTTTCTTACTTCTTTGGTAAATCTTCTGAACTCTGAAAGGCCTTATTTAAGGAGCTTAACTAATGTACAACCAGCCACTGAATTTCTATGGATGAAAGGCAGTTTAGAATCTTGCTCACCTCTCAAGAATCAAACCCATTGTCCTTTCCACCAATCAGGCAAACCAAACATATCAGTGTTCCTTTAACCAATCAGATTAAGTTTCTTTCTCTCCATCTTGACTTGGGAAAGCACAATTCTGTGTACAAACTCTTTCTGACTACTACTCAGCCAATTCTATGCACATACTCTTTCCGATTACTAATCCAGCCAGCCCTGACAGTCCAAATGTTTGTATTTTTTTTTCCTTGTTTCATTTCATTTTCTCTCCCCCTCATGGCCCGGACTGTCTACGCAGTGGGCAAAGTGCCCTTTCCTCAAGGGTAGAATGCCCTATCTCCCATGCAAGGAGCGGGATCGGCAATCACTGGGTGAGTCCTTCCCTCCTTTGGGTGAATTGCCATCTACTGCTAGTGGAGGACTACCTCGTGTGTGTGTGACGGACTGCCGTCTGTTCCCCCAGCGGATTGCTGTCTCCTGTACAGTGGCGGATTGCCTCTTCCTGCTATGGATTGCCGACCTGTACACCTATTCTCGGCACCCATTGTGTGGGATACCTCCTTCCTTTGGGCGGATTGCCCTCTAATATAAGTGGTGGAATGCCTTGTCTCCGTGTGGCAGACTGCCGTCTGTTCTCCCGGTGGATTGCCATTTCCTTTTCAGTGGCGGATTGTCTCTTCCTCACTTGTGCGTGCCTCCATCGTGCAATGGTGGAACACTGTCTCCTACGGCAGATTGCCAACTTGTTTGGTCCTTCTTTTTTTCCAATGACAGAGCAGTGGCTTGCCTCCTGTCATCTGACGTGGCGGATTTGCCACTTCTCCACTTGTGATCTCCTCTCGGCGGACTGCCGACTGCGGGCCGGGGCCTCTGCTGCTTACCCTTGCTGCTTCACTTGTCCTTCTTGCTGCTGTCCGGTGTGTTGGGGCGACATTTCCCCTCATGGCCAGTTTTCTTGGTGTGCACAATGGTGGACACGCTTCTTTGAACTCCCTTCATGCACACCGCCCTTAAAAACAGATGACACCGGAGCCAAGAAGCCAACAACCTTCTTTATTGCCCTTTCCAAACATCTGTGTCCCGACTCTAGTAACCTATCCTCTCCCTCCCCCGACCTCTCATGTCCTCAGTGCTTTCTCCCCCCCTTAAGGTTGGTCCCGAGTAAAGGTGGACTCCTTGTAATTATCTCCACAACAGGTATACTAAAAAAATTGCATGCTATTTGCCTTGGAACTGCCTGAAAAGGTGATCTCACATTTTACTGCAATTCATTTGATTGCGAAACAAGAAGCAATGAAAACTGTATCAGGGCAAAGTAATCCAAGAAAAAGAACTAAAGATATAAGAATAAAACTTATAAAGCCACACTTCAAGTCTGCAAAATAAATATGAAAATCCCAGCGGCTCAGAGCAACACCAGTGGCGCCTGTATTGAGAGGGCAACATGCTATACACTCCAAAACCAAGATCAAATTCATGCCAAACCCGCACGGAATAAGGGAACAAGTTGTGCCCCATGTGGAACATTGGACATTGGACAAATGGCTCCAATTTTCAGAGCCTACGGGGCATAACGTTCAGTCAATAGCACCTGAAATAACTAGCGTGAAAGTACCTTGTCCTGTAGTTAATGGTCCCTCACTTGGTGGAAATTGTACATCGGGTCACTTTCAATACATGGTGGCACCTCAATTTAATGAAATTTCACAGCATTTTACTGAATGGAGCACCATAGTTTCACAAAAGATGGGCACAAAGTATAGACCCGCATTAAAATATGCTGACACTGTCCCGGTAAAACAGGCATGCCCCTACTGAACTGCCAGCATGAAAGCACACCCACATGCGAGAAACTGAGCGGGAAAACAAATACGATTCTGGGAAAGAAATGCCAGCTCTGATAACCCTTTTTTGAATTGTGCAAATATAATACATATTCTTCATCAGATTCCGGAACTGTCACTGATATCGACTAATAACATTGAAAATGTTGAGCTTCCAAATGTAGATAGCTTTGCTAACTGGTCTTTGGATACATTTATTTCACTGGTTATCAATCGGCTTTTTGCATTATTCATTTTCCAATTGGGCTTCAAGACTCGGGTTCTACCGGATGAAAGAAATTCTTCAGACATCAATCAAGCTTACCAACAAAAGACCCAAGATCCAAGCCATTTGACCACAGTGCCCACAACCCAGCTCAGGAGTAATGTTGAAGGTGGATGATCTCACAGAGGCCAGGGTTTCGTTATTGGATCTTTACATGCAACATTGAAATATTGAAGAAGACAGATTTGTCCACTTTTTGTCTTGGAATTCCTGTGTCCACAATTATTTTTTAAACCATCAAGAAGGGATAAAACTGCTTACATATTCTATCATCTTATTTTTAAAAGAGACATGGCTAACAAATGACTTGATTAGCGAAGGCTTCACATTAACATCACAGAAGGCCCACAATGGAGGCATTGGTCGACTGAAAGCGGGTCTTTGTGTCAGAGCCAAAATTGACTTTAATCTTAATACTTATACCTCAAGCGTTAATTCAGACTTTAAACTGTTATGTGCAACAGTAGATCGTCTCTCTCAGACACATTGAAAGACACTTTTGATTACTGTGTATGATTCTCCAGAGGCTGTGTACTCCCTCAACTTTTTGGGGGAAAGTTAAAAACATAATATGGTAGTAAGCATGGCGTTCTGAACAGCCTATTTGGCCATCCTTTTTGTAGGAGATTTAAATGTTTGAGCCCGGGTGATGAGGAACAGTTTCTGGAGGATCAGGCAACAGGCTTAAGTACTGTGTCACTTTGGGAGAAATACCAACTAAGACTTATAGCAAAGGGGTGTGGTCTGATGCTTGATTTTGATATTTTACCTTTATTTGTTTATTTATTTATTCATTTTGGCATTTGTAAAGCGTGCCTAACCATGAGGCATCCGGGCGCTGATATTCTTAAAAGGTTACAGGTTGCAAGGATACAAGGTTTCAAGGTTACATAAGTGTTAGCATTGGTGTTCTTGAAGATGATGATTCCATACATGTTATTGGAATCAATAGGGTAAGCATACAGATTAATACAGATTAATGATTTACATTCAAGTAGGGCATAAGCGAAACTATAGGTGTCAACATTTGAAATCAGGGACAGGTTGGAAGTGTAGGACGTCAGTATGTATGGTTGGGCTGAGTATGTTACTCTAGCATGAAAAGTCGAGTTTTCAGACGTTTGCGGAACGTCCAGAAGGATGCTTCAAACCTAAGAGTGGTGGTAAGGCATTCCAGTGTTTTGCCACTAGTACTGGAAAGCTGTTGCCTCCAGCTTTTTGTAATTTGAAGTTAGGAATAGAAAGGAGGTGTGTGTGTAGCCACTGCGCGTTGGTCTGTTGGATTTGTTCAGTGCAAATTTGTTGGAAAGGTATTTGGGCGCTGATCGAGAGATGCATTTGTGACTCAGGGAGAGAGTCTTGAATAGGATGCAGTCATGTACCGGCAGCCTTTGATTCCAAGTAAAGAGATTTCCTTGCACAACGTGGTGACGTGGCGTTATGGGAATTCAACCTCAAACTTAGATTGTGTATTTGTCACGCAAGACCTAATTGTATTGGTAGAGGATTATAATATCAGATTTACAGAGTTTAGCAAACATGTCCCTCTAAAGTTGTCTTTTAGGAACTTCAAAAGACACCCTAGAGGCGGGAAGTCTGGGGAAGCCACTTGTATTGTAAAAGAAAACCGTATCGTTTGGCCCCAAAATAACATAACCAAGGGAAATAACTTTCTCATCAACAGCGTCACTCCCATGAAGTACTTTTTGGAAAACAATGGTTGGCACTTGGGTTTGATTTTGCAGAATGAAAGAACTCCCTATTAAACATAAGCATGTATCAGGAGATGTGTAGAAACAGGCTCCTTACGATAGCAACATTCATGCAAAAATTAAATGGTTATAAAAGAATTGTCGGTGAATTACTAAAGATAACTTTCTCTCACTCAGTACAAACCAATCATGCTTAGCGCTCTTCGTTGCAAATATAAAAACTGGTTAAGACACTACAAAAGCTCCCTCTACTTGGTGAACTGGAAAGCAATATATATTACTCTAAGGCCAAAGAATCTAAACATTTCTGGTTTCTTTATTGAACATTTCTTTCTGGTTTGAAACCCAAAGAATGGCGCAGCATTTCTGATGCAGAGTGGAGCAAGTTTATCACTGACCAGTTTTGGGTAGATGCCGTGCCTGAACAGTAAAAGGCACCATACTAACCTCATAACATTCATGGTGCCGCAATATTTAATACCGAGGAGATAGTGGGTTTGATCTGCAAGTTGAAGACCTCATGTGCCCCAGGGGCCTGATGGTCTGTCGAAGGTTGTCTATAAGAAGATCCCAGCGGTCTGGAGAGATATCTTGGGTGTGCAGTTTTGAAGGATTACATGCACTGCAGAAATCTGTGCTAGCAGGTATACATCTATTTTAAAACATACACATAAAAAGGAAGCCATGCTGAACCTACTAATTTCTGTGTCCTGGCCATGTTCGAAGTGAGCAGTAAGATCTTTGCTTCACTATTACTATGTCTATCTGCATTGGCCAATTCCTTGGCTCTAATAAAATGGCAATATATTGGGTTCCTCAGAGGCTGCAATAATTTACATGGCTTGTGGGCAATGCATCTATTAGATGAGTATGCTAGACTGGCCTCTGAATCCCCTCTATATATCTTCTATATTGATTACTCTGCAGCATTTGATTGAGTAATTAGAATAATGCTTGGAGTCAACTACAGAAGTGGGGCATTGATCCAACGTTACTTTATTACTTAAAACTGTTATATACAAACATGACAGTTGAGATTAGAACATCTTCAGAAGGTACCCTGACATCAGCGATATCTACAAACATTGGCTTAAAACAGGGTTGTGTACTTGATCCGCTACTCTATAATCTTTATGTTACGTACCTTGATGACCATCTCACTAAGTGTAATGCTCACCCTCCTGGACTATCTGTAGTGCCTACACAATGGATCTGCTATGCAGATGATGCATTTCTCATTGACCGTACACCCATAGGCCTCCAACGTTCTTTTCATGCACTCAAAGAATACGCTCTCTTGAATGGTCTCAAGGTAAATCATGTATAAGCTAAGGTCATGGTGGGAATACCAAAGTAAATTCTTTTTCGTAGTACATTGAAGAGTGGAAGTTAGAGATGGTAGATATATAGATTTACTTGAGCCAACCGATTAAACCTAATCCCACATTGAACTTTTATTGGGGAGAATTTTCCTCTAGAATTGTCCCGAAGTGGAAATTGATAAACAAATATAGCAATACCAGGTGTGGTGGTTCCATAGAGGAAAAATTAGAAGCCTATAATAGGGGCCTTGTACTAGGTATTATGTACGGACTTGAACCTGGTTAGGGCGCCTTCAGGGCAGGCTCTTATGATCTCTACTTGGACCACCCAAATCTGTATTGTTAGTGGCAATATGTCTCGAACTTGGGGTACCCACGTTCACATCACTTTGGAAAATTGCTTGCACAAAGTATTATATTAAGATCAAATTTGAGGAAAATAAGATCAATTCCATGTCAGCTTTGTTCGCTAAACATGCCTTGTATAATACTAGGAATGCTGCCCTCCTAGATTAAACAAAAAATGTGGAATCACATTTATGTGCAACTGAAGTAGCCACTCCTATTGAATCAAACTTAGGAATTTTCTGTGTTGAATTGAAACGTAAAACCAAGATCTGTGACCACATTAATTCTACAACAAAACTGGCCAATATGAAAATATATACAGTATACTTGACACAGTCTCACTTAACAGATCAACCTAGAGGTTATCTGCTAAAACTGAATAACTCTGCATTAAATCGCTTTATCCTATATCTATGTTTTAACATCTTACCCATATATGAATATACGGGGGTATGGGAGAAGCTATTATATGAGAAGAGAAAATGTTGTCTATGCAAAATGCATGTCAAAACAGCCAGAGACTTACTTTGTCCCATGCTTATGATGGGATACCAACAGGTATATACCTCTTTTTGTTGTAGGCTGGAAAATGTGAAAACAGATAAATTCTAGTCCAAAATGTATTCTGCAGACTCACTAGTCATCACTGGAGCTTCCCAATTTGTCTGGAAATCATCATGTAAGAAGATGCAGATGCAGACTTACAGGCCGATTCATGGAATTAATGTGCGCTGAAAATGTTGGCGCAAGCGTGCGAAAACGTGCGATTCGCAGTGAAAGAGCGAAAATCGCAGTGCAAGTGCGAATATCACATGGAAACCAGCGCACATCTGAAAAAGTGTGCGGCGCACGCCGACGCACAGGTCATCTAACGGCATGCGCTAAGACCACAGTGAAAGCGCACATAGCGCGGTGCACATAACAGAAGAAGGCGGAACACGGGGCGTAACACTCGGAATGGGGAACAACTCGTGAAAATGTGGGCGTCACGGGGGAAGTACAGGAGGCAAGTGCGCGGAACACCCACACGCTCGCCTACAACACGTATTCATGGAAGCGAATAGGGCAAACCAGCGTACGGGCAAAGATGCGCACAGACCCAAACCCGTCCGCCACACGAAGGCAGGCGGCAGCGTCCCGGCGCTGGAAAAAAATGTGCGCCAAAATGTGTGCTAACAAAAAGCACAAATATACAGCTCTGATGAATGTCCCATACTGCGGCCCCCTAGGACAAATGACGTGCAAAGGGGTACGCGACAAACAGCAACACCCGCTGTGTGAAAAATAGCGTGTGCGTGTATTCCGGGTGTGCGCAGGACATTTTACACGCGATCGGGCCTGGGGGAGCGGGGTACGTGTATTTCAGGGGTGCGTGTGAAGTTCTACACGCAATCGGGCCTGGGTGATCGGGGTAAGTGTATTCAAGGGGTGCGCAGGAAGTTTCACACGCGATCGGGCCTGGGTGAGCGGGGTACGTGTATTACTGGGGTGCGCGGGAAGTGTCACACGCGATTGGCCTGGGTACGTGTATTTCAGGGGTTCACGTGAAGTTTCGCATGAGATCGGGCCTGGGTGAGCAGGGTATGTGTATTCCAGGGGTGCGCGGGAGGTTTCACACGCGATCGGGCCTGGGTGAGCGGGGTACGTGTATTACTGGGGTGCGCAGGAAGTGTCACACGCGATTGGACTGGGTACGTGTATTTCAGGGGTTTGCGTGAAGTTTCACATGCGATCGGACCTGGGTGAGCGGGTATGTGTATTCCACGGGTGCGCGGGAAGTTTCACACGCGATCGGGCCTGGGTGAGCAGGGTACGTGTATTACTGGGGTGCGCGGGAAGTGTCACACGCGATTGGCCTGGGTACGTGTATTTCAGGAGTTCGCATGAAGTTTCGCACGCGATTGGGCCTGGCTGAGCGGGGTACGTGTATTACTGGGATGCGCGGGAAGTTTCACACGCTCGCCTACAACTCGTATTCATGGAATCGAACGTGGCTAAGGCATGCACCCAAAAAGAAGGGCCAATCCGGAAACACGTACGCCAGCAGGAAACAGGCGTACGTCAACCCGTGCATCATAAAAGTGCGCGCAAACAACAAACAAGCTCAGACGCCAGGATGAATATACCGTTCCTAGCAGCAGTGGCCGTGGGATACCGCAGGAGGAGGAGGAGGATAGTCAGGGCCAGAAGTTCTACACCCAGAACCAGCCTTTTTGGGATGCCTGATGACCATGTGTATGGGAGGTACAGGTTTCCACCTCACATAATACTCGACCTGGTCAGTGAGTGGGAGGATGACCTCACATCACCCACCTTGTGCTCCCAAGCACTCAGCCCCCTGGAGAAGGTCCTTAATGTACTGCACTTCTTGGCCACTGGATCATTTCAGCGGACAAGTGCCATAGTGGGGGGGGTGTCACAGACCACGCAGTCATGCTGCCTACACCAGGTCTTGGCCATCATCACTACACACCCATCAGTCCGCAGGCACATATACCTGCCCAGAACACCTGCAGAAAGGCAGGCTGGCATCCAGGATTTCTACGGGGTGGCACAATTCCCCAAAGTGCTAGGTGCCATTGATTGCACCCATGTGGCTCTACGACCCCCCAGGGCATCTGTGCACATCTATAGAACCGCAAGCACTGCCATTCCATCAACGTCGAGGTAGTATGTGATGCCAGGGAATCATCACCTCAGTATATGCCAACTATCCAGGGTCCACCCACGACAGTTTCATTTACAGAATGTCAACCCTAAACCGAGACCTAGAAGCTGGGCGGCATGGCGATACATGGCTGCTTGGTAAGTATAAATGCCACTGCACATGCATGCATGTCAGATACTGAGTAATGTCACAACCCCACTAATGACCACCTCCCCAAGGGACAGTGCCTACCCTCTGAGCACCCACATGATGACACCAATTCAGAACCCCACCACGCCACCCCAGGTAAGGTACAACACAGCCCACATTGCAACCCGGGGCATAGTGGAGCGCACATTCAGAGTGCTCAAGTCACGCTTTCGCTCCCTTGACCGTTCTGGCGGGCAGCTGTTATACGCTCCCCCAGTAGTGTGCAGGATCATAGTGGCAGCATGTGTCCTGCACAACGTTGCAACACGCCGGGGCCTGGCCGTGGACATGGTGGTGCCCCCACATCCACACGCCGGGGCCTGGCCGTGGACATGGTGGTGCCCCCACATCCCCAATCACATGCACGCCCGCTGCACATGGGAGAGGAAAGGGCACGGTGTGAGGCAGCCCGTACGCAGCTGGTGGATAATTACTACACCTAAAATCACACCCCTGTGGAGTGCACACATCCCTGGCACATACCAGCTGACTATCAATGATGATGAGTCAAGTGACAGTCAACTGTCACAACCATACCAGCCTGAGATTGTTCACCTGGAAGTGTTCCATTGTGTGCATCCCTACCTACACAAACACCACCAATGCTGTGTCATCAAAAGACACACTTCTATGCTGCTAAAATCATTACCCCCTTGCAAGATACAACATGACAACAGTGCCATGTCACCCAACCCCTCCCCAGCACCGCCACCTAACACACCATGGCATATCATAAACATGACACAAGTGTCACAAAGTACAGTGTCCCGAATGGAAACTGGCCACACACAATATGCTCCCATTAATGTAGAACTGACAACACACATGACCAAATACTTACCACACTACAATGCAGCTACCCAACCCCAAACATAGCATTCACATGACAGTACTAAGTTAAAGGATACATAGTCTTACAACCTGGTGACGCTAGCACATCGACCACTTCCAACTGTACAGTGTTGGTGCCACGCAAATCTGGAAGTGCACTGCTTACAACATGAACTCCAGCTCCAAAGTAGACGGCCTTGTGAAGACATGAGGAATGAACCTGGAAATTAGGAGGGAGACATGGATGCACAAGCACACATCAATACACCATGCAGTGTACAATACAACAACAATATGCACTAGGAATGTATACACAGTATTGACTACAGACTGCCCACACATGTCATGGGAGTCCAACGTCACTGTGTAAGTCACTGTCACTTGGGCACACCCTTTGCAAGCCCATGGAAACGGGAAGCAGGAGGGGTGTGTGTCTCATGAACCCAAGCATCTAACCCAAACTGCCCAGCCGGAATACAGTGGATGCCCACGGGAGCCAAGGCAACACACTGTAACAAAAAATCAAAAATCAAAAATCAAAAATGGCCATGTGGGGGCAAGGGGTGTGGGGGAGGCAACCCAGGAGGTCTGAGGAAAGGGTGCACACCAACAGCCACCTGTGTGGATGTTGCGAAAAAAAACACCTCCATGGGCTCATGGCCTGCACGGCTACGCTATCGTGAGAGATTCTGAATCGCTGTGGTCGCTCTCATCACTCTGTGCTGCTGCTGCCACAGGAGGTGGTGGTGCTATGGGAGGCAGCCCACGCAAAGCCCTAGTCTGCCCCTCCACGGCTGCAAGCATGCGGGTGTGAAAGGTCTCGTTCTGGAGGAATGTGGTGCGGAGATCCCCATGCACCACCTGACGTGATGCCCGGACCTCCTCCCGAGTTGCCTGCATCTCTACTGAGAGCGTACATGTGACCCGCTCCAGCAGCTGTTCTGTCCTCGTGACAGTGGAAGCCTCAAGGTCCACAAGAGTCTGCCTGAGGTGATGGACTTCTAACCTCCGGGCTTCACTCTGGCCCTGGGACTCTAAAGAAATGGCTTCCCGCAGAGTGTCCAGGGCCGCCCGTCTGTCCCTGTTGGACACCAACATGTCCTCCCTGAGTGATTGGCAAATGGAGTCTGTTGCTTGCTGTAGTGGCTCCATCTGCCTTTCTGGGGGGACAATGGAAGTGGCCACCCTCTCCATTGCTCGAGCCATCATCTCAGATGATGCTGCCTGTTGGTTTGCCATACCGTATATGGATTGCTCCCATGCGGTATTGCCTGGTGGCGTACGGCCACCGCGTCGGCGGGCACCACACCTGTCTGGGGCAAGGCGAACTGTGCCTTGCTGTGTCGGCACTGCCTGAGGCTGCAGGACTGCATTCCCCCTCTGATCTGCTGGCCCAGGAACAGGATCAGATGTTGCGGAGTGTGGCCCTGCATCCGTAACCACCAAAGGCGGACCTACCAACACTGACATCCCCATAGTAGGCTGTACCCCTGGTGCAGGTGGGTCGTACAGAACAGAATCCCTTCCAGAAACACCTACCTGCAAAGCCACATAGGTCTCATCATCCGAATCAACACCTGAATAGAGGTCTGGGGAGGTGCACCCAGAGACACCCCTGGAGAGAACGGTCTGCAGCAAGAGTGGGTTCTCACCCACCACCACACCCCGTCCCCCACTGGTGCCCGGTCGTGCCTGAGATCCCTCCTGGGTCTGCACCATCTCCTCACCTTCAACAGCATCAAGTGCGCCATCCCCTGCAAAAACATGAAAGTCAAAAAATGGAAACAGGCATTAGCACCATGGCACACAATTAGGCCTGACAAGCTACAGAACCAGTACTTGATTGACACATGTCCCACATGACTATAACCCTCCCATGCATGCACTGTCACTGAGTTTGAAGTGTAGGAAAATGTCAAACACTGATGACACCAAGATGGAAGAGCAACATGCTGGCTAGCAGTGCCATCACACATTGGCCTGTGAGTGGCATGTCCAATCCACATACATGACACATGCCATCACACAGATGGCATGTACCATAGGCATGTCACATATTGTTTGACAACAGGGCTGAGAAATGCGTAGTGAAAGTGTGGGAATTGAAACAATTAGCCTGAATGAACACTGAAAAATACGGAACAATGTTGTTGCAAGATGCCACTTCAAGGGCAACTGGCGTGATGTTGCACAAAATGTCTACTGTGGGCAGAAGGGATACTGTAATACCCAAATACAGGGACGCAGAATGTTTTGGATGAAGCACATGGGTGACCCAAACCACTCAGCCACACACACCCTCACCTGGCACTCAATCAGCACCCCTCACACACACACAACATACACATGGATCACACACACACATGCATGTGCACTCACCGGACAATGCCTCGTAATCTGGCAGTTCTCCCATACCTTGGATCTGTTCCTCTGTGACGTAGGTCCCAGCAACAGACTCATGTACAGTGAGTTCAATGTCCTCTTGTGGAGACCCACCTCCAGTCACCAGAGTAGCGGCATGACTTGAGGCCAGCTTTTTCTTTGCCCTGCGCTTAAGGTCATTCCAGCGCTTGTAGCACTCACCAGCTGTGCGCCTCACAAATCCAAGGCCACTTATGATGTCCGTGACGGTCTGCCAGTGTGCCTGACGTCGAGCAGGTGTGGTCTTGCACCCTGAAGTGATCAACATTTCGCTGTCATGTGCGGACACATACTGCACAAGTGCATCATGTTCGGCATCATTGAAGCTAGGCTTCCTTGGCGTGCCGGACTGCGTAGCCGTGTCTGGGGTATCAGCCTGTACTGGACAAGCACTCTTCCTCTTTCTTTTGGAAGGTGGTGGGGATCCTGAGTGGCCTACGCCGCTCTGACCACTAGGGGCAGGAGCACCGGTGGACTGGGTAGTTGGAGTGTGGGAATGCACACTGAGCATGGGACTTGGTGCAGGCATTGGCTGAAGTGTGACGTAGTCAGAGGGAACGTTAGTAAGATGGACTGGGACCAACACTGCCCTGGCTGGGAGATTCAGAGCTGGGGTGGATGGAGCTTCAGCTGCCCCTGCAGCCTTCCCACACTGCCTACTCGGGGCAGCAGATGACATAGCTGCCCCTAATCCACGTGGCCTGGTGACACCAACTTGCACCGCCACACATGGCCTAGACTTGGCGACCTGGAAGTCAGCCTGGGAGTCACCCTGTGCCAGGTCAGGTGCCACAATGGGCCGGTCCAACAAGGGCTGAGCAGAGATGGTGTCAGCCACGTTTCCCTCAACCATGGGGGGTGGGAGGGCATGGGTGTCCCTGACTGGTCCTCCACACATGGGGGGCTAGGGGTACCCTGCAAATCCCGGCCACGTCCCCTACCGCGCCCACCACGGCCACCTCTTGAGGCTCGGCCACCTTTGCCACCCTTACCGCTTGGTCGCCTCCCAACCATGGCACTGATGTTGTTGTGCGTATGGGAGTTGCAGTAAACTATTGTCCTGGGCAATTGGGGGTCAAAGGGGTAGGGTACTAGATGGAATTCGTACCCTAGTGCTCTAGCAAGGCTGTATGTGACCCCTGGGGAAAGATGACGGGTCACGCAATGCACAGGCACCCCAAAAACAGAAAATAATGTGCACGCAACCCCTCGTAGACCACGTGCGTGGAAAAATGAACCCGCACTACGCTGTGGCACCCAGAAACACAAAAATGAACGTACGCGTGTTACACGCAGCCAACAATGACATCTGAAGGGGTACGCAACACACGGGGCAAGCACAGTTGGTAAATACGTGCGCGACTCACCGTCTGCCTGTAAAAAGAGCGTGAAAAATACGCGCGTGTGCGCGTTGGCAACACCCCCGCCAAAAGAAGAATTGTACGCTGTCTGAGGTGACAGGACAAAAGAAGAAGTGAACGCTGTTTGAGGAAACAGGCCCAACAGAAAAATCAGAAAAAAGCTGTCAGAGGTAACAGGGAGTACGAACTAGAAACGCTGTGAAGTAAATCGCGTGTGAACCGACAAGAAGTACAGAATTCACCCACTCGCTCTCCACAAAAAGCATGTACAAGGAAATGACGTACCTTTTGAACCAGCCCACACGTCCAACGTCACTTCCGCGTATACGCGCTAAGACCCTATCCTCCAATTACACGAGCTGAAACTCGGACATGCAGTTCTTGGACGTGTAACATGCACCCGGGTTCAGGGAAACGCCCGCGCACGCACGTCACAGACGCGCTTATGCGCTAAGGGCCTTTGGTCCAATTAAATCGCGTACGCGTGCTGACGTGCTTACGCGCTAAGGGCCTTTCCTCGAAATACACGCTGACGTGCAAGATTTTCACGTGCCAAATCACTCCGTATCAAGCTGGCCACACGTTCGCACATGGAAGACCACGCCCCTGCCCAGAAGGCTGAATTACTGCCCCCCAGGTCCCCGAGCACGCTCCCACCTGCCATCTGCTGCTGCCTGATTGCCTGCTGCCCACGTGCCCTGCCATTTGCTGCCTGCATGTCAGCCCGGGGTGCTTTTGCTGTGACCACCCCTGCTGGAACCGAAGACTCCTGACTGCTATTCCATCACTCCGCAGCCCAGCCCCAGGACCCAGTTGCCCACCCACACATGCCTCCAGGGTTGCCATGTCGGGCACTACACCATCTGGCACCACTGGCAACCCCCAGCCAGAGAGGCAGAGGGCCACCAGCTTCACTGCCACCGAAGTAGGTGTCCTGGTGGAGCAAGTCCTGGGGCGGTATGATGCCCTCTTCGGAAGGTCGGCCGCCGAGAAGGAAGGACGGACTCGGATCTGGATGGACATCGTGACTGCCATCAACGCGGGAGAGTCAAGAAGCACTGGGAGGACTTCAGGTCCAGGACCCTCAACAAGGCCCGGCGCCTCTTGAAGGCAGCGGATGCTAAGGGGCGCCGGGGCCACCTGTCGGAACATCAGATGAGGGTACTGGAACGCATATGCCCAGCGCTCCACGTCCAGGTCCTTGAGAGGCAGACCCGACTGGAGTCGAGCGGTAAGTGTACATGCATACTGATTGGAAGCTGTGCGTGTGGTGGTGTGCCAGTAGTGTGCAGGTTGTACATGTGGTTTTGTAGGGCCATGTATGGATGTGTATGTACAGGGCTGTGAGGCTGACACATGCAAGTCCTTTCATGTGTGAGACACATGGATGGTGTATGTGTGGGTAAGCATGCAGGCCAAATGCAGATGTGTGAGCACACATGTTTGCATTACTGTGTATGTAAGTTGGCATGGTTGTGGTGTCACACATGGATGTTGGTTCCAGCTGCATGTATCTGCACCGTGTACATTTACATGCGTGTGTATTTGACATGGGTGCAACAGTGATGCAACATGGATGCATGTGAGACTGATATGTAGAAGACTGATTGCCAGATGTGACATGGATGCCAATCTCATCACTGTGACAGTTGACAGAGGTGTACACATGCATGTAATTGTGGTGGCGTGTGTGTATGTCTAGTGCACTCCCTGTGTTTCATGTGATGTCTGGCTCACCTTTGGCTGCTCATGCTGTTGTATGTGTATGGATGGTGCTGGCTGTTGCAATATGGCTGTGGAATAGCTCATGTGTGTGAGTTGCAATGACATGTGTGTTGGGGATTGTGATGCCATGTCTGAAGTTTGACAATGCCACTCATGTACAACTGTCATGTGTGTATGAGTCCTTTGTGCAGTGCCCTGATGCCTGTCTCCTATCTCTCCCTGTCTGCAGCGTCAACTGATGAAGAGGGCGGAGAAGGTGCTGTGGAGCACAGCGGCAGGGATCGCACCGCCAGCTGGAGACTCAAGGCCCGGCTCCCCTCCCAGGTTGTCATCTCGTCGGGGACTGAGGAGTCCGGTGCCACATCCCAGGTTGCAGCTGCTGAGGGGAGGTCCAAGAGGCGGAGGTTGGAGCTGGACTCCTCGGCAGCCGAAGGGGCAGCTGAGACACCACAGGGCCCGACGGAGGAAGATGGCACAGAGTCATCCAGGTTGGTGGGGGGTTTGGTGGAGGAGGAGGCCGTGCAAGGGACAGAGACGGGGTCTGGAGGTGGGGATTCCACTGGTGCTAATGGTGCAGTGCAGGGGCAGGGACAGGAGGCAGCACAGGCCGCCGCGGAGGTGCCTGTGTGTAATCCTGTCCCTGATCCTGTGACTGCATCATCTTGCACCAGCAGGGATACCTACGACCAGACCCGTTCTCAGGGAGGGGATTGGCTTACACCAACTGGCCTTCCTCTCCCTGCGGGTGTGGCTATCCGGTACCGGGTTGAGCCTGTCCTGGGTGGGGTGGCGTTGCGTCAACGTGCCATGCGAGCTGACCTGCAGTCTTTTCATGAGGAGAGTGCACGTCTTCTTGCATGGCTCGTTGACCGCGTTGACCCACTGGGACAGCTCACCAGGGCCGGATTCCTCCGTTTTCTGGACCTTGTTCCGACCCCCTCCTCAACTGAACCTCCTATGCGCCAGTCGTCCTCCGTGCCATCTTCCCACCCATGTGTCACCTGGGTGCCCTGTGGAGCTGCCTCTGACCCTGCGGCCAGGCTGGTGGAGGACACATCCCTGCCACAGTCGGGAGTCGGACGTCCAGCAGGGGTGGCCACCTCAACAACTGCACCCCAGCTGGAGGGGGGTGTGCAGGCAGCAGGAGCCAGGTCACAGGCAGCGGCACAGCAGCAGCAGCAGCAACAAGGTGGGAGCCATGATGGCTCAGGGCCTTCATCATCGGAGGGGCAGGCATCGGCCGGAGGGCAGGAGGACCCTGGAGGGGAAGTGTCTTACATGTGGCAGCAGTTGGGCCATGCGATAGATGCAGAGCGGCAGCGGGCGGAAGAGGCACGGCTCACGATGGTCAGGGCGGAGAACTCCATGCATAGGGCCCTGAGGCGGGCCGAGTGCCTCGAGGCCATTCGCAGGGACCTGGAGTTCCAGATGTTATCGTCCCTGCGAAACCTCGGGGCCATGGAAGAGGACCGCCTCCGGGACATCGAGCAGGAGTTCGATGATGCCCTGGCCCGGGACATCAACATGTGAGCCGTTGGACTAGCCCGCTGCCCTTGTAAATAGTTAGATAGTGTTAGGTTTCCTTTGTTTTTTTTCTTTTTTTTGGTTGCGCTTGGACAATGCACCACGTTTCTGTATATAGTTTTTCATTAGGTAGTATTTTTTATAGGTTTCATTTCTTCAGTTGGGATCATGAACCCTGGATTGTTCATCTGTATATAGTTCACTATTGGATTCATCTTTTTTTTTGGTTTTCCCATGGAGCAATGGTTTTCACTTTTGTTTTTCCCTTGGATTTGCTTTGTTGGACTGTGACTTTGGACACCTTTCCTTTGGATTATGATTTCTTGTTTTTCATTATTTTACGGACATGCAGCTTTTTCTTTAGTCCCATTGTTGTTTGTTTGATTTTAATTCCATTCATGTTGCTTTTAATACATTTTTTTCTTCATACTTCCATGTGTGGTATTATCTCATTGGTTTCATGCATGTCATGATATGGGTTTTCACATTCACTTGCAACCATTGTGTGTGTGTGACGGACATGTGTTCATTTACATACTTGCCAGTGGGGTTGTATCATGTAATTGCCTTTTCTATGTGGCTGGGTGCAATACTTGGTAGGGTCTTTGGTCTGGGGAGGCTGGCCATAAGGGCCATGATTGAGGATCGTCATGACCTGGGGGCAGGGGGACATGAGTGGGGGCCTGCTGGCAGGTGCCCCGCACTGCTGGGGAGTGGGTGTGCAAGGGGACATGAGTGGGACATGAGTGGGGGCCTGCTGGCAGGTTCCCTGCACTGCTGGGGGGTGGGTGTGCAAGGGGACATGAGTGGGACATGAGTGGGGGCCTGCTGGCAGGTGCCCTGCACTGCTGGGGGGTGGGGGTGCAATGGGACATGAGTGGGACATGAGTGGGGGCCTGCTGGCAGGTGCCTTGCACTGCTGGGGGGTGGGGGTGCAAGGAGACATGAGTGGGACATGAGTGGGGGCCTGCTGGCAGGTGCCCGGCACTGCTGGGGGTGGGGGTGCAAGGGGACATGAGTGGGACATGAGTGGGGGCCTGCTGGCAAGTGCCCCGCACTGCTGGGGGTAGGGGTGCAAGGGGACATGAGTGGGGGCATGCTGGCAGGTGCCCTGCACTGCTGGTGGGGTGGGGGTGCAGGGGTACATGAGTTGGTGATCATTGGTGCAAGCGGACAGGTGGCTTGTCTGGGGTGCATGGCCATGGTGGATGGGCTGCCTGCGGGACATGACCAGGGGTGCGGGGTAGTCCCTGTGGTGTGGTCTGCCTGAAGGGGCTGTGGAGGGTGTAGAGGGAACACCTGGGAGGACCCACACTGCCAATTCACATGTAAGACTCCCTGTGCACTCCCGAAATTCACGTACCCCGCTCTGACAACTAAATCGCGTTTGAAACTTCCCGCAAACCCCAGAAATACACGTACACCACTCGCACAGGGCCTATCGCAGGTGAAACTACCCGCGAACACCAGTAATACACGTACCCCACTCGCACATGGCCTATCGCGTGTGGAACTTCACGCGAACCCCAGGAATATTGGCCTGTGTGAGCGAGCGGGGTACGTGTATTCCTGGGGTTCGCGTGAAGTTTCACCCACGATTTCAGCAGGGTACGTGTATTACGGGGTTCGTGTGAAGTTTCACCCGCAATTTCAGCAGGGTACGTGTATTTCTGGGGTTCGTGTGAAGTTCCACCCACGATTTCAGCAGGGTACGTGTATTACGGGGTTCGCGTGAAGTTTCACCCGCGTATCAGCAGGGTACGTGTATTCCTGGGGTTTGCGTGAAGTTCCACCTGCGATTTCAGCAGGGTACGTGTATTCCTGGGGTTCGCGTGAAGTTCCACCCGTGATTTCAGCAGGGTACGTGTATTACGGGGTTCGCGTGAAGTTTCACCCGCGTATCAGCAGGGTACGTGTGTCAGGCTTATCTTCAATCTGATGTTGTCCCCGGAAGCTGCTGAATCCCCGCAGTCCCCTTTGGATGCTAACCTCTTAACTGGTATCAAACAGTTCAGTTGAGAGCACCCCCAAGGGAAAGGGGGAAAATGGGACAAAATAATAAACTTCAGGTTTTGCTCAGCTTCTTTATCTGTTAACCTGTAGATAAAATAACAACAAATACACTTTAGTCACTAACCTTTCTATTCCTATGCTCTGACTTCTCTTTATCAAATTAAGTAAATAAACATGCCACCATACCTGAATATCCTCTATGAATAACGTAGAGGACGTGTTTGATTTCTACTGAAGAAAAAATAGAGTCTCAGATGCTCTTACTAACTTCTTCAATTCGGTATTGGAAAACTGCTATCTTTAGCTTACTCTCTCAGTTTCATGAGTTAATCTTCTAGCAGTTCCAATTTCAAAAACACTCACGCCCATCTGGAAATGTTAGATCCGTCTTTTGTATGAATCTCTAGCTTTAACACAAATTCCAAAAATGACACTCTGGCTTATTCAATTTAAAAATGTTTGTTCCTGTGGATAGATAAGAGTGTTCACTAATTGGATCTTTTGCTTGCATAGAATATCGCTCTTCAAAGAAGCGTTCACTTGACCAGAGTTATGCGCATGTGTGAAGATATTCTTTTTTCTTCTAAAATGGATGAGCACATGAACAGAGAATAGAGTTCAAAATAAAATGGCATATGCGCATGCGTAGTGGATTAGTATTTCTCTCTCCTTAATGTTATTTGTTCAAACAGGAAAGAAGAAATTACTTAGTTCTGGACACTAATCCTTGAAGAGGCAGCTTAATGAGGTACGCGCGCCAGGTTAGAATGTTAGTAAATAAAACATAACGTTTCGGGATTGCGTGTCTATAACACTGTCACTTGCGCAGACAGTGTAAGATTTCTAACGCTAGCCCGACGTTAAGGAAAGCACTGTTACCGTTAAAAGGAACAATACTCAATAATTTTTATATGGCAGAAAAAACACACAACGCTGAAATGATGAACAGACCTCCAACACACCAACTTGCCAAGTGCAAAAAATGTGACGCAGTTCAATAAATTATAGTACTGTTCTAGAAATCCAAAAATAAAATCTTTAAAGAACAAAACGAACTACTCTTTTAACAAAGAATAAGAAAACAGGATCAAGTTAATAAATTGTATTGAAATTTAACTCCTTCTTGAATTTCACAAAGTTCTGAAAAAAGATAATAAATTCACTTAACTTGCGTCTTTCTTTCACTGGGACGTTTTCTGAGTTTCTTCTTAAATTCTCCAACACTTTCCTGATCCAAATAACAAATTCTAGGCACAAGGGCCTAGCTAAAGTTTCTAAATCTTAAGAGCTTCAAACATAAGACCTTCCAGCTAGGCTTCTGACAATGAAAGGCGGTTTAGAATGTTCCAACAATGCCTTTCTTTTACTTCTGACCAATCACTGATCCTTTTGGAAGTCTCCATTTTGGCTTGGGAAGCTGCTCTCCACACTCTGCACTAAAAGTTAAGGCCCAAACCATACTTTATGTTAATCATACACTCATTCCACCACATTCAACCAAACCCCATGAAACCTGACAACGTGTATTCCTGGGGTTTGCGTGAAGTTCCACCCGCGATTTCAGCAGGGTACGTGTATTCCTGGGGTTCGCGTGAAGTTTCACCAACGAAAGGGCCCTGGTCGAGGGAGTACGTGAATTTCAGGGGTGCGCGGCAAGTTTGACACGCAAAAGGGCAACGCCCGTGCACAATACGTAACAGACGCGCTTACGCGCTAAGGGCCTTGGTCCAATGATATCGCGTATGTGTGCTGATGCGCTTAGGCGCTAAGGGCCTTTCCTCGAATTACACGCTGACGTGCAAAATGTTCACGTGCCAAATCACTCCGTATCAAGCTGGCCACGCTTACACACACAGAAGACCACGCTCCTGCCCAGAAGGCCATTTTCCTGCCCGCCAGAGCCCTGAGCACGCTCCCACCAGCCATCTGCTGCTACCTGTCTGCCTGCTGCCCACGTGCCCTGCTATTTGGTGCCTGCACATCAGCCATCTGCAGGGGTCCAGTTGCTGTGTCCACCCCTGCTGGAACAGAAGAGTCCCGACTGGGATTCCATCGCTCCAAATCCCAGCCCCAGGACCCAGTTGCCCACCCACTCCTGCCTCTGGGGTTGCCATGTCGGGCACTACACCATCTGGCAACACTGGCAAACCCCAGCCAGAGAGGCAGAGGGCCACCAGCTTCACTGCCACCAAAGTTGGTGTCCTGGTGGAGCATGTCCTGGGGCATTATGATGCCCTCTTCGGAACATCACGCGCCAACAAGGAAGGACCGGAGAGGATCTGGGATGACGTAGTGGTTGCAATCAATGTGGAGGGGGTGGCAACCCGCGACATCAAGCACGTCAAGAAGTGCTGGGAGGACTTCAGGTCCAGGACCCTCCACAAAGCCCGGCGCCTCGCGGAGGGGGCCGAGCACGCCTGAGTACCATCCAGATGAGGGTCCTGGAATGCGTAGGCCCAGCACTCCACGCCCAGATCATTCGGAGGCAGACCCATCTGAAGTTGAGCGGTAAGTGGCCAAGCATTGCTGTGTGAGACAGGGCATGTTGCAGTGTGCTGATAGTCTGATGCTTGCCTGTATGTGTGACATAGGCCATGTATGGATGTGTGTGTGCAGGGACATCATGGTCATGCATGTGAGACCAGTTATGTGTGAACCACATGGTTGGTGCATGTGTTTTAATGCAACATGGGGAGCTATATATGGAATGCACACATGAAAGCATGGCTGTCTCTGTTCCTGGACATGGAGGGGGGGTGAGTAATGGGTGCTGATGTCATGTACATGTATGGTGCACATGTGTGTGTGTGCCTGAGAAGTGTGTGTGTGACTTTGAAACGCCATGGATGCATGTGACTTTGAAGGCAACATCTTCGTTTACAGGGGCCCTTCTACATGGATGTTGATGTTGATTGCAGGCGCCAGGACTGTTTCTGCATGTGTGTTGTGTGCATTCACCCATGTGTTGTGGAATGACATGATGGAAGTGACATTTGACAGTGCTACTCATGTGTTATTGCTTCCTGTCTAGGGTATTTTGTACTGTACTCTGATGCTTGTGTTTTATGTCTCCCTCTACACAGCGTCAAGTGAAGAAGAGGGCGGAGACGGCGCTGTGGAGCCAAGCGGCGGGGATGCCTCCACTGGGCGGCGACGCAAGGCCCAGCCACCCTCCCAGGAATTACCATCATCCGGGAGCTGGTGCTGCATCTGCCACAACGGCTGTGGCGGAAGGACGGGTGAGCCCCCACAGGGGCTTCCAATGGCGGAAGACGGTGTGGAGACATCCAGGTTGGTGGTCTCCACAGAGGAGGAGGAGCCAGATACTGAGCCGCACATGGGGCCTGGTGGGGGTAGTACCACTGGTGCAAGTGGTGCAGTCCAGGGCCAGGGTGAGGAGGCAGCTCAGGTCACCGCGGAGGGGCCTGTGCATGTCGCTGTCCTTGACCCTGTGACTGCACCATCATGCACCAGCAGGGAGGCCCCGTACCAGGCCCGTCCGCAGGTAGGGGAGAGTGACATATCACCTGCCTCTCCACTACCTGCGGGCGAGGGGTCCTGCGACCGTATGGGATCTATCCTGGCGGGTGTAGCGTTGCGCACGCGTGTCATTCATGATGACGCGTGTTCTTCCTGGGTGGAGAAAGCACACCATCACGAAGAGCAGCGTTGTGACGTGGCACTGCTGGGAGGGTCCCTGGTCGGTGGGTTCCTACATGTGACGCGCACTCTGGCGGACCTCTCCTCCTCTGTGGAGGCATTGCGCCGGTCGTTCTCCACATCGTCTTCTGGCCCAGATTCCACCAGGGCCCCCTGTGGACCTGGCCTGACCAACACAGCCAGCTTGGTGGAGATCCCATCCCTGCCACAGTCGGGAGTTGGCGGTCCAGCAGGGGTGGACACCACAACTGGAGACCAGCAGATGGAGGATGTGCAGGCACCATCGGACAGGGCACATGGACAGCAGCAGCAGGAGCAGCCTGTAGGTGGGAGCAATGATGGCTCGGGGCCATCAACATCGGAGGGGCAGGCATGTTGGCTGGGGGACATGTGTCGGGGCCTGCTGGCAGGTACCCCGCACTGCTGGGGGGTGGGGGTGCAGGGGACATGTGTGGGGGCCTGTTGACAGGTACCCCTCAGTGCTGGGGGGGTGGGTGCGCAAGGGGACATAAGTGGGGGCCTGCTGGCAGGTGCCCCGCAACGCTGGGGGGTGGGTGTGCAAGGGGACATGAGTGGGGGCCTGCTGGTAGGTGCCCCTCAGTGCTGAGGGGTGGAGGTGCAAGGGGAAATGAGTGGGGGCCTGTTGGCAGGTGCCCCGCACTGCTGGGGGGTGGGTGTGCAAGGGGACATGAGTGGGGGCCTGCTGGCAGGTGCCCCTCAGTGCTGGGGCGTGGGGGTGCAAGGGGACATGAGTGAGGGCCTGCTGGCAGGTGCCCTGCACTGCTGGGAGGTGGGTGTGCAAGGGGACATGAGTGGGGGCCTGCTGGCAGGTTCCCCTCAGTGCTGGGGCGTGGGTGTGCAAGGGGACATGAGTGGGGGCCTGCTGGCAGGTTCCCCTCAGTGCTGTGGGGTTGGGGTGCAAACGGACATGAGTGGGGGCCTGCTGGCAGGTGCCCCTCAGTGCTGGTGGGTGGGGGTGCAAGGGGACATGAGTGGGGGCCTGCTGGCAGGTGCCCTGCACTGCTGTGTGGTGGGGGTGCAAGGGGGTAATGCGTTGGTGATCACTAGTGCAAGGTGACATGTGGCTTGGCTGGGGGGGCATGCCCATGGTGGATGGGCTGTCTGCGGGACATGACCAGGGGTGCAGGTTAGTCCCCTGTGGTGTGGTCTGCCTGCAGGGGCCGTGGAGGGTGTAGAGGGAACACCTGGGAGGACCCACACTGCCAAATCATGTGTAGGACTCCCCTGCACCCCCAAAATACACGTACCCCACTCACACAGGGCCTATCGCGTGTGAAACTTGCCCGCACCCCAGTAATACACGTATCCTGCTGGAATCGCGTGTGGAACTTCCCGCGCACCCCAGTAATACACGTATCCTGCTGAAATCGCTTGTGGAACTTCCCGCGCACCCCTGTAATACACGTACCCTGCTGAAATCACGTGTAAAACTTCCCCGCACCCCAGAAATACACGTACCCTGCTGGAATCGCGTGTGGAACTTCCCGTGCACCCCTGTAATACACGTACCCTGCTGAAATTGCGTGTAAAACTTCCCCGCACACCAGAAATACACGTACCCTGCTGAAATCGCGTGTGGAACTTCCTGCGCACCCCAGTAATACACGTACCCTGCTGAAATCGCTTGTGGAACTTCCCGCGCACCCCTGTAACACACGTACCCTGCTGAAATTGCGTGTAAACTTCCCCGCACCCCAGAAATACACGTACCCTGCTAAAATCGCGCGTGGAACTTCCCGTGCACCCCTGGAATACACGTACCCTGCTGAAATCACGTGTTAGACTTCCCCGCACCCCAGAAATACATGTACCCTGCTGAAATCGCGTGTGGAACTTCCCGCGCACCCCTGGAATACACGTACCCTGCTGAAATCGCGTGTTAAACTTCCCCGCACCCCAGAAATACACGTACCCTGCTGAAATTGCGTGTAGAACTTCCCCGCACCCCTGAAATACACGTGCCCTGCTGAAATTGCGTGTGGAACTTCCCGGGCACCCCTGTAATGCACGTACCCTGCTGAAATCGCATGTTAAACTTCCCCGCACCCTAGAAATACATGTACCCTGCTGAAATCCCGTGTGGAACTTCATGCGCACCCCTGTAATACACATAACCTGCTGGAATCGCGTGTAGAACTTGCCCGCACCCCCGAAATACACGTACCCTGCTGAAATCGCATGTGGAACTTCCCGTGCACCCCTTTAATACACGTACCCTGCTGAAATTGCGTGTTAAACTTCCCTGCACCCCCGAAATACACATACCTTGCTGAAATCGCGTGTTGAACTTCACGCGCACCCCTGTAATACACGTACCCTGCTGGAATTGCATGTAAAACTTCCCCGTACCCCAGAAATACACGTACCCTGCTGAAATCACATGTGGTACTTCCCGCGCACCCCTGTAATACACGTACCCTGCTGAAACTGTGTGTAGAACTTCCCCGCACCCCAGAAATACATGTACCCTGCTGAAATCGCATGTGGAACTTCCCGCGCACCCCTGTAATACACGTACCCTGCTGAAATCGCGTGTAAAACTTCCCCGCACCCCAGAAATACACGTACCCTGCTGAAATCGCGTGTGGAACTTCCCGCGCACCCCTGTAATACACGTACCCTGCTGAAATCGCATGTAAAACTTCCCCGCACCCCAGAAATACACGTACCCTGCTGAAATCGCGTGTGGAACTTCCCGTGCACCCCTGTAATACACGTACCCTGCTGAAATCACGTGTGGAACTTCCCGCGCACCCCAGTAATACACGTTCCGCGGTCGGGATTTGCTGTTTGGCAGCCCTATATACTGGTCCAGGGTTAGCACAGCCCTTTGCGCTGAATTGGGAATTTTGATGGCTTTTCCTTGCGCGAGGGCGTTCTTGGGGGCGTAACTGGCGCTGCTGCAGGGTCGCTGAGTCACACTGCGCCACGGCTGGTTTTTGAGGGTAAAATCCATGAATATGCTGTGCACGGATATCGATTTTAGCGCACGCAGCTGGCACAGACATTCGCACGCGCACACTGTGCGCCAGCCGCGTGCGCCACTTTTGCGCGAAATTCTATGAATTACCCTGTTAATCTAGGAAGTCTGTGGTTACATTTCTTATCCGTGTTGTTCATTTGCTTTGTTTCATCCTTTGGGGATGCAATGAAATGATGGAAACATTTTTAGAAAATTGCATGATTTGCTGAAAAGTAAAATGTATATTATGTAATTTGCAAAGTGTTAGTGTTTTTACTTTTTGTGTAGTGTAAAAGGCTAGTAATGAGCCAAATACAGCTAAATACAAACATAAAAAAATAAACTGATATCCACCATTAAAACTATTCACATGTGTTTGCTCTGTGCACGTGCACATAAATGGTCCCTTGCTCCTCTGTGTTCTTATGATTGTTTCCTCTTTACTCGCATGCTTCTATCGATTAATTAACTTGCTCAGTGCTTCTACTCAATCAATGATGATCCAGCAACATTTCACCCGTGACTGCACTCCCCATGCTTCAGTATTCACACATAAAGCGATCTTCATTTACAAAAACGTTCACTGCGCTATCCAGCTCTGAAATGGATTGACATGCTACGCAGAGCCAAGGTGTTGCTAAGCATGCAATGGAATTGTAGCAACGGCTCCCTACTCTTTCAGTTAGGCCACACAGAAGACGCTGCTCAGAAATGAACGCTCATCACAGCTGCAGACTATTTTAAACGTATTTCCATCAGCGGCATACGATTTTTAACGTATTTACATCACATGAGAGTTGGGAGATTGCTATCAAGCATATGTCAGTTTTCAAAGATGTAATTTTAGAACAGGCCTCTCTCTAAACCGATGAGGACAGATATAGTCATGCGTCAAAGTATGGAAGCTCATTCCTTAATCTCCCTAGTTGGATCTTTCCTCTTCTATTCCTTCATTCGATCCAGCATCATCTGCTTCCAAACCTCCTCACAAAAATCCATTGACTGTCTGAACTTTTTCCCCATCTCCCACCAAGAAATTCCTATCTTCAAGAAGAGGTGCAAGGTGCGAGTAGTTTGGTTTCTCACTACCAGGAACAGATCTAGATAAGGCATCAGCCTTACTATTTAAGCAACCAGGTTTGAAATTGATTACAAAGTCATATTCTGCAAAAAAATAGAGACCACCCTAATTGTCTGGGCATCAGAGTCTTTGCAGAATGCAGAAAGGTTAGATTCAACACTGTGACTTTGTGTCTTGCCCTGAGTAGATAATATCTCACCTTCCCGAAGGCTGCCTTGATTGCTAATAGGCCACACTCCAAAATTGTATAGTTCCTCTCGGCAAAATGGAATTTCTTAGAATAAAAAGCCACAGGGTGTACCTGGCCCGTTGACTGATGTTGTTGTGAAAGTACTGCTCCCATAGCTACCTCTGAAGTATCTGCTTCCACAAAAAAAGGCTCTTCAACATCAGGGTGTAGCAAGGCTTGACCTGTAGTGACCTTGCTGTTTGAAAAGCGTCCTTTGCCTCTGCGGACCAACATCACTTGGATCCTTCCTTGAGCGGCCTGGTAATAGAGGTTACCTCTTGAGAGAAACCCTATATTAAACGCCAATAGAAATTTGCGAATCCCAGGGCACCCTGTACGTCTTTCACACCCACCTTGACTGCTTGAATCTTTCCTTGATCCATCCCCAGTCCTTTAGGTGAAATAATAAATCCTAAAAACCCTATTCTTGCAGTATGAAACAGACTCTTTTCATATTTTGCAAACAACCAATTTTTCATTAACTTCAGCGACACCTTCCGAAGATGCTCTTCATGCTGAATATGGTCGAGAAGAACAGAATGTCATTGATGTAGACCACTACAAAGATGTCCAAACATTCTGGAAGGTTGCCTGTGCACTGCAGAGTCCAAACGGCATGACTTGATATTCAAAGAGATCAAACCTCATTCTGAATGCTGGCTTCACCTCGTCACCTTCTCAAGTTCTTACTAGATGATACGCCCCACGAAGATCTATTTTCGTGAAAACCTTTGCTGCTGTATCCTGTCCAACATTACAGAGATAAAAGGCAAAGGATAGTGATTCTTAACTGTAATCTTGTTTAGAAATCTGTAATCTATACAAGTGCGTAAAGTCTTGTCCTTTTCAGGAACAAAGAAAAGAGGAAAAGCTGCTGGTGACTGTTAATCCCTAATAAAACCTTTAGCCAAATCCCCATCGAGCTATTCCTTAAGATGTTTGTTTTCTTTCTCGGTCGAGGATACATTCTGCTACAGGGAATAAAGGCACCATCCTTAAGTTCTAGTTTACATTCAAACAGACCATGCTGAGGCAGTTTACTAGCCTCTTGCTCATCGAACACATCCAGAAATTCTGAGTAAGTCTCTGGAAGTTCTCCCATCACAACCCCAATTGAATGACTGCCCTGCACGCCTCCTGCCAACCAACCTCCTTCTGTGGTTTACACCTCCTCTGGAAAACTTAGTTCTTTTTCGACCAGACTTTGGCTTACACAAAACTCAGAATGAAATTCTACTGTTCTCCATCCCTAATCTATTCATGGATTATGTAAGGTTAGCCAGGGCATCTCTAGAATGAGTTACAGCTTATCAATTCAAACACCAACTCCTCTCTATGCACACCTGATAACTCCACTGCAATGGATCGAGTCTCATGAGTAATGGGCCCAGAAGACCACTGGATTCTCTCCACTGCTCTCATATGTTCTGGCAAAGGTTTGATGCTAATTGGAGCCCCTAAAGAAGCAGCGAATGTGCTATCCATAAAGTTCTGCATTGCCCCAGAATGAATCTTAGCAGGCCCACCACATTCCAACTTGCCCATCCAAATCAAAGATGCGTTCAAGATAATGTGAGGCATAGCAGCTTGTAACATATTTTTTCACCTGTTGACCCCTAACTACGAAGGCGGGATTCTTTTAGACATCCGAGGACATCTTCCTACAAAATGAATACTGTTGCCAGAGTACAGACACAAATTCTCCCTTCATTTCTCATTTTCCTCTTTCATGAGCAAAGGTCTTAACTACTTGGTTTGTTCATTGGGTCTAACCCCTTTTTCACCAACCACCTCCAACGTGGTCCTCTTAGTCTTAACCCAAGTTTTCCCTTCTGGGAAATTCCTTCTATGCTCGGATTTCCTTTCTATAAGTCTTGCATCGTTCTGCATCACTAGGGAAATGAAATCTTCTCTATCTTAGTCTGTCTGTAATATCCACCAGGGCATCCTTCAATTCCTCTTTAAGCCTTCTATAAAAACGAGATGCCCACTTGTCCTCAGACAACTACTCTCAAGGACTAATGCACGAAATTGAGTGATGTAAGTAACAAAATACCTGTTCTCTTACATCAGCTCCAATAACTTCCCTCAACACTTTGTGTTAATGCATGACGGTCAAACATCCTACCTAGTTCTGCCTTAAACAAACGTAAGCTCTGTAACTCGGCACCTCCTCTAGTCACCAATGGTACTGACCATGCTGCTGAATCTCATGACAGATAAGATAATACAAATGCCACCTTAGAAGTCTCAGTTGGGAAAACGACAGTTTGCAACTGGAAATTAAATTTACATTGCATCCATAAGGTTCTAAATGTTCTCTGGTCCCCATGAAAACGTTCCTGTGGAGCTAGCGGAGTAGCTAAAAAATAAGTTCCTCCTCCTCTACTCTGAACCTGACTCACAACGTCTTTGTTCCTAGACAGACCTGATACTGATTCAGTGAGTAAATGCAAAGGGCCATTGTCAGAATCACTTCATACAGGCACCTGTACCCTAGGATCCTGAGCCACTTTAACCTTGAAACTAAGCTCCTCCAATCTTGTACTTAATGCTAAGGTCTCTCTACTGGATGTCTTCAGCTCCTACCTCATTTCTCGCGGAATCCTCCCCAACTCACTCAGAGTGGATTCCTGATTTGGGTCCATCTCCAACCCAGGCAGGAATTGATGTTGTGGGCCTTACCTCCTGTAAGGTCCCAGCTTACCTGACCTGTGGAGATTGAAGATATACCCACAAACCCCTACCGGACTGTACAGACTGATGATTTTGAAAATAACTTCAGATTGGACATCCCAGAGGGAAAGGAGAATTTGAGAAAATAGCAAACTTGCAAACTTCAGCTCTACCCTCGGGCTCTGCTCTGGGATTCCACACCGGGTGTCTGCTAAGCTGTGAAAACACAAAAACAATGTTAGTCTTCGCTTTGTATTTCTAGAAACCCAAATTCCTTACCACTTCCCAAACCTTCCATTACCTGGATGCCTTTTCTAAGTGCCCGAAGGTTGGTCAAACTTCTGTTGTCTTTTAACAGACTACTGCCCAAAAGAGTAGCAGATTAGACTGTCTACTGATGCTCTTGTTCTTCAGAGGATTGCCTCTTTTCTTGCTTAAAAGGTTTTTTTTTATAAGGGGTATTTCCAAATGTCTCTTCCCTTACTTTTATACTGCTTTTAAATGATTTCCTCTTTTGTGTCTTCCATCCCGTGCCCTGTAACCTGTGACTGCACTCCCCATGCTTCAGTACTCACAAACAAAGCTATCTTTATATCCAAAACGTTCACCACACTCTCTGTCTCCGAAATGGATTGACGCGCGACGCAGAGTCAATGTGTTGCTAAGCATGCACTGGAATCGTAGCAACGGTATGCTCTCCACATGTTGCTAGGTTCTTTCCTCGAACGTGCTTGGTCGCGTCCTCTCTACTGTTCCGATTATACCACGCAGAAGACACTGCTGAGAAATTAATGCTCGTCACAGCTGCATACAATTTTAAACTTATTTACATCAGCTACAGACAATTTGTTACTTATTACATCACATCACAGTTGGGAGATTGCTATCAAGCATATAGCAGTTTTCAAACATGAAATTTCAGAACACGCTGAATTTCCTAATAGATTAAAGGAAACAATGTTGTTCTTGAAACACTTTGCTTGTCCGTAATAAAGTTCCCAGACACTTAGCTTTAGTTTCCTTTGCTGATTAACTTATCTGACTGGTTTCTGAAGATCTTCCTCAAAAGCTGCAGATACTGTGACCTTCCCTAGTTGGCTTCTATGGATGAAAGGCAGTTTAGAACCCCCATGAAGGTTCCAAATTGTCACAATTTGCCCGTAAGCCAATCATTGAGGAATCCTGCCTTTACCATCTTGAAATGGGAATGTCCCATTGTCCTAAGGGCTATGGTTAAGGAATGTCAATCCAAGACTAAAGCGCTCACTCCAAACATACCATACACTACCACTTGACTTCAACACACATACCTCTAGTTTCTGGTCAAAGAACTGGCATTACTGCGCAGGGACCTGACATTCCTGGGCAGGCACCTGACATTCCTGGGTAGAGACCTGACACCCATCTGCAAAGAGACCTACGTCAGTCAGGTCAGTCAGTGTTAATGTGGGGTTGATACAGAGTACTGTATGCCATTCTACGTCATCCTCACCTGTCCCACATAATATCACTATGTATTTTTGTGTGATCACCTCTTCTAGATACAGCAGTTGCCATGTGCCTGGGGTAATGTCCTTGTGCCATGAAGGCCTGAATAGAAATTCTGAAAAGAGTCTGAATGTCTTTCCCTTTATCCCTGGCACCCAACCCAATATTATCTGGACGGGAGTATGGGAACACCTTGGGAACAGGGGCTGTTATCTGCTATGGGCATAGTGGGCCCGTAAGATGGATGGCACCCTCGCCGGATACATGCAAGGAGTGGAATACACCATGCATTTTTCTGTGAATGAAATGGCAGCATTCAGCTTGCTCAAGAAATCCCTCCCCAGAATGTTAATGGGAATGTCTTTTGAGTACAGTAGAGGTGCTACAAGGTGCTGCGTCGCTATCTTTAGTGGTAAATCATTTGTAATGGAAACCATGATAAATAGCACCAGAAAAACCCTGTGTGTATTTAACTCTGTTTGACAATGGAAACCCATCCTCTCTTATGCACGATTTGGTGGCCCCCGTGTCTGTCAAGAAGCAGAAATCTCTCTGTCCTATCTTCACTGCTACCTCAGGTTCCTCATTGGTGTCTTCAGTTACTGCAAGGACAAGACACACACACACTTTCTGTGGGCAGTCCTATTGGGGCGTTATGGTCTGAGGGAACGGAAAAGAAGTCCCTCCCAGAACAGCCACTCCCGTGTAATGGGGTAATACATTCTGGGCCAACAGCATATAATTCTCTTGTGGATGTGTTTACCCAGGTGCTTGCAATGCCTGTATGTGCATCACCAGGAAACATGCAGGTGCTGCTTGGGCCGATGTCTGTTTCTGCGGAGGCGGAGGTAGCACCTACTCTGTTGGAAGCTGCTGGGGCTGAATCTGCTGAGGTTGGAACTGCTGGGGCGGCACTTGCTTTAGGGGGGGTGCATGTTGCTGTGCTTGCTGTACAAAGGAACACATTAGTGTGAAATGTACTTGGTTGTCACATATAAAGCATTGCCATATAAACCTATACCCCACAGATCTGTACCTGCCCCCCCAGCCCATCTGTGAGCATCCTCTCCTCTAAGGGTAGTATCCCATTTGCTGATATGCTCCCCTTGTGGGTAGACCCTGGCTGCTGGACCCCCCAATTTGGGACATACTGTGGTTGGATATGTTAGGACAGGTTTTCTGAAGTCCAACTAAGGGCTTAGTAAAACCATTCAACTGAGACAGCACAAGACTCCACCCTTAGTATATGGCTGTACCACCTGAGTTCATGGTAGCATAGACAGAGCAGCAAGGCTTATCTTAGAAGGGAGAGAGGGCTGTAGAATCAGTACAAAGAAATTGGCAGTCATTATGACCCTGGCGGTAGCCCCAGCAATGGGGACTAACCAGGGCACTACAGCCCCGGCGGTCCCGGTAATTCCCCATTGGTGGGTGCCGGAAAATATTACTCCCCATTCGAGTCCCATTGGACTCAATGGGAATGGGGAGTCCGGATGCACCGGCACCATTCGTGAATGGTGCCGGTGCATCCGTCGAGGTCTGCTCGCGGGTGCTGTTCCGCATGCCATGTCAGACCTGGCGGACTGAAAGGCACCCACTCACAGAACTCGTAGTTTGCCAGTCCAGAAACAACGGTACCGGAAAGTAAACCGGTATCGTTGTTTCCAGATTGGCAAACTTATAATGAGGCCCATTGTTTTATACATATGGTCCAAAGAACTGTATTGCAAAAATAAAGGGTTTATTTCATACATAAGCAGAACAAGAAATTCTTGGTTTAGTAAGTACTATCATAAAGCACATAAACACGTTATAAAAACACAACAATATGCTTTAAATACACAGATCAATGCACAGACCTTATTTATAACACCTAACAGTATTTCTAGGTAAGTCAGACCTTTGCATAGGGCACACCTATTCTTGGTGAGTTAAACCATAAGTTACTTTCAGATTACTTTACATTGATACAAGGATAGTAGACCCTCTCAGTTATGCAGCGACGCTCAACAATAAAATTGCATAGTCAACCAACTTGCAAACATACCTTTCTGAATAGTGAAATACAAATGCAAGTAACAGTATATAACTAGTATGTTTGTAATAACACGCAGTTATACTGGTGAGTAAGACCTTGTTGGTGTAATATACAGTTACAGTTGCTTTTCAGCTCTGTGGAACACAGTCTAAGATAAACAAGAACCCTTTACACTAATTTTGGGATGCCGCAGGCAGACCAAGGTCAGCTATATGTAAAGGAGCACTTTTCAGGAATGGCACACAGCTATTCTGGGCAGGTAAGACCTAATGTTGTAATATTCCATTAGTTGATTTTTAAGATGAGTGGAACACAGATTGAGATAAGCAATAACTCTTTAACTTGTTTTAGGATGGCACACAGGTAACACAAGGTAAGTAAAACCGATATACTGTTTAAACGGGCTATCCGCAACTTAAAGGTAAGTATAACCTCAGGCAATTATTCTGGACAGGCTAACAGCAAGTCGGGGGAAGCAAGACCAAATTGGGGACACTCATACATTAATCCTAACAGGAACAGTTAAGTGAAGACAACATAATTACTTTTGGGGAAGAGGCACAGACAATTCACAAGTCAGTAACATAATCTTATATATACTTTTCAGAATAGTGCAACACACATTCAAGGTAAGTAAGATCTTTTGTAACTGTACACTCTTTTAAAAAATAAAATAAATGTTTTATAGTTTGCATACAAACTTTTAACATTTCATGTATTGTGAAGAGAGTGTTTCTTGACTTAGAAGCATATAGAAAAGAGAAAAGGATATGAGGAAAAATTAGAGCACCTGTTGTATTCTTGATTCATCACTTGGCTTGACCTCCATGATTTTTTCCCAAAATTGAATTGGCCTGAAGATTAGCCATTTATTATTACCGGAGGTCAGAATTCCTTTTTGTAGACCGGCATAAGTCTGTCCTTGGGGTGCCGCTTTCTTGTCGTCTGTTAATTTTACTTGATTTATTAGAAGTTGTAGAATATGCACAAGCCATGTCAGAGTTGGAAAAACATTTGAATGCTAATTGGCTGAGCTTTTCTGAGACAGCTAGAATGTTGCCTACATGTTGTTGGTTTATGAATTGAATTTAGATTTGATCAGTTCTTTCATCTCTTGGAAATTCTGCAACTTTTATGTCTTCAGATCTTATCATGTGGAGCGAAGGGATGGCATGCATTAATCGAAGTAAATTTGTTCTGTTCAATATCAATCCATCATTTTGTTCTTTTTTTCTCTGGATATTAACTGAGTTTCTTACAATGTGAATTCTAAGATCTAAAAATAAAGGTAGCTTCAGCTGATTGAAATTACTTTCAGCCTTTGATGCAAGCTGGTAGGTGTATGTTTGATTTTTGAGGCTTTATCCTTATTATTCATGGTTTTGCTCAGAACTGTATATGGTCTTGTTTGGTGATTCGTTTGGGATTTCGTTATTTGCAGTGGAATTCTCTAGCCATTCCCCCTCATTGTCTGATATATCTTTTAATGACAGAATGTCACTTTCGCTAGAGATAGTGTGCCCTTCTTCATACTCGTCAAGGATGATGGTAGATGGGATTTCTTCAGTAGAGCTCTCATTTCCTTCCTTGCAGATTGTTAGGGAGAATTCTCTCTTTAGGCTGAATTTCCTAACCTAGTGAGTCCCCCAGCAGCTTTGCTGGATTTCTGGAGTTTGTTTTTTTCCTCCTGCCAAGAGTGAGACTCTTGGACATGATTTATGGTATTCCTTTGACTGGTAATGTGTTTTATGGGCTGTGGGGTCCTTTACTCCATAGGGTCTCATGTGTTTTTCCTATGTGTGTTACACAGCACCCTCCGTGCAGTAACACTGTGGTGTCATAGTGACACCCCACCACAGACTCCATACCCTGGGACTGATTACTGGCTCCCAGGGCATGTAAAGTCACCATTGGCTTTACTAGTCCCAAATTATTAACAGAAACCAGTACAAACCATCATATTGTGGACGTACTGGTCGGGGCAATTCGATTGCCCCGGCGTCTTTTAGTCGAGGGGGCACGTCTCCGTCCCTCCTGATTGAGTTTTGGTTGGTGGCAGTGGAAACTACTTTTTATATTCGACCGCAAATATTTTCCTATGGGATTTTCCCATTGTTCGATGCTACCAACTTTAATTATTTAATTCTCATAGCCTCGAACATACCGCCTGTTTATTTAATTAATATTAATTCTCTGGTTGGTATTTTTTGCCAAGACTCGATTCTAAAATGGCGTTTGTGTTCTCTTTTGTGACTCCAACCCAAGTCGAGCCCTTTGTTCCACTTTTTGGCGGGCTTCTCCACAGAAGCCTCCAAAAGTGGTGCCACTCTGTCTGGGTACCACAGGGGGTGTGGGAGGGGGTGTAGGCACCCTGGACCGAGTTACCTTGGTAACTCAGGTCGCACTCTTGTGTGATTGGCCCAAGTGGTGAGCCGGCCGGCTCACCACTTAGCATGTTTGAGTGACAGCTAGGCTGAGTGAATGGGGGTTTTCTGCATAAAAACAGGGCTTTGGGGAGTGGAACTTCAGAAGTCGCCACAGGACCTGAGAATCCAACGAGGGAGAAGCTGAGCCAAACTACCACAATGACACCACCGGTGGAACCCTGCAGAACCGACTCACCACTTCCCGACGACAGAGAAGATCTCCCGGCTGGACAGGCTTCTTCCCCTGACTGGTGGGCACAACCAGTTTTCCCTTCTTTCTTCGCACCCCAGCCCGATTTGTGGTCGAACTGCCCGTGCCAAGCACCCCAGGCAGCCGGATAGCCACTCACCACTGAACCGCGAATCACCGGACCGCTCCTTGTACCTGAGAAACTCTGCGGCTGGTTTCTTCCCTGGCAGTGCAACGGACTCCTGTCTTCCTCCACGACGAGATCCTCTCTTCCCCCGGACGAAGCACCAACTTGCATCCGCTGCCAGGAACAACTGCCCACGCTGGAGCGTTCTCACCACTTTAAGGTACCGTGTCCGCCAGGCCTCCCTTTCTAAAGATTGCTACAAGGTAATAATAACCCCTTAACCTTCTGGACTGGGCTGGCCGCCTTGACCCTCTAACTGGTCCCTTTCTTTGGTCCAACTCCTTTTTGAACCTTTAGAAGACATTTGTGCACTGCAACCGTGTGACCTTGGACACATTTCGTTTGGATCCTCTGGAAGTGGATCCGGCCTCTTGAACTCTAACTTCACGGTTTTACTTTGCCTTCTTCTCTTGTTATGTTCTGAAAAAAGTGTTGGGATCTGTTTCAATTTGTTCTCTGCTCTTCTCTGCCTTTTTAAAACAAACTATTAGAGGGCCATCTACGTTAAGCGCTCACCGCTGCCTGAAAATAAGTGGGGCTTTACTTAAGACTTGTCTAATATTCTTTTAAGGGAGTGTATATCTTTTAGTGACCATGTTTTTGAATTGCTTACTATTAGTGCCTGTGTGTTTTTCTAGATGTGGTTTTAAATAAATAATTATATATCTTTTACACCAAGCCCTGGTCAGTGTTTACTTGTTCTACTGTGTTCTCTTGACCTATTGTGAATACTCTGTATACTGCCTAACTCTTCTTGAGGGAAGTCTGACTGCTCAGCCACAGCTACCAAGTGAATCTGTGTGGTACAGACTGCTACAAAGTGGGTTTACTGCCAAACACATGTAGTCCTACATCTTTTGCAGTGGTCCCAGAGGGAACTGCACAGGTTTCTGCCTGACACAGATCATTGAGATTTCATCTTCGTGAGTCATTAAATTGAGCAAACGCTTCATTTGTATTTTTTCCTCCATTGTATAAGCGTTAATCGGCTGTAGTTTCTGTGAGAAATTAGTTTGTAATGGACGTATGTCTGGAATCTTTGAAATTGCTTTTTGATCTTTTTGTTTAGAGTTAATTAAGGGGTTGGAGGGCATGGTCAAATTCCTTAGGAAGGCTTGTGATCCTCTATTTTTCCGTTTTTGAATTTGTTTATTCATGGGTTCTCAAGCTTTTTTTCCTTGCGTGGTTGTTGGTTTCTTGGAGGTGTAAAAAATTGAAAAGGATTCCACTTCAGTCCCATCTTTCTAAGGGATTCTGTTGTGGTATTGTGTCTTCTATTCGTCATCATTTGTGCATTGTGATTAGTTGGTTGGTTTCTTTTTTCATTGTGAGGGTCAGTTTGTAGGTTGTAGAGTTTGGAGGAGGTGGCTTTCCTGGATTATTTACTTGCTGATGAAGGATGTTGTCTCTGAGCTCACCGGGCACATTATTGATCAAAATTTTGGTATTAGTAGGTTGGATTGTGACTTCCAAACTGTGTGATGGCCTCCTCTCGATATTCTTTTGTATAGATAGTCTCTCCTGTTCGCTGGCCGTGAAGTGATTCAATAAAGTTGCAATCATTTGTTCTTTTCCTGCTCAATCACTTTTGGCCATGTCGAACAGGCATGTCTGCCACTGATGAGATACTTCTGCTTCAGAGTCGAGGCGAGACTGTAGTTTTGCCAAAGTGGTTGGTATAGGAGTCTCAAATTCATTGGTCTGAGTTTCGCGTTGGCATTGCACTTATCGTTTCACGCGGTTTTGTCTGTCCTCTTGTCTTGTGGGACATGTATACACTGATTGAGTTTTTCAGCGTTGTGAGGTTCTTCAGTATCTTTGTCAGTATCTGAGTATGTAATGCTCCCATAGTTTCTTTCTCTTGGTTCTCACGAGTTGTAAATGTGATTGTGAGTCCCTCTCAGATTGTTATTCACAGTCGAAGGTGTGCAAGGTGGAGAATGTATCTGTTTAGTCTTACATTTAGATGGTTCAGAATCCTGTTTTTGAGTTAGCAGAGTTTTTTCCCCTGGAATTGGTGAGGAATCAATGTGGTCGAATTTGACATTGGAGTTTTGTACAGTATTCATTATCATGTCATTTCCTTCACTCTTTCTTGATTGTATTATCAGATTTGACGTCTCCTCGTCATTATACAGATGGCCGGGCGGCTCGTATGGGATTATTTCTGACTCTGTTCTTTTGAAATCGCAATCGCTGTCGCCTGGAGCTATAATGTATGTGGGCGCAAGACAAAGAAACTTGCCAAGGGGGGCGGGGATAGGGACCACCGGGCCAGGAATGTGTTTGGCTTTGTTTGAAAGCAGACATGTTTTAGCCTTATGTCTAGTAAGTGGGCCGGTGGAGGCAGCCATGTTGAATGGGACGCGGGAGGGGAGAGATTGGCGAGTCTCCCTAATTCAGCTCACGGACGGGAGATACAATGTCAGTCAGCAGGGTAATTGCGGGCTTACCTGTTGCAGCTTTGTGCGGGCCGCAAACTCCTCGCTGACTCCCGCAGACTCCAAGAGACTCTGCACCGACTCTGCGTTACAGTTACCAACCACCTTCTTTTACAATTAAGTAACCTTTGCGCTCTTGTTATTCTTTTCAAGGCAGACCCCTTTTCTTTTCCAGTCCTTCCCTTATTCTATTGCAGGAGTTCACTCAGATGCAGTAGAGACCCTAGTGGTATAGGTGCCAGTTTTAGGCAGAGTGAGATAGGGTTCAGTGCAGGCAAGGTCAGAGTTCCAGAGGAAGACTGTTCAAACAAGTAAGTATTTCACTTTAAAGTTAGTTGAGGGTCCAGGGACTTCAGAAAAGACACCCTACGATGATTCTGCAGTGGACCTGGGTGAACTGGATGAGTGGCCTCGCAATCACAGAAAACACCACAAAACTATGCAGAAATCTCAGGAGGATAGCTCAGGGGCAACATGCTTGTCTTGGAACCAAGACGACGCAGAGCAACAAAGGTTCTATGCCTGTGCTTAGAAACCTCTGGGCATTAAGCACATTATAAATCACCCATTACAAATCAAAAAGGATTAAATACCACAGCCAACACAGTACCTCAGCACTGAAGAAGTGTTGCAGCAGGAAGACTTCAGGATCTGCAGCCAAAAACCCAGTCAATGGATTCCTTTGTCAAGAAGACGGAAGACAGGACTTTGGAAGAACTTGTGCAGCAAGCATCACAGGAGAAGGCTCCAGGCAAGAGCTTCCTTGTGGCTGGATGGGGCTCTGTGGATTTGGCACATTTCTAGGAGCACAGGAGAATAGAATATTGCTGGCTGGATTCTTGTCATTTGCAAGGTCCAGCACTCTGATGAGGGGGCTTTTTGGGCTCGATTCACGTCTCTGGAGGTCCAGCAGGGTGCCCACAAAGTTTCAGTAAGATTCAGAATTTAGAATATTGTGCATTGCTAGATGGCTTGAGGTTTCAGGTTATTGGGGTATAGCAGCCCCGCAAGGTCGCAGCACAACCGGGGATTGCTGAAAATGCAGGTCTTCTTGAGTTGAGTGGGTCTCACCAGGCTCTTCATCGGGGTCATCGTTTTCGGAGTCCCATGGCCGATTAGAAGGAAAGGCTATAGCAGGCTCTGGTTACACAGCAGGCTCTCTGGTCGCTGGAAATCATCTCAGCTGTGGTTTCTTCATCTTCCTCTTTGGTTTTGATTCCAGTGGTCGACTACCTCTTCAGGTTCCAGGATCAGACTTTTATGCACGAACCCAGCCAATCAAACAGTCATGCAACATTCAAACTTGGGGGATTGGCAGTGCCTTCAGGATGGCCAGCCTTCCAGTTTGAACTGGATTCTCACAGTCAGTCTGGAAGACATAGGGCTGCAGAGTTCTGGACTCCTCACTTGCTTTCTGCCTTCACAGACACTCTGGGGCCTGGGTGGGCTTCACTGAGGTCTCCTGGCGAAGATAAAGTTGACACAAAGGCTTTTCCCACCCTTGATGTCAGGCAAAGGAACAAGAAAGTACCAGGAATTCAAGCTGAAATGGCAAAAAAAGAAACCATGGGCCATTTTGCTAAAATGAACACTTACGTGGAAACAGCTCACGGTAAAGGTGCACTGAATTAATAAAAAGGTTCGCTGCCTCCAGCCATTAAAAGTAAGTTTGTTCTTGTAACATAAATGTTACATTTAAAATGAGAAAGGGGATACTCAGTGGGCCTCATTACACGGAAGGAGGTAAGGGTTAATGGTCACCGGTAATGCTACCGGTGACCGTTAACCCTTACCGCCTTATTACGAGGTCCCTTTGCGTGTTGGTACTTTAACGCCTGCTTTTAGCAGGCATTAAAAAACGAACCCACAATGGGACCTTGGTGCTAATTACGGTACCGCAATTTGCGGTACCGTAATTAGCGCCTTCCCCATTCCCATTATGCCCTATGGGGGCAAAAATGGGAATGGGGAAGGGCCTTGGTGAATGGGGAATTACCGCCCCCGCTCACCTTGGAGTAGGGCGGTAATTCCGTCCTCCACCAAGGCGGACACGGTAAAATACCGGCGGCAACCATGGCGCTAATAGTGCCATGGTTACTGCCTACCGTGTAATGAGGCCCAGTATTTCCCCAGCACTCCACATAAGGTGGAGGTGCAGGTCTCACCTAATAAAATGTAAAAGGGATCGAAAGACCTATTCTACCTTTGGGAACAGTAGTACTCACATGGATAGCAAGAGAAAGTTAAAAAGGGAGCCCCTAAGGCAACCAGGGAACAATGGGCACTTATTGCCAAAAAGTTGTCAAGAGGATAACTTCTAAAAGACACTAAAAATGACACCCATAAACATACTAAAAGATTCTGTGAGTGTGGAATAAGGTTCACACTTACAGAGGTATAAGGAAAAATAATCCACCAGTAAAAGCAAAAGGTTCTGGGTTTGGCCCAGATCAGGAAGATTTATCATTACTATGAACTGGGCAGGGACCACAACTGCATTGCCCCTTCCATTGATAACACTTGCCAGCTTCTTTTGTACCAATGTATTCTCTGCCTTTGTGGCATTATCTGTTGTCTCCCTCTCCTTCTCTTGTTTCCTCTTGCAATAGTGTACAAAAGTTGCCTGAATTTCAGGTAATCCTTTTGCCGCTATCCCAACTATTTTATCTAGTGAAGCCTGCACATATGATGGAAGCCCTTTGACAAGTATATGATAGAAAAGAGGTATGTATTGATCTCATGATTTTCGTGTCTCTAATGTCTAGAGTGCCTGTAAATGTCATATATACTCTGTGAGGACCTCATCTTGCTTCATTTTGCAGCCCATTACTGCCCCCATATTCGAGCTGTCAGAGTAGGTGCTTCGCAGTACTTTACATATGTCTGCATGACAATTATTGAAGAGCACTCTGTCATGTATATTCATACTTAGTAACCCTGTTGTATCCTGCTTGTTCCCATATTTTTCCCCTCACTCCCCTATTTTCATACCAGGATCGCCAGGGTAACCCCTGCTATCTCTTTTTTGAGAGCACATGTCCATTTTCTCGCCCCTGCCAAGAGAGAGGGCAAGCTGTATATTAAATTCCCTGTCCATAGTCTGCCATGGTACACAGTGTGCGTCCGCCCTTCCTTTCTGTAACAGGGGCATTTGGGTTTTCTGGGGCCCTATGTCCGGTCTCCTTCTTGTGACCTTTGCCATCCCCATCTACAGTGTAGGATAATTTACCAATCTCTACTTGTTTCTCTGTTGTCCTCCTTCCCCTTTGTTTACCCCTATACATCACCCAGGGATACTCGTCCCCCATACTTGTTTCTGCTTCCTCCTCCTTCTCTGAATACTCTTGGTCTTCGTCAGATATGACTCCTCATTGTCCAGTTTCAACTTTATCTTTCCTGATGTCCACCCATCACCAAGCCTGGTGGCACCCTGCTCTTTTTCCTTTCTCTGCACTTCTTTGTCTACCATCCTTTCTGCTTCTGTGAACATTGCATCCAAACTGTTGCTGCATGCTCTTTTCTATGTCTGCCAGTTACTTTTGGTCACCCTTTTCCCTGGGGTCCCCTGCCCCACCTTCCTTATTAACCCTCTTATCCTTCTCTGAGTCCCCCCTACGCGGGGACACAGGCTTTGGGTTAGTGTACCCTGCGGTGGGCTTTAATGTTGGATACAGCCCATAGGAAGGGGGATGAGCACTGGGTGTCTCTGTCATGTCGCTATCATGTCCACCCTTTGTCCCAGGCTCTTTCGTCTTTTCTTCATAAAGCTTCCAAACACCTAAAATATTCTGCCTGCTCTTGATGCGTTTGTATGTTGCTAGCAGTTATGAGAACATATGTTCTATTACCGCACTATCAAAATTTCCCTCCCTGGATTATTCATGAAAACACTGTTTGCATTGATCCAAACCCACTGAAAATGATATTTAAGTACTTTATTGCGATATTGGGGCAACTTATTACACATGTGCTCTAGGGGCATATCCCTGAAGGCCATTTCCTCCCTCTGCGTACTACCCCAACACTATCTCCACAAATTCCTCCCCCTCCTCCCTTTTTAAAATATTCTTCAAATGTCCTCCATTCACTCTCCTCTTTCGTACACACCTCTTAAAACCAGCACACATGCTTATACTTACTGCTCTTTCAGCTCACACCCTAACCACATTCAATGGCCCTCTATGCAAGCCCGCCCACTCACAACTGTCACACACACACATGCCTTCTCCTCAGACCCACCCAATCTCTCTGTGTTAGTTCAACAATGGCCCCCTCCACAGGCCCACATCCTTTTATATTAGTATGCAACAAGCCAGGCCATGACCCTCCTCCGTGCCCACGTCTGCCGTTATTATGCCAAGCGCCTATATACAAGTCATCTCTGGTGGCAACCCTTCCACCTTGGCTGGCTCCCCATCAATCAACAAATACTTTTTCTGTTATGACGAAACAGAAACACCCAAAATTTAATTGACAAATTAATCCAAAATGTAACACTCTACCATGTGTCTTTTTTCAACACCTCGACAAATCAAGAACAACCTATCCCCAAAATGACACAACTATACAATTGCCTGCACTACGCGCAGCTCCCATCTAATGGGGTCCGCCACTATCTATGCACTCTTCTGCTCTAGCACAGACGTGCCCACCACACATCCAATCCCTGTTGGAAGGATGGATCGAAAATCTACTACTTCTATGGCGGATCATCCTACCCCCTCTTTAGGATATATCCTAAACACCATCAAGATAATTCTGCACCCTTCCATGGACATGAAACTGTAATAAAAAGGCAAGTTCTGTGGAGTATCATGGAACACACTTATCAGCTGAGAGAGTAGCACTGTAAAAGGGGAGGGGGCCCTTTCTGATATATCAGAAATCAAAGGCTTAATAAAACTAATCCATAAATGCTGGGTCACAGGTAAGTATTACCATGCGTAGTGGTGGAATCAAATGCAGTAAATTGGCCCTAAATGATTGCTTCTGCTTTAAACATGTGCAAGCATTTTGTTTGCAGCAAAGGCCGCTGCAGCTGGTAAATTAGTCTGCAATCCCAGGCCAGCGTTAAGAGAAGTATACAATGGTTATTTTTCAAGGTGAACAGATTAGAGCTCCCAGGTTCCCCCTGCGAATAATGAGTAAATTACCATTTTAGAATTCAGAATTATTTGTGAAATGCGATTTTCTAATGGAGCCGGAAAGAACCCCGGCAGTTTCAAATCGCCCTGTAGAATGTTTTCCCTGGGAAAAGGGTTAGAGTGTCCCCAATATGCAACATTTGTGCATCAGTATGTACGTGGGTTCAAGGCTCGGATGGTGACATGGTGGGTGGCCATACTCATGTGAATCAGGATGAGGTGACCAGGGCAGATCCCACTGGTCACCTCAAATGTTTCAATGACACAATTTTGTGCTATGGGAATTGGGGGTGGATTGTGACATCACAGGGCATAATTGAGGGTGGGGTGGGAAGGTCTGCGAACCCAATCATTGCTTGCAATATCTGCTTTTCTATATGGGTTCAAAGTGCAAGATCCAATCATACTTGTGTGGGGAGAGTTTTTCATGTCGCTTTATTGCAAATGCTAATTATTTTGTTTTCTATAAAGGTTCTTAGCATAGAGGCATGTCTTTGACAGTGCCTTTTCATGCAGTTATGTTCCACAATCTGTTTGAATTTGCTCTCCCAGCTACGTCTGGGGCCCTGAATAAAATGGCTTTACTTCATGCGGCATGCACTCTTTTTTGACTACTTTTGTAATTTTTGGGTGAGTTCTATGAGCCGACCCCTGATACGTTTTAGGAGGCCCCAGTGAGATATCTCTGCTGTTCAACCGAGGCACGAGTATTCCAGCCATGCTCCCAGAGGAGTGTGGGACAGCATCCGATGGCCAGTATAAAGAGCTCAAGCCCAGAGTGGTCCATGGACGCCACGTCCCAAAAGTCTGCCTGCTCTGGCGCGGCCTTGACTCCAACCAAAAAGTGTCCGTTTTTAAAGGGAGACCCTGAGGTTGCAAGAAGTGAAGAATCTCCTAAAAGGATACATGAGTGTAACCGTGCAAGAAAGCGCCAAGGGCAGGAGGGATTTTTTTTTTTACGCATATAGGACGCACCCTCATTGGTTCTGAAGAAGGCAATTGGCCATAGTAGTATTAGATATTAGGTCTGCCGTTCCGATAGGGGGCAGGCAGACGATGGCACATCTGCACTAGAGCAGAGGGTTGCGTAGTAAGTGGCGGATCTTGTTAGACAAGAGTTGTGCATAGTGCAGGCAATTGGTATATGTGCGTCATTTTATTTTCTTGGGAAAATAATGTATTTGAGGTACATGCCGTGTTTGTGAGTAGCAGCAGTTTGATTTTTATTGTCATGAAAAGTGATCATAGTCTTTGTTTTATGTGGCTGTGGAAAAAACGGAAGAGCCAGAGCCAATTTGACTTCTAAAAAGCCCAACGCTGCAAAGCTGGAGTTGCCGGAATACTTGAGCGATAAGAGCAGTAATTGCTTTTTCTAACATACTAATACCCTGCTTCATTGTTAAGGTGGTGGGCCTGAGGAGAAGGCCATTTCTATACAATACAATATAATAAGGCAGGCCTCTGGAGAAGGCCATTATGTGCAAGTATTGAGTGCGAGGTGTGAAACGGCGGGCCTGCCGAGAAGGCCAGAGAAAGTGAAAATAGAGCGATTGAGCATAATATTTGAGTGAGTGGGACAGTTTGTCAAAAGAGTGAGAGCTTAAGGGATTAAAATAATAAGGGGAAGGAAGGGAAAGAAAGAGGAGAATATTTTAAATAGAAAGGAATAAGGCGGTGACCATGTCATCCTGTTGGTTAGATGCTCCGTTCAATAATATGTGTAAGAAGTTGCCACAATACCTCGATAAAATAGCAAAGTACCATTTCGAGTGGGTGAACGACACAGTAAGCAAGTGTTATTAAGTGTGGCCTGGAGAGGGAACGTTCGATAAAGGTAGTATAGAAAGAATACTTAGCAGCCACATACAAAGGTGCAAAACTTAAAAAGAGACAGGATATTCTGGGGCTTTGGAAATTATTCAAAGGAAAAAAAACAGATAGAGGAGGAGGAGCAGGGAAGTGCACCACCAACACCCTATACAACATACCCATTTTTAAAACCAGCTGCACATTATACAAATCCTAAAAGAGTGTCTCAAGACAAGGAAGGAATACATAAAAAGAAAGATGAGGCCGACACAAATAATATCGGCATGGACGTGAAAGAGAAGAGGAAGTATTTAAATGACATAAAAAAGAGCGTGCAGCAACAACTTCAGTGTTCAAGGAGGAAGAAAGAGCTATGGAAAGGGAAATTGAGGAAAAACAAAAGGAACACAAGAAGGAAGCCAGTAATAGGGGTGGACAGCAGGACACATGAAGTTTAAAATAGACAAGTGAGTACAGGACTCGGCAGACGAAGGGCACATGATATTGGACTCGGAAGACAGCGGTGACAGCGATCATGGGAATGATGATATAGAGACACACAGTGTTACCGACAGGAGGAGGGACAGGAGAAGAGATGAGAGAGAAGAGGAGGAAAGAGAAGAATCACTGGGTGACTGGGGAAATAGGCTCTGAAACAAGAAAACCAGAATAGTGGTAGCATAAAGACCAAAACGTGGCAATAAACACAGAGCACGCAGACAAATGCCCCATTTACAGAAAGCAAGGGGTGAGGTTCACTACATACCATGGCAGACAATGTATAGGGCCAATTTAGCTTACATTTTAGCTTCATTAATGGCACTGCGAGCAAGAGGATGTAGGTTTTTGAGAAAGAGACAACAGGAAACCCATTGGCGATAGTAGACGTAACAAGTTTATTGGCAGTCTTGGTCAGGAGAGAAGTGATAAAATATGGCAACAGGCCGGATACTCCAGGGTAAAATTAGGCTCTGATATACACATTGGAGCACCCTATAAAAATTATTGAGCACATGTTTGGAAGGCTCTAAGGGAGCTGTATCCAGACACATCAGACATGGGGTCTATCTTGGCTCGCAAAATGAAGCCTGACGAGGATCCCGCGGAATACATACGGTCCATACAGAAAATGTGGATGCAGGAAAATAAACAGTCATGGGATGAAAAAATACCTTTGTTTTACCACATCTTAGTGAGGGGCTGAGGGGTCTCCCCGCGGATGTGCAGGTCTCTTTAGAAAAGATAGTGGGTATTGAGGCAAATGGGTGGCCTGAGATACAGGCGACTATTGTACACTATTGCAATAGGAAGCAGGAGAAGGATAAGAAGACAGTCGATAATACAACCAAAGTGGTATTTCCACAAGCTAAGCACGGGGGGCTTCCAGTGGCCATGGTAATGCAGACAGGAGGTTACTCTCAGGTGCCATCCAACCAGCAATGCTGAACAGTACAGATGCAGCAGCAACCCACATTCATAAACGTGCAGCAGCCAGGGGTTATGCAGGCAGGTGGAGGGAATGGGTACACAGGACAGTATCCGACGGAGAGAGGATACTGCGCACGTGGAAGAGGAATGGGATACAGGGGAATGACTCCACATTTCGGAGTACAGTGCTTCACTTATGAGAATCTTTGACATTTTGTACCGACATGCTCGCTCATTGCACATGCAAGGCAGCCACAACAGACATGCCTGCAACAGACACTTCCCCTGGTGCAGGTCATGCTACAGAAACAGCAGACATACATGCAGCAGACTCCCCAGCAGGTGCAGGTAATGCTGCAGAAACAATAATTACAGATACAGCCCGCACAGGGTTAGGGTATTACTACCCAGGGACAAGAGCAGGTACAACATGGGGAAATGACAAGAACTCAAGATACAGTAATCGTACTCCAGGCACCTGCTCAGACACAGATACCCAAAGAGGAAACAATACTGGGACAGAATGCCATACCCCAATATACTGGAGTGACAATGGTGGGCAGTAACCCATTTGGGTCATTCGTGAACACTTTTTCCCAATAGGGGTGCCCACGGGGAGTGCAAGTGTGTTCTGTTCGAGCAGTAACTGAAGACCCTGAGGAGAACCCAGAGGTACTAGTTCAGATAGGACAGAGGGGATTTTCCTTTCTTACAAATACTGGGGCAACCAGATTGTGCATCAAGGAAGAAGGATTTCCATTATCTAACAAATGTTTGGACTCCAGGAAGACTCTGTGTGTATATTGCTCTCACCCTTCTGGTCCATGCTTATTTGCCCACACTACTCTGTACCTCGCAAACTGACCGCGCCACTTCTCTCACCGATCCATGCTTCTGCACCGGCTTAACCAGTTCAATAGCATTCAGCGCTCAAACCAACTTCTTCCACACATGAAACTATTTCTTCTTTCACAAGCTCTTAAATCTTTCTTGTGGTAATAAAACACATTTTTAATCAAGTTGTGATGCAGAAGATCTTTTCGGAAACCAAAGCATGCATTTAGATCATGCATTTATCACGGAACACACAGTTAGCTGTACTGCTTATTCTGCTCATTCTGTAATCTTAAAGAACAGTCCCACCAGATGACAGAATCATGTCCCACAAAGTTTCTTTAGGCTAACATCTACTTCCTGAAACAGAAATGGACAACTCTACTTTATAACAATAATATAATTACTTCCTCTTACATCACTAACGCCTACAGCAGCTACCTCAACAGACAATATATTCTATTCCTAGATATTCCTGGCTGACTGCAATTCAAGACTCGCCGGCTAGAGTGTTGTCTGCCCCTCCTTTGCCTCCTTTTGTGAGCTTTCATTTGGAAGAACATCTAATTAACTGACTTTATTGCATAGGGAGTACATTGACAGAAACAGGTGTACACACTCTTCTTGGTGACCCATAAGCCAGCTGCTTCTGGCCCTAGACCTGACTCCTTGAACCTTACTGTGATTACTCCAACATCCATCAATATCGAAACTAGTAATGAGTCCCCCAAATGTGTGCAGGACCCTCATGGCAGTGCATAGTCTGTGCAAACTAATACACATTTTACTAATGCCTTCAACTGCAACAAACATGTAGTGTGCTACCCGAAGGGTGATCTAATGGACAAAAGGGTTTAATTTCTTTTTTATTAAGTTTTTTATTAGAAATAGGGGGATTACCCCCCAACTCCCACTTCTTTTTTGTACCTTGTTTTTTACACGCGAGAGCCAAAAAAGAAATATAAATAAAAAAATAAAAAATGTGACTTTTTTTTCCGGCATTATTTTTTCAATTTTTTTGTCTTTCAACATTTTTTTTCTCGATATTTTGACTGCACACCGGACAAAAGCTTGTTGATTACTCCTAAATTGCATTTGCTTAACTCAACTGTGACTGGACAAGAAAGTAAAACTGATCTTCCTCACTCTCCTAGCCAGCCCTCACAGACACCTCTTTTTGAGAATCCTGAGGGAAATGTCCGTATCCTCACCCTCAATTCCTTACCTTAGATGAGTTGCTTGGTTCTATGTGATTTTAACAAATACATAAATAATTATTTTTTTAGTGAACCCAAAACAACAACAATAATACCACATTTTCTTTACATTCTTTTGGGAGGCCCCCCTCTAAGGCCCTGGTTCCCCATGTTAAAAGCCCTATCACAACCCTCTCCCACACCACATATATTTTGTAAACAATTTGATATGTTTTTGTTATTTTGTATTCATAAAAAATGCATTCTTTATTTTCTATTCGTTAAAATCACTGGATACAGATTTGCTTCCATCTCCTTAGGCAAGCTTTGTGAAAATCTCCACTTGATTTAATCTAACCACACAATACTTTCAAATTCTATACTGCTATGATTAATTCCTAAAAGGTTGTTTACTAATGTAGCCTTTTACTCTTCTAATGCCATCAAAGTTGAGCATGATCAAGTTGATTCAGCATTGAATATGTCACCACTCATTACTGGAAAAGACACAGTGGTCAGTGATAATAGTGTTACTATCACTACTAAGAATACAGAGGGTACATGATTGTCTATGTCTACATATGAACCTTCTTGTGGTCTCTTTGAAGATCTTAACACAAGTAATACTCAATTGACACAAAACAAGGGGGGTCTGGGAATCTCTCTACCAGCACGAATGCAGCCCATTGACCTGTTCTTGGGAGAGTAACCCCTAGGAGAGACTCTACCAAGTCTTTAGCTCACTGTCCCTTTCACAGAGAAGAAATTTCCCTGCATATCAGTCTTTGTCCTGCCCAGTTATTCACCCAAGAACAGGTGGACTTGCCACCAAACTCAATTACTGTTATTGCCCCTTGGTCCCATGGAGTTAGCCTGGGATTACAAGTGGTGGTAGTTACCAATATGACCGTAAAATCAGACAAAAGGACTCAGGAGTTGGGTTGAAAATGGACAAGGCAAGATACACTTTAATGTAGATTTGCAAACCATATGCGTCAATACACCCTATCAGCCCACCTCCCACACGAAACCCCTGCCTCCAATTCGCCTTCTTCTTATATTTCCTCATGGTCTGGTCTCCCATAATAGCCGTCACTTCTGTGTGACCTCTCCCGCTACAGCCCCACAAGGGAAACAGTGCCATCCATTATTCACACCCATTGTCCATCTTCTATTGTTATGTGGTCCTGTGTTGTCACAAGGTCCTCCACTACCAGGTCAGTCGCTCTATTCTGACGATGTCCAGAGTAGTCCTCCTTTGACAAGGGGTGCAGGGCCAATGCCCCCTGATATACTTCCGGTCGAGAAAAGGGTCGATTGTTAGGGCCAGTTTGGACCAGCATGTTCCAAGATGGAGGCTCAGGTGGCCTTCATCCAGTGCACCTGAGATACTCCAAAAGTGCTGTTTCAGCAGTCCTTTTGCGCATGTCTATTGGGGAGGCTCTCAGGACAAGTAATACCTACTGTCAATTGAGTGGGGATTTTCCCTATCCAATTTCCACTATAATAAAAGGAAAAATAACAAACTCTCAGGCATATGCATACAAAGAATAATAATTCTGACATATGATTCTACTCTCAGACTCCTCCCATATTGGTTTATCATCTGCTACAATCCCAGTTGTCATATCGTCATTATGGCTTAATGATCACTACTCCCCTCACCCCGGGGGTCATCAGCAATCACACCAATTTTTGGATTTCATAGCACTTCATGGGGATTTTTAGCAGTTGTACCACTTATGGAATTACTGCATGGTAACTCTGCTGATTTTTGGTGGTAAGGAAGGTTTACCTTCAAATTTTTGCTGCAGGTAAATCTTCCTCTCTACCGTCAAACTTCAGAGTGATGTGGTGGTAAGCCACTTAACCTCTGTGTTTACCCACACCACCATACATGTCATGAAACCCCATCTATGCTACACAGGCTTTGGTCATCAGTTACACCTTGCTTTTCCCCAACTTCAAAATCACCTTTTAACCAACCAAACATACTCCAGTATGCCAGATGTTCTTTGGCAGATCTAGGCTAATCCTTCTTGTGTTGGGCAGTTATACCCATCAACAAATCCTTAATGACCAAAGACTCCACAATGCTCGCCTCTAACTCCATCCATGTCTGAGGATTCCCAGTGTCTATACATCACTTAACATCTTCAGTACACTGGCTGCATTATACAACTCCATATCAGGGAGATCAAGGCCTCTCTTGTCTCTGTGTCTTCTCCATGAGAAGCAAGCCTTCATGTCTTTGAACCCCCACCATCAATATCTTACACAGAATGGCATGTATAAATCCTGAGTCTCTTCTAGTAAATCTATCAATGAAACCCCATGTGAGTGCTGTGGCTCATACATGCTTGCTTTAACTTCAAAACGTGCACAGAATGTTTGTATATTTTTCGTTTCTTCAATTTCTAATTAGTCAACATTTGCATTGAAAGCCGCCACAACCACTCCAAATCTGCACACCTGGGCTTTCCCAAGGCAACCACAAGTAAACTACAGATTGTGCAGAATCCTGACGCCTCTTTTTTTCTTAAAATGTAGAGAGAGAGAGGGAGCCTATTACATCTGCCTTGCAATCTGTACTTATTGATGGTAACAGCTAGGAATCAATTCAGGGCCCTTTTTATCATACATCAGCCAGTGCAACAACATGGCCTCTGTTTTTGCTAGATAGTTCTGTGTGTGAAACCCCTTCCAGAGCTCTTCTGTCAGCTTCTTTGGGAGCATTGACTGCCCCCAAATGTAGTAAAATTGCAGTTTATTCTCTACTCTTTAATGCTATTCCTCTTGGGATAGAACCATTACTGGAAATGTGCAGGAAAGTAAACCCTACTTTTTTTCTAGATAAATGCACTTCTCTTTGATTAAATCCACTATTTTCTGAGATATGTCCAAGTCTTTTTTGGTATGATCAATTGCTTTCGAGCACCGGGATACCTGTTTGAGGTGAACATCTGCGCTGTAAAAACATCTTACAATACTATAGCATGAGCAGGATCCTGGCACATTTGAGCAGCAGTCGAGGCATTTCAGCAGCGTCCTTATTTATTTGAGAATCATGTGATCCTATTTTCACAACACTGCTGTCTATTTGAGCAGCACCTATGGGAGGATGGCACATGCAATCATATTTTATTCAGGACCTTTTAAAATTAAAAGTCAGGGATTTGAAAAGGCATGGGGACAAACATCAATTGCTTAGTTTTGAATTTGTTAAAGGTTCAAGCCTTAAGTCCTAAGACAAGTGTGTTATTTGTTTATCTTGTTGATTTTAATTCTGCCTTCGAATGTGTAGATAGAAATCTGTTATACTGGTGGGATATTGAGGAGGGCTTAATGGAATTTAACAATTTTAACATTCAGGAACAGCAATTACATTTTTGTAGACTATGTAGGGCTAGTTCATTTGTGAAAAGGTTTAAATTAGGGGTGAGGGCTAGCACCCTGGTTGTTTAATGTGTACATACCTGACATGCGAGATGCTTGGTCATGCCTTTGGAATGCTAGGACATGCTATGCCTTCGCTATGCTAGGACAGAAAAGCATTGTGTGGCTGCCATACCCACAACAGTTCTTGTTCTGTGGACATATGACAAGGAATACTGCTTAAAAGATAATCAGCTAAGGATTAAGAAAAAAGATTTCACTGATCAGTAATATCAAAAATTGGACACTAATATATGGCTTTTTGACCCTAAAGCATGTACTTTAGGTGTTTATATAAACAATAATTCTCTATGGCATAGAAACTTATAATAGTAGGTGAGTGGGGTTGCTTGGATATATTGGAGGGATGCAGCTGTAGATATGTGTTAAACCTCTCACATTCGACCCTCTGCAGCATGTTAAGGGTAGAGTTGGGTTCAGACACACTGCTGTGTTTAGATAAACAACAAAAGATCACATTATACATACAAGCAAGTAAAGCACCTCCACATTTTCTGTTGCATAACATTAATGAGGTGGGGCACGGCCAATCTTGTGATATTGTTAAAACGTTTATGAAAAATGGTGAACTACTGAAGAGTACCAGCATGACGGGGCCTCTACCTATGGTCAGACAGAGCGACTAAAATGGTATAATGACCTGGTGCATGTAATGTTTCAGACTCCTAAAGCACAACCACATATCGACCACTTCCCAGGAAAGAGAGAGAAATCATATTTTATAAAGATTCATTTTTATCAGTTAAATACCTTACACTCTAAGGTATAGGGCTAGATTAGGAATTTGCATAGGCTCTACATGTTAAGCACTTTCTGTCTATAATATTGATATGATCACAGAAAATTATTTCCGAGGACGTATTTCAGGCAGACATACAAGTTCAGTAATTTTAGCAACCGTCAGGTGTTGTGAAGAAATATGTGAACTTTTAACACTAAGGGTCTGATTTAAAAAATGTTTTAACATGGGAAAGTCCTTTTTAAAACATTTTTGTAAATCAGGCCCTTAAGGACATAACATTGGGCCTCATTCCGAGTACGGCGCTAACCAATGGCGCTATTAACGCCTTGGTTGACGCCGTACCCGGACCGGCAGCGTCTTGGTGGTTGGCGGAATTACCGCCCCATTCCAAGGTTGGCGGGGCGGTAATTCCCCAATCCCCATTTACCCTTCCCCATTCCCATTCTTGCCCCATAGGGCATAATGGGAGTGGGGAAGGCGTCAATTACGCCACCGTAAATTACGGTGGCGTAATTAACATCAAGGTCCCTTAGCGCCATGGTATTTAACGCCTGCTAAAAGCAGGTGTTAAAAGCACCATGGCGCTAAGGGAACTCGGAGTATGGCGGTAAGGGATTACCGCCACCGCTCTCGTTAGCGGTGGCCGCTATCCCTTACCGCCATACTCGGAATGAGGCCCATTATCTCACTATTATTTTTTTAATAAATTAGAATATAGATGTGATTATAATAGGTTCTCTCTTTTAAAATACTTATGACTTTGTATACTTAAATGTCTGATAGTAGCTGATATGTTGGTGTATCATGTTTATTTTATATGTTAATTATGCTTTTTGTGCGTTGTGAAATGTTTTTATTAAAACCATATTACAATAAAAAATATATAAGTTTACCTTTGTATACTTAAATGTCTGATAGTAACTGATAGGTTGGTGTATCATGTTTATTTTATATGTTAATTATGCTTTTTGTGCTTTGTGGAATGTTTTTATTAAAACCATATTACAATAAAAAATATATATGTTTACCTTAATAAACTTGTTACATTCTGGAATATTTGAGCACCATTCATAAAGATTTTGGAAGTATTATGCATTTGATTTCTGTCTCGTCCAACAGTAGTGTTGACATGTTTCTATTATACTAAAATGATACTCGTAAATGTCTTTTAATGTGCACATTTTCCTTCTTCATCTGTTGTTTTTAAATGTTTCGTTATCCTGTGAACAAATGTTTCCACTATTATTTTAAGGATTTACAGTGGAGAAAAACAAAATAAAAGGGAAACATAATGCACTTGATTGTTGTACTGGGTTAAGGAAGTTGTGAGTACCCTGACATATCAAGTTATCCTGTGCCATATGACAGCAGCACCCTACCATTGTGTAGTAGAAACTCTGACTTTGTTTTATTTTCTAGCAATGACAATTTGTATGGGATGGCAACTAACTCCAGGAAAGGTCACAGTCAGGATATTGCTTGGAGCAATATTTAAAACTAGTGTTATTTCTTCAGCAATCAAATTTATGGTGAACATTTGTTTTTCCTGGTGGCGAACATTAAATCAAACATCCAGTGCAGGTAACAGGTTATATGTGATTAAGTTTGAAAACTTTAAGTTTGAAACACATACATTTGGAAGTGGAAGTCAGGATATACAGTGTTTTGGTACGTTTTACTGCAAGTTCTAAAATAAAGTTTCACTTTAAAAAAACGTATATTGATCTTCACAATTTAGTTGTTGTTGCTTCCAGCTTCCACACAAGAAATGGTGTGACCTCTTCAAGCCACTGTTTACAGAACATTTTATATTATGAAATGTTCATGAGCTGAAACAGAACCTGTCATTTGAATCTCTGAGAAATTTGGCAAACCCTGTGAATCCTGAATGCAGTGTAAATCAGTGTATTTGGGGTTTATTTGGGGTCACGTGTATTTGCTCAGGATTACTCTATAACCATTGTACAATCTACAGCTTTTATCAAATTCCTTAGGAAAATATTGATGCCTCCCGGAATGCATTGTTTTCCCTATGTCTGAACATTTACTTGGAGAGATAACCCTACATATACCCCTGAAGAGTGTGTAGCTCCCAAGCTATGTTTACTTCATAAAACTGAAAAGCAAAGATGCAAATGAATTGTAGAAATCCGGCAGTATACATATCTAACTCCTGTGACAGAACTGTGATATGGCTGTCCATGGTTCAATTATGGTAAAATAACATTGAAAGGGATCAAGTAAACAAAATGATATCAAACAATGTTTCTGTCGCAAAAACGATTGTAATTGGCAAGTCAGAGAAACACTTAAAAAAGGCAAACTGAAAGAGATGAATGAAATAAGCACCCTCCCACCTGTCCAGCCCCAAATAATTATAAATCAAAAAATAAATGTGAAAAATCACTGTTCTTCTATGGTGAATGTTTTTATCATCTACATTTTAACTGAGAAACAATGTGACCTTTTGCTTTAGTCAAATAGCCTATATTTGGAGGGGAAACAAAAACAAAATTTAGAATCAGTTCCTACAGTACCTTTTTCTGTTGGTGAATGGGGAGGTTGTTTATGTTCTTCATAGGTCCACTGCTTTTTTCGAACTCTTTTACAGTTCTGTTTCATTGCTGGGTCAATATTAGTCACTGCTATGACAAAAATAAAAATAACTCTAATTGCAAATGTATGACATTACAATGAATGTGAGTCTATCTACATTTGATGGGCATTCATATATATGAGCACTATACGTTAGAAACGAATAGCATCCATTTTCAAAGCGGGTGGCGTTTCTTAAGTAGGAAGAAAAGCTTTTTCAAAGCAAAACTATTTCCTAAGATTCTAATGCATATGTTTTTTGATTATCAGAGACGGATAGACACATTTCATTATATGAAGTGGGAGTATGTAAGTCATATCATGTCCCTACAATAACAAAGGTCTTTGAAACAACAAACTGCATATTCGTAAGTCAACTAGTCATCACCTAGCAGATATATATTTTCCAATGCAGTATGTAGCTTTCCAAAATGTAAAATGAACGTTGGCTTGACCTGATCAGGTATGGTTTTATATATCTGTCATAACCAATTTTCACAATTTATAAAATATATAGCCCCGATACACAGAAACAGTCCTTGTATTTGATTCTCAAGATTCTCAAGATCAAAACTGCATGCACAAATCTCTCTGTGCATGCAGTTTGTGTGCACATGCGCACATCTGTATTTTGTGTACATGCCAAGGGAGTTGAAATCAAATCATGGTTTGTGTCCCTAATTCTAAAAGACATACACTTCGAGATGAGCTCTGCCTACCGCTGGCCATCTATGTCACAAGTCAGGTGAAGAAGAACGCATAATGCAGACAATGGTCTTCAAAATGAATACTTGTGCAGAGCACGAGTTTCATCATTATTTTACATTTCTACCTCTACAAACATAGGTGGAAATGCAAAGATAGCATTGCCCATGATAGGCCCTTACAGGCTCATTGACAGCACTGTGCACCAAGCACCCATGTGGCTATGATCAAGGGAAACGTGTTTGGGGTAATTTGCAAAAACACAATGGCAAGGCAAGAGATTACGCTGTTCTTAGTTGTGCATTCAACAGTACCTTCTGCCACAAATAACTGGCATGTGCAAATTAATGTAGTACATGCTCATCTACCACAGCCAGAAGAGGATCATTCCATAGACTGTCTCTGAGGGAGAAGGGGGGGGGGGAGATGCAGACTGCATCTACTGATGAACCAGGAAAAAAAACACAATGAGAAGAAGAGCATAAAATGGGAAGTAAAACTCAGACTGATGATGATGATAATCATAGGCAAGGTGCAGCCCATGATTCTGGAAACCACTGATGAGGAGAATGAATGTCAATGGCATCATTAAAGAGATAATAGGGGAGGCAAAGTCACTTCTTCACCTGTGTGCAGCACCCTTCAAACACATCCTGCAAGATCTGAACGTTGAAAACATTGGTGCATAAAGACTACCACCACCACCTTTGGGGAGCATTGGAACATAGTAATGTGGAATTTCACATGACAAAGAATGGCATCTCACCACTTGCACCTTGTGAAAGAAATTGGTGAGCCGAGGGGAAGGCTGGGACCAACTTGGATACCACATCATTGCGGTCCTATATGATTCAGCATTGTGCAGAGGCATTGGGGGAACTCACAAAACCACAACTGCAGCCCTTTTACCAACAGCCAATTTCCATTCCATGCCTAGCCATATTGTCTCCCCATTTACAAAAATTGGTGCAGTGCCATAGTATGGATGTTTAACTCCAACCACGCTTCCCACAATGATCCCCTTTGTGACAGGTGACATTTTTGAGTTTATTCTCCTACAAGAAAGGTGGTCAATGGCCAACCTCTTTTTAGAGTGGCACACTACTTACTTTCAACCAACAATGCCTCAACACAGAAAATGGGCCTCTTTACAAGTTTGGTGGTGCAGAATAAAAGTGGTGCAAATTCAATGAGCTCAACTTTTTTTGTCATTAACAGAATTACTGCCCCTTTTATGATCCTGCCGAAATATGTGTTTGACCTTTAAGTGGATGACTTACTTCTTGCAAGATACTGTAGGTAAAACCTCCACTTCAACGCAAAAAATAGGCAGATTTATTGCTCATAGTAAATTCAACTAAAATCCCTATGATGTATTGTGGACAACAAAAATGGGGATTAACAACATCACCTTACCACCACTTGTAATCCGGTGATAACTCTGCCAGGCAAAGAAGTGATAACGGTAAATTACTTCAATGGTAATTCTGCAGAAATACAGCTGAATTACTGTCAAACTCATAATAAGGCCCAACAAGTGGAATTTGAGATGCTTATTATTTTGGATCACCCTCAAGTAGCAATTTGAAAAGGTTAACTGTCCAAGTAACACTCAGGGAATTCACACATTTGAATTAAGTCGTGAAGACCACCCCAAAATAGTGCTCACTAATATTTACAGTTGTAAGCCCATTGTGGGTGAGCATACATCTCTTAGACTATTCCTTGACACAAAGTCCACTGTGATTGCAAACAAAATATCACCATTCCCTTCTTAGTAAGGGTTTGTTAGAGCTGGCAGTGTTAATGTTAAACTGGGAAAAGGAGTCTCATATGATGATCATGAAACTGAGTAAAATAGTACCTATGGCACTGAACCCATTGTAGTAGCATATGATAGAACAGATAAAGGAGGAATGCTATTTGCCAGCTTGAGTATAAGCAGTATTGTTGTAATTATGCAGGTAGAGGATTAGCCCACTATTGTTAATTTACAAGACGGGAAAGCAATCATTATCCTCTGTTGTTAACATTTTGAAGGGGGAGGCCGAAATTTACTCCTGCTTCCGTTCCCCCCAGACACATTAGCAGATAGAAGAGCAGAAAGAATAAGTGCACTCACCATTTTGCACCTGTCCCCAGTGCGCCCATGAGTGACAAATATGCTGAAAGACACCCACTTCACCAACCCTGCAACCTGAAAGCAACACAAACCCTGCCCAGAGTGGATGAAGAACTTCTGGGTGCTAGCAGAGACACTTCAATTGACAGTATTGACTAAAAGCGCTAAGAAGACATGCTACACTAGTCTCAATGCTGAAATACCGGCATGCAGAATCTACAAAATACAAGAGTTCCTGTATAAAAGCTTGCAGATACTCACATGAATTAACCCTATAGGAAAGCAAATTTATTTGGACCTATAACTCATTAATGCATGCATTATCAAATGGCACAGTGTAAGCCATGCCCAGCTTCAGGACATTACAGCCAAATCCCCTTGTCTCAGTGAAGTCCAGTAGTGCTGGGGCAGCGTGAACAACAGAAATGCACCTTACAAGTCCAGGCACTCAGCCAAGGTTGTGCAACAGATTAACATTCCTTTTTCTCTGAACCACAGGGAACTGAAGCGCAGATAGCATTTTTAATTCTTCATAAATACAAGTTATTCAGAGCTGGAAAAGGCAAGAGCATGAAGATCCAGTGGATCTGCCAGCCAGCCAAGGACCCTTCTCTGGGAACGAAAAGACAAGTTTGCAAAGCCCAGACATGATTTGCAACGCAGTGTTGATTCACACATATTTATGATGCAGAAGAGGCAGTTACTTTTAAGTGTGGAACACACATTTCAAGCTGGGAGCAGATTTGTCTCCGGCCTGGGGACCTCAGCTCTATCCAATCATCATTCGAGGCCCCGGCGGTGGGGAGCTTTGAACACTGAACCATTGGGAAAACATTCACAATGCAACAGTTTAGAATTAGGTAATTGGGAAACAGCCAGGCCAACCCTCTGACAACATAGCCCAATGAAAATTATTTCTATAAGGGAGCCATAAGTGACCTATCACTCAGCACCCAATCACAGGGTGTGATAGGTTTTCTGGGAACTGGCCCAAGTTGTGATGTCAGCATGGTGCTAGTTTGTTACAAAACTTGCCTGCAAGCCATCATTCTTTGGGATAGCATTTGGATTTGTTCCTCTACGCAGATCCCTGTGTGTTTTCTGGCCAGACTAAAACCACAGTTGAACTTGCTGTTTGTTTGGACTCCTGCTGCATTTATTTTGGCAAAGAAGGGAGGTGTTGGACCTCCCATGAGTTCTGGATTCAGGTACCCCTAGTAGCACTAACCCTACCTGGGGGTTCACTCCTACCCAACAATTTATTTTTATGTGTGCATCTATAGAGTATTTTGGTTCAAAATAAAAAAGTCTGTGCAAGAAAATTAATAAATAAAACATGATAAGATATGATATGATATGGCATTTATAATGTGCCTTTACACAAGTGTTTCAAGGTGTGACGAGGGAAGACAGAGACATCGATCTTACTAGGCCAGTTGACATTGAGAAGTGCAGGGGAGGCGGGGAAGGGGAAAAGTGTGCGGGGAGGGGAAGAGAAGTACATAGGATAAGCAGTGAATAAATAGGAACAATAAATAAGAAGTGCGGCCAGCTGGTGGCAGGTGCAAGGGTAAGTGCAGACATCAGCTGTCAAGTTCTGGTGGAGGGCTGTAGGGATACAGAACCACCCCCAGAGTGCAACGATTGCCAGGAGGGCAGTGCAGGTGTGCAACTGGCGGGGAGGGGCCCTGGGCCCGAGAACAAAGTGTAGCCAGGTGGACTGTGCAGTTTCAGTTTCAGCCAGGGGAGGAGGAGAGAAAGCAGAGGCAAAGAGTAAAGTCTTGAGGTGCTTCCGGAACCAAAGATGGTTGTCCTTAATTTTCAGAGAGGCAGGGAGGCTGTTGCAGAGGGAGGTCCCAACCAAAGAAGAGATCTACCACCAACTTGTTGCTTGGAGAAGTGACTAACCCTGAGGGAGTTGGAGGCAGATGAGCAAAGAGCTTGAGAAGGAAGATATTTAGGAACAGAGAATTGAAGATATTGAGGCCCCAGGCCCCAGAAGGCCTTGTGGACAATGCAGAGGGTTTTGAACTTAATCCTCGCAGCCACTGGGAGCCAGTGCAGAGATTTCAGTCCTGGAGAGATATGATCGCTGAGCTTGAGGCCAAGGGCAATTCTTGCAGTCCTGTTCTGGATGAGTTGCAGAGGGTGGAATGTAGAGGTAGGCAGATTTAGAAAGAGGCTGTTGCAGTAATCCAGCCTAGAGAGAACCAGAGCTCTGGAGACAGTGAGCTTTTGGGGGAAGGAGAGGAAATGAAGAATACCTCTGAGGAGGTGCAGCTGGTAGTGTGACTTCTTGGGAGACGTCAGAGATGTGAGGCGAGTAGGAGAGTGTGGAGTCCACAGGTGGGAGCAGGAAGAGGGCCAAGATAGGCCATCCAGAGCGAGACTGGGAAAGAGGGAGCAGGTGTGCCTATGAGGAGAATCTCAGTCTTACTGGCATTAAGGCAGAGATCATTGGCAGCAAACCACTCCTGGATAGCAGACAGACAGTCAGAGATGAGAGAAGGAAAAGAGGTGGCTGAAGGGAGCCTGAAAATGAGCTGAATGTCATTCGCATAGCACTGAAAGTTGGCGCAGAGAGCAGCAATGTGGTAGGCAAGAAGTGCAGGTATTGTTTGAACAGCCACGGAGAGAGGTTAGACCCCTGGGGAACACCACAGGTAGAGCTAGAGATAGTGGAGAGGAAGGACCCAGGGTCGATCAGAGAGGAAAAAAGTCAGCCGGCCTGATCAGTGATACATAGGTTATCATGGAGACGGTGGAGCAGGATGGCATGGTTGCCCAAATACATAGATACACTATGGAATAATAGAAATGCGTAGACACAATAAATACATTGTCTGATCACAATAATTAGTAAATAAGTAAATAAATGATGTTTCAGGAACACTCAGTTACTTAGACAATGGGGGTCATTATGAGGTTTGAGGTAAAGGAAAAGTGATGCCGGTAAGGGAATCCCGGCACCGCATGCCGCTCTGGCTCATTCCGAGTGTACATCCCGATATTAGCGCTGCCGTTAATAACGTTGATGCTAATAGCGGCATGTGCACGGGTACGCGGCCATTCGGCCCGGCATTACCGGGATGGCGATAACAGGGGTATATCCCAAGTCATGCGGACATGCCCCTACTGGTGCCGCGAGTGTGGTAATAATGGAAACCACCATGCCGGTATTACCGCCATCGCAGACCACCCGCTAACAGCCATCAGCTGTGCTACCAACTGCCAGAGGTGCACACAATCAGCACAGGTGGAGCCAATGGAGTCTGACCCAGCACAAAAGGAGCACACCCACACACCACTCCCCTTCCCACACCAAAATGATCCCAATTACAGTTGCAATACTGGGCCTGGAGGACATGCTCGCAGAGCTACGCCATGAGCAACAACTGCAATAGGCACAACAGAGGAGACTCAGGAGGAGAAGGAGGGTGAGACAGGCTCAGCAAGTCTGCCCAATGCAGCCAGTGTTACCACGCAGGCAGCCACCAATCCCACGTATCCGACCCAGTCCCTTCAACCTAACCCCTGAGCAGATCCACACCCTTTACCGCCTGAACCGGGACACAATCACCACTATAGTGGACATGATACACCACGACATCACCAGCCTCATTGACATCCGTACCGCCATCCCCCCTCTACTGAAGGTGGTGTCTGTGCGCCACTTCTTGGCCACAGGCACCTACCAGCACACAGTGGGGCAGATGCATGTCATATCACAACCATTATTTTCATGCACGCTGAACCAAGTGCTCAATGCTCTTCTGAAGCACACAAGCGACCACATATCCCTACCACAGACTGCCCAGGAGATCTCCAACACCAAAATTGGCTTCCATACACTGGCAGGCATGCCAAATTGCATTGGTGCCCTCGACTGCACCCATGTGGAATTGGTGGGCCCACATGCCATGGAGGTAGTGTACCGCAACCGTAAGCTATAGCACTCTGTCAACGTGCAAATGGTATGTGACTCAACCAAGATCATCACACATTGTTGTGCCTGATATCCCGGATCAACCCCTGATTCAATGGTCCTGCGGAACTCCACGATACCACGCTACATGGAGTGACATGCCGAACAACGTGCATGGCTGCTTGGTGAGTTGCATGGCAAGCACATGGCAGAGTGATGGGGAGAGAGGCATACTTCACCTGGGTGAGATTGGGGGGAGATATGCATACTTCACCTGGGTGAGATTGGGGGTGAGAGATGCATACTTTACCTGGGTGAGATTGGGGGGGATGCATACTTCAACCTGGGTGAGATTGGTGGGGGGGAGATGCATACTTAACCTGGCTGAGTTTGGGGGGGAGATGCATACTTCAACCTGGGTGGTATTGGGTGTGCGACTGGACAATGCCCATACTGCAATACACTCTGCCCCAAAGCATCCCAGACTGAACTTGACACCTGAAACCAATATGAAAGACGTAAGCTGCACAACAATGACAACATGCCAGTACTGCAACCATACCATATCCATCAACACGTACACTGCACATCATCAGACTGTACCCTCTGCAACACAATGAAGCAACATGCTGTGAGTATGCCAAATAGAAATGACCGCTGAACAGCATTACACCGGACATGCGTCCATGAGTGCGCACAAATTAATCACATGATGGCAACATACAGATTGTCACTGGCACACCACCACAGAAGTGCAGCATGTCAGCATGAGAATATCAAGCATGGAATTGCAGATCATTATGAGTCTGGTGGCAACGGTGCCAGGATCAATGCATACGATTAACTACACATCACATAGATCATGCCAACTACTGCCGTAGGCAACCACAGTGCATGAACACTAGCAAGGAATTGGACACCCTACATCAACTTGACGATGCAACCCACACCTGTGGACCATGTGACTTCACACATTGGGGTTAATTTGAACATCTCCATTCATGCAGGTATATGTGGATGTGAGCAACAAATAACTGCAGGCATGTGAGTGATACGTACAGGTTCCATTTCATGAAATCACTTACACATACCCAATGTTGCACCCATGCAGGTGATGCTGGCTATCCCTTGAAGAGGTGACTCCTTACCCCTGTCCGAAACCTGCAGGACAGGCATGAAGAGGACTACAATCGTGCACATACCCGTAACTGTCTGGTGATTGAGCAGACCTTTGGCCTGTTGAAGACACGGTTTCACTGCCTCAGCAGGTCGGGTGGGGCACTCCTTTACGGGCATGAGAAGGTGGCCAAGATCATCATGGCATGTGTCATGCTGCACAACATGTGCATCCGACAGAACGTGCCTCTGCCCCCTGACATTGAACTGCAACCACCAGGTGAGGCTGAGGAGGAGGAAGAAGATGGGGTTGCACATCAGGCAGGTGGCGATGCACAGGAGGGACGTGCTGTGCGCCAGAATGTGATAGACCAATATTTCTAGAACACATGGATGCGGATAGTGCCATGGAGGTGGGACTCCTGGCACTGGGTGTGGGGGGACATGGACACTGCACTGTTCACCAAAAAGCACACATACACAATAACCAATGTCCAGTCATGTGATTTTGCTTGACACAACGGGTGTATTAACCATACAGTATATAGAAAGTGCACAAACCCTCCACCCCACACACCCTCTCCCCCTCCCCCCACAACTCCCCCACACACCCTCTCTCCCCTCCCGCTACCCCCACAACTCCCCCACACATGGTGTGCACTTTAATGCAGCATTAGTCCGCAAGAGTTCACATTATCAGGCTGATCCTACTTCCCATGTCCTCTACCAGCATCGGGTGGCAGCATGTATGACCGCTGCAAGGTCCGCGCGGACCTGTGCAGGGGGCTGGTCTGCGTGGAGCTGGCAGAGGAGGAGGTGCCTGGTTGCTCCAGTCCCTGTGCGGGACGCTGGGTCTCCATGGAATTCGCGATGCAGCTGAGGACCTGCCTCACAGCAGCCAACTCATCACAGATGCGTGTGGTACTCGCTTCTATCGCGACTTTAATGGCCGTAGCGTATTCACGGCACTCCTCCCTCACCAGGGAACCTTCGCTCACGTACCGGCTGACCAATGCTGTGAGCTCCTCCAGGCGCTGTTGGATGAGGGTGATTCCCTGGTCTCTGTCCCTGACACCGGTGGATCTTGATGCAGTGTGTGCCATGGGTTCTGCATCATGTGTGCTCTCCGTGGGACTCCAGCTCCCTGGGGGCATGCCTCACCTCCAGACAGGTTATGGCCGCTGGCATTGGGTGTGGGGTGAGGTGGTGTGACTGCTGCAGGCTGGGTGTGCCATGTGCTCCGGGTGTTTGGCAGTATACCTCTTCATCCGTCAGGGTGCTGTGGTAGCTGCTTTCTCAACAGAACTGTTGGCAGCGGACAGTGAGCTATCAGCCACTGGCTCCTGTGCGGTGGTAGCAGCTGGTGTGGGTGCTATCGCGGTGTCAGTGCCCCTTTCACGCCTCAGTGCCATTGCATCCTGAGCTGCTTTGGGGTTCTGTGGCAGTGCAGGTTTGCCTGTGGGCCTTGATGTGGAAGGCCTGTTGCCTCCTTCCATGCCCCTGGCCTTCCTCATGGGTGTTGTGGCCTGAGCTGCGGAGTCCTGGGCCTCGCTGTCAGATTGTGAGCCTGTGGGGGACCAAGAGAGGGACAGCATCAGGGATGGTTCTACATGCATCATGCATATATTGATATTGTTGCAGTTCTCTACACTGGACTTGGAGTTGTGACATAAAGGTTGCTTGCCATATGGGTGGGTCATGCAGGCATACGTCTGGGTGACACATGTATGAGGTGCTGCATGCATGTTGATGTGATGTTGCTGTGAACAGCCTAAAGGCAGGGTTGTGTACATGTGTGTGTGATGGCCCATGCATTGGCTCATTTCACTGTCACATTTGTGGGGCATCATCATGCTTTGCATTACAGTGGTTTGTGTGGACACTCACCTCCATCTGCCGATGACGGCGCTCCGCGCTCCATTTACGCTACTCCCTCAATTGACTCCATGCCAATTGTGCTGGCACATGTCTCCTCCCTGCGAGTCATCTTGATAGGTGAGCCTGCTCCGCCACCTTTTCCCATGCCCTGGCTCCAATTGGCTGCACTAATGTTCATTACGCGTAGGCGCAGGTCATCCCAGCGCTTGCGCACGTCCTTTACAGTGCGAGGGGTGGTACCGACCACACTGACTTTGTGTGCCACCTCCTCCCAGATCTCCTTCTGTCTCATCTGGGCAGGTCGCCGCAGATCTGCCGCAAACACGGCTTCCCCATTTTCGGAAAGGGTCTCTGTGAGCATGTTTAGCTCCTCCTCTGAGAAACGGACCTTGCGCTGCCGCGCAGCACCTTTCTTCAGGGCCTTGGGCATGGTGATGGAGTGGTATGTGAAGTTGGGGCTGCTGTTGTGCTGATGCAGGTCCTGTGTATGGAGGATTGCAATGGATTGTATTTTTCAAGATGGCCACTGTGCTCTTTCCCGTTCCTGTGCGAAGACGGTACTTCCGGTTCCGCTTATTAACGGGCACCACTAATAGCGGTCACCGCTAATAGAGGTGCCCGCTAATGCCGTATCCGTTGATGCCGGTAGTGCTATCAGCGCTTTCCATGATGCCGCTACGGTCCATTTTGTGGACTTTAGCGGCATGCCGGTAATGTTGTTACCGGCATGGCGCAAAGATCGTGCCCGCGAACTTGTAATAGCCCTCTATTAGCGGGCTCTTTACTACACGGGCACAGTATTTGCTCCATGCCGGTCTATTAGCGGGCTCTTTTCTACACGGACACAGTATTTGCTCCATGCCGGTAAGGACAGTTACTTACCTCCAATCTCGTAATGAGGCCCAATGTGTGCAAAATATTAATAACTAAACATGGGAACATTTCTTGTGTCCTCAAGTACCTAAATGAAAAAGCTCTGACATCCTTAAAAGGGATTACACAAATGCATTTTCCAAAGTACAGTTCTTCTTGTTCCCTTAATTTATGGCATTCACTAAGTAGATGTCTTACTGTCTCTGTAATTTTTTTTTTATTTTCTAAAATTGTACAGATCCTGTTCTGTTGACACATTCTCATTCTAGCTCCCTGGGCATCCAAGGACTCCAGCAAGATAAAATGAAATTACATGTACAATTAACTCCTTTCACATTCAGGAAATATTTACAAGTAATTCTAAGGAGTAGAAATGCATGGACATATTCCTAATCCATAATCTTCGTTGTCAGATGATTGTAATTCAATGGTTGCTTTTGCAATTAAGAATATCTACAGACGATTAGCTCACGTAATTAAAGGCATATATCTAGGCTGCATCAATCAGTAAAAAATAAAATGCCACAACAAACAAGTCCTGTACAGACAGAATACAAATTAAGGTTCAGCCCAAAATCAGATCCTCATTTGTCTTAAAGAAGCAAAGTCAATGGCTAATGTACTTGATAGTTTTGAATGATTAACTTAACAAATACAGTCTATCTGTTTCCCAATTGCTCTTTTTACAATAAAGTATATATGCTTAAAACACACATATTGCTATGTATCAGTACCCAAAGTACAAAAGAGAATTAAATCAATCCTTGGGAGAGGATATGTGAAATAGCTAATAAAGCAATTACCAGACATTCTGGATACTACTATTAGTAACAGATTAAATATGGAGCAAATTGGAACGAACATAAGGATTTAAATCCAGCCCCAAGGCTGGGAGAGCACTATTAAGCAATATATAACAGAGAGCATCATAATCAAGACATGCTTACATTTGTGGTTCACATATTTTGCAGACTAGGGGGATAACGTTTCACCCTTCTCAAATATAACTATGGGGAAAAAGAACCAAGCATTGAAAATTTCACTGCTAAATATGTCCAGAGGTCAAAATGTCCTCACAGTTTATCTTTATAAATACTATAAAGGCTCCACTCCTGGTGAATATCTTTAGGTCCTTGCTTCAAAAAGCCTCCTACTTTGAGAACTGCCATACTGGTTCCAATTTTTACAAAGGCAGGTATGACTGACAGTGGGCCTCATAACGACCCAGGCGCTAAGTGAAAAATGATGGCGGTAAATGATTACCGTCATCGTTTTCCGCTAGGTCCGATCATGACCCGTGACCGTTAACTACGATGCCATTAGCGGTATCGTAGTTAACGCTGCCGCTAACTGCACCAAGGACGCGCGCACGCGAGATCCCACACCGTAATTACCGGCATGGCGCAAAGGTACGCGAATGCCGACCCAAGCGGACATGCACCTAACGCCATCACCCAGCCCGTTAAGTACCTTACCGCCATGGTGCTAATTACGCCATCGCGAACCAACCGTAAAGGGCCATGTAAAGTGAATCCAGCTGCCACAGGTGCACAGAATCAGCACAGGTGGAGGCAATACAGACTCAGGAAGTACAAAAAGAGCACACCCAACCCCTTCCCACACCCAGTCACACTCCACAATGATACCAATAGGACTAGCAATGTTGGGGCTGGAGGACCTGATAGCAATGCAAGTGCTACAACGTCAAATACAACAACAACAACAAAAACAAGAGGCTGCACAGAGGAGATGCAGGAGGAGAAGGAGGGCAAGGCAGGGCCAGCAAGCCCCACCAGCACAGCCAGTGGCACCACGCAGGCAGCCCCCAATCCCACGCATCAGAACCAGTCCATTCACGCTCACCGCTGAGCAGATCCACACCCTGTACCGACTGGCCGGGACACCATCACCACCATTGTGGACATGATACACAACGACATCGTCAGCAAGATTGAAACACCCACCGCCATCCCCCCCTACTGAAGGTCGTGTCCGTGCTCCACTTCCTGGCCACAGCCACCTGCCAGCACACAGTGGGGCACTTGCATGGCATATCACAACCATTATTCTCACGTACACTGATCCAAGTGCTGGATGCCCTCCTCAAGCACACAGATGACCACATCTCATTGCCGGTCTTCCCAGGAGATTGCTAACACCAAAGTGGGTTTCCATGCACTAGCTGGCATACCTGGTTGCATTGGTGCCATCGACTGCACCCATGTGGAATTGTCGGTCCCACGTGCCATGGAGGTACCGTACCGCAACCGTAAACTATTTCACTCAATCAACGTGCAAATGGTCTGTGACTCCAACAGGATCTTCACACATTGTTGTGCCCGATTCCCTGGATCAACCCATGATTCAATGGTCCTGCGTAACTCCACAATACCACGCTACATGGAGCGACATGCAGGGCCAAGATCCTGGCTACTCGGTGAGTCTCATGTCATGAGCATGGAAATGTGAAGTGGGTAGGTGATGGACGTACCAATGCATACTTCACCTAGCAGAAAGGGGGGGGGTGATGCATACTTCACCTGGCAGAAAGGGGGGGGAATGATGCATACTTCACCTGGCTGCGACTAGAAGTAGCCAGATCATACCCTGAGGCAGCACTTACGTCATCTGACACCTGTATACGTGATGCCTGACCTAAGCAGCCCCAACATGTGAATGAAGGTGTGTCCCAACCATGACACAACCATCTGCAAGTGCATTGTACAAAATGTGACCACATTGACTCCAACGAAATGCACCTACATGCACGTCACCAAGCACCATCTACTGAAAGGCCTGTCCCCCATAACTGTGCCCAAAGAAGGCACATGATGGACTGGAACATCAATGCACCACAACACAGACAGCAAGGCCCACGAACTGACCCTATTGACATCAATATTGTTCACTGGGGTCATAATGAGGCAGACAGCAATGTTGCGATCATGTGAGCGTTAACCTCACAGGACACGTGCCAGGTCACCTAAAGAAACGGCCTGAACGTACACAGTGGATGGGCACTCACAAGGCACTTGCCCCCCCTGCATACATTGTGTTTTGGCATGCAAAACAGTACATGAGAGCCATGAACATATACCGGTTGCATAGTGTCAATCCATTAGCGCAACTAAAAGTGGTGCAAAGTTACAGTTGAATGCAAGGCATGGTGGCATGTCATGTTCAGAAATCAATCTCATCCCTGACACATACATTGTTGCCCACATACAGGTGATGCAGGCTATCCCCTGAAGAGGTGGCTTCTTACACCAGTCCGAAACCCACAGAACCAGCATGAGGAGGACTTCAACCGTGCCCATGCACGTACCCGTGTGGTGATTGAGCAGGCTTTCGGCCTACTGAAGGCACGTTTCCGCTGCATCAGCAGGTCTGGCGGGGCACTCCAGTACCGCCATGAGAAGGTTGCGAAGATCGCCATGGCATGTGTCATGCTACACAATATGTGCGTCAGACGAAATGTGCCCCTGCCCCCTGATGCAGAACTGCAACCACCTGACGATGAGGATGAGGAGGGTGGGGATGTGGCAGCACCTCAAGGAGGGAGCGATGCACAGGAGGGGCGTGAAATGCGTCAGAATCTCATTGACCAATGCTTCTAGCACAACAGCGGGTGTGTGTAACATGGAGATGGCACTTGGGGCACTGTGTGTGTCTGGGACATGCACACTGTGGACTGTACAACAATAAAGCACACATACGCAATGAGCAATGTCCACACATTGGATTTGTGCTAAACGATAAAGTGTATTATAATAGTGAAAAGGTATGACACACCAACTCCTCCCTCCCCCCTCCCCCTGAACACCCCAACACACCCACTCCCCCTCCCCCGAGAACACCCCAACACACCCACCCACCCTCCCCCCTGCCCCCTGAACACCCCAACACACCCACTCCCTCCTCCCCCTGAACACCCCAACACACCCACTCCCCCCTCCCCCTTCACCCTGAACACCCCAACACACCCACTCCCCCCTCCCCCCTGGAATCCCTACGAAGGTGTGGTTCAGTCTGTGCAGCAGTGTGTGATGTAGTTCTTCTCCACTGTCCGGGCACTAATGTCAGTCCCCTCCCCTGGCCCCCGGGGCACCCCTGCCCGTGCTGCGCAGGTTCCTCCCTGATCTGCGGATGGGGCTGCTCTGTGCCGAGCTGGTTGACGAGGAGGGTCCTGGCTGCAAATTTGGACGGCTGTCCCAAATGGTCTGCACCAGTTCTGAGAGGACGTGCCGCACAGCGGCGAGTTCTGTGCAGATGTCCTTCGTGGAGGACTCAATGGCAGCCGTGACTTTGTCTGCGCATTTCTCCATGGCATCCCTTGCCCCCCCACACTCTGCAACGTGTTCATTGAGGAGGGTGGATAGCTGCTGCTGCCGGGTGACAATCTCATCCAGGGTCTGCTGGTTCCTCTGGCTCATGGCCAATGGCATTGGCATGCCCATTGGGCTGCTCACCTCCGGCAGGGAGGATGGGGTGGCTGGCCAATCCTCGGCCTCCAACTGCCCCTGTGTGGCATCCGCCTGCAGGGGGCTTAGGGATGTGTAGGGGGAATGTGGGTGGGCAGTGGGGCTTCTATCATCAATCTCCTCGATGCTCCGTGCCTCACTGTCGGAGGATGCTGCTATGGCAGCAATTTCGCCAAGGGTGCTGCTTGCAGCAGAGCCTGTCCCTTCGGTGGGCACGATGTGTGTCATGTGCGCTGCTGCTGCTGGTTCTGTGGTGACAGTTGTGGTGGCTGTCAGTGCCCTGTCCTCTTCCCCTGGCAGGGTTTGTGGCTGCTGGGGTGTTTTCCTCGGGATGGCAGAGGTGGAGGCTTGCGGCCTAGGCACAGTTGTCCTGGCCCTCCTGGTGGCTGTGGAGGCAGTGGTGTCCTCATCCTGGAGGTCTGAATCAGAGCCTGTGGTGGAGCAAAGGAGGGAGAGTGTTATTGATGGGTCTGCGGACATTGTGCGTGCATTGTGACGAATGACATCTTATCAGTAGGTACATGCAGCACATTTGAGGCAGGGGCATACAGGTTGTCTGCCTTTTGTGTGGAAGTGGCATGGTGATATGTGGGGGCCGGCAGTTAGGGTGTGCATGCTGCATGTGTACAGGGTGGATTTCGGATGTGTCTGTGGGCAGTCTCCTGCTGATGTGTTGCATTTGCACTATGGGGCAACATAGTACTTCACATGATTGGACTTTTGTGATTTTTGTAAGGCTTGATTGGAGCCACCTACCTGCATCTCCTGATGTCGGGACTCCTCTCTCCATCCCTCTGACTCCTTGTATGCTCTCCATTCCAATGGTGGATGCACAGATTTCCTCCCATGCTTGCAATTTGATGGGGGAATCACATCCACCCCCGGTTGCCGTGCCCAGGTTCCTAATCGCCGAGAGGATGCTCCTGACGCAGAGCCTCAGGTCGTCCCACCGCTTTCTGCACTGCTGTGCGTTGCGGGGTACGCTCCCCACCGCACTGACATGCTGCCAGGGACCATATGGCCTTCTTTTTGGCTATTGCCGGCCTGGACATTTGCGTAGAGAAGACCACCGCAGCATTGTCCTGGAGAGTCTCAGCAAGCATGGTTAGTTCCTCCCGGGAGAAGCGGTCCTGGCGCTGCCGATCGCATGCTTTTTTAACAACTTTGGGCATTTTCAGATTGGTAATTGGGTGGGTTATGGGTTTGGACAGGTCTCAGGGTCGGATGTGGAATGGTTGGGGAGGATGGCAATGTATTGTGTTTTTAAAGATAGCCGCTGTGCTCTTTCCCGTTCCGCCGCGATGACGCTACTTCCGGTTCCGCTTATTTACGGTGCCCGCTATCTGCGGTGACCGCTAATTACGGTGACTGCTCACTACGGTCGCCGCCATGATGGGTGGCGGTAGTGCACCTTGCGCGGCGTACTATGCCGGTAGGGGCCGTTTTAGGCTCATTTACGCCATGGCGTAATTTACATTACCGGCATGGTGTAATCCTCGTGCACGATGGGACGGAATGTGCCGCTCTTTACGCCATCGGACCACGGCGTAAACGTTCATTACGCCATGCCGGTAATGTTCAATACTTACCGCCTGGGTCGTAATGAGGCCCATTAAATACTACAGCACCAGCTAACATTTGGATTCCTCCACTAAACTGTTTGATAGTATCTGCAGAAGATATTTCTCCTTAATTGTGATATTAATTATAGTTTCCTATCTGAAATATTGCATGGGTTAACTTAGGGTCACAGTACAGTGTATTGCAAGTATGCACAATCTTCAAGGTGTCCAAGTATCTAAAATATAAAGGCATTCCTACTTATTTACCATTCATGGACCTGTGATCTACCTTTGACCATGCACATCAAGCAAAGATCTGGGAAGCTCTTGTTTATTGTGGCATGAGAAGAGTTTCAATTAACACCCTACATGAGATACATCATGATAACGAGGCACTGCATTATGGCTTAATAGTGGAGCTTTCCACTAGTTAACTGTGTATGAGTTGTTCTGTGATGAATAATGGCTCCCATGCTTTTTTAATATGTTTATATTCTTCATCATTCAGATACTTAAAATTATGACCACTGAAAAACAAAAGATAGGCCCATGCTTCAGCACAGACTCCTTGTTAATGGTGCATACACCAATTACTTTGTAAAAGATGAATAAGCACTACATTAATAAGTGTTTGAACCCATAAACTGTGAGACTTATCCATGGCCTCAAGCCCAGGGACTGTATCTTCCCAGTCCTGAAATCTCTCCACTGGCTCCTGGTGGCTGCAAGGATCAAGTTCACGACCCACTGCATCGTCCACACGTCTTTCTGGACCCTCACTGCATCCAACTCACTCTTCCAAAATACCTTCCTTTTCAAGCCCTTTGCTCAGCTACCTCCAAATCTCTGAGGGTCAGATGATTTTCCAGGCAGAGAGTGGGGGTAGATATCTCTCTTCTGCAGGTGCCTCCCTCTGAATGGCCTCCCTGCCCCTCTCAACTGCTTGAAAAGAAAAACACAAATACCCATTTCTTTCAAAACTTGACACGGGATGAACGCCTAGCCTTGCAGCAATTGAAATACATTGATCAAATTGTAATAAGAAAGGCAGAAAAAGGAGGAGCGATAGTGTTACTCAACCGCAACTTCTATATTTCAGAGTGCACTAGACAGCTAGCAGATACGTCATTCTACAAAAAAATACATGAAGATCCTACACCACGCCTGAAAGCTATGATCGAAGAAGAAACTAGGAAAGCTCTGGAAAGAGGATGGATCTGTCATCAAGAATATGAATATTTAAATGCCAAAAAACCATCAATACCTACATTTTATATCTTGCCAAAGATCCACAAGTCATTAACAAACCCTCCAGGCCGCCCGATCGTGTCTGGGTCAGGATTATTGCTAGAACCGCTTTCAAAATTTGCAGACAAGTACTTGAAATCGTTTGTGTTAGAGATGTACTCATATATACAGGACACTACTGAAGTTATTACTCGAATCGAAGACTACCCCTTTGACAATAAATGTCAGATCCTGGTCAGTCTTGATATAGTATCTCTGTATACTTGTATTCCTCAGGATACCACTCTCGAAGTTTTAGAAGAGATACTCCTTACTAAAAGAACGGATGGAAATTGTCCCAACAGCTTTATACTTTGGTGTGCTACCATGTCCCTCAAAGAAAACTATTTTAGTTTTAACCAGCAACTTTTCCAACAAGTACATGGTACGGCAATGGGATCATCCGTAGCCCCTTCTGCAGCCAATTTGTTTGTAGAATTCTTTGAAAAAAGTGTCATCTATAACCCCTCTAATCCGTTTTTGAGTCTTTTACTGATTTGGAGGCGCTTTATAGATGGCATCCTAATCATTTGGGACGGTGACACAGCCTCTTTTGACGAATTCAAAGCATGGTTGAACGAACAAAATCAATTTCTCAAATTTACAGCTACTACAAGCACCGTAGAAATCAATTTCCTTGACATCACAATATGGGTTGAGAGTACCGAAAACGTACTAAATGTTAAACCCTACCATAAACCAACAGATCGGAATTCCCTGTTACAATTTAACAGTTGCCACCCTAGCCACATTAGAAACAATTTACCAGTGGGCCAATTTCTTCGTCTCAAGAGAAATAGTTCCAGTACAACTATCTTTGAAGAAGAAGCAGCAAATTTAAGTTCCAAGTTATTGTCAAGAGGGTATCCTCACAAGATCGTAAAGAGAGCTCATAAACGAGCAAAAAATAACAATAGAGAAGCTCTTCTTGAATACAAGAATAAATCGAAAAACAACGATCAAATAGTATTTGTGAGCACATTTAATACACTTTCAAATAAAGTGAATGCTATCATCAAACGCAATTGGCATATCCTAGACTCATCCTAGACTCAGGGGAATGTCCTGTGACCAGACCATTATGTGCTTTCAAGAGAGGCCAGAACATAAAAGATATGGTCACTAGAAATGACATTTCGATACGTTCACCTCAGATGACCCTTACTTAGTCCTGGTGGATGCCTAAACCCATTGGACACACACCTTGTGGACATTGCAGTTGTTGCTCTAACACCAAGCGCACAAAAGAAGTCAATTTGGGTTTAAAGAAACCGTGGCAACAAAGACAGTTCACTAATTGTAACTCAAAGATGTTAGTTTATGTGATCTGGTGCCCTTGCCACAAAATATATATTGGCATGACAGAAAGGAAAATAAAAACAAGAATTATGGAACATAAAAGCTGTATCAGAAATAAGAACATCACAGCCCCCCTTGTGGGTCACTTTTTGGCCATGGACCACACACTGGAATCCTTAACTTGGAGCGTCCTGACACAAGTGGATAGGAAAGAAAATACAACATCAAACAAGAAAAGACTGTTTGAGAAAGAACAAAGATTAATTTATCTCTGCAACTCAGTTAAGACAGGACTCAACAAACAGATTGACCGGACCAATGTGTGAGAAATAGAACAAACTGTTTTATAAAACCCAGGAGTCCTAGTTATGTAGAGTTGCATGCCAAAGTACTATCCTTTTATGAGTGATATCGAATTAACAAATCGTCAGGTCAGAACAATGCACAGCAGTCAATGAAACATTTAGTTATGAGCATCATTATTCTGTAACTATGTAGTTTTAGTGTAACAAAGCAAGGTTGTTTACATTTTTACTTATAGTGCGATAAGCACAGCAATGCAGAAGCATGTTCTCTTTCATGATGGCTCCCATTGTTTCCACGTATTCACCGCCTCCTTCACTGTCTTCGATTTCAATGTCCGTCTAGCATGCAGCTACTTTTACATTCAGTAGCGTTGCAATGCTTGGTGAGGACACGCTATCGGTACAGAAGGACTCTGGAGACGAAACCGCCCAGCGCGAGCACATGCGGATATTAGGCTAAACATGGTAAGTTCAGAAGGAACTGTTACGAGCGAACCTTGCCGTTCGCCATCACCGTCTATATTTAGATTTCCAACCCGCTCGCAGGGGGCTCCCACTCGCACTTTTAGTGAAGCTCTCCTTTCCACTTGTTTATAGGCACAGCGCAGTGCTTTAAAAGGTCAATGGCGCGTGAGCATTTGAAGCCAAGGATTTTCAAGACGTTTTCGGCTGTATGATGAGTCCAAATTCCTGCTGACATCTAAATTACAAAGACCCAAGCTCAAGGTCAGTTGCAACCATTATAAAGCTATGAGATTGGTGAAGCTCCTTTTGCATGGTACAGTTGTGGTCATACACACAGAATACCTAGCATATGTAGTGTTTCCATAAAGAACAGTATTTTAGAGCACCCGCATATTATAAGCTTGTGCGACATATAAGTGTGCACTTAGTATATAGTGTGTGACATATGCTAGCATGAGATGAACGTTTTTTACTGCCACGTGATTAGAGATCAACAGAGTACTTTTAACTCTTTTTGATACCACATGATTGTTATTAGATTTCATGTAGCTGTCTCTGTTCCACCGCTGACGAGATGTTGCCATCCCACTTTCTTACAGAGAGTAGAACTTCCGCACACGAAGACTCTTCTGTTACCCCTGCTACTATTAACAAGTTGGCAGTGAGGTAAGCCTTTAAGCTGTTCATAGTCTAAAAGGCCTACAAACTACTATAATTAGTGTTTGTACTTAGTATATTCAACTGATTTGTCCGGTTGTCTATCTTTCTCTCCCCTTTTTGTTCAGGGTGGCACTACACAGTGATAAGAGCCTTCCTTAAAGAGCTGCCCCCTCTTCCTTGCATCAAGTCACACTGTTAATACTTGGAATTATCCCAGTAATTGTAATGCCAATTGTTGTTTACAGTACATCCCCCCTGAAGAATTTCCCCCTAACAACCCTCTTGAAGGATAATGGGAATGAAACATGTCGGATTCTTTGTCTGTGAGAAAGATGTCACGGTTTTAATAAGGCATTAAGAGCTGCTTTATATCCAGAACTAATAACAGGATCTCATCATTAATTTAAGAGATTAAAAATTAGACATCAGATTTGTGGTTTGACCTAAGATGCTAATGTGTTATATTTTTTACGTTTTATGTTTTGTCTAGTACACAATTGGCTGCTGTTACAAAGAGTAACACTTTTTGCATTAACTGTCCTTCCGTTGTCTTGTTTATTAATGGTGTAGGTTTTTTTCTTCACGTTTACACAGAACTTTATTAGTCCTATCGTAGGACCTCTTTTTTTGTTATATGTTCTTTACTAGTTTTTTATTTCACTCATAGTTAGTTTCTTTCTATTGCTCCACACATTAGAAATATTGTGGTTGGTATGCTGTTTTTAAGGTTTTATAATATGAAATTAATTTTGTAATAAGCATTGCAATTTATATATATTTTCAATGATGGTTGTAAGTGTAATTTGTTGCAACTAAGGAGGGCAGGTCGTGAGGTATCTCAACAGTTCAATTTGGATCCCTAAGGGTGAGGTTATGAGAGGAGCTAGGACTCTTTCTTTTTAGACAGTACGAGTTCCATTGGGCACTGTACTAGGCCACTCCAAACAAAAAAACCCAGTCCTTTGTAAGTTCTATGGTCCTCTCAACTTGAGCCAGACCACCTGAAATTCTGGAAGCAGCTCAAGACCTTCCTTTTCTCCTCTGCTTTCTCTCTCTCCCTTCTCTGCTGACCACCTGTCTGCGGCACGGGATGGTTGCCTGGCTACCCTCAGAGTCTCACCAGGTACCAGACTCCTCCATGATCAGTCTCCCCTGCACTGCCTCCGAGCCTACCACGCACTAAGGGGCTGTCACTGTGACCTCTACAGTCCCCTGCCTCCTTTCACTTACCCAGGGCCACGCTACTCTGGCTGAACTTACTCAGAGCAATGCTGCCCTGTGCACACTTCCCCCTGCTGAACTTACTCAGAGCAATGCTGCCCTGTGCACACTTCCCCCTTCCCTCTCCCTGGAACTTCCCCCTGCACCATGCGCTGTCTCACTTGTACGATTTGAATAACACAGGGCCTAGTAAGATCGTTTGTCTTGTCCTCCATGTCTTCCCTCCCTTGTTCTGTCGCGCCTAGAAACAATTGTGTACAGGTGCGTTATAATGACATATCATATCATATAGGAAAAAGGAGAACAAGAGATCAATGTGCCAAAGTAAAATGTGATGGATGTTTGTCTTCCTCCTCACTTAAATCAAATATAACTGTATTGGTATGCCACTGCTCACCTAAATGTACACCTTTACTTATTTAGGTATCAAATTGAGGAGATCAATGACTTGGAAGGATCATGTAGAAAACAGGTAAGAGTATTGTGCTGAATCCACGATAACTGACTGGCATAGAGTACAGTTGACTGAAGTAGTAGATCTAGAACCCCCTCTAAAATACAGTAAATATTGGTGAGATTTCTCTTGGGCATCTCTCATTCCAGCCCCACGTATCTCCTGCAGGAGGAAACTGGCCTTACCTCTCCCATTGACCTTGATATGTTGCAGCCAATATTGCTATGGGTCTCTCTGAGGCAAAGGTCAACCCCATAGCTCATAGAAATTGTATTCACTGATATCTTCACCAGGACCTCTAGGTGTAGATTTCCTTGGGTATGCTTAGTCAATGATAATTCCAGCAAATGTAAAACATATTATTGAGACAGTACATCTCACAAAATAATAAGATGTGAAATAATGTGATGCACTAAGTAAATGGTTAAAGCATATTGCCCTTAAACAAAAAATAAGGGATCAGGAAGGAACCTTAAGTGAGTAAAGCACAGATTGGTGAGATGACTAATAGCTTGTGCAGCAGCTGCAGCTGCAGTTTGGGTATATATGGGATGAACTCATCAGGAGTTTAGGAGAACTGCATCCCTTATTAGTAGATCATCTCCTTTGAATGAGCCAGCCCCTGCAGAGGCTACTAGAGATATGCAGATATATGTGGATATGAGGTGGACTAAGCATAACTGAAGTGTGATTGCTGGAAGGTTCTGAATTAATCCTAACCTCTTGCATATCTGTGGGCAACCTTCCAGACCATAATTTTTTAAAGGCAACTCAGGCTATATTAAACCAAGATGAAAACATTCAAACAAACAATTCAAATCTAGAAGATGCTGGCACTATAGAATTAATTCAGAGAGTAGGCGATCACAGTGTTGCCAAGTCCCAATACATTCTGACAATAGATACACAAATGCAATTTGGTAATAAGCTACATTCTATGACAATAATGGTTTATGATGCAAATAAGATTCCAAATGTAAGCAACTCAAGGAATGGCTTAAATGTTCTTAGTAATCATGGAAACCATCAAAGTCTAAGTATTATCTTTTATTCCATTCAAAATAAGTTTTAAATAAGGTTAAGACAAAAAGGCGGAGCAATCACTACATTAATGAAAAACATTTGAATGTGTGCCTAATAACTACAAATATTATATCAGAAACATTTTTCTGGAACATTGCCAGAGGAACAATGCTTCAGAATGAAGATCTAGTACTGCATACATTGAATAAACAAACAGTACAAAAAAACAATCAATGTGATGTGAAAAAGCAGAGACTCACAAATAGCATATAAATAAATAAATATTGGGATGGGCGAACCGAAGGAAAGTGAGGGGGGATTTGCAGAAAAATAATACATTGTCCCCCAGTGACGTCATCCTGCATACGTCCCCACTCCTTAGTGTTAATTATTTTTCTTTTTCTCTAGCAAACTTTGGATAGGAAAAAGCTTTTCACTGTTGACGCTGGGAAAAACTTTACCCTGCATGAACCGGACTGCCCATGTGCACCAAGTCTGCTATGAAACTTGTGCCTGCCTGAGGGCGATGGGACTAGGCCATTGAACTGTAGCCAATTGATCATGCTGATTTAATCTGAATAGCACCATGAGTTTGTCTCAGGGAAAGGAAATCAGGGAATGAAATTACCCTGGTCAGCTATCTTTACCTGGAAGAGTATCGACACATGGTACTATTCTACATCCAAATCAATAGGTACTTTCTTTTTAGGACCGGTGATGGGAATAGTGTACCAGAAGGCCTAGTGTAATGGTTCTGAAATGTTGGCGGTCATCACGTCCAATACATTATAAAAGTTGCAGGTCTGGAGGGCTGTCTGTCTTGCAATTAACCTAATAATACTCTTTTTGCTTAACTGTCACCAGAATTGTGGAAATGAGTCTGATTGGCTTTCACAATGATGACGAGTGCAGAAGATCACAGAGCGAAATTTTTAGTGTCAGAGAGGAGAGAAACAAGATGAGTTTTTAGTTGGGTGTGGAGAAAATGGAATGAGGGAGCAGATGTAGAGCTGTAAGGAGTTCCTGTGTTTGGGGAGAGTAGAGAAAAGGAACGGAATAGAGAGGAGGCACAAAGAGGTTTTGGAACAGTGAAGAGTATAAAATGAAAGTAGAGAGGAAAGATAGGTGCGGCAAGGCCAAATATGGCAAATAGACATTTATAAACAATAGAAAGTATGTGGAAAAGAAGGCAAGAGTCAAAAGGTAGGAAAGAAAGAGATAGAAGAGTGAGCGTGATATGAGAAGAAGAAAGTAGTTGCAATAGTAAATGGATAACAGAATTATAGAAAGAGGGGAATGGTGGGAAATGAGAAGCAGAGAGACCAAGCAGAAGAGGAGAGAAATAGCCACAACTGGAGAAAGTCAGAGAGGAGATGTTTAATAACCTGAAAGGAGAGGAAAGGGTGAGCATGGCGAAGATTATAAAGTTAAATGCGGGAGATGAGCTGAGTAAGTAATGTGAAGATAGCAAGAAAGAAAAGAATACAAGATGGCACAGAGAGTATGTGTGAATGAGGTGAAAGGAACGATAGAAGGGCAAAAAGAAGGCTAGTAAGTTGTGAAGGAGCGGGGAGAAGACAGGGGAAAGAACAGGATTGTGGTCTTAAAGGGACAAAGTTGAAAAACGTGTTTGCACATCCAGGTTTAGATAGCTGAGAGGCAAGAAGGGACAGTAACATGGAAGGAGTCCAAGAAAGAACAAAAGGAGAAGACAATCTGGGTATCATTGGCGTAAATGTGACATCAGAGATTAAAAGTAGTGATCATAGAAGAAAGAGACAGTTACTTCTATGATCCCTTACAGGAAGATCTGCGCTCAGCCTTTTGCTGTTTTCCCTGTATAACAGTAAAAGGCTGAGTGCAGAGCCTGTGAGTGCCAGCTACCAGTCCTGCAGGAATTGATGATGAGCCCACTAAACCCTCCCCAACCGTCCGGTCAGAGGAGATTTGGGACTCACTCCTCACTCCTGACTTGACAGCTCAGGGGGGGAAAGGGGAATTGGATAACAAAACAAATGGCCAGATCTCTGCTCATACACACTGCTTCTAAACCCACCACAAGTTAGATTTACTGCAGCTTTTCCCGGGTCTTCATTTAACCCCCTGTACTGTGACTCATTTTTCTAATTACCTGATTGCCTTCCTCTGGAAGGTTGACCTTAGTACTCCAAGAATACATTCTCTAAGGACTTGTTAATCTTCATGTTATTAATTCTTTAGTGTTTGTCTTATGGTAATTATATTCTTTATCTTTTCCTCACCCTCTTGATAATATTCCAAGAACCTTTTTTCTGTTTAATTTCTTTGTTTACTGTTGCTGTCTCTAGTGAATATTCTCAGTTGTATTGTCTCTCTCCATTCTTTCAATTCTTCATTCAGCTGATCTTGTTTTTATTCCTTTTACAACTGTCCACATGTAATCCTACTTCCCATCTCTCTATCGAGCTCGTCACAAATGTTCTCAAAAGGTTATCAAGACTTTCTTTGGATCTTCTGTGCTAAATACTAACTCGTGAGGCACATGCTCATACTGTGTAGTGCTTGGGCAGCTTCTGCTGTTAGTGGGCCACACCATGGCATCCAAAGCAAAGCAATGCTTTCCAGATGATGAATTGCTTCCTGACACCGTAGGGTTCTTTTTTCTAATCCGGCCACTCACGCTGACTACTCCGTCATTGAACAGGGTTAAAAATAAACAATTTAGATTACCTTGTACATCTATGCTTAACTCCATACACAGCTGCCACTTCGGTTTTCGTTTTATCTTCTTAAAGTACGTTTTTGCATTTTACACTGTACACAGTCTCAAGTAACAATGAGCTAAAAAATAAAGTTCTATAGTAAAGCTAACTTCTACAATAGGTGGGTCTCCTTCCATTAACTTTTTACTTTGCGCAGTCTTTGAAAGTCTACTATTTCACTACTATTTTGCTGAGACCTCCCTAGATTTGATCTGCTGATGAAAGGTAGGTTAGAACCTTGGTGAAGTATCTTGGAATAGGATAATCCCATTCCCCTATGTCTGTTAAGGAAGTTAACAAATAACTTTTCTGACAGCTCTGAGCTCTACAACCCCACTGGAGACTAATGAATTGGATTCAGCTGGCCTCTGCCTCTCTGCTTAGACCTGAAATACCTAACAGACCTGACAGGACCCCACACCTCTGCATGACCGTGTCCCAGGGGCTGGTTTGCCTTGATTAGCTCTATGGATCCTAGTTACCAATCTTGGAGCATAAACATCCACCACCCACTCCCAAGACCTCTTTTCAGGAATGTAACCCTTCCAATCAACCAGATATTGTACCCTTCCACACATTATTCAGGAGTCTAGGATAGCTTGTACCTCATATTCATTTCCTGGTCCTTCCACAACAACAGGACCAGAGTTTCCTGAGTTCCCTGAGTACAAGGCTTTAACAAGTTTACATGAAAGTTCGGGTGAATACTCAATTAGGCGGTAATTTCAAATTCACTGTTACTGGTGTGATAATCTTCTCAATTTCAAAAGGCCTAATAAACCTAGGGCTAAATGTATTCTTTCCCTTTATGGCTATATTCCTGATAGACAACCAGACTGACTCCCCAACTGAATACTTTGGAGCTTCTTGGTGATGGACATCTGCATATTTCTTGTAGCTAGTCTTGCTTTGTTGCAACACACTTATTACCCTATGCAAATTCTCACCCATTCTGTTTAACCTGTCCTCCATTTCAGACACTTGTATTTCCTCTGGCATAACTTCACGCAGAAATCTAGGATGAAAACCCTGATAAATGAAGAAAATGGACGAGGACGTTGTTATAGCAGAACTCTGCCACCCACACCAAATCCACAGATCTCTTCCCAGCTTTCAAATAGCACCTTAGATGCTTCTCCAATTCCTGGTTAATTCTTTAAGTTTGCCCATTGCCATCTGGGTGATAAATTGTGGTCAGACTTACCTTCAAACCCAAAACCTTGCAAAACTCCCACCAAGATTTTTAAACAAACTGGGACCCCCTGTCCAAGATCACCTGACTAGGCAATCCAGGTAGTTTTACAACTTTGTGGAGGAAGGTCTGCGCCTAATTAGCTGCTGAAGCCACACCCTTAACTGGAATGAAATGCCCAGCCTTGTTTAGAACATCCTCAATCACCAGAATATTTGAGCATCACTGATAAGGAGGATGATCCACAATATAATTCATTGAGTTAGTGTGCCAAGGTCTCAGTGGAATTGGTAACAGTATTAACAAACCTCCTAGTCTTTTATTCTCAGACTTAGCGCATGCACAGGTCTTACAAGTCTTCACACAATTTAATGCATCTACTCTCATGCATTCCCATCAAAACTGGCATCATACAAGCTGCAGCGTCTTCCTGAAACTAGGATGTCCCAGTAATGGAGAATCATGACACTAGGCCTCATTATAAATTGGCTGGTCCGGAAACAACAGTGCCGGTAAGCCTACCAGCACCATTGTTTCCAGACCAGAAAACTACAAGTCTGCCTGCCGGACCTTCTGAGCCCAACAGGTCTGACCCTGCTGGGCACAGCGGCCATGGCAGGCAGATTTATCATGGGAGCATCAGCACCGTTGTTAACGGTGCCATTGCTCCCATGTCCCCATTCCCATAGAGCGGCATATATTTCTAAAAATATATATTTAGAAATGCCATTAACGTCAATTGCACTCTATGGGAATGGGGATTAACGAAATTGTCGGTGCCTGACTTCCCGGCTGCCGGACATGGAATAGCCCAGTGGCACTGGGAAGTCAGGCACCGGTCATTCATCCCGAGCACCGGCAGGATTACCCCAAACTCGGACTGAGGCACACTGTCTTAATGCTTCCTCTCTCAAGTCTGCAGTTGGTAAGTACATATTGTCTTCAACGTAAAGTGCACCATCCTGAATCCTTCTGATAGAATCTTTCCCTACCTACTCTTCCATTTGTTCCAAGGTCATTTTATGAAAGACCTCTTTGTCAGACTTGATTGTTCCTTCTCCTATCTTTTCCACTCGTCCTGCCAAGAAGAGGAACCAGTGAAAGTCGGTCTACTTTTTCACTACCAGGTAAGTACCTAGATAACACATCTGTCTTAAGGCGTCCAGGTTTGAAGGTGATTACAAAGTCATATTCAGCATGAAATAGTGACCATTGAAGTTGTCTAGGAGTTAAAGTCTTTGCAAAACATAGAAAGGTCAGATTTCTGTGGTCTGTTAAAACTTTTACCTTGTGTCATGTGTTGGGAGAGAGGTGGGCCATCCCGTATGCATGGATCTCACTTGTGTTGAGGTTGAGAGACGTCCCCCCTTCCTTCCTCCAACTGAAGTCTGTGTTAATCACCAATTAATTACTAACTCGCCTGAAGCCATCTTTTACTAGGGCTGAAAATTATCTCTAAAAGCCTGTCTCTTCCTCTCTCCTGCTCCTCGTACCACCCGCCCTGGCCCCTACCCCCACTGCCTCCTGTCAGCTTCGCACAGACCCTGTTCTCACGGAAGTTCAGCTATTCATTGTTGCAACCTTCAGTACCGTCCCAGACAGATGAGCTCACTGCACTGTGTGAGAACAGAACATGTCCCCGCCTTTGAGCGCCAATTCGTCTCCACGAACCGGCCAGCATCCCTCTTTGACCCCCACCCTGCTAAGCTGTAAACTACTAGGCCCATGCCCCTCCGCTCTTTGATACAGATACACATCTGACCCTCTATAGTGGCCAGCGGTAAGTCGTCCCCCCCCCAATGCCCCAGGCCCCTGGCACTCATATATCCTTTCTAATCCTAACACTTGTCTATTCGTATCATGAGGCATTAGGTAGTTCAAACTCTCCAAGGTGGGCACCTGGGACGGGGATTCTTGGTTTATGGGTACTGGGGTGCAGAGGGTACAATGCCTGTCCATAACTTCTCTATGAACTCTGGGAAGTACTTACATTCCTACATGACTTTATGAGTATCATTTTTTTCATACTCTCAAATGTTGTTATTGCAAGATCAGTAAGTCAGGGAAAGTGTCATTTTTGCGGGACTGACCTTCACCTGAGTCCAGCTCACCCAAGTGCTGCATGAGTGACGGCTAGGCACCACCCAATCCCCTGTGATCCATATGGATCCATAATACTCCGACTATTTCATCCAATTGTGTTTTTGAATTGTGCATTTGTAATATGATGTCATTTGTGACGATTTTTCCCTACATAATGTGCTGCCAATGTAATGTTTGGCAGAGCGCTCTTTGGGCAGTAGAGTTTTCTGTGTGCACAATATATCTTATATAAACTTTGTTCTACTTGCAATCTATCTTCTGGTCTCATTCCCCACTGGGGTGTGTCCATTATTCTGACTTTGGGATTATTGTGTCGGGGAGTGGGCACCTTCACATGCTCCCAGCTGGTAATGCCTCTACTCTTAAAATGCTGCATTAATCGCTAACAGTTCTCTATCGTAAATGGTGCCATTCTGTTCTGCAGCTGTAAAGTTTCTCGAGAAATAAGCCATTGTATGCAATTTACCAGTATACTGATGATGTTGCGACAGCACAGCTCCCATGGCCAAATCAGAAGTATCAACAAATAAAAGGTTGATCCACATCAGAATGTAGTAGCACAGGACCCATAGTGAATTTATTCTTCAAAAAGTGTAATGCCTTCTCTGCTTCAGTGGACCAGAAAACATAGACCCTTTTTTCAACAAAGTGAATCTTTGTAAAAGCAGGTTTGTATAGTGCCCAATTGCGCTGGGACGTTGCTTTCACGGTGCATGGTTTCAAGGTGCATGGGGCAGCTGCGTGGCTAGTGATCTGTGGTAACGCCAAACTATAAAATGAGTAGAGTGTGTGTGTGCCGCCAGCTCTACGCGCTGTGCCTGAAATTATCATCGAGTTTCCATTTAGTACATGATTAGTTTTCAAATCTATTAATAACACAATTTGTGATGTTCTTAATCCATCAATTTATTCTTTCCAAATTCAATCCTCATTGAACAGCCAACATGTGTTTTGACTAACATCTTTCTCAAACAATAAATGAGTCAGTTCACATTATTGCCATGCACATACAATTGTTAAAGAGCCACAATAGTTCAAAATAAACATTTTAGATTGCCTTGCGCGTCTACGCTTAACTCCATATACGGCTGCCACTTTGGTTTTTGTTTTATTGTCTTAAAGTACGTTTTTGCATTTTACACTGTACACAGTCTCAAGTAGCAATGCGCTCAAAAATAAAGTTCTATATTAATGATAACTTCTAAAATTGTATGGTTTCCTTCCATTAACTTTTTACATTGCACAGTCTTTGAACATCTACTGTTTCACTTAGCTTTCTTCTTCTTTCTTCTGGTTTTCTTTCTTCAAATCTGGAGCATAAGGTGCTGTAACCTCTCTGGATATGATCTGCTGATGAACGGCAGTTTAGAACCTTGGTGAAGGTTCTAAGTTGTGTCACAGCTGCCCTTCCTCCAATCATTAGGAGCTTCACCATTTTGGAATAGGATAATCCTATTCCCCTTTAATGTCTTTTAACGAAGTTACCAAATAACCTTTCTGTCAACCCCAGTGCTTTAAGTGGGCCGGGGCCTGCCGGGGCCGGGCCCCGGCAGTCTCCAAAAAGTGAGGCTGAGCCGGGGCCCTGCCGGGGCCCCCCAGCCCCACCACGCCATGGCAGGACGCATTATCCCGCCGCGGCCGCAGCCGCAACGAGAGATGCGCCCGCCAGTTAAACGTCAGGCAAGCTGACAGAAGTGCCAGCCAGCCACAGCGTCGCTGTGACTGGCTGGCACTTCCGTCAGTCTCTGTAACTTTCTATGATGACCCCTCATCTGAGGGGCCATCAGAGGAAGCTACAGTCCCTTAGTTCCCCTCGCCAGGTCACTGACCCTCAGCGAACCCGCGGGCTCCATGATCTAATATGTAGATTTGATCACGGAGCCCGCGGGTTCGCAGAGAGTGAAAGACGCCTCGGGGTCAGTGCTCTGAGCAGAGATCACTGAGCCCGAGGCGGCTTTCTCCTTTGGCAAGGCTTTATAAAAGATGCCTTCAACTGTGTACGTTTAAGCCATCTTTTATACACGTAGAAATATTTCTATGTTTATAACAGATGGCTTGAATCGTACACAATTCAAAGCAACTTTTATAAAGCTTTGTCGACGGACAAAGCCACCTTGGGTTTTGTCCGTCCTCAACGCTTTATAAAAGATGCCTACGTTTCAAGACGTCTTTTATAAACATAGACATATGTTACAAATGTCTATGTTTATAAAAGGCAGCTTGAATAGTACACAAACCATAGTAAGGTAAGCACACAAGTGTGCGTAACTTACTATGGTGTGTGCACTTTCAAGCCACCTTTTATAAACATAGAAATATGTAACATTGCTATGAATATAAAAGAAGGCTTGAAAAATACACAAACCATAGTAGTACGCAAACAAATATATAAATGCTCAAATACATTTATATATTTGTTTGCGCACCTTACTATGATTTGTGCACGTTTAGGCCACGCCCACAATGGAGGCCACGCCTCCAAACGAGGGCCCCCCCTCAATTTATTACCCCACTTAAAGCACTGGTCAACCCTGTGCTCTACATCCCCACTGGAGACTAATGAATCTGATTCAGCTGGAATCTGCCTCTCTGTCTAGACCTGACAGACCTGATAGAGCCTTGGGGAACACCAAAGAGTAACTGGCAGGAGGAGGAACAATGTCAAGCCCAGGAAAAAGAATAGTCACAGAAATAAAGATAGGAACAAAACCACCAAAGAATGAAGCTTGAAAGACCAAGAGAAGAGAGAGAAGAAAGAAGGGTGGGGTGATCAACTGCGTCGAATGCTGCATAAAGATAAAAGAGACTAAGTGTAGATGAAAGTTCATTGTGGTGTGCCGAGAGAAGTGAGTTGGAGACATCTAGTAGGGCACATTCTATAGAGTGTGCTGGATGAAAGCTGGGTTGGGCAGGGCAAAGCAGAAAGTGTAAATTTAGGAAAGGACTTGAATATAGATAACTCTTCTGAGACGTTTGGATAGAAATGGGGGAAAGAGATGGGGTACAAATTATATGTAAGAGGAGATTCAAAAGAGGTTTGATTTAGTATGGGGATGATAATAGCATGTTTAAAGGAGGATAAAAATGAGAAGGAAGAGCGGGAGAGGTTGAGGAGGCAGATCCTGGAGGAAGAGTGGGGGAGATTGAGGAGACAGGTCCAATAGGGATGCAAATGTGGGACAGATAGTATTAAAGAGGAGGGAATAGGATATTGAAGGAAAAGCAGTTGGATTGGCATGAGTTCATGAAGAAGCAGTGTCAATGTCTGAGAAAAGGTTGAAGTAATATAGTACACGGGGAAGGGGTGAAGGGGGCAATGGGCTGGTAGGAGAAGGAAAGGACGAAAAAGAGGAATCACCGAGGAAATCTAAATGGTGAAGTAGTCAGTGAGGTAAGTGGAAGAGAGGGAGAGGTCAGAGGGACGGGGACGTCTGATATTGTCAGTGTGGTTTATAATGAATTTGTTGATGTTTCATTTGTCTATCAATTGAAGAAGTGTGGTATCCGGCAGAGGGTTGATTGGGGTTAAGGGGTGAAGGGGGCAATAGGATGGTAGGAGAAGGAAAGGACAAAAAAGAGGAATCACAGAGGAAATCAAAATAGTGAAGTAGTCATTGAAGTAAGCGGAGGAGAGGAAGAGGTCAGAGGGAGGGGAAAGTATGATAATCCACTGAACACCAAGCTCCTAATGATGAAGGGAGTGTGCTGCTTGGAGTCATTAGTAAATAAAGCTACACTAAGCATGTGTTATGGCTACTCTTCAGCTCCCATAATAAACAGTCTCAAATTATGGAGTGCAGGAAAAGGCTCCCTCTTAATGATTTACAAACTAAGACCTTTAAAGCCTAAATAAATATCTAAACTAAATTAGAAATAACAAAAATGATTTCTTTAAGACTTGTCTTGTCAATTGTTGCTCTTTCAGAAATTGTCCAGAAATAAACTAGAGCGCAGCACTCCCACCAGTCACACAGATCGTCTTGTCCCATGTCACACTCTTAGAGGAACCTGAATCTTCACCAACCTGGCCAAAATATCTGTAATTCTTAAATAGGCCTTAAAATTAAGAGTTATCTGTAACAGGACCTTCCTGTTTGAGGAAGGACAATGAAAGGCAGTTTAGAATGCCCTTTCAGTTTCCTAGCACCCACAACCTCCAATAAACTTCCATGTTTCCTCTTCTCCAAACAATTGCCAGCTTCCACAGCACCATGTTGGCTTGTGGAACTCTCCTCCTTAAACAATAGTGTTAAGGGCCAAACCATCTAAGAGCAAATACTATAGTAATGACAGTGTTCAGACATAAATCAGAATGGGAACCTGACAACACATCCAAGTGCCATACAACACACGGCCATGGCGTGGTCACAGCAGTGCACCATTGCCAGCTGGCCGTGGAAACCAGATGCTTGCAATGAATAAATGCCTATGCCAACAATTCACCCCTGCCATGCCACCACTGGGAAGCCACATCCCCAAGTGTTTTTTTCTCCCCTCCTGCATCAGGCCGCATATATACCAACCCACCGCAAAATGCAAGAGGGCCGGGCCCGTGCATGATTCCAACCACCCCGTGCAACCCCCCCTGTATGTATTGTGCCACAGCACGTGATTGAATGTGACCTAATGCCATCCCCTATGTCCCCTAGAGGGACACTTGCATCACCTGAGACGTCCAGGGAGGATGAGATAGTAGGGCCCTCCCATCAAGCGCGCACCCACGCCTCCACCAGCACAAGCAGCCTGCAAAGGGGCACACAGGGCTCACCAAGGCGGAAGACCCACCCCACCACTCCACACTGCAGCAGTGCTACACCACCACCAAAGGCACAACCCTCCAGGGCCACGCCGACACCAACGGCACAACCTTTCAGGGCCATGGCAACACCAATGGCACAACCCTCCAGGGCCGACCAGGAGGAGGCCGTTGAAGCGGCCCCAATATCAACATCCCTGGAGGATTGTGGGACAAGCAGTGACGATCAGCTGCGCCTTCACTTGATGTCCCCCTGCCCCCAGGGGCACGCGCATGCTTCTTTGTGTCCCTCACAGTTCTCTACATACCACACCCTTCTCCCTCTTCGCCGCCCCTAGCCACGACAACCAGAACTCTGCATTCACACCTCCATAACGATAAAACTTGACGAAGACCCCATTCCCAACCCCCTCCTTCTCCCCCTTTCACCACCCCACACCCCTCGGCCCCCCTCCCCGTCATGGGTGTCCACAACCAGCCGGATAACATCGCCAGGCTAATTCTGGACCACCAATTGGGACCGTCACCTACCCGGTCCTACCCCCACTCCCTCCCCTTACCTTTAAGCCCCCTTGCATCACCCCCCAGCCTTTCCTGGCTATATGATTCAAGTCTATCCTGGACCCTGAGAGAGTTGCCACATCCGTCTACCCCCTAGCAAACCTCCTACCCCTTAAGCTCTCAAAGGGGCCCATCCTCCACAGCGTGCCTCCCCACCACCCGCTGGCTTAAATCATCCCAGGTGGTACAGCCCCCCAGGCATTGCAGCCTCACCCCAGCAGCCCCTACTGGTCACATGGCTGCTGTGATGGCACGGCTCGACGTGATAGAGACACGTCAGCTCGAAATTGAGGGCTTTGCCATAGGACACAATAGACACGTGAAGGTCATCATCCGTGTCATCAGGGGTGCAACGAAGACCATGGCCAGGGACAATACCCACATGAGGATGGTGGTGGAGGCGTGCACAGCATCCATCAAGGCGTTCGGCAGATGGTAATGGATCTATGTAAGGGGCGCTCTGCATTGGCAGAACAAATTAGGGAAACTAATAACCTCCTCCAGCAGCAAATACAAATCCCTGCCTCCATCCCATCAACGTCCACCACCCCTGATGAGGAGTCCCAACAGGGAACACCATGGCAGAGCTCAGAGAGATGGCTGCTAAAGCGCTCTCCCGAATCTGGTGATAAGATGCAATGACAATCATAACTGTGCACTAGTGCTCATTATTCAAAATGTGCATGTCGTGCTCTGGGTCCCGTCACTGTGCTAAAAATAATTAGCGATCAGTGCCTGTCGGGCCTGCCTCCCCTCCCTCACCCCATTCCCTCTGTGTATCAGCCCTGGCTCCGGCACATGGTCCTTGTCATCATCATCCCCTGGGGGTTGCCTGTCTGCGTTGGGTGGTAGGGTCACATTCTGCCTCAGGCAAATGTTGTGCAGCATTGCACATTTGAAGACGATTTTCCAAACTTTGTCTGGGGCATACATGAGGGCCCCTCCAGTGCTATTTAGGCACCTGAATCATGCCTTCAAAAGTCCAAAAGTACGTTCAATGCTGATGCTTGTCCAGCTTTGGGCATAGTTGTATGCGTGGTTATGTGGTGTTCATGCGTCAAGCACAGGGGTCATCAGCCAGGTGAGCTGCGGGTATCCTGAGTCACCTGCATGGAATGGGATGACAGCATCAGGCATTTGTACCATGCATGGCTCTGCAGAATCAGAATGTTTAGCCATTATGCACTGTGGGCATTCCTATGAGCAACAGGGCCATGCAATGTGTATGTGTTATGGGTGTACATTCTTCCGATTGCATGCCATGCATTATATGTCCTGTACATGCACCATGTGTTGTTCAGGTGGCCTGCCTGTGGCGGCTGACAGTTGACTGCACATGGGATGACTGCTGTGGCACGGGTGGACACAGCACTAGAAGTAAGGGGGTGCATGGGCCACTTTTACTCATTATGAATAGGCATGAACTCACATTTTTGACTTGTACAAATTCCCTTCAATGAATGTGCAAGGGACACTGGGAGGCTTGTGCCACGGGTTCCACCTTAACCACTCCTTGGATATGGTTGGGCCAGTGGTGCATGGAGTCCGACAGGATGGGGCTACTGTTATGACTAGGTGATCTGGGGAAGTAGGCATTTGTCATTTGATGTCCCTGTATCACCAGATGATGATAAATGTTCATTACAGCAACATCGTTTAACAGTTGATGCATGTTTTAATGCACTAATGGAATACTATACTTCACTCCTCGCTCCTATCATCTCCTCCTTGGGGATTTCTCATCATTTCTATGTCGATGACACCCAACTGTTCCTCTCTTTTTCTTCCTTCACCTCTGACTTACATCTCATTCTCTCTTCCTGTTTTACTGCCATTAAAAATTGGATGTCGGAGGCCACCAGGGGGCGCACAGGCTATGGCAGCCTGAGTTCCGAGCTCCAGCCGAAGCTGTGTCGAAAAGGGGTTTGAGCCCCCCCCCGGAGACCTCCCAACGGGAACAAACCTGTGAGATGGTGAGGTTAACCCCCAGGGCACCCCCGACTGAGTGAGCGACAAACGAGGACCCCTGTGAGCTGGAGTACGGGACCCGTTGAATCAGGAGGGAAGCGGAGAGAGTTTCGGCGGCCGAAGGGACACGGGAGGAGCCATTGGACGTTGGGGCTGGGGGATCCCGCTTGCGTGTCTGGCCCCCCTCTCCAGTCCTCCGCCTGCGGGTAGCGGAAGATCCCAGGGGGACCAGCCACCGACGTCCACTTCATAGGAGGACAACATCGGAGTGTGGAGAGAGCTTCTCCCCTCTCGGGGGAAAGTTGATACTGGAGACCCGGGCCCAAAGTGTGTGAGGACGCGTTGTCCTGGTGCTGGAGTTCGGGGGCATGCAGCAGGGGCGCCGGGGCCCTAACTCCGGCCCAAAACCCTGTGGGGCCCGAGGAACAGAGGAAACTCGTTGCTAGGAGCGCAAGCCCATCCGGGCGTGCCACATCTTGACTTGGGAGGGGGAACAGCAGGTGCGGAGGCTAAAACCGCCGTTGATCCGGACGGTGGAGGACCGCTGATCCCGGATCCAGCGAGTCCCTGCTAGAGGACTCCTGGATTATTCAGGGGCCCGGATGGGGTGTGAGGGCCCGAAGCATGGCACCCCGGCTAACGGAGCAGTGGCTCGCTCTCCCGGTGAGGGGCACCTGGATTGACGTGAGGCCCGAAATTGACGGATGATATCAGTTGAGTAGCAGGGAGCATGTGACCAGGCTCCATGTAGGTGATGGCCCCTGGACCCGAGCCCTCCCAATAGCAACAGAGTGGGGTGCTTTGACTTCCAGAAAGGTCTGGGAGGCCCGACTGTTGGACACCCCCTGGAGTGAACGCCCAAGGATACCGTCTCCACGGACCCCACTGTTCGCACCGCCACGCCTCAGGAGTGTAAAGAGGGTCTAGGATGACTCAGGTTGAACAGACAGGGTGAGAGGCCCCCGCCTGCCGTCGGTGGGGCATGTGCCCGCCCAGTAGTGCATTTTCCAAGGCGGACAAGACAATAATAACAGGGGCAATCTCCTGCCCAGACCCCTCCTCCGAAAACCATCGGCTAGAACCATGAAAAGAACATAAAGTGGGGCCTGGGAGGGACGCCCCACACTCCCCTGGACGGCGGCGGATCCTACAGTGAGGAACACGGGGAGGCCAGATGAGCTGGCAGAACGCCCTTTAAGAATACCGCTATCAGGAGGTAAGAAGCAATAGCAACGGCCGGGACCGAGACAGTGGAATGGCCCAGCCAGAGACCTCATCGCAGTCTACTACAGCAATGGAAAGGGGCTTTGCCACAGTCCTGCAAGAAATTAGGGACATGAGATCGGACATTGCCCAAAAAATTGAAAAATTGATCAAAGGGTGGGCAAGGTTGAGGACAGGCTGTTGCAGCTTGAAACTAACCAATCGTCACCTGTCACCCAGGAGGTGCAAATAGACCTGAGGCTGACGGCCATGGAGAAGAGGGATGAGGAGAGGGACAGGCAAATGGATGATTTTGAGAACAGGGAAAGGAGGAGTAACCTCAGAATTTTTGGGGTCCCGGAGACGAAGGGAGAAACAGAGAGAGATTTAGGCCAGGTGGTGAGAGAAATCATCAACCTCCTCTTTGTGGATGGGATAACAACAGAACCAATGTTCCACCGCGTGCACAGAGCTGGCAGCAGAGCGGGGGGCCCCCGATCTATCTTGGTCCGGTTCCATTACTACACTGAAAAGGCGAAGGTGCTGGAGGAGGCCAGGAAGGCTCGGGAGATCACTTAAAACAACGCACAGGTGTCAATTTTCCAATATCTCTCAACCTATACACTGGCCAAAAGTAGAATGTGCCGTCCCCTAACGCAGCTGCTGAAGGAGAACGGAGTGCGCTACAGATGGGGCTACCCCTTCTCGCTTTCTTTTGAATATATGGGTCAGCGTATGACTTTGGTCACAGAGGACGACATAAAGGGAGCTATCCAGGATTATGTGACGCAGCCGATCCCCCGGAGGGGACCCACAGGGATGGTTGTGGAGGGCGCAAATGGTCTCGGGTCCCAGGGAAACAAGAGAAGGAAGACATGTTCAAGAAAATTTTTAAAAACTGAAAACACCGTCACCGACGAAGGGCAGGGAGCGGAACGACCCAGAAGGATGAGGAGCGGGCCACCCTGACCTATATTGGAGTGTGTGTTGAAGATCTTGGGGTCCAACCAAAAAAACAAGGTCCCGCTGAATAGCAAGTATAAGGAGAACACTGAGGGGGTGACTCATTTGGGAGGGAGGGGCTCAATGATGAGATCATTTCAAGGATTGCATGGCTGAGGTGGGCAGGCTGGTGGTCCGGCCAAGTGCCAGCTATGGTTGATCTACTTGGCTGGACGCCGGGGACGGGGGAGGGGGAAAGGGGAAAGTTGGGGATGTTAAATTTGAGGTTGCGAAGGGGGGGCAGTTGGGGAAAAGTTTAAGGCCCACCCATGGGGGAAGGAGGGGGCATGAGAGGGTGTACAGTAAAAGACAAGGAGAGCTGGTGGGGGATGGTGCTCTGAGGATGCTGACCGAGAGAAAAGGAAAACTAGATAATGGCTGAAAGTCTGCCTGCCCTGGGAGTGGGGTCCCTGAATATGCGGGGCCTGAACACCCCTACCAAGAGGTCCTTGGTCTGTAGAGAATTCAGAAGGGCTAAACTTGACTTACTCTTTCTACAAGAGACACACTGGGCCCGGGGGAGGGAACCAAAATTGCGGGGCGGGGGATCGCAGAGGTATTCTGTGCATCGCACAAGACAAAAAAAAGGAGGGTGGCCATCTTATTGGCAAGGAATGTGAGCTTCGACAAGGAGCCATGTTGAAGGATCCGGAGGGTCGATATTTGCTGGTGAGGGGTACCCTCCAGGGCTCCCCACTAACTCTCGCTGTGGTGTACTGCCCAAATGAAGGCCAAGCCCAATTCTGGGAAGAGATGAGGGACAGGCTAAAGCTATTTGTTCAAGGTACGGTGGTGGTGGGGGGGGGATTTTAAAATGGTCCTGGACCCAGCCGCTGGTAGGAAATGTTTGGGCACGCAGAACACTTGGGCGGTGGACGAAGCCATAGCACGAAAGTTCCAGAAGGTCAACGAGGAACTGGGCCTGGTGGACTCAATCTCGACCCCCAGGTCTGGAGATCCTTCATTCACATACTATTCCGAAATACATGAATCGTATTCAAGAATAGATTACATTCTAGTGGATGAGCCCCTTCGCCTGCACGTTATGGGTCACAGGGTCGACCCCGTCCCTTGGTCCGACCATGACATGGTTTGTGTCACCATAGCGGAGGGATGGCGTGGGGACCACAGAGGGCGTTGGAAATGTAGTGACTCCCTGCTGAAGGATGACACCCTGGCACAGGATGTTTTAGATGCCTTAGTGGAATATTTTGAACTAAACGACAATGGTGAGGTTGGCATGCACATATTATGGGATGCCAATGCAATCGTAAACCAAGCAATGGGGTGTCCTCTTTTTTGTTGGGAGAGGACTTGTTGGGAGAGGACTTAGTAACATGTATAAACAACCAGGGTCCACAACAAACAACCTGCTAATGTCATATTTGGCTGAAAAAATTAGCATTACACCTAAAGGCAGAAAGGGTAAGAAATCGTCTTTCCAAACATATATAAAGACGATGGGGTCGGAGTTTACCAAAACGTATATCAATTTTTATTTTTTAACACATGGTAAAAATGGACATTGGGAAGTGTGCCCATACAGATAAAAAAATAATTACAATAGACCAGACATATAAACAGGTATTTTTCATCCAAAATAAGACACTTATTCTATATCTACAGAGTGGTGTTAGTAAATAGTGGGTACGTTTTTGCACATTTCTTTACACAAAGCAAAAGTCCCCATTCAAGAAGTGTCTTATGGGATGCCTTCAAGGCGGCCATACGAGGAGTCCTCATTAAAATGGGAGCCCAGAAAAAAAGGGCAAGGGAAGCCCAGGAGAGGTGTCTGAGAGGGAAACTCCAGCCGGGGGGACCCTCAGATGAGCCGCGGGAGCGGGTGACTGCTCTGGAAGACAACAGGCTCCAGTTGAAGGACCTCCTGCTACATAAAACAGAGAGGAGTCTACAGCTGATGAAGCAGAAATATTATGAGAAGGGGGATAGAGCGGACAGGATTTTAGCCTGGAAGTTGAGGGAGGTCCAGAGAAATAGGATGGTGAAGGTAGTGAGAAATGAACGGGAGATGTTGGGTTTTGATACCCCAAACATAGGTAGGTCCTTTCGTCGATATTATGAAAAGTTATATTCAACTGAATATGGAGGGGATGACGCCCAGATTGTGGGGTTTCTGAACTCCATTCAGGTACCGGCCCTGACAAGGGAGATGGCGGAGGGTTTGGAGGGTCCAGTGACAGAGGAGGAGATAGAGCGAGTGATTAGGGGGATGAAAGTGGGGACATCTCCTGGCGAGGATGGCTTTTCTGTGTATTTGTATAAGAGGTTTTGCTCCACCTTGCCCCCGCACTTAGTGAGGGTGTTTAATGCGGTCCTAGAGGGGGGAACCCTGCCAGAATCCATGATGGGGGCTATAATAGTGGTGTTGCCCAAGGAGGGAAAAGACCCAATGGAATGCTCCTCCTATCGACCAATATCGCTCCTAAACATAGATGTAAAAATTCAGGCCAAGGTGGTGGGGAAGCGGATGGAAGAGATAATGACAGAGCTGGACCAGGTGGGCTTCATAAGAGGTAGACTGGGTTCGGATAATATCCGTAAGACACTAGATCTGATCTACCACGCCCAAGAAGCTGACCTCAAGGCGAGCTTGCTTTCAATAGATTCTGAGAAAGCTTTCGATAGGGTCGAGTGGAGATACATGGAACTCTTCCTCCAAAGAATGGGTTTTGGGGTAAACATCAGGAACTGGGTGTCTGCATTATACAGAGCTCAAACGGCAAAGGTACAAGTGAATGGAAAGTTATCGGAACCATTCACCCTTTCGTGGGGGACAAGGCAGGGATGCCCACTCTCCCCTTTGTTATACATCCCCACGATGGAACCCCTGGCTATAGCGGTCAGAGCCCATCCGGACATCAAAGGAATTAAAAGGGGCGAAGTGGAGTTCGAGCTCTCTCTGTTCGCAGATGACATTCTGGTATACCTGGTGGAGCCTAGCTCCTCGCTCCCCCCTCTCCTGTCCTTGATGTCCACTTTTGGGCAATTCTCAGGGTTGAACATTAACACATCAACGTCAGTAATACTCCCCATGCGGGCTCCGGACCCGCGGCTGGATTCCTTGGACAGGTATAGGGGGATTGTTGTAGGGAAAGAGTCCATTCGATACCTGGGAGTTCTCCTCACCAGGGACCTCTCAAAGCTAGCCCCGACCAACTACGGCCCCGCAATGGTAGGGATTAAAGCGGATCTGAGAAGATGGGGTGGGATGATCCTGTCATGGTATGGTCGCATGATGGCAGTAAAGATGAATATCCTGCCGAGGCAGCTGTACCTTTTTACAGCAATCCCAACGTGTATCCCTGACCAAACCTTCCGGCAACTACAGATAGCAGTGGGAGACTTTATATGGCAGGGAAAAACGCTGAGGACCAGGTGGGCCACTCTAACACTACCCAGGGAGGAGGGGGGCTTTGGGTTACCAGATTTTCTCCTTTACTACCGTGCCGCCCAGTTGCGCGTCCTTCTGGAACATATGAAAGAGGGCATGCAACCTACTGAACCTACCTGGAGGACATGGAAGCCCACCCTCTTAAGGAAGGCGACCTCTTGTGGATCCCTCGCAAGTTCATCCCGATTAGGTTAAAAGCCCATCCAACCTTGGGAGTACTCTGGGCGATTTGGAAAGAAGGGCCCCCGACTGCCCATCTGACTTCATGGCCCTCCCCGTTGACCTCACTTTGGGGACACCTCTAAAACTGGGTCGCAGAGGGTTCCAGAACACCCAATCTTGGTCGTACAAGAGAATGGAGTGGGCAGGGCAGATAGAGAGGGCGTGTTCCTCTCGTACAAAGAAATGGGGGAGGCTCGAGAGCAGGGGTCAATCTCCATTTTCGAATACCTACGTCTGAAGAGCATTCTTTGCGATTAGACATGGGGTCAAGGATGAAAATCTATTGGACCCGGTGACTTCAAGAAAAGGGACAGTGTCCAAGATGTATAAAATTCTGAATACTAACAACTTAGCGAAGAGGAGGGGAATTTCATACATTCTGGAATGAGTTACTAGGGGAGGCCCTCTCGGAGGACGCATTGTCGAGGATATTCAGAATAGCGTTCCAGGGGAACTTATTTACATCTTATTTACATCAGATATGGAGCATAATTTTAAAATTCTGCAGGGGTGACCCATTGAAACGGTCAAAGTTGTTCCCAGGGGTGTCTCCCAGATGCCCAAGGGGGTGTGGTCGGGTGGGATTGAGGAGTCACATGTGGTGGTATTGCCCACAAGTCCAGAGGTATTGGGAGAATGTAAGGGGTTGGATTGCGGAGGTTATTGGAGAGTTACTCCCACAGAATCCGCTGACAATGCTGATGAGCCTCCATCCGGTGGAAGTGGACATATACAGGTACCCAAGAATGTGGGAAACAATGTTGAGGGCAGGCAGGGTGTCTGGTGCAGAAATGGAAGAGCTCAGTGAACCCTTCCAAGGGTGATTGGCTGAAAAAATTAAAGAACATGTTCCTCATGGACAAATTGACCGCAATGGTGAACAATGATTCTGGTACATTCCAAATGAATTGGGACGGAGTTCGACAGTCATGGGGATGGGAGGTTCATTGATACCAAGGGGATGCTCCTGCACAAGAGGGGAGGGGTGGGGATTGTGAGGTATAAAATGTGCTGGGGGTGACCTACGGCCCGGGGTACATCAGATGTGACAAAGCCGAAGAAGAAGCTTATAAACAACTCAGCTCCCAAGCACCGGGAAAAGAGGACTCATGGAAGCTCCCACTGTTAAAGTTCTGAATGGAAAATCTAATAAGGGGGAGGGATGGGGTTGGGGTGGGGGGTTGGGGGGAGAAGGGGTTGGGCTCAAGTGTCAGATGACTAAGTAGAGACTGTTACTATAATGGGCCCGGTTGTTGTATTATGAAAATGTTAATAAAACCAAAGTAAAAAAAAAAAAGAATTGGATGTCATCTCACTATCTCTCTCTTAACACTGACAAGACTGAGGTCTTGTTCTTTCCATCTAACACACTTCCTCCTCCCTCTCCCCCTCCTTCTATTCAATTTCCCTCTTCTAGGGGGGAACCTAGCGAGCAGTGCACACCGTGGGTAATGATAAGCAGCGCTCAGATGCCCGAGGGTTCGTAGCGCTATATAAATGCTCAATCATCATCAATCATCATCACCATTAGTCTCCCTATTTCCTACCATGCTCGTAATCTTGGCATTTACTTTGACTCTTCCCTCTCCTTTACTCATCATATCTCCCTCACCTCTCGGGCATGTCGCTACCATCTCTTTAACATCCATAAAGTATGTCCCTCTCTCACCTTCCATGCTACCAAACTTTTAATCTCCTCCCTCATCTTTTCTCGCCTTTTCTATTGTTCTTCTCTCTTCTTTAGTCTCCCTGCTTCCCATCTTGCCCCCCTCAAATCCCTTTACCACTCTGCCACCTGCACCCTCTGTCTTCTCTCTCCTCATGACTCCATTTAGAACTCACTTTTTCACCTAGGATGGCTTCCTTTCCCCTCCCAACTTAAATTTCACTTCCTTTGTCTTGTCTGTATATCTCTTCACTACCCTGCTCCTTCTTACCTCTCCTCTCTTTTCTCATTCTACACCCCCTCTTGCTCCCTTTGTTATGCTGATCTATTCTTACTTTCAGTTCCACCACCCCCTTGTGCCTCTTCTCGTTTCCGCTCCTTTCAGCTCCTTGCCCCCTTGCATTGGAACTCTCTACCTTTTTCTATCCGTTCCTCCACTACCTATTCCTCCTTCCGCTCCTCATTGAAATCACTCCTTCATTCCCGTCCCTGATCCCCTTCCCCCTCTAACCCTTCTCTCCCTCCTTCTATTACCCTTCTCTCTGGTCTCTTTATCTTTCCCCTTCTCTTCTAAAATCTCCCTTCTTCCTACTACTCACTTTACTCACTACTCTCTCTCCCTCTTCCTTCCTTCCCCACCCTCCTCCTCTCCGCTTCTTTTTCAAATGCAAATTGTTCTACATGCTGATTTTCTGGTTTGACTCACGTTTACTGTTATTGCTTCTACTTTTCCATGTTTAATGTATTTTTGTTGTTACCTATAAAGCGCCTTGGATTAAGTCGCTATATATAACAATAAATACAAATACAAATACGCTCTCTGTGATGCTGATGTACATGCTTACTCCTTGGTATTCATTTCAGACAGTACTTTAGGGAATAGGGAGTGGGATCCACTAACTTGGGATTCCTATCTGGGGCCCTGGTTGGTATCTCTGTTGGGAGATAGGGTGTGGATCTGCACTGCAGAACATTCAAGGTGCATTTTGGTCACTGATGTGTTGTGTTTGCAGCAGTGTTTGTTCATCACCATGTGTGGGTCCAGGGGTGGTGACCATGTGAATACCCCCTTGGATGCCCCCTGTAAATGGTGCAGGTGCTGCAGAGGTGCTGACAGTGCCTCCTATTGGCATGCAATGCTTCCTATGGCTATACCCCGCCTTTTTCACTTGTACTTAAACATGCATTTATAGCGTGGTTTGCATTCACCCACTATCCTGGTCTGCTGTCCCCTTTGCCTCTCCATGTAGGCCAACAGTGTGCTGTTGTGTAGCACCATGGAGTCGTTTGTGCATCCAGAGTGGCAGTCACAGCAGTGGCTGATGATTAGGTCAGTCCCACAGGTCATCTGCACATTCATTGAGTGATAGTCTTTGCGGTTCCGGATTACTGCCTCATGGGCCTGGGATAAAACCAATGCACCAAGGGTGAATTTGATGGCTACAATGATGTTGGGCACTTGTGCAATGGCATAGAAGTGTACTTTGAGGTTATTCAACTGGGCGTGGGTGGTGGCCAGTGCCATGTGTAGGTTGACATGGTGCAACAGGGCATCCAGTACCTGGTCCAGGACTGCACTGAATGTTGACTGTGCTATGCCATGCATCATGGCCACAGAGTGCTGTAAGGCGCCCGTCCTCAGGAACTGGAGGACTGCCACCAACTTGACCAGTTGGGGTATGACTTTGCAGATGGCAATCCTGCACTAAATATTGTTTGTATTGTCGCCAGAAGCTCAGTGATGGTCGCCCGATTCAGCCGATACTCTGTTACTAACTGGGCGTCACCTAGGGCCCAGGGTGATAGCCTGACCCTGGGGATGGGTGCATGCCTTGCTGGGGCTGGTCTCCTCCTCCTCCTCCTCATCCTCATTCCACCTCCCTTCCCCCAGTGCTCCCAGTGCCCTGCCCTGGTTGTCCAACATCTGTAGCTCCAGGCACAGCATGTGAAACGGCATGTCAAAGCTCCTAGCAGAGAATGGGATCATGGTGTTGGAAAGTGTGTTTGTGGCCTAGGTGGGTCTTATGTAGACCTCTGGTGTACATTGTATGCACATGTGGCTTTATTCCTGGCACCTGGGTTCATTTACCTCCAGCTGGAGGCTGCAGGTGATTCCAGCTGTATTATCGCCCATTTTCAGGCGGTAATACCTCTGGAAATTGAGTTGTTATAGCTGTGTAATTACGCTCGGTGTTGACGGTGGATTTACCACC